>NW_026138129.1:612117-1224234 GCF_025592945.1 Manacus candei | reverse complement strand
TTTTGTGACCTGAATTCATTTGAAAGCAACTGGTATGGGCTTTAATTCTAATATTTGCACTGTGGATTGGTTTTATTGTTATTTATATTCTATTAACAAAACTCCTGAGTAACAAGTACGTGTACCTGAATAGTAATTGCAGCTTAGTTAGGAGTTGTCTTTAGATTTTTGCCTGCAGAATTTGAATGTGGCAGGAAGAAAGATGTGACGTTCTTAATGCTGGGTTTTGGTATTTTCTAGATGCAGTCATGCGGAATGCGCTTGCAAGGCAACCAGTGTTATCAATGCAGCTATGAGAGATCAGAGATAGCCTCTTGGAGGGGGTACACTTGAGGATTTCTGAAAGCAAACTTGTGTATTCTCTACTACTCCAGAGACTGAATAGTTTACAGAATGGATACTGTGTAATATGCTTAAGTATTGAAGTATATAGTGCTTTGTGATTGATACAGGTGGGATAGCAATTTAAAAGCCTATGAGTAGTCTTTTCTTGGCTTGTGGGAATAGTAATTTTCATTTCATTCGTTGCCGTGCCTTACATATTGTGGTAATACACTCTCATTATCTCCTCTGACATTTTAAAGGAGGTGTTTCCTTTCTCCTATGTGAGCAGGGCTGTGGATTGTGGCTCCTGGATACTACTGCTTTGTTTGCAGAAGCTTCTCTGATTCTTCAGGAAGTCCAGGTTTCCCTGCTACAAATCCCATTGTGTCACATTGCAGGCTTTTTCCAAACTTCCTTTACAGCACAGTCTTTTTATCTCCTTCTACTTGTTTTTCATATTCCTTCTTGACTATGATATTCTTGTGTGTAAAGAGTGGGATGATTGGCAGAAAGAGAGGTTTGGAAAAGATTGTGTTTTGTTGGGATTTTTAAGTAACCAAAGTATTAAACACTTTTGTCTTCTGTAATTATGAATGCTTTTTGTATGTGCATGTAACCAGTCTTCATAATTGGAGAGCTTGAGTCGCTCTTCTCTGCATCTCTTACCTATTTGTGCTTCTCTATAACATAGCTTCACATGAGCAACCTTGATTATTACTGATTACTGCTCTAAAGTACTTGAGAGTAAGTAACAGGAGCTGGATTTAAAGATCAAACAATTGGTTTGAACCAACTGGTTTTGAAGCAGTCGCTGACTTTATGCAAAAATTGGTAACTAGGTATTTGAACTGCTTTTGTAAACTCTTTTTCTTTGCGCCTAATGAAAAGGGGGTGCAGCTTACTTTTGTTTGTAAACCCAAGAAACAATACTTAACTGGCAATTATTATTTAAGTTGAAACCTTCTTTTTGGTAGGATATACTTTTGGAAACTACTGTAAGTTCTTTTCTTTTGATAGTGATTAAAATGAATAATTAGGCTTTGTATTTAAGGAAAATGGCCTTTAGGATTTTAAAGGCCTAAAAAGCTGACTTTTGTTAGGTGCTCTTTAAAATATATCTTGCAGTCTAGATGATCAGAATTAAAATTTTGTGAAAATTAACTGTACTCGTGTAGCTGAAGACTGATCTATATCCTCACATAAGGAACTATGAACTTGCACACCTAAAATACCTAATGTGTGGTCAGATGAGAGAGCTAAAATAGCTTATGATGTATTTAAACTCCTGAGAGCAATTTGAGTGTTCATAGACTTCAGTAATTAGTCACTCTTGAAATTCAGAAAACATTTTAATTTCTTTTTGATAACTTATAAATGGCAGTTCTTATCTTTAGAGAAAGATGGTTTTAAGAGATTTGTAAATGTTTTGAGGGTATTTCTTTGCTTACAAGAATGTGTTAGGCAATAATAGATACTTCTGTATCTATTTGGTTTAGGACAGGTGATTTTTATTATTTTGCCTCTTCTCTTGACAGAAGTTCATGTTATCAACTACGGTGAACCTACCTAGTAGCACTCTTGACAAAGACATTCAGGAGTAAATGAGTTGGAGGATCAAATATACCTCTGAAAAATAAAACACTTTAATTCAGAATTAGAGTGGAGAGTGCTGTGGTGCCTACCTTGTTGTCTGGGTGTGAGTGGTGGCATTGGTTTCTGCGTGGTTGGTATTCATCTGCTAAGTACATGGTCAGAAAGTTAAATGTGGCTTGAACTGCAGCTATACAAACACACACACACGAGATGTCTAATAATAACAATGAAGACTAAAAGGTGTGGGGTTTTTTTTGTTTTTGTAGTCTCCTGCTTTCCTGATTTTTCTGAAATGTGAAACCAATTACTTCCTTGTCACTAAACACTTTTATTTAAATACTGTGATATTCTAGCAGTGCCCATAGGTACAGCTTGGAACATAATAGAAATGAAACATGAAACTAAAGAGAGTTTTATATGGGGAAGTGGTAGAACATTCTGATGCAGTTGTGCAGTCTTTTTTTTTTTTTTTGTAATAGGAAACTTTGGGAAAAGTGTGGGGGGGAAGAAAAGCGGGACGTGGGCTGTGGGGAAAACAGCTTGAGAAGCTGCCATAGAAGAGGGTGTGGAGAAAGGGACAGTGGTCAATGCATTCAGTTGTTTTCATACCTAGATTGTCAAAACAATGGAACAAAACTCAAATGCTGATTCTTCAGAACACATTATTTCTTTTAGAAAAGGAAAACAAAACTTCCTTCATACAAACGTTGCATCTTGAGAATTTAAAATGCAGTTTTGTCTCCTCTGCCTTGTTAGTGTCCAGAAGTAGAAATAAGTTGTAATAGTAAAACATTGAATAATAATAATAATTAAAACTCCTATGGTAGTTTAGAAAGCTTCTTGAATTGCTTTCTACATCTTCTCTAAAAGAATCTATGTTCCCTTGCTCTTCAATCTCTGCTGTGTTGTTAAAACAACTGTAGGATTAAAAGCATGCCTCATGGGCAGTGGAATGTGTTCTCAACAAAATAATCTCCTCTCCTTAAAAAAAATAAATTGGAAAAATCAAATGGAATCTTATCCTTCAGCACTACCTTGAGGTGATGGTGGAGAAAACCTTGTGTAAAGGGAAATAAATGTTATAAAATGGGATATGATTGTGCTTCATGATACTTCTGTAAAAACCAAATGTGTTGTTGTCTTTCACAGTAATCAAACATGTGGATCAAAACCTTAAGTTTGTTATAAAAATACCTTGGCTGTTGTGTGAAACATCATGGTTAAGGAGCTTTAACAGAAGAGGCAACCCTCTAACTGAGTCCGAAAAAGTGTGTGGGATGTGGCTCAGAACGTTCCCTGCGAGAATGCTCTCTGTACTAGAGATATGCTTAAATTCATTTTTCTTGCAGGAACTACACAATTTCCCAGCCCAGTGGGAAATGCAGGATACCTGCCCTGGGAAAGCTTGTCAAAGCTGATGGGGCAAGTAGTAGCGAAGTACTTACTGACAGCTGAGAATTAAGATGCTGTGCTGGAGGTACAGACCAAAAGCATGCCAGCTATCAAGGAAAGTGTGAAAGGAAGTTACTGTGGCTGAACATCAGGCAAAGATAGGTACTAGAAAGCTGAAGTAGTACCCATGTGAGGAAAATTGTCAAGATATAAAGTCTGACAAGTAAAATATAAAAGCATAAGATAGAACAAAAGAATTTGAGCAATACTTTCAAATGCTTTCAGCATTTGTTGAGAATTTAGAGAACAAATGGATAACATGAAAACAAGTTACTAGAACTAGACAGTGTTCATCAATAACTATAGGAAGTGAACATGAAGTAGTTTTGCTAAGTGGTATGTAGTGATTCTGTTAGCTGGACACCTTCAGGTGACTGGATGTAAGTGCAGTGTGAGACCAATATTAAAAAGGATGTTTACTTGGGATGTCTGTGTGAGTAGAAACTACATTAACTTGAAGAATTCACAGATACACGTGTAGAATTCATGGACATGTGGTAATTTTAATAGGTTGTGGAAAGGTGACAGAACTTTGAAAGGAAGTTGTACCTCAGACCTTTTGGAAGTCACTGAAGGAATTAGCAAGAATACATGTAAGGAAGCTCCAATTTGCTATGGTAGGTAGGATTTCCAGAAGTCATATAATAGCCTTTTGCTTGAGAGGGGTAATTCCCTGTATGGATGATTAGTTAATAATTAGATATAGGTAATTAAAGGCAAGAAATGAAGTGAATAGGATGCTTTTCAGAGGTGAGTAGTAGCTGTTACAAAAATGTTTAGGGTTGAAGAATTGAGACCCACCTTTGTATAATTGCGGTTTTGTTCAGAGTGTATGTGGGGGTGGGAATTAGCTGAAGTGAGAAGTGTGGAAACTGTAACTCCTTGCAGGAAGGAACACTAGTTTGGGAGTACAATAGATAGTTCTGTGGGAACACACCAGTGCAGGCTCCAAAAGATTAATTCTGCAAGTTGTGAGGATAACAGAATGAAACACAGTCAGCCATTGTTTAGGTCTGTGGTGCGTTTGCACTGGACTCTATTGTATTGGTGTAGACTTGGGAGTATCCTGGGAAGAACAGTGCTTACTTCTGCATATATCTAGGAGAAACAGGTCTTTGTCTTAGTATAGATTGTAAGTCTTTGACTTTTTAATTTTTTTTAAATATTCTTTTTCTTTTCTTCTTGTGAAGGTTTTCTGAATGAGAGATTAGCTTCAATAAATATTTTGGATTCTTTGCTGCTCAGAGAAATGTTGTGATGTGTGTTGGGGTCAAATGGTAGTGCTGGAAGGGGCTGTGCTTAGCATGAAATCTGTCACTGTGCTGGACACCTGAGGATTTGTCCCTTTCAAAGCCTTTGAAAGGCTTCACTTCCAGCTACCTGAGGGTGTCCCAGTAATGGAGTCATTACGTTTCAAAGCTTTTGAAATTTATCTATTTAAAGGGGAAGACAGAAGCAATTATTATTAAATTGTAGAGTAAACTTGGCAAAGTCAACTAGAGAGTTGAATATCCTTGATTCCCCTTGAGTGCAGGGCCCCATGAGTGCTGGGATTTATGCAAGGGGCAAGAGTTGGCCAGGTGGAGTCCACTGGGGGACTGAAATTTGAATTTGGAGTTGGTGTTCGGATCAGCAATGGAGCAGACAGTATCCTCCTGCAGTTTGGTAGGCTGCAGAGTGAAGCAGAGGGCTCTGATGGCTGAGGAAAATACTTGACAGATTGTCATTGCAGTGATAATGTAGCCACCTGGTTGACAGCTGCAGCCCTTTTCTTTACCGTGTATTTTCTTCCCTCCCAGAGTGTTTAGGGAGCTGTACCGAAGACTAACCTTTCTGAAAACATAAAATGCAAACAAATCAAATTATTTAACTTCTTGAAGAGGTTGTTTCTGGGACAAACAGATGACAGCATGAGAGAGGAATGCATGAAGGGATGGAAAGAGGAGAGAAAAGATGATTCTTTGACTCCTGTGACATTAAGCTGTTCTCTTTGAGACACACTGATGTTCCTTGAGCATAACACTCTTATAGACTTGGGATACAGAGGCCTGCCTGCTATCAGGAACAAAACAGTCTTCAAGATGTTTAAGAAAAAAAGTTTTTATTGATTCTCCTGACAATAGCTGAGATTTGAATACCTAAAAATTCGAGTTCTCAGTATTTCCTGTAAAAAAGAGTACTTAATTTGTTTTTGCATGATATTCTTTTGTTTTCAAGTTTATAGTGTCCTAGTTGTTAATTTTATTGTCATGAAAATTTTGAAAACCAGTCTGATATTTGAATGTCTTATATTTTCATAATATTTTTGGAACTAATTAATAATAAAAGAACTCTGAACCTTATAATTGCTAGCCAGCACTCAGATTTCGTATTTTTATTTCTTTACAGGATCTGGAGTTTCATGGAGTAATGAGATTCTACTTTCAAGACAAAGCAGCTGGAAATTTTGCAACAAAATGTATCCGTGTCTCTAGTACTGCCACAACTCAAGATGTGATAGAAACTCTTGCAGAGAAGTTTCGACCAGACATGCGAATGTTGTCATCTCCTAAATATTCGCTTTATGAAGTGCATGTCAGCGGCGGTTAGTATTTATTCATGGAGTCCTTCCTGCATCCTCACCTCTGTCCTGTCTACCCCTAGCCAAAATATCTTTAGGTTTGCCCTCAGCTTCTGAACCACATAAGACTTGAGTGTTTTGTCCCTAAGTACATTGCTACTAATTGTTTTTTGAAGGGGTGGTATTTAAAAACATAATTACGCATATCAGGCCTGCAGTTTATGTAAATTTTGATTATGACCTATTAAATGCTGTGCATGACATCCTGTTTATTTGTTGACATTTGTGAGAGAGTTGCTATTTTTAGGACTAGCATGTAAAGACTAAATTTTTATTAAGAGACTAGGAATGTTAAATTGGAGCAGTTAAGAGTATATCCTCTGTTCTTTGAAGTTGTGGGCCTTTGATAGGTAGCCTTATAATGCATGTTCTTTTACTGCTAAATTGGGGGAAGTTCAATTTAGTAGAAATTAAAACTTAGTTTGAAGCTACTGTGTTTCTTAAACAGATCCTTTAATGTTACCTGTGAAGAACTTGGATATCAAAATAGCTTTTGGTACTGCTACCATTTGTCTCCTTCAGGCTGGAAGGTGATAATGTGTGTGGTGGAGACAGAAATAGGAGAAAATAGCTTTTATTTGTGCTTTTTCCTTTTTGTACTTCAGAAGCTTACACAAATGATTGAATTACCTTAAATTCTCCATTTGGAAGACTGAAAATAATTTAAGATCCAGAATGGAAATTTATTGGGATACATTTAAGTTTTAATGATCTATGAATGATGACTTGGTGTGAATTATATGGGATTAGGGAAAAGTTTTTGTGTCATCGCTGGTTTAAACAATGATTAGTATGTGGTTTTTTTCTGCTTTAGGTTTCTTTAAAAATCTGTTAGCACTGTACCTGTAGTCAAAATGAAATAGTTTGCTTTGCAGAGCAAGTTCCTGATGTTTAAAATATGATTGAGGCATGAGAGGTGCCTCAATCAGTAGGAGTGTTTCTTACTAAATAAAAGTAACTGCAAAGACATTATTGTTTTGCTATGCCTAAGTACTGTCTCCTACTTCTCAAAGGGAGATCAAATGGCAAAACTTGGTTAAGTTTTTAACCACTCTTTCAGATTTTTTCCATATACTTAAAATAGATGTAATGCACTAAGTGAAATTTTGTTTTGTATATGTGCATAATGGTTTTTTTTTTTGGGAGGGAGGGGGTTGGGGAGGTTTTTTGTTTGTTTTTAATTTTCTAGTCTCATTTATTTTTGTGCAGTCTTTTTGGAATATTATTTCTCAGACCCCAATCAGACTGCAGTCTAAGTAAATTTAAAATAAAGAAAATTAGTATTTGGAAGTCTCATGGAGTTCTAAAGTTTGAAACATTGTAACTCTAGATCTAACTTCTCTTCCTGAGTGATAATCCTTTTCCCACACTTAGTTCTGACAAAGGAGTTACACATGACTACTTTATGGGGGCTGTTAGCTTACGTAAACGGACAGAATATACTTAAGCTGGTTGCTAGAAAGGGGACATGTATTTCTACCTTCCCTTCCCAGGCTTTCTTTCTGTCCCTATACTTAACAAAATAACATCCACTGATGTGTACTGTGAAGTAAAGCTTTTGAGTTTTTAAGGGCTTAACTTATTTCTAAATATCCTTGCTCTTGAGATACCAAGTAACTGCTAATGCTTTTTGGGTTTTTTTGAAGAAGAAAGAAGATTAGATGTAGATGAGAAGCCTCTTGTTGTACAATTAAACTGGAACAAAGACGATCGAGAGGGAAGGTTTGTCCTCAAGAATGAAAACGATACACTTCCTCCAAAGGTGAGTCTTTACAGAGCATGCTAGTGGTAATGGCAGTTTTGAAATGTGTGGGACTTGCTTATATAGCAAAACGTAATTTCTACTTTTTAATTCCTGAAAACAACTGCTGCTGACAACCTTTAGTATGAGGAGTAAATATTTTTAAATACTTAAAATGCATCTTTGCAACACAGCATTTTTGTGATCTTTCAGATGGCTTGTGATGCTGTGATCCATGAATTGGAGCATGTAATGCCCAGGGAACTTAGACACTTAAACTTTAAAATTTTCTCAAATAGGATATGATGCCTATCCTGCCTCTTGCAAAGCCTTTAAAGGGGGAGGCCAGAGGGAGTTAAATAACTAAAAATTGTTACCTCCCTAGGTAACAATCTGTTTCTTGAAAAAACTGATGGGAGACTGTTTCCTTTTGTGGATGATTTTGTTGTTGTTGTTTGTAGGGAGGTTTTTTGTTTGTTGGATTTTTTTTCTCTTCCAAATGGAAGACCTACCAACATCAGCCATACAAAAGTTTCCTTTGATATTAGTAATTTAAACAATAAATTAGATCAGACTTTGGCTTCTGAAGTCATGTAATTATATATATTTTAGGTAGCTTGAATGCTTATAGCTATGGAAAACATGCTGTTCAGTGTGGGCTATCTTAAGGCAAGTTTTTCATCTTGGGCTGAGCACTAAATCTGTTGCTCTTGAAATTAGAGCTTGTTAATTTTAAAAGTGCTTTGGGTACATGAGCTTGTACTAGATTTTTGGCTACAGGATACGTTCGTGTTACTAGTGGGGAGTTAATGATGTCTTGCACGACACGTACCAATGTTGCTATTCCTATTCATTGAATTAAATGGTCTTCAGTCTTCCTTCTCTGTGTTCTTCACTTCCTGATAGAAGCAGGAAAATTTATGTCTTCTTTCTCTCGTGCTCTTTAATGTACTCTGTCTACAAAAGGCAAATGAGCCAAGGATTACAGGTATCTTGTCTATGCAAGGAACAGGAATTAGAGAACACTGGAAAGACAACTCAGAAAAACATACCATAGGGGAAAAGTCCTCTGTAATATTTTTCCTTCTGCAGTTTATTCTGATGTGGCATTCCGACACAGGTGTCTTGAAAGCAGATTAATCACAGTGTTGTTATGAAGTATTTTTACTGGGAGGCAGAAATATGTTTTACAGCCTTCAGTTAATCTTTTGAGACCAAATAGATAGCAGGCATTATTCAAGTAAAATTCTGCTGCTGCTTTACTTTCTCGAGTAGAATCAGTTCATACCTGCTTTGGAACATGATGTTGTATTTGCCTTCTCTATGTTATTCTCAAGAGTATTAGTCCCATCACTGTGTAATGGAGTACTGTTGCCTGGGGTATTGTTTCTGTGTTTGTGATAATACGTCTTAATCAGATTCTTCTGGGAAGTTAAAACCAATACTAACTTTTCATTGGACTAAAATTGATGAAAGTTGTCTTAAACTCATTTATTTCAGAAAGCTCAGAGTAATGGCCCTGAAAAGCAAGAAAAGGAGGGAGTAATTCAGAATTTCAAGCGAACTCTTTCGAAAAAGGAAAAAAAAGAGAAGAAGAGGCGTGAAAAAGAGGCATTGCGGCAAGCATCAGATAAAGATGATAGACTTCTTCATGGGGATGATATGTAAGTGGTTTAAACTTATATTTTTAAAATTAAATTGTAGTTGTATTTAAGTGCATTAGCAAAAGAAAAAGCACAAGTTGCAAGCACATGCTAACTCAGCTTCCATGTGCTTTGCAGTATTGTAAATCATAATAAGGTTAGGGGTAAAATGTAGAGTTTCTTTAATGCCTTTCTCCCCGCCCCATCTTTAAGAGGTAGAAGGCCTCTTCTTTCTTTGAAAACTAGCAACTATCAATATTTAAATTGGTTATTTATTTCACGTGAACATGGGTACATGAACAGTGTTAACCCTGGCAAAAGTGAAATTCACATAGAAACCATCTTCTGATAACTTAACTGAGGCTCCTATGTGTATGGATCCTACTGGCCTTCTATCCTTTGTGAAGTAATGAGAATATATGTGTTTTAAGCTGTTAATGACAATTTTTAATTTTTGTCTAAACTAACTTGGCAGTGAGAATTTTCGCCTTGCAGCTGAGGTTTACAAAGATATGCCTGAAACCAGCTTCACTCGCACAATATCCAATCCTGAGGTGGTTATGAAACGGCGGCGACAGCAAAAACTAGAGAAGAGAATGCAGGAATTCCGCAGTTCCGATGGCAGACCAGACTCAGGTACTTGGATTTCTTGTGGTTAAGTTGTAAACAGTAAACTGTTTACAGAGAGAATATTCTGAAGGCCAGCAACCCCTGTAAATTTGACTTAACTTTTGCTTTCTCCAACATTTTTTGTACGTGGCTAATTTATCAGTGGTGTAACTGAATGCAGGATTTGTAAAGGTAGGATTCTGCAGGAGCGTGTTTTGTGATGAATGCCAGTCAAAGCTTTCAGTCATGGGCAAAATGGTGAGAGAGAGTATACTCATTGATCTTGCTAGCAGTGCTGAAGTGGGAAAGAAGGAAGGATGGACTTTGAGAAACAGAGGAGGCCTTCTGAAATAATTGTCTTTTATTATACTAAAAACAAGTTGAATGACCTGAAAGTGAAAATGCAATCAGTAGCACAAATAAAGGGTGTAAAGGACTGATTGTTCGGGTCTGCACAAAGGATTCTGGTAGATCTTGTGAATAACAGTGATTAAGTATTTCACATTCATGGGGTGGGGATACAACAGCAGTGGTTGTATAAACATCATTAGAAAGGAACAAATTAAGCAGTGTTAGTACTGATAAAACCTCAAATGCTGTATTCTGTCCATGGAAGGGCAGTGAAGAAAGAGTTAGGGGTGTAGAGAACATCATCTGGGGGAAATCTTAAATGAGCTTTTCAAAGAGACAGGAGATTCTTGAAGGTCACAACAAACTTCCTGTCAAGATGGGAAAGGTCTGTTCTTCAGCCATTGTCACTGTTTCATTTTAACTTCAGGTAATACCAAGCATGGTGAAACACTGGGAAGAAGACTTGATTGCATAAATTAGGGAAGTATCACTGGAGTTTTTTACCAGTGGCAGTGATAAATTTATTTTGAGGATGTTATGTAACTTTTCTTGTATTAGCGGATTGACAAAATGATTTCTGAAGGGGTTCATTCTTACATTCTGTTAGAAATACAATGAATGACTGCATGTCTGTCTTTTTATTCTCTGGTAACATTGTTAATTCCATTTTGTTTCCAAGGTGGAACACTGAGAATTTATGCAGACAGTTTAAAACCAAATATACCATACAAGACAATTCTGCTGTCCACTACAGATACTGCAGACTTTGCAGTTATTGAAGCACTGGAAAAATATGGTCTGGAAAAAGAAAATCCCAAGGATTATTGTATTGCTCGTGTAAGTGAACGTACTAAGACACAATCTTCTCATGTTTCATTATCTGTTTGGGTTTTTTTTCCCTGCGGTAGCTTCCAAATTAAATGGAATTACTGTTAGTTCAGTGACTAAGGGTTGTTTTTTTTTTTTTTAAATCTAACAACCTCAGGAATTCTCAGGTGACCTTTCAAGTTTTTTGGTTTTAAACCCAAATCTTCCAATCTTACTAAATTATTCCTTGCTATATAGATAAATGTTAATACTGAAAGTAACATGTTTCTGCACTTGGCACTGCAGTTTTATACCACTAGGTGTGCTTATGATTCACACATGTATAAACTAATAGTTGGTCCTGTGGATACATAAAATTTGTGCATAAAACTATTTCCCTGAACTAAGAGTGAGCATCCATTCAGAAGCAGAAGTGCTGAGGCGAGCTCCATTGTAAAAGGTGTATATTGTATACTGTTGCCTTATAGCTTTCAGCAGTAACTTACCATCATTACAAATCAGAAAAGATTAAACGTTTAAGTGAAACTTAGGCTTGTTTTCAGAATTTAATTATTTTAGGAGTCCCAAATGAATTGTGTAGAATTGTTATTTCTTAGAGATACGGCTTTAATCAAAAAGTCCCATGGGCAGTACTGATTAAAGGTTACAAACTTCTGACTATGTCATCTTCTCAAGGAGAATAGTGAGACTTGAAAACATTTGATCCTTGTTTGAGTCCAATCTTGATTACATTTTTGGCTATGACTCGTCTAATAAATGTGTATTTATTGCTCCTTAATATGATGAAAGAATGGGAAAAAAGTTTGTCTCTCATAATATTGTGCTCTCTTTCCCTGCCCCTCCTCCAGTGCTTAAAGTGCCGCTGGTAAGCAGTAAGAAAGCAGTAAGTGCTATTCTCTGCACTTTGTAGCTGCTCTAAAGGATGTGGATATATGTTTGATCTAAAAGTTCTTTTCTGATTTGCTTTTTATGATATCTTTGAGTAACCTTAGTGTCTGCTGTGCTTCCAGTCTGTAGTGGTATAATTAACTGGGAATTGATATGTTGCTCTAATATTAGGAATAAGGAAACTGTGATAGTAGTGGTGATATAGTTTTATAGCAGTGAACTAATGTTAGTTTTCATTTTTTCAACTGTTTTATCTTCATTCTAGGCATAGTTTTAATGAAGTTCTGGACATTTTATCCTTGTCTTCATTATCCTGTAATGAGGGTTCCAACTGTGAAAGTTCATTTTACTTACAGTAAAAGTTTACATAGGTTCTTATTTTAGAGGGAAATACTTCTGTAAGTAATAGATTCTTTCAATGACACATTATATTAAAAATTGATTCTCAGTTTTGGCTGCAGAGTATGTGTAGTTTTAATTATGACAATTATCTTCATACTGTGGGATCCATAAATGCAATTCATGATTCTCAGTCATTAATCTTATTAAACAGGTTACTGAATTGACATTCCAGTTTCTCTGCTGGTTTGAAAGAATCACAGCAGAGACACTGTGACTGAATTTGGAAGATAGCTTTGCTTCAGTCTGTTTAGTTCAGAGTTAGAGGACATCATGATGTATTACAAAATATTTGTGTATGAGGGAATTTATTGAACTGATTGCACACTTACCCAGGAAACTATTGCAAGTTACTCTTGTTGTAGTGGTGGTGTTCCCTGTTACCTCCTCTTATTTTCCGATCTTTTGTGGGGATGTTTAATATAGAAAATAGTCTGGAGAATGTTGTTTTAATCTTGGGATAGGTTAACAATGTCTTAGCTGTGAAACAAAGTGATTTTTTTGGAAAGCACTTCTGGAAAATATTTTGTCTTTTCTGAGCAATGCATCTTATTCATACAGTAAGTTTCAGTACTGACGTAAGTTGTGCGCTTACATTTACGTTTGGAATATGAGTAGTCTTCACTGAGTAATAGCAGACTTTTTTTATAACTCTAAGTGTATGAAACCTTTGTTTTGCTCACCATAAGTCATTGGAGTTGGTAAAATCTACTTGGCCTTTCTCAGTGCTCTTCTGATAAAGTGTTGGGTTTTAAAATGTTAATCCTTCTTTTATGAATAGAGTATTTTAAATCTAACTTGTAAAATCTGCTTTTTTCCCCAATGTTTTACGAAGTTACTTTCCTTGCTTGAAACTTTAAAATACCCTAGCATTAGTTTGATGTGTCTTTAATCACTGTTCTCCCTTTTTGGAAACTCACAAATACACTGCTAAATTGGTCCAATGGCCATTGGTACTCCTTTTATATGGAAGTCTCATAGCTGTTTACCCTTGGTAGGGCTTTTCCCCTTGTTCTTCTGATGTTACAGTTTTCTGTGGAAGTCAAATCCTATACATGTTCCTATTCTTAACATATGTTGAATTTAACTATGTATAGTGGAACATATAACTTCAATTTCGTACTGGTTGGGATTTTTAAATGTTTTGTTTTCTTTGAGTGGCAGATAAAGTGTCTTCAAAGAAGACTTTAACTGTTGACATTTACTTAACTATAAAGATGGATTTTAAGTTGTAGGACAAGACCACTATAAGGTTGCATAACTCACTCCTGAAGTTTCAGGAAAGATGAACATTGTAAGAATTTTTTGTAACACCATTGACAACTTCTGTTGTAAATGTCATTCTCCTGTCAGTTGCTTGCTTTCATATGCCAGTTTGCAGTGTATTGGCTGTACCTTTGTCCCTGCTACTGAAGTGCTTTTCTATGTCAGCAAGTAAACATGCATTTGTTCCAATGTGTGTTTTACTTGTTTCAGTTTGCTTGGTTGAAGTTTCCCTGAGTAATATGGGGTTCACTGCACATCTCTGAAGATGTCAGATTAATTAGACAGTCTTCCAAGCTACCTGTGCATATTCACTTAGGGCATAAGACTTCAGGCGTGCAGCGAACTAGTTAATTTGCAAAAGTAGAGTCTGGATCAGATTTCTGATTTAGCATGCACTTATTTTTTTACTTGAGGGTAAGACATAAATAACTTTTTGTAATGTCAAGCAAAAAGATGCAGTTCATGGTGAGTAGGTTTTTCTTTTTCCTTTTTTTTTTTGCGGGTTGTTTTATTGGTTTTTTATGTTTTGCTTTGGATTTTGGTTTTTTTTTTTTCACTAGGGGCATGGGCAGAGCCTGTGTTCCCAGCTTGTAAGGAAAATTGAGGATTAATTATTTATAATAAGCAGATATATTCAAATATACTGTAGATATGAGGTTTTTACTTAAAAAAAACATTAAAATTACAGAAGAGCTTATTAAAGACCTATTATAGCATGGGATTTTCTTGTGTGAGACTTTTGCTAAGGACAGATCTGATAACTTGATCTGTATATATTGCTTAACCACAGTAAGTATTTGAGAATTATCTTCTCTTTTTTATTCCAGCAAATGCTTTGGAAATTAAGTCTGAAGTTGCTGTGGTCTTCATTTACATTTCTTAGCTTGTATTTTCTTCCTGTTTCACTGCATTTTAAATTAATAGATACAGAATTGAATGACTTTATGATAATTTATATATGCTCATGAATGCACTTACGACAAAGCACAGTGTATTCTTCCTAATTCCCTGTTTCGCATTTGTTTCAGTTCATAGGTTGTCAGCTGACAACCTGCTTCCAAGAGATATGATCTTAAGCTGATTTTACCCACCTGTATTTGCTGTGCAGTTGCAGAAGTCAGGGAAGTGTCTGTGCCTCATCTCAGCAGTCTGTATGGATGCAAATTCATGAAAGGATATTTAAATGCATCTGTTTTTAAAATTAAAGCAAATCTCTGCCCATGAACCAAAACTCAATCATAATATAGACTTATTCCTGTGTTTTTCCGTTATTCTAAAATGTAGGAATTTCAGCTTTGTGGTGACAGCGTTCACCTAAAACACAGATGTTTTCTGAAAAGGCATCATAACAATCAGAAATGGCCTAGCCTTAATAAGCTCAGATGTGGTGTTTTGTATCTTTCTTCAGGTTAGGTCACATGCTTTTTAAAGTGAGATGTGTCTGTGTTTTTGGCTCTTCCTGAGAGAGGAGAGGAATGGTAACTGGCTGGGAGGATGAGGGGATCAGTGCTTTTGTGACCCCTCTTCTCTAGCTTGTCTAGTTTACCATTGGTGCCCTTAAACCCGACACCAAGAACAGATGCTTATCCAAGTTCCACGGCAGAAGTAATATCAGGTTAAATTAGTAGCACCTGTGCATTGATATCTCCTTTGTTCCTCTGATTTCACTGCATTTGGGTTTTCTTTGGTTTGCTCCTTAGTCCAGTATTGGTCAGCCCCTGGTACACATGCTGCAGCATGTATTTCTTGTTTTTTAACTAGTTACCTTCTGTCTCAAGGGCTTTGGAATTTAAAAATTGTGGCTTGTTGAATAAGGCTTTAAATACAGTGTTACCTTAATTAGATAATCAAAATTATCCTGTAGGTATAATTGATTTTAAAATATGAGATGTGAAATAGAGCCGTTTAACAAGATAAGATTTGAATGTAGATGTGTTTCTGTTTCCCTCTGGTTTATACATTTTAATGTTTTCCTCCCTTTATAATATCTTATCTATTTGAAAATCTAATTAAAGATAATTTAATTAGTCCTATGTTTAACCAGGTTTTGCATAGAAAATGTTTTAGGGATTACATACTTTTGATCTTAAATGTACTTGTTTCCTGCTTGGAAGAAGATGAAAGGATGTTTGAGGTGGATCTGTGAGAACTTGGTTAACGCAGAAATGGGTGTGGAGAAGAGGCAACAAATGAGTGGAAAGCCTCTCGAGGGCTGCAGTGTAGTTGGGTGCTGTAGCCAATAGCTGCATCACTTCTGAAGGTGTTACCTTGGTCATAGTTCAGAGAGGGGGATAATTTAAAGCAGTTTGTTTAAAATAGAATTGTCTATGAATTTAAATAACATTGTTAGGATTACAAATGAGGGAGTAAAATACATTTTATTTTTTGATTCAGCTTTGAAAGGTCTGTCTAACTTAGAAGGTACTCATGCACTGTAATACTTCCTGTCATTGTTATTTGTGCTTGATCGCTGTGGGGAGCAGTAATGCATGAAATCTCCTTCAGAGTCAGACTTCATGAATCAAGGTTTCCCCCTTCCTCTGCTTTGCAAGGGTATAGCTGTAAAAGGTCTGAATAGTCCATAGTTCTGTTCCAAAAGTATACTTAGTTTTGTTTCTTCCTTAGAGCTAGACAGCATGAAGCACTTGTGTGAAATGTTCCAGTTGTACCCTTAGTCTCTGTGTAGACCAGGTAAATTTTGGGTAAGACAAGGAGTCAGGAGATGACACTGTCTTTGCCAGCTCGTGGTGTCATTTCTGAAGATACTTGTGTTGCATTAGCAGAATGGCATTAGCAAAATGCAAGGCTGATTCCAATGTGCGAAATAATAAAGGAAACTTCAGTTTTATAACTGTCATCTCCACAGATTTTTTTTTTTTTTTGCCTTGGCTGTTGAGTTATTGGAGTAATACTTTTTTACTAGAAGAAAGATCTTATCTGCCTTAAGTGTAACTTGCTTTTCTTTGCTTTTTAAATATATCTGGTGTTCTGGGAAGCGTGATTTAACTGTAGCAGGAGGTCAGAAAGGAGAGTTAGAAAAAGTCTTGGAAAGCAAAATACATTTCAAGTTACTGAATTCTTTGGCCTTATCTCTCACATGCAAAAAAAAGTAATCAGAGGATATACCCCTGAATACTCTGTTCTAATTATCCACTAACAGCTCTGAAAACTGACAATTCTTTTCTAGGTCATGCTGCCTCCTGGTGCTCAGCACTCTGATGATAAAGGTGCTAAAGAAACTATTCTTGATGATGATGAGTGTCCCCTGCAGATCTTCAGGGAGTGGCCTAGTGATAAAGGTATGTCCAGAAAGCTTAAAGAGATTTTTGTGCCTTGGGTCCGTGCTGTGGACCCCCTGTAAAGTAAGAAATTCTAACATATATTTTAGTATGTTTTGCTTTTGGGTACCTTTAATGTTAGGGAGCATTAGAGTTATTTACTATTTCATTATGCACTGTTTGTAGTATTACATCTTTAGGTAGCAGAAAGATTTTACATTTTATCCTAAAGTTTCTACAAAGGTGTACTTATTTCTAAGTTAAAACTATTTTGAAGAAGTGTCAGAAATTTAGTAAGCTAAAAGTAATCCTATGGAACACGAAAATTAATAGATACTGGTTGTGTGTTTGTTCACTGATATTGTGACTCAAAGGATGTATAATACTGTGTTTTAGGACTACTAGTCTTTCAGTTGAAAAGGCGGCCTCCTGATTATGTCCCAAAGAAAACCAGGAAAATAACTGAAGGAAAGCCATTAAAGGGGAAGGAAAGAGTTGACGGGTCTGGCTATGGCTCTTGTCTTCCTCCTGAGAAACTACCGTACCTGGTGGAATTAAGCCCAGGTAAGAATTCTGATTGTCTAACAGTCTAAATTACATTATTACATGGTCATTTGGATTTTCCAAAAGTAAGACTTTCATTGTAAGGACAGAGAAGTCTGTGGGCAGTGTAGGGGAATGCCACATGAGTTGTTCTTCTGATGCCAGACCCTGAATTGGAGCTGTCTAAAGGTAGAGCTGAATATTTCTGTAATATCAAAATTTTAGCAGCAATTTTTTGGAGTGCAAGAAGAGGAGAAATTATTTCGTAAGACTTTGTCTCTATTAGTATGATTGCAAGTATGAAGCTTTCAGTGTTTTGAAAACAAAATAAAAAAATCATCGAATCTTCAGCTTTCTTTGGATTTTGGGCTTTAAAACTTGGTTATAAGTAAAATAGTTTAACATGTCATATTATGGGAAAGCGGAAGAGCACTGCTCAAATCTGATTTGTTTTACATTCACAAGTACACTGTAGCATACCTGGAATTTGACAGTACTCTGCATGGAAAATAACATTTTTTTAACAGGACAAGAACATGAATTTTTAAATCAAACTTAAATGTTAAACATTTTTCAGTCTATATGGAACCTTCAAATCACTGGCAAGGCTGAGTTTTATTTTGGCATCGTTACAACTCTCTGGGTTGCGTTGTAATTTACAGTTAATTTTATGATCTAGGAACAGCCAGGAGAGATACAACGTACATAACATGTGCTCTTAATTGATATTGTCTTCATGTTTAAAAGTTTGGATATGGACTTTCATTTTTGATGATTTAGTTATATACAGCTCTTTTTCCTGTTAAATGTCACTTGGGTACACTCAGATATTCGAGCAAATGTTACAATTTGAAGTGTGGTTGTTTACCTTTTGAGAAGCAAGTTTGGAAATTGGTGCTAAAACCTTTGATCAGAACTGCAAACAAAAGGTTAAATTCATAGTCAAATAGTGTGGGATTTTGTGGGGTTTTTGTTTGGTTGGGTTTTTTAATCCAGATGAAATTAACAGTGCACAGAATATATTAAATTTATTATTCTCTTCTATATGGTGAGGTTTGGTTTGCATATTAATATTTTGGATTCTTTTAATAGTACTTTTGATTACTTGTGCTCTGAACTCTTCATGGAACGCAGTATTAAATGTTGTGCTTGGGCAGTGGAGCAAGACATCCATGAACTGAGGGAGGAAAAACAATCTGAAGTGCCACAGGTGTCAGCGCTGTGTACTAAGCCTTCACACATTGCCTCTGGGACTGACCTGTTGTTCATGGTTTTCTTCTAACAGCTTGTTGTCCCTTTTCTAAACAATAAGGATTGTTTCATTCGGTAGCTTTGTAGTACTGATGTCTTTATGTTCTACCCAGTTTCTGAAGTTGAAAGAGTTTAATGCACTTCATCCTTATAAAATGAATAAGTGTTGTCTGGCTACGGTTTCACCCTTTCCTGTCTTTTCTTTTCTTGCCCTCCTCCGCATGTTCTGCATGGTATCTGTCCTGCTGGTGCTGCCTTCACCTGGGTCCTCTGCATGTGTTTCTAACCCCAGGGAGAAGGAATCACTTTGCCTACTACAACTATCACGCTTACGAAGGTAACGCTGTATTTAATACTGTTCTCTCATTAGTCACTAAAAACTTCGCTGGCTGTAAATCTCGTGTTTCTTTTTGACAAATGAAAGGCTATCTTGTTTATCTTTGGCTTTTTTTTTTTTCCAATGGACTGCTTTGGTGAAGTAGTTACCTGTCTTGTTAGCTACCTTTTAATTATTTGATCTGTGAACAAGCGTCAAATTTGTCATGAATATGCTATCATCCAAAGAGTTCAGTGTTCCATCTACGATTAACAGCTAAGTTTCATAGGGTGGTTTAAAAGCAAGCAATTTTATGGTAGAAATAAAAAGTTCTTTGATCCATCTGCCTGCAGAATTCATAGTTAAAAAGTGTATTGGGTAAACGGCATAGAACTTAACCATGCTTTCCACTGTTTGACTGCATTGATGCAGTGGATGGAATCTGTGATTTTTGTGTGAAATAGTTTGGACCACTGGTAAAGTGACCTTACTTTTTACTCCGTGGTGTTCCATAGCATCCTTTGGTATTTCTGTTGCCTGGTTTGTGTTGTTGCCTAACGTAAGTGGTATGTATCAAGGATTTAGCCATGTTAGACTGTAGAGTCTTGTTCAGTTTTATCTGCAGTATTTGAAATTGATAACCTAACCTACAAATCATTATGCATCCTTGATTCTCTGTAGAGTTTAGAGTAATGTGCTGATACATCCTGGTTTGGCCAAACAGATGAGAATACAAAGCAACTTTCTTCATTGTGAAATGTCTTACCAAAATACCTTTTCCTTTTCTTACTTTTTTTATTCTCAGTTTCCTCATTTTGTTTTCTAGACTGCTGTAAAAGTACTACATGTAGTAGCCCATGTTGCTCACCCTTTCTTTCATGGTTGTGGAGTACAATACTGGGGTTTAAAGAACTCTATTCAGACCTATGCCTCCAGTGCTCAATTCTTGGAATTGAATCCAGACTTTCGTTTCATTAACGTCATTATTCCAGAGAGTAGAAGAGTTTTGTAGAGTGTGCTGAACTAAAAAGCATGGATGGGCTCTGTAGGAACACTTGAACATTAAGTAGAAAGCTTGAAATTTGATTGTGTCTCACTGGAAAAAAAAAAAAAAGACAGTTTCTTAAATCTTAGAGTGTGAAAAAGAGATCTTCGTATTCTAGAGTCCAGTGTGTCTCTTTGGAACAAAGCACTTCAGGATATTTGTATTTATTATAGAAATAACTCCTGTAGAAATGTCCTCCTGTCAAAACGTTGACTCTATATTCTTGCAGAGGAACCTAGCAGACTCATGCTTTGTGCAATTGTGCAATTGTACAAATTCAGTAAGTTTGCTACTGAAGTTTGTCCAGTTTTTCCACTTCTCCACAGCTGCTGATGTTGCTGGTTGTATGACTGTTTCATTGACTGAAGATTGGATTCTGGATGCTAGAAGATGCACTTCAGTAGCTTGTGGCTCTAAATGTGGCAGTGAGCAATTGTCTCTGTATCCAAGTCATGAAATGAACCAATAAACTGAGATGAATCTGATAGTAATAGAAATAGACTGGATAGACTGAAGTGAGATTTGGCAGCACTTTGAATAGCTGATACTGTCTATGTTATCTGTGAATGTGGTTGCTGATGAGTTCAGGGATGTTATTAACTTCAGTTATTCAATCCTAATATTTAAAGGCTGAGGAAAATGACAAAACCACATTTTTTCAGGATGTGAGTCCCTGAGATCTTACAAACCTGAAATCAAAATTACAAAGCATTAAAAAAAAAAAAGGCAAAGCCATAAGGCTTTTCTCCATGCTTCATCACAAAAAGAGCAACCTGAGCTGTAAAATACATAGCAATGGAAGATGCGGAGGACATGCAGGTATAACAACTCAGAAAGAAGAATTGCAGAAGGTTGGAAAGGTTTGAAAGCCTTGGCTTTCAGCCAGCCTTCTTTCTGAGAACAGAACTGCAGTATATGTGTAACACTTTTACAATTAGTTTGAAAGAATTTTGTTCCCTATTAGGAGAACAGTTTATAAAAAGGTTTTCCATTGGCTTTTTCTGCTGGAAGTGCACATCGTGTTGGAAATTTAATAGCAGAATTATCTCCTGAATTTCACATGGCGTTTCAAATCTGCCCAACCATCTCCTGATCTTATTAGGGTTTAAACTCTTAATACTGAGGAACTTGTGCAGGAAATTTGCTTTTCAAATGTATGTTTAACTAATTTAAACTCAGTAGGTGAAGTCCATTGTGTGACCATTTTTGTTCAGCTTTGGGCTTACTTGTTTTCTATGATCTGATCTTCATCATTTGGTTTGGTCTGGTTTTAAGTCCGTACTATTTCCTGGCATTGTTTCAGGCATTAGATTAGTGAAATCAATTGAAATTATAATTTCCAGAGTAGTGTAGGGCTCACCTTTTAGTGGTGAAGTAACATGTTTAAAATATATATCCATGAAGGTCAGCCTTAGTTTTTTCTATTGTTCAAAAAATATACATTTGTGTGTTGAATCACTGAGTTGATGTGCTTACAGTGACTATTCACTTCACTACACAGTATTTTGTAACACTACTATTTGAAGTATGAATGTTGACTCGTAACTGCATAAACCAAGTCATGAAATCTATCATCCGTAGCTAAGAACCGCCTTAGTGGACTGTCATGTTTTGGGGGTAGGGTCTTTGCCATAGGTGTGGCAGAATCTGTGTCCCGCTGCAGTGAGTTATGAGGGATACATTCCAAACAACATTTAGGTGAGCTTTCAGCTGTTGAAAAACAGGGAATAAAACACTTTACACTGTAGTATAATGCAACCTTCCTTCCCTCCTGCATCTCTCCCCTAGAACAAAAAGGCCTTTCATCCTTTTATAGAATTTACAGTAATTATCTTCAAGATTAAGAGTCCTTTTACTGTAGAAATTGGCTTTTACTGGGTGGAGTATTACATGTGTGTTCTAAATAACTTTTGAGTAACTCCTTAAATCTTTATCATTTTTGTAGGAATTAAAAATATCATTTGTATCTAGTGTTGTTCTAAAACAAGTTTTTTTCGTGTTACAAAGGATACTGCATAGAAACAAGAGTCTTAATATGCCTCAGCAGAAACACTGATACTAAAATATATTTCATATGTGAAAGCACATTTTTTGTGATATAATCTATATTGAGGATATACAGTGGTGTGATGTAAACGTTAGTAGAACTTGATACTGATTGATTAGTCACAAGTGCTG
Source organism: Manacus candei (assembly GCF_025592945.1). Lineage (NCBI taxonomy): Eukaryota > Metazoa > Chordata > Aves > Passeriformes > Pipridae > Manacus > Manacus candei. Next base: position 1,201,909 of record NW_026138129.1, on the reverse strand, counting down.
AACTCGGGAATGAGATCAAGAAGTTCTCTTAAATAAACACTAGAAAACAATATTTTATAATGTATCTTGCAGAAATATATAGGAATATTTTAAAGGTGGTGCTTTTTTCTTTTTAAAGTGTCAAAAATGAAAAAGCAGGGGGCAGTGGGAAGTATGTTTAGTATAGGGGTGAAATCACTAGACTGTAAAGCCTATTCTCTAATCTATATATAAAGAGCTTAGGAGAAAGTGCCATAAGAAAATAAGTATAAAAGCCCTAGATAACTAGCCTTGATTTTATGCCATTGACTTTTTTGAAATTCCAGTATTTTTGCTTGTTGAATAAAGGTCCCTTCCTCCAAACTGAATCTTGTATCTTTTGGGTGCCAGATTTACCAAACTAGGATGTGGGTAGGAGGAGGAAATGCTTGATTTTTGGAATCATAAATAAGTGAAAGAAGCTACTTTAAGTTTTGGGGTGTAAGCTGTGAGGAGACATAATAAAAATTCATGGAATTTGGTATAAGCAGCTAAATGTATTCAATAACCTATTACATGTCTGCTTTTGGTGACATTGAAGATGCAACCACATATAATTTCTGATTTAACATTAAGTATTAAAAACTGCACATAATTCAAATTGCTGAAGATACTGCATTATCATTACCTTTTTTGGGGTACAGTGATATTAAATGTATACCTCTCTAGACTCAAATACAAGGTTTTAATAAAAGGCTTATCCCTGTACCTGAAAAATGTTTAGAGGAGGGAGTACTCTTATGATTAATGCTTCTTTTGTGATGGGTGACATACTAATGTAATGGCAGTGATTCTGTGTTCAGTAACTGGATATTACTGTAGTATCAGCACTTCACTTTCGTATTTACAGTACCAGTCTATGGACTATCTGTGCCTGGTGTCTTTATGTCCTAATAGCATCCCAACAACCCCAGAAGAAGCTTACTACTACCATTTTATGGTTAAATGACTTGCATTCTGATTTTAATAAACAGATCCTGGTAGTAAAGCTGGGATTCTGCTGCTGGATTTATGGAGGTTTTGTTTATATTGACTTTCATTTAAAGACTTGAAGATGACTAGTATCCTACCGCAGACAGTGTCACTGTATGTGCCATGGCTTTAATAATATTCTCTAATGCTTTTTGGGGGATGACTTGAAGTCATTGTTCATATCCACAGGTAAGACATTTTTTGTCTTGCAGCCTCCCTTTTTTACATCTTTGCTTTGGAGAACAGATTGGAGAGAAGTCAGAAGTGACAGTATTACTTCAATAGCTGATAGTATTTAAAGTTGTAGGATTTTCTGGGAAGCAGGGAGCATTTATATGTACGCCAAAACCCATTGTATTAGCCTGTGAAGGCACTAACTAAAATCATGTACACTTTATGTCCAATGTATCTTGTGAAATTTTATTCTACTTGGACAGTATTTACTCCTGGGGGGAGTAGGAAGATGAACTTTATTGTTTACCTCATTTTCTGTGAGATGAAAATATAGGTCAATGGGACTATAAAGATAAGGCCAGAAGTGCTAAAGTCCTATATATTAAGACTAAAGCTGTTGTAAGTAAACATTATGTAAGATTCTCTTTTAATATTGGTCTAGTTCCAGTATCTGATGAATTGGAAAGAGTTTGTTATGTGGACCACATGGCAGTAGATATTGCTGATAATCTGTACTTCAGTAAGGTCAATAAATTCTATTATTATAGAGATCTGCAGGTAATTTTATTTTCCTGATCTTTAAACCCATTCTGGTATACCCATATAAAACTTTAGAGTTTAACAAAAATTGTATTGTTCAAACTACTAGGACATAGAGAAGGTTTTTCAAAGTATGTTCAGAATAGTAGTTCCTGATTACTTTGTTCTTTGCATTTGTAGAAAACAGCTGCTCCAAGTAGGCTCTGTCTACTTTCAGTGTTCTTGCATTATGATGAACAACTAAGTTCCCAGCAAATCTTGAAAGGACGTCACTCAGTGTTTTTGTGAACATTGCTATTCTGAATTAAATTGCAAAAATGTAGAAATATTGTATGAATATTTGAACTTTAATAACTTGCAAATTAATATTTATTACTTGCTGTACAGATGGTTCTGACTCCAGAGATAAGCCAAAGCTCTATCGTCTACAATTAAGTGTCACTGAAGTTGGAACTGAAAAATTTGATGACAATTCCATTCAGGTATGGAAAAAAGCAGACTCAGATGACAGTACTGGTCTGATCTCTGGTGTGTTATATGTAATTGTGGGAACTAGTAAAATATGCTATAAATACTCTTCAAAGCTAGAACGGTAAAATATTGCTGCAATTTCATATGAATTCATTATATTAGTCATATTAATGGTCATAACTATCTGAATTTATTTCCTTTCTTGTGTTAAGAGAAGGGTTTTATTATTTTAAGTAGGGTAAGTAAGGTCTTTATAATTTAAGGATTTTATTATTCAAAATGGGGGTTTCTGTTTCATAACTGTGTCAAACGGTGCATATCAGTGTTATTGTAATTGCTTAACGGCTTTCAAGTCCTAGTCTCAATCCCTTTGAGGTAGAATTTCTTAAGTGTATAAAATAAGAATATTTATGTGAAGCTCATAACAGGGAGTCTCTTATAGCACCTTGGGTCCATGTCAGTGCAGTTAATTGACTTGTAATTACTTACATTGTGAGATTTCACATCAAAACAGCAAGTGGAAGAAAACAGTCTGAACAGTATATGACCAAAAAAGTGAAAAACTTTTTAAGGGATTTCTGCTGCACATGTTAGTTAAATATGTGTTTTATTATTCTTCTTGCAATGAAAAATGAAGTGAAGCTCACTGATGATAGTACCACTCATCTGTGTGAAATTCGTAAGCAAGCAAAGTTAAATTACTAGTCTGTAAATAGGGTAAGCTGCAGCTCAGTCTCTTTATTTTAATTTCTGCTGCAGTATAATTTAATTTATTCTATGTTAATTAATTCTATTCCCAGTTATTTGGTCCAGGAATTCAGCCTCATCATTGTGACCTCACTAATATGGATGGAGTTGTTACTGTAACCCCAAGAAGCATTGATGCTGAAACCTATGTGGAAGGTCAGCGTATTTCAGAAACCACCATGCTGCAAAGTGGAATGAAGGTTCAGTTTGGGTCATCTCATGTATTTAAGTTTGTGGATCCTACTCAGGACCATATTATTTCCAAAAGACCTACTGATGCAAGTCTTATGGTCAAAGGCCCAAGACACAAAACTGGGTGAGTAAAATTTATTTTCTTCCCACTGAGGTGAGGAGGTGAGCCTTGGAAAAAAAATAGAGAATGAGTGCATTATAAATGACCTGTGACTAGAGTATGACTTAAAAGCAACTACTCAGAACTCATTTAAAGTGTTAAATATATAATTTGAATACTTGAGCTCCACCTTGTGATTTTATTTAGGATTAGCAAGTGTCTTTTCATTATGGAGTATTCAAACAAGTTTTCCTCATGCTCACTCCTCTTCCTCATGTTAAATACTTTAATGTATTTCAAAATTCATCCAACCTTTGGGATAAGTAAAGAATTTGCTGAATGTTTTCAGAGAGCCTGGTTTTTGTTTTTTCTCAGATAACTTTTAAAATTCCACTAGAAGGAAATGAAGTAATCACGAAATGAAACTGTTAAGATAGGGAACTAAATGTCTCAATATAGCAACCTCTTTTTACAGTGTGATTACTTATGTTCTAGTTCCTGTGTCACAAGGACTAACAGTCCAGAAGTCCACTCTGTTGTTTTTCTGTATATTCATATTTTTGATAGGTGCATAATAAAAATACTGATTGTAGATTTAGTGACTTGTAGGGGTTCAGGTGTTTTCTTCAATAGCTACAGAAATAATCAGAAGAAACAATCTTAAAATCATTTTGTATAGCGGGGGATAAAACCAACATAACTCCCATCTTCTCTGGGTCCAAATGAGGCTACTCTTGCTGCTATACACATTATTGTATAATGTGGTTTTGAAAAGAAACAAATTGGCTTGGAGATGAGTGAGGGAAAGGTATCTAGGAAAAGAAGCTTATCTGCTGAGTTAATATAGGTGTTTGTTTTAACCATTATTTTTTCTCCACTTTATTTTCATGTGGAAGGATACTGTATGCTTGCTGTAGGACCTGTCTGTAGGAAGACCTCCAGCCATTTAGCTGTCCTGTAATATTCCTACTTAAATCCTGAGTTCATTCAGCATTTAGCCTGCAGATCAATAAATAAATGCTCTTGCAGGTTTACATAGTCAACTGCAAAGCACTGCGTTACTGCAGAGCTATGGCAAAAGGCTATTGAAGCTTGAACAACTAAATACTTTTAAAAATCTTTAGAATAAACATAATAACATGCATTAGTGTGATTTATGAATTATTTACGTTATCCAGAATGTTGTACATTTAGTACTGAAGAACTGTTGCAAGTCTACTGTCGGGAATACAAGACCATGAACGTATTTTATGTGTATTTGTTTATGTGTATTTATATTTTTTCACTTGATACTCTCAAGACACATGGTGTGACTCTTGGGGATGGTCCTGTGCAGGGCCAGGGGTTGGAATCAATGGTCCTTGTGGGTCCCTTCCAACTCAACATATTCTGTGATTTTGTGAAATTAGCTAAGAATCTGTTTTTCCAAATTAAATGATCTGTGTAAATATTTTTAATAAAATAAAATTTAATAAAGAATCAATACAGTATTAAAAAAAGTTAATATTAACTGGACTCATGGTTGAATTTTAATTTATTAATTTTACTACTCTGTTCCTTGTTTGTTAAGTGTTGAACAGTATAATTTCTAAAATGTACTTTAAATGTTATCTTACTTTTAGAGCTGTACAGGAAACCACATTTGATCTGGAGGGAGATGTTCACAGTGGAACAGCACTACCAGCAAGCAAGGTATTCCATGATGAGTAAATAATAAAATATGTAGGTTAAATCAAAATCACAACATCAGTAGTACTTTGGGAAGTGTGGCCAATTCATCAGTCTCCCCGACCATTTTCTGTTGTGGATGAGCTCAGGTATCATGTGCATTATTTTTTTTTTGTTTGAGGCTTTTTTTCCACAAAACTCTTTTGTTTAAATTTGTATTGGCATTTGGCATGCATTCTCTGTCAAGAATAGTAACATTTTTTAAAAAGGGAAATTCCTTGAACCTGAAGTAGTTTCTCCCCAAACTGACACGTGCAGGTAGAGATCTGTATTAAAACTGATACATCATTACCTTGTGTGTGTAGCATATGGCTATTGTCATCTGTGATCGAGTAAATAAATGTTTTATATAAAATGTGAAAGGATGTTAAATTTTACTTTAACTAGGCTTTTAAAATTTAATGGATGTGACATTAGGCTTCATTAGAGCTCCTGTACACACATTGCCTAAACAAACTGTCTCTGCAGTCATAATTATAAACATTTTATGAGGTGGTAATGTTTTCTGGCTTGCTTTCTGCACTGTCTGTTAATAAATTTTGTGTCAGAATTGCGTTTTACAAGAGCACAGTAAAATGACACAATGGTTAATGCCTTACTTGGCTATGATCACATGCCTCAGATGAAATGAGAGCGTGAATTATTTCAGCAGTATGAAATGTACTAATCCTTCCAGAAATGCATTTCCTTTTATGTTTTATTACTACGATCATAAAATTGAAATACTTGTAAATATTTAGCGATATTAATGTGTCAGTGTAGGTATTAAAAATAGTCTGATAGCTTTTGAATATCTTTGTTAGTCTTTTTTTTTTTTTTTGCCTTGCCACAGTCTTGATTCAGTTTCTCTGCTTTCTTTGTAGCTTTGTGATAGTGCTTTCTTTTATCTTGTGTGTGTTCTTTACCTACCAGAAATACCTACCAGAAATTTGTAAACTCATAAGATGTCCTAAAACTCAGAGTAAGAGTTTCTGATACAACTTCATATCCTTTTCACACTCATTAGAAAAATACTAGTGGGCCTAGGGATTATTGGGAAAATTTATTTTATTTTCTAGTTGTGCTGTTTGAGAATGTATATGTCATCTTGTTAACTCACTGATGAATCACTCGTTCTCTAACAGTTGCTCTTTTCTAAGTTTGCTTTTCCATTTGGAAAATGGGTAACAGTAACTTTAATGAAAGTTCTTTGAGATATGGTGATGAAAAGTGGTTCTGTGATTGGCATGTCAGTACTGAAAAAAATATTTTGCTAAAACTCTTGTTTTGAGATGCACTTTTTGGTAGGTTTTCTTATGTCAAAGCAAATTATTTAGTCCTAGAAACTTCTTATGAAGTGTTGAAACACTTCATATTTTACTGATGTCTCGTTTTCAGCTCTATACTGAAAATAATTGCTATGTGTTTTGCTGCTAAAAGCAGCGTTTGTCCCCTTCCTGGTAGAGTTTGATGTAATTGGAAATTAAAAATTAAAAGCTTCCTAATCAGGATTTTGGGACACTGAAAGAAAATAAATTAAATGATACATAAAAAAATAACATAGTTTGAATTGCCACTTCTTGTCTTGGAAAACTGTGTACTGTCTAGCAGATCAGAGTTTCCTTAAGATCAGGATAAATTATGTTATGGATCAGTAGTGTAAGCACTTAGAACTATTGCAGAATCAGGGTGGGGGAGCATGGACAGTTTTAAATCAGTAAATATGTTTAACTTTGTCTCTTACCTAAAGTTTTCATTACCAACTCAGTTTGTATTGATAGCTTTGCAACTTTTAAAGACATTTGAAAGTTTCATTATAAGTTCTTGCCGTACATTAACAAAGAGCTGCTTCTCTCTGGCCATCGTGATCTGTTGAATTGCAAGCAGTGCTTCATTGTGGCGGAAACACCTGCTGAGCTGCTGGTCGCTGTGCCATACCCCTCTCTTCTGTTCTCCCATCTCTTTTCAAGCCTCAAATTGACACTTCATTTTAGTAATGCTAAGCTAATCCAGTGTTTGCATGCTAAGCACCTGTCCTGCTGTTTTGAATTAGAGCACCAGCAGGCTTGATGGTGACAGGACATCATCAGCATCCAGCACAGCTGAACGAGGAATGGTGAAGCCGATGATTAGAATAGAACAGCAAGATTACCGCAGACAGGAAAGCAGGTAGGAAACGTGTAACCCCTTGCTTCTCATAATGGAAAAAAATGGATAAGTTGTTCCAATAGATCAAGCATCATAACAGTAGAGGTGTGTTAAAGTATTTTGAACAGTCTGGTTTTCCCCATGGAGAATGAGGTTTTCTTTGAGATCTTGTTCCAAATAAACCTCAGAATTAACAAGCAAAGCCAAAAACTTCAAAATACTTAACAGAATACTGAAGCAAAGGATTACTTTATTTTTTTTTTTATTTGCAGTTCTCTTTGTGAAGTCAGGCTGACAGTTGTGTCACATCATTGTTGATTTCTGGTTAGGCATGTCATATGAAATGTCTTCAATAACAAAGGTACAATTATTTGAAATTTTCATTCGCCAGTGGCAAGAAGTTGTGATTTCCTCTGGAGAGTGAAATAACCAGGTCACTGCTATTTCTACTACAGTGTTGTCAGCAGGTGTGGACTCTGTCCTTTAAGATACTTAAAACCTGAGGGGACAGGGTAGTGAGCATCTTGCTCTAGTTGACCCCATTTTGAGCAGGGAAATGGGACCAAACAATCTCTAGAGTTCTATCACACCTCAGTGAATCAGTGATTATGTGAACAGAATTTTTTTCAAATCTTTAGAAAAATACAGGATTGTATTGCTGTCTACATAAATCAGCTTTTAAATTTAGATGAACAGCTATGATAAATGGATGAAAGGTAAGGTAAATGTGCTGCAGGGATAAAACGTGCAGTGATTCAAGTTGTAATGCTTGTAGTATGAAGCTTTTAGTACCCTTAGATGGGTTTATTTTTCACTAGACAGAAAACAGAGTTCAGAGATGTGAGTGGTAGAAAAAATTACAATCAAAAAAGAGCAGAAAATTGTGCTTCTGCCTGAACTTGAATGTTCAAGCGTTTTGTAGTAAGAAAATGTTTTAAATACTTTCAGTGAAGTTGCAGTAGAATATAACTCAGCTCTACTCTGCAGTCTCTTAGTAGAGTATCTGGGCATTTTGAGATTCTTTTTCAGAACTGCTTTTATTAAGGTTACTGAAGATTTAACTCCTCCTTATTGAATTACTAATATTTTTAACTGTAATTTTCCTCTTTCATAAAAGATGACCAAAACTTCTTTCTGAACTTTTTATAGCCTTTCAGAAGTTCTTGAGGCTGCTGCTGTTAGTATTTCTTGATCTGTGTATGTGTGTGAAGATTATTAAATTTCTATGAAGAGGATTATCTTGTGCTATAGTTCTTTATTTCAAAAACACAGAGCCATCTGTATGCTGCATTTTGGCTTTATTTTGTTGTATTTTTAAAAACTTTTTAAATTCTTTCTAAAGAGAGTACTCATTGCTAGTCTTTACAGTTTTTTTCACTTTGGTTCCTTTGTGCATGAAGTATTTTTACAGAGGCACACCTAAATTTGTGATAACTACAACCACAGAAATTTTTATCACCAGCACTGGCATTGATACTTTATTTCTGTATATATCTTACATGTCTATAGTATGTGTTGTGTAATCCCAGTGTTATTAATCTAAATACAGCATTTCTATCATGTGCTCTTTCTCTGATAGATTCACTATGTTGAGATTAACAAATTAGCAAAGTCAGAGTGTCAAATTAGGGCTTGGCAAATTAGGCAGTGTGTCGCTCGAGTACACTGAATTATTCGCTTTTGTGGATGTATTTTGTGGATCTTTAATTAGGTTTCCTCTAGGATACTCTGGTCTCATTTTGTGAACTGCAAGGATGGTAATCATGAGCTGCTATATTTGAAAAACAAAAAAAATCTTCACTGAGCAGTTGCAGGTTCTTGTTGCTGTACAACTAATCCACCCCACATTACCCCATGTGTCTACTTTTTGTGTGTTCATCACTACTGTTCAAAGGTGAATAATAAGACAAATAAGACTTTTTTTCCTACAACTTCACTGAACGGGTTGAAGACCAAAGATTAGAACTTGGCTACCATGTTTTTTCATTTCTAGAAAGAAAATTAATTGAGAACTGAGAGCATAACTCCAGTTTACTTATTGGGTATAGTTGTTCTGATTGAAATGTGATTCTTGGAAATAAAATATAATGATTGGTTAGTTAAAGATTGCAGTCATACATGCTCATTAGATAACTGACTACAATTAATATGGGCAAGCATATAATAAAAATCAGAAAAGATCATTTTTGCCTTGGATACCTTTCAAGAGTTCTTAAAGATGTGATTGGTTGGAAATAAGAATAGTGATAGAAAAGTGGTGTTAACTAAATGCAGACACTCACCTGATTCCTAATTTTAACATGCTTTACAAAATTTATACATACCTAGTAGGCTGGCTAAAACAATCACACAAGAATATTTTCATTTTTATGCAGTTTATCAGAGACAATCTAGGAGAATACAGAAATACCTAGAGAATGTACTGTTTTTAATGCAATTTTAAAGTGTAGTATTACCTGATACTATACTAAGAGAGAAGGCAACCCCTAATCAATATTTTATGGCCCTCCCAGACATAACCTAACTAGACTTTCAGACTGGTTTAGCTCAAAGAATTTCATCACCATAGAGAGGCTTTATCTATAAAAGAATAGCACATAGAGAATATATACTTAAAATGTATCCAGTAACAAAGCAGGTTGGGCAGCTGCTATCATATCAGAAGCACAGAGAATTATTTTAACTTAGATTTCTGATTTGCAAAGCTTAATTGGCATTTCTTTTATGTATGCTTAGGCAAAGGCAGAAGATGGTACAGGGGGTTGGAACTAGATGATCTTCAAGGTCTCCTTCCAACCCAAACCATTTTATGATTCTGTGATTAGTTGAAGGGAACTCCTATTAAGGTAGTTAAATAATTGAGTTACTGCATCTGTTCCTAGATAACTAATTTACAGGTAAAACTAAATTAACATTTCTTAAAGAGTACTTCATATTAACTTGTCTCTGAAAGCCGATTTCCAAATTTCTGTAAGCAATCCTTAACTAATCGTATCAACTCTCATCACTCGACATGTTGTCTCCCATCGACTGTGAATCTTGTTCCTTCATTTGTGCTTAAAGAGATCAATATAATTTTTTCCTAAATAAAATAAAATAAATCCTTCAGCTGCAATCTGTCACTGGTTTACTAACCAGTTTGTTAAAATATTTCTATGCCTTATTACCATTCCTTTAATGACAGAGTAGAAATTTCTCTGGAGTTGTCACTATAGTAATATTTTATAATGCTGTGTATTAGTATTTTATAGAACTAATTAAGTTTTCAGTGAAGATGATGCATTCTTGAAAGTGTGGAGATAGTTAGAAATTAGTTCATTTTAGATTTATAGCAATAAAAAGAGATGAAATACTACAATTTACACACCAGATGAGTGCTTTTCATAAAGAGAGCATGTTGTCATGTTTGAAATGTAACTGAACTGGCAGAAATTTGTGTACATATTGCCCTACTGTGACTGCTGTTCCTTAACTTTCAGCTCCTCAGAACTTGTATTTGCTTAATATAGGTATTATCTAGATGGCATAACTGAGTTCTCTCTGCTGGTTTAAAGTTTTGCAAGTTTAAAAAAGAAAGGCAAGCAATCAAACAAAACCCCCACAAACCCCTAACTTTTTGGTTCAATATGCTAAAATTTAATTTTAGATCTTTTAATATCAACCTTCAAAGTTTTTTGTTTTTGTTTTTTTGTTTGATTTGTTTTGTTTTGTTTTTACTACACGAGACAGCTGAATAAAGGCTTTCAATGTCCTCTCTCTGCTTTGTAACATAACTAATAATACTCAGGAGAATGAGGTTTATATAATTATATTACATTAATTTCTTTATAAAAGTTGCTGGGGAAAGTATTTGAAAGCTACCTGTGTTACATGTGCTTAAAAATGGTTATTGCATGAAGATAATGTTAAGCTGCTTTTCCTTATTTCCAAAAAAATAGGTACTCAACTGCAGAGAACAACTCATTTAATGCTTTTACGTTAGGGAGGAATGATAGGTTAGATATCAGGAAAAGGTTCTTCACCCAGAGAGGGATTGGGCACTGGAACAGGCTCCCCAGGGAAGTGGTCACAGCACCAAGCCTGACAGAGTTCAAGAAGCATTCAGATGATACTCTCAGGCACATGATGTGACTCTTGTCCTATGCAGGGCCAGGAGTTGGTCTTCAATGATCCTTGTGAGTTCACTTCCAACTCAGTATATTTGATGATTCTATGAAATACATGATTCTATGAAAAGTGCTTCACCTTTTGCAGACACCAGAAAAATCAAATTTTGTTCAGTTTTCTACTTTGTGATTTCTCTAATGGGTAGTGGTAAGACCTAGCCCTACAGTCAGTTACACCGAGAGCGTAATTCTGGGGCTCGTGCGATGACTGCTGTTTCTTAGTGTAGTGTAGCAACAGCCAGGTGAGGCTGGGGGCTAGATTTGACCTTCTTTTCCTCCTTACCAGAAAAAAGTACAAATAGGTTCACTAAGTCCTCATCAGTTTTGAGGGCATTAAAGGCAGCAAACTACATTTGTTGTAACCAAGCTGATGTTCCAGGCAAAGCTTCATTCACTTTCTTTCATGTGTCCATGAATAATTTGTTATTTGAATCCTGTCAATAGCAGATGGCAAACTGATCCTGTAAGTCTGCTGTGCAGTGCAAAAGAGGGTGTTCATTAATATCACAGACTCGACAGTTAAAGTCCGTATTTTGATCTATTGTGTTGCTGTCAAATACAGCTTGAATGATTCTGGACGAAAGGTAAAAAAAGGATCATTTTGTGGAAGGATGTTGTGTCAACATTTGGAACCAGTGTATTTGGAGAAATCTGTCATTTTACAGTGGAATTCATATCATCTATGTGGATTGTTTGTTTTGATTGTTCTCATCTTTCTTTAGATCTCAGGATACCCATGGACCAGAACTGATACTGCCTGCCAGTATTGAATTCAGGGAAAGCTGTGAGTAAATTGTGAAGTTACAACACTACCATGTTGACACCTTTTTCTGTACTGTAATATTTCAGTGAGTTTGAAAACTTACAGGTAATTTAAGTAAACATTGAAAAAAATAATGTCTGTACAGGTGACAGACAATCTCGATAGACAACTAGATCAAACAATCTAATTTGTTTTATTGGGAGGGTGAACAGATGCTTCAGATATTGAGGCAGGTTCATGCGTGTCTAATTCTAATTGCATTTCAACTCTTTATCTTCAGATACTGAAATAAAATGTGAAAAAAATTCTAATCTGATCTCCTCAACAGTATTCATTTTCTTCGATACAGTTCTCTATGCCTTGGATAATAGATTATGTCTTGGTCAAAATCCATTTTATATTAAATTTGATTAGGTTAACATTTTCATTTAGAATTTCATTTTTATTATCTAGCTTCCCAGGTTTTTAAGGCATCAGATCTGGTAGAAAAATATCATACCAGAGATTGTCCAGACTCCAAATATTTGAAACTAAATATAGATCTGTAAGCAAGCAAATACTGATTTTTAACTTTTTTTATTTTTGTATGCAAGCTTTGCAGGAATAAAATGTACAAGAGAAATCTTGCATTTTCCTGTTCCCTTGAAGGTGCAAATTCTCAGCAAAGAGATAGAAAATAGTACAGAAATGTTTCCCAATGATCAGATATTCTATCTTTCTGTAGAAGTGTGTTGTTAATATGTCTGAGTAACTGTAGGACATAATAGACAATTAAGAGTTCAAATTCCTGTAAGTGTCTCCCCTCTCCCTCCCACCAAAGAAATCATTTATGCCTCAAGTTATGAAAATTGTCTTTCTGTCTTTGGCTTTATGTATTTTTTTTTTCCCTCTTTTTCTACAGCTGAAGATGCCTTCTTATCTGCCATTATAAATTACACAAATAGCTCAACAGTTCATTTTAAACTGTCACCTACGTATGTGTTGTATATGACATGTCGGTATGTACTGTCCAGCCAGTACAGACCTGACATCACTCCTGCTGAGCGTACTCACAAAGTCATTGCAATAGTCAACAAGATGGTGAACATGATGGAAGGAGTGATACAGGTGAGTTACTCTGCAAAAATATGTCAAGGGAATTACATACGTGTTGTTGGTAATCTAGCAAACTACTTGGTCTTTTGCTTAGTCTGACCCTTAACAACAGTGGGTTAAACTGTAATACCTACACTGATTGCCCATAAGGAGGTTTGCTTTTATGTCAGTGAGTAATGTGAGCGCTAAGAAACTCTCTCCTGAGCAATGTGGGAAGTTAGGGAGTGGCTGTTGCTCTGAAGATACATTCCCTGACGAGGTCAATTTTCTCTAGAAGGTAAGATCTTTGCAAACATTTCTGGCTGTGAACACTTGTAGAACAAGTTGGATGGGCCTATTAAAGAATACCATATAGGTAGCAGTTGTTTGCACTGACTGACGCTTGAAGTGAACATGTTAAAAAGATTCATGACTCTTTAGTTTTGATCTTGTTACTTTCACAACTTTTGTAACCACAAAACTGGCAATAAAAACTTGGACTCTTTGAACCAAGTTGACACAATTGGTTTATAAATAGAAATACAAGTTCTCAAATGTTCCAACATTTTATATGTAGTCTAACACTATTGCTGCTATATGTGCAAGATTTCTACAGAAGCACTGAATGAGTTCTCTTTAGTGTAGGAATACAGGATAAGATCCACTGGGTTGTCTGTGAAGTTAGACAATACCTTGTATTGTGTAACTTGATAAAATGGTCATATCCTCAAAAAGGAGTTAGTTTGGGTAGTATCTCTAATAATTAATTATTGCAACTTCTTTGTCTGCAGGTTTTTCTCAGAGGAGAAATTAAAATATGTTTCTGTATTTATTCAAGCAGCTGTATTTGTTGCAAATAGTGCTGCCAGAGTAGCTTATATAGAGCAAGGACGCTGCTGCACTAAACACTATAAGAGCATAACAAATGCGTCAGTCCTGCCTTAGAGAATTTACAATGCAAGTGTTACAAAAGAGGTTGGTTAAGGAAGAATAGGAAAGTAAACAACAGAAGTGGCATGCAAGTCACAGCAAACCAAAACTGTTCAACTTTTTTTCTCATTTTGTAAAGATTGAGTGGAGTTTTCAGCATGGGGAACGTCATCATTAGACAGGTCTGTAAACTTATACAACAGACCCCCAAGAAAGAATGGGAGAAAATGCCAGTGTTGAGGACATTTTGCAATAAGAAAATAAAGATTAGTCAGTCTTCTGTGTATGTTCCAAAGCTGATCTGAAGGTGGAGGGCGGTTGGAATCTGAAGTGAAGAACTAGTACGCCACTTTGAATCTTGATGTCACAGTGGATATTAGATAAAATTGAAATGGTATCAAAAATTAAATATTCAAGTTCTTTTATGAAAAAGAAAAAAGGAAAATCTCGTTGTGGAAGAGGGGAGACTGGCTGTAGTGGAGAAAATGAGCTGGAAAGAGCCTGCACATAAGCAATTCAGCTGGGAGAATGGAAACAGAGAAGGGGTAGGCTTCAAATATAAACTGGAAGTTACAGTTTTTATTCAAAAAAAGTCACTCAATTTATACTATCAATGACCCAAAAAAGACTTTGAATGACAGAGGTTGGTACAGTGGGAAAGCAGAAATAATGTTCTCCATTGTTTATGTTGACCAACTAACCATGTAGCTGCAGGAAGATGCTAGAGGGCTGGACTCAAATATCAGTTCGATTTGAAAATAAATCAAAGCTAGAAAGTAGATTATCCTCTGAAAAAGTTCATTTACAGCACTGAGAAAGGCTTCCCAAATCATGTGCAACCTTGTGGTTGTTTTTCAAGCAACTGTATTTTCTATAATCCTGATAATACTATTACAAAACTGTTAAAACCAAGTGTTTGTCTGGACTGTCCTTTGTGAAAGGCCATTTCTACAGCTTTGTAACTCCACAGTTGCAATCTAATATCCAACCTAAATTTTAAGGAACACATCAACAAGGAAGTGTATTTGTGGTTTGTGAAAGATGTTACCTAGTTGCAAGAAATAAACCAAAAAGAGTCGGAGGTTACATAAAAATTAGGAGGAGGTTCTTTCAAATGTCATGCTGAAGAAGCTGGAGGAAAGAGGGAAAATCATATGGGGGGCAAAAAAGTAAAACTTCAGTGAGTTTCAAGGTTAATGGGCTGGAGGCAAAGAAATGCATTGCTTATAATGAGCAGTAAAATGTCTTTAACTTGGACGTGTCTTAGTGGAGTATAAACAGTAGGAGCTAAGCTAGGTCAAATTGCTTCATCTAAGGTGTAAAATAAGTTATATTGATGGGCATCACAGTTAAGTTACCATGTAATAAGTCATATCACAATACCTTTTTTGTATGTCTGACTGTAAAGCATTCCTGCACTAAAAATGATATGAGGGTGTGAGAGAGAAAACAAATGAGAGGCAAGGGGAGAGAGGCACCCTAAACAGAAGTAGTGAGAAGGTGTACAAATCCTGTGCTGTACTGTGGCAGTGAAATAAATCGTTTAGATCCTAATTTTACCTGCCTAGATCAGAAAGTCTCTTTACAAAGTTACTCAAGAAGTACTTGCTAAGAAATTAAATCTGTGACTTTCTGTAGCCTCTTCATTAGTGTATGCAAATATTATAGATGATTTGAGATAGGAATAAAATTGGAGAGATCTATGAGAAGGCTCAGGGCTTTCAATAAAAAACTAGGAATAGATACTTTATATTAAAAAGCCATTTTTTGTATCCTGATTTTTTTTTCCCCGCAATCATTCTGTGACATTTTTCATCCTTTTTAAATTTTAACATTCATTTGTAGAAGGAGCATCTCCTTTTGTTCTGTGCCAACACATCTTCAATCAGTTCAGAGTGCTTTGGTTGGAAAGGGAAAAGAAACAGAAATTTGGGGGTTGGAGTTCTAACTAAAACTAATGGCAAATATTGTCTCAAATATTTGCATCTAAACTCACTGTGTTACAGGGAGAGTGATCTGAATAGAAAGCCAAAAATAATTGAGAGCTCAGTTTTAGATAATCAGACAAACATATCTGTTAGGTTCTTTTTTTTTCCCCTCTTAAGTCAGTGTACCTTTATATGTACCAGCATTAAGAAACTTAGTGTGGTATTTCATTTGAATCTTTTGTTGTTTAAAATGGTGTTTTTGTTCTTTAATTGAAAAGCCATGTATTAAATCTGTCCTAGGTGTTTTATGTATTTTGTTTGCTTTTGAGTGTTGTTGGTTGGGTTTTTTGGTTTTGTTTTTTTTTTTTTTTTTTTAGTAGGTGTTTTCTGTCTCTCTTTGTATGTGTTTGTATATTGTCTCCATTGCAGCAGTGTGGGCAAATAGCTCCCTGGATCTGTTACTCAGATGGCTAGTTTCCCCATTGCCTGCAAAAAGTTCTAGGGGGTTTCTGTGGCACACTGAGCATGGAATAATCAACTAGTTTGGAATGTCAGCTACTATAAAGCATTCCTTGGATGAATTGTGACATGCGGGCACTTCAGTTTGTAGCTGTTGTGCTACTAGTCCTATTAAAATAATTAAGTTTTTCAAAGGAGCTCAGTTGCATCGCAGCTACTGATTAATGCATCTGTGTATAACTCTGAACATGTGTTGTACCTTCATATTTAGTGTTTGATTTCTAAAGCTTTCATGATTGTTCACAAGTTTCTTTCTTCTATTCTGTTTGATTTCCTTCGTCCGTTTTTCTCCAGGAGGTAGACCAGGTTGATCAGGTAGGATATATTGCTGGGAACTGATCCTAGCTATGTTGGCTTAGCTCAGTTTCTCATGCTGCTTTCATATCAAAATACAATACTCAAACAGCTGGACTTGAACAGTTCATAACACTCATTCAGCAACTGGAACATGCAGTACTAAAATCCTTTTTTGACTTTGCAACTTTTACGGCATTCCATAATTTCTGCTTAACGCACTTCAATGTGGATATGAAATGACCAAAGTTCTTTTTCTTCCCTTTATTTTCTTTTTTTGTTGTTTGTGGTTCCTATTCTTTGGATTTCATCTGAGGTTGCCTGGCCTGGCATTTGTGGTCGGGAGATGGTGAGATAGATCAGTACTTGATACTGAATCACCTGGTATCACAGCCAGTGAGCGCAGTATCAGCGTGGCAGTGGGCAGTAGTGAATATGCGCTTAAAAGTGCACAGATTACCAGATACTGCGTTCTGATAAGCTCTTAGCACTAGATGCTTACGTTGTGGCTTTATTGATATGGCTATTGGCATTCTATCGGATGTTCGTGTGTTCAGTGAACATGTTAAAATTGAACTCACTAGTTACAGCACTTGCAATATTACATGCAAACATTTTGCAAATATCTGGTATCTGAGAGATGTATGGTGAAATGGGAAGAGGTACTGGTCTATCTTTTGGAGTCTTTTTAAGCTGCCATGCTTTATTTGAAAACTATTTCCCTGTATTATTTCTTGCTTCTTTACACTTACAGAAACAGAAGAATATTGCTGGGGCACTTGCCTTTTGGATGGCAAATGCATCTGAATTACTGAATTTCATAAAGCAAGACAGAGATCTTAGCCGAATTACTGTGGATGCACAAGATGTTTTGGCACACTTGGTTCAAATGGCATTCAAGTAAGGCTTTCCAACTTATTGTTTTACTTACTGTATTCTGTGGTTTTTAGAAAAACGTCACATTTTTGTCAAATTGTAGGTATAGCAATAATGTCTTGTGTATTGGTAAATATCTGAGAACTTATAAGAAAGGCTAGAGTTACTTCTTCAGACAGATGCCTTGTTTTGTGAATATGGATCACTGAGTTATGCAATGAGTTTCATCTGTTAGCTTTTCTTGTGAAAGTTGAGGCTGCCAATGAAAATGTTAAGGAAATGTTATTTAAATTTAGTTTGTGTTGATTGCTCTCTCTTAATGTAATGTGAGAATGTGAGGAAAGGTTATTTTTGCTGTTAATATACAAATACATAGGATTAAATATTTATGGTTTCTAAAGTAATGAATCTTGTGCTCTTTAAGGGCTTCTAATTATAATCTACTTTCATAATTCTCATAAATAGCGATTTGCTCAGTGGTTTTTTTTGCCCAGTTTTTTTTTTTTCTTAAAAGTAGAAGGACATGTTTTGACTTGGGGTAAAAATCAAATTATGGTTGTCTGCTCAGGCAATTACAATACTGATTAAAAGAAAATTTGAAAGAAGTACCCAAAGGGAAGGGAAACCCTCAGAGGAAAGGATCCTTGAACAAAGACAACAACATTGACTGAGCACAGCACTAATCAACAAGAAAGGCTTAATTTTTGTTCATATTTAGATTTATTTTCTCCTTGAGCCACTGCTAAACAACTATTTCTGAGCAAATCTGTGTATTGGAAGCTAATGTTTAGAGAAGCTCCAGTGTACCTTGGGTGACTTAGACCCAGCCTTCTTTCACTAGTAGGTTGCCTATTTAAAATAAATTTCCATTTTTCTGTAATATGAAATATTATATTCTGTGCTCTTTTTATACTGTGACAGGATGGAAGACCTAACCATGGTTTAACCATTTAGCTTTAAAAGTGCCTGTTTTCTCTGAAGAGCAATATGTGTAGTACATAAAACCTGATCATTGCTTTCTGAACTTGCAAAAGGTTTCAGAGGAGCACCAGACCCCTTTGTATGGACTCCCACAAATTTATTTTTTCTCTTGGTAAATTATGGGCAAATAGCGTATAGCAAGTAGGTATTTTGACAAAATCTTTCAATTTTTATAGCATCTCTAAATTACCAACTGTTAACGAAGCTGTGCCTTTTTGCTACAGCTCAGTGTTTTGCATTGGTGTTTTGAAACAACTCATTGCTACTTCAATTTTCTAGGTAGTCATCAAAGGCAGAATATTGTTGTGGCTAGGAAGGAATGGTGCTGTATTTTCCTTTGTGCATTATGAACAGACTTGATGCAAAAATGTTTCTGAATTTTAGTTGTGTGAATTCTCACTATGTACACTGTAACTGGCAGATTCCAAATGCGTGTATTCAACGTTTGGAGAACTGTGGAATATATACTTAAGAGGCAAATAAAAAACCACAATTGAAGCATGGAAAGTAAGAAATCTGCCTTGAAAATGTTATTTGATGGTAACAGGCAGAAATCTGCTGTGAAAATGTTACTTGATGGTGACTAGCATATGCCAGGACTGGTTGAAATTGCGATGGCTTTTATTTTCCAGCAACTGGTGATATTTCATTAGGAATGTTACTAGTGAAACAGAAGGGGAAGTTTTAGAAAGCCATGACATATTTTCCTTTATGCAGGTGTTTACAATTTGATTCCCTTTTAGTTTCAATTCTTAACAGAAAGTGTATAAATGAATTCACAAAAACAATGTAAAAGAAAATGTTTAATTATAGCAGAGAAAGAATACTAAAAAAGGCTTTTCTTTTCAGTGTAAAGTTAAGAGAAATACAAGAATCAAAAAATTCCTCACACAAAACACTAGGACTGTTTCAGGATTTTTTTATGCTGAGTCAGAATAGGAATTTTTTTTTTTTTTTTTAATACTACCCTTGGTAGATTTTAAAACAGAGAAAAGTGTGTTTCTGTTCGGAAAAAATAATTTTTGCAAACTTACAGAACCCAGGTTTGGCCTGACAGCATCTCTTTGTGTACCATGTGACCTTTGCTTACAAGTGCGGTGGTGATGCTGCATTTAAATGACTGTGCTTGTTCCCAGACAACCGCATTCTTTTTGCAACATTTCTAGGAAAAGTATGGGAGAGTTGGTCTCTCTGGCCTTTTAAAAAGTATTATTTGGTTTCCTACACTCACATTCATAACACTGCAATTTCAAGAATCTTGCAATTTGATAGATCTCTTTTCTTTAAAACCATTTGTAATGAGCACATACAGGATTTAATTATTTTTTTCCCCATTCCCTTCCAGGTATCTGGTTCATTGTCTGCAGTCAGAGCTTAATAACTACATGCCAGCATTCCTTGATGATCCAGAGGAAAATAATCCTCAGAGGCCTAAAATAGGTTAGACTACTTGATCTTTTCTTTTGTCTTCCAAACATACCATTAATTGTTGACAGAAGTTCTGTTTATTACTAGTGATATGACATCCATGAGTTGCCCTAACCCTTGAAAATTGTTTGGATCAATTTTGTATGGATGATAAGAAAGGACAGTAGGGACATTCAGGTGATCTGTACTGGGTTTAAAAATCATGCAATAATTTAATCTGGTGGGCAATCTCTGGGTTTCATCTAATTGAGTGTCTTGCTCAAGGCAGGTGAAACTGGATCAGGTTTTCAGAGTTTTAAATGTCCACTGAGGGATGGGTATCCATAACACCTCTGAGTAATCTGTTCTGATGTTTGACTGCCCTCATGGTGAAAATACTTTTCCTGTATCTTATTGGAATTTTCCATGTTGCAGTTTTTGTGGTGGTTTTTCTATTGTTCTGTGCTATCATTGTGCACCATTTGGGAGGCATCCTGTTCTGAACCCTCCCATTAGGTAGAGGAGGACATCAGTAAGCTGTGCCCTTAGCCTTCTCGTTCGCAAGGATGAAGCAAATCCAGTTCTCTTTCCCTCGTATGCCCTTTTCTCCAGGCTGCCAATCATCTTGGTGTGTCTCTGCTGAATTTGGTCCCGTAAATCTGTATCCTCCTTGTGCTGGGGAGTCTAAAACTAGATGCAGTCTCACAAATGCTGAATTCATAGGGAAGGATTTCTTCCCTCTCTCCCTTCTGCTAGCTGCCCTGCTGCTAACTTAACAGCTTAGTATGCAACTGGCTACCTTTCAAGCAAAGACACACTAGGATCTCTATATAATTTTCACCAGGGCTGCTTTCTGTCCAGATGGCACCTGTCCTGTGCTGTTGCATAGACTTACTCCTTCCCAGATGCAGGACTGAGCAGTTGCCTTTGAGCTTCTTGAAGTCTCTGTCAGTCCATTGTCCAGCCTACTGAGGACCTTCTGAAAAATACTGCTACCCTTCAGCATATCAGTATTTCCCCCCATCTTGGCATCATCTGTGAATTTGCTGAAAATGTGCTCCATCCAATCTCTCACGTCATTAATAGTCATTAAACAGGATCAGTCTCAGCCTCAATCCTTGAAGGAAGCCACTAATAGCTGATTGCCAACTGGACTTTGTATCCACAAATCCACCAAGTCCAGTGGTCCAACCAGTTCTCTCCATATGTTACCATCAGCTTATCCAGTCCTTACCTCAGCAGTTTCATTGTAGAGATGTTATGGGAGGGTCTGATCAAGTACGTCCTTGGTACTAAGGTTAAGATGACTGGCCTTGTAAATTCCTACCAAGGTTCCCTGCCTTGATACTTGACACATGATGCTTGCTTTGGAGCAATGAAACCTTCCCGGGCTGAGGAACTATGAAGGGTATTTATGCAAAATTCATAGATACTTTCTGGTCCTTTGCATATTAAGCTTTCTGTGTTTGGTTTTTCCTGCATTGAATGTTGGAGGAAGACTACAAAGATGCAGTGTTGGGTTTTTAGTGCCCTGTACTGTGAAATAGAGTACTTTCAGGGACAAAACACCTGAAAAAGTAGCAAACTGATACTGGAATAAAGGTAGATACTGTTATTATTTGTTATTTTGAGCTGCTTTATAGATTTCTGTCTATTAACCTATGGATAATTTTTTCAGGCACAGTCCTGTGTCTCAGTTCTAAAAACAATTAACATGATGGTCTTTTCAATAGATATTTCAGATTAAAAGTGTTGCCTTAAAAGAAGACTCAGAAGTGCTACTTGCATAAATACATTCTACCAAGAAGGACATTTGCTCTTGGTGATGCTAATGAGAAGTCTCTATTGCTTGTTAGATAAATATTGCAGTGCAGTAATTGGCAAAAGGAAATATAAGCAATGCTTTAAAAAAACAATGTATAAATAGAAGGTGCATTCTACTGGTTTTTAAGTACATCATACAATGTAAATAGTTTCTGCTGAAATTTCTGAGTACAGTTTGATACTTAACTTGAAGAAGCTATGGAATAATTGCAATATGCATTTGAAACAGTAGAATATGAAGTTTTTAACTTGTTATAAAAAATGATAGAAAAATCAGTTTACGGAAGCGAGGATGTGATTTAAGGCTTTCTGCTGTGCCTTTTGCAACCGGACATGCCTGTCTCGTGTTGGCCTTTTTAGCCACCAGCGGCGCTTGTAACAAACATGGGTAGAGCCCTCCCCAAATCTTTGTTCATGAAGCCCAGCCACGATAGCCAGTTATGTACTTGCATGCTAAATATTTTCCCCCAAGAGTTTATTTTCATTTCAGGAGTTACACACATTCCAGGTATCAAGTTAATGGTGCTCCCTCTTGAAAACCACGGAGCAGTAAATTTTTTCCTGAAAGTCTGTGTAGCTTAAATACGTGTAGGTTCCAGCTAGCATTCACCAGACTGACTTAAGTGTCTCTGTATTATATTTTTATTGCCTAAACCAGATGTACACTGGAGTATGTGAATGTGATTTACTTTTTATCTCTGTAGATGATGTGCTGCATACATTGACTGGAGCGATGTCCCTGTTGCGACGATGTAGAGTGAATGCTGCTCTGACTATACAGCTCTTCTCCCAGCTGTTTCACTTTATCAACATGTGGCTTTTTAACAGATTAGTTACAGCCCCAGATTCAGGGTTATGTTCACATTACTGGGGAGCTATTGTTCGTCAGCAGTTGGGCCACATTGAAGCCTGGGCAGAAAAACAAGGTTTAGAATTGGCTGCTGATTGTCACCTGAGCAGAATAGTGCAGGTGAGTGTGTGTATTTGTGATTAACACTTCTCACATGCTTGTATATTCAAAGAGAATATCCAAAGAGAATGCATATTCTGTGTTCCTAGAGAATAGCATGTGGACAAATGTAGTTTGTGTGAATCAATCCTGGAACACTGAGGTAGCGCGAAAAGACACAAAATGTGTTTTCAACATGATTAACATTTAAGTTGCAAGTGAAATTAATAATTAGTGAACATGTTATTCCATTTCTGTTTATAAAATTGAACTATAACTATGCTGAACAGAGACAAAAACAGCTGAAAAACTGATATGCCTCATCTGTCATAGTTTTACTATACTATTAATTCATCTTATGGATACATTATGTATATTCAGTGGTTGTTTTGGGGTTATTTGTGTTGTTTCTGTTACAAATCTGCTCCTTGCTTTGTCTTTTCCTCTCTCTTGTCTAAAGAACACTCAGAAATAACGCTTAAGGTTCATTATGGTTTGAATTTGTCATCTGTGACTTTTTCCCCCCCTCTCCAGGCAACCACATTGCTTACCATGGACAAATATTCACATGCAGATGTTCCACATATTAACAGTACTTGCTTTAAGCTGAATTCTCTGCAGCTACAAGCTTTGTTGCAGAATTATCACTGTGCTCCAGATGAACCACTCATCCCAACAGTAAGTCTCTTCTATCCCTCACTGTGCAGTTTTAACATAAATGAGAAGAAAAACAGTGGCTGTAAATAGCTGCTTTATCTTTGTGTGCTTCACTGATTCGAGTAGGATATTAAAAAGAATCTCTCTTACATGGAGTTAGAAAGTAAGGTACTGCTCCACGTTGCACATGCTCAGGGAGATGTCACTGCACCTTATACTGTTGGTGGATGAAATACAGAAAGGCGGTAGAAGAGAGAACAGAGCAGCCCTAAAAGCTGGTTGTGTGTAACCAGAAGGAACAAATATTGGTAATTTGTAGAAATCAAAGAAAAGCAGTAGGAACACTAAGCTTTTTCGCATGAGGAATGTAAAAATCCATGAATCCTGAATCCCTTCATACAGGTAGTAGACAGATTGTCCTTTATACAGATTGATACCTGGAACTTATATGTAGGTGTATGTATAATGTTGATTTTGGAACTGGTTTATATCTTGATATTTAACATAACTGGCAATTCTAAGTTTTATCCATGGGAAAAGTCAAAAGAGAATGTGTTCCTGGCAGAATTGTAGAAAACACTCTTAAGGTAAACTCTGATAGCTCACTGATCTCAAAAAAAAAAAGGCAAAGACAGTCTAATATTTATATAGCTGAATGCATTGTCTACAGATTCCTTTCTTTATTAACTTTGGATACATGTTTACTAAATGAAAGGTACAAGTACAACCATTGTAAAGGTATTGGCGGGGACAGGACTTGGAGATATTTTTGTATATTGGCTACCAAACTAGAAAGTCTTGCTGAAGAACATAGCCTATATTTCCTGTTTACGCATAGGTGGAATTCCATTGGTTTTGGTTTTATTATTATTATTATTAATCAATTAAAAACACGTCCCACAAGTTTGGAAACAGTGAAGTAAAAATAGGTGCTTCTGTTACATTTGCTAACACAGTTATCTGTGGGATTTCATAAAATAAAACAATGCAGTGTACTGACTGTACGTAGTGGAGCCAGTGAAGTTTTATATCTGATAATTTATTTTCCAAATTTCTTTTTATTGCAGTTTTAATATCTTCTTAGACTTAGGTTTTTTTCCTTAATGAAATTATTCCTTTTCAGTAACAATGTCTTTCTGCCTTCTGTCCAGGAATTGATAGAGAATGTAGTAACTGTTGCAGAGAATACGGCTGATGAACTTGCTCGCAGCGATGGCCGAGAAGTCCAGCTGGAAGAGGATCCTGACTTACAGCTACCTTTTCTTTTACCAGAAGATGGCTATTCCTGCGACGTTGTCAGAAATGTTCCAAGTGGTTTACAAGAATTTTTAGATCCACTCTGTCAAAGAGGTTAGTGCTTCGGTTGTTCTACAATTAACCTTTTTGGTGTAATGCACACAGAATGCAAAATACATTTTAGATAAATGTGAACCACTTTTTCCTTATGTATGTTTCAGTCTTCTTATACTATGTTCTTCAAGTGTTTACTTTCGCAACCCATTAAAACTATTAAGGCTTTTTTAATCCTTACCCTTTCTCCCTGCCCCTTTCGTTCATTTTCAAGGTTCTAAGTAAGCAGTGCTGAGTTACTAGTGCATACTGAAACTTTGTTTTGCCTTTACTCCAGAACCTTTTTTTTTATTTTTAAAACCAATGTGAATTAAATAGTTGTCACTTTTTTTTTTTGCTCATCAACTCCTTTCTTATAACATTAAAAAAAACCACATGAGCTAAAAATAGTTCTTTCAGTGTCAATCAGTGTAAGAATGTATGATTTGGGCATCTGTAGTCAAACAAAATTTCAGATGACAAGTAGATGCTCTTGTGATTGGATGAAAGTGACTTAAATTTGAGAAAGTAAAGCAGGGGATCTGTCAGAGCATTTACATTAAATTAACAAGTTATAATCTTTATCTGGTGCTACTCAATTTGATTAGAATTTCTTTTATTATAATTAGAAGTTCTTAATTTTCTGTTTAAAAGCAGTTGTTTAAAAAATTTGTACAGGAATGTCATGGTAAATAAGAGGCTGTAGCAAAGGAGACTACCGACAAAGCAGACTTGCCCTATACTACAGTAAAGTTTTGCAGTGGTTGGTTCCAACTTAATTTATAGAAAAGCTATATTCTTGCATTTAAAAAGAAAAGTAGGAAACTGACTGTTTTGAAAGTACAGTGTGTTACAGAGGATGTAGTCTGGAGACTAAAGGAGACTGGTGGAATAAATTCTTTAATTAGTAAGTATAATTCAGTTGCCATAAAATGGCCGTATATTTATTGTAAGTAAGGCCTTTTTAATGCATACATTCAAAATTTTACATTTTAGGCCTCCCTTAAATTATGCTGAGGGACTTTTTGCAGTAAGTGAGTGTAAACTGAATTGCTGGAAAATGGTCTTTGTGAGGAGGAGAATATCATTGTCGTGACAATCATATATGTGGAAAATATCACATATTTGGATGGAGTGATTCATAATTTGCCTGTGATGTAGATTCTTGTTGTTCCTGATTTAGGAAACAATGTTGGATACCTCTGAGCTGCTGTTGCTTCTTTTTCAAAATTCTAGGAATTGCTCAAATAACAAAGTAAATCAAACTAAATGCCTCTTTTAATTGAATAGTTACATTTAAAAAGGTTATGAGTCCAGGCAAAGCTTCACCTCTGCCAAATTTATGCTGAGATGGGTTAGTCCCTCTGCAAAGCAGAAGATTTCTGTGGCACTGTCTTAATCAGAGTTCTGGTGGTTTGTATTTTAAAAGATGATTTGATGTTTCATGTCTCTTTTGAAACTGGTTGGTGAAAACAGTATTTTGCAACCCCAGAGTTTTCTGGGAGCTTGTTGTGTTTTTAAATACATGTTTCTCAGAAACAGCAGCTGTAGAACTATAGATTTTGTAGATAGCATGAAATCGCAGTGAAGCCCATAATGGCACCTGAGATGTAAGATTCAACACATTCACGAATATAAAAATATAAATACTACTATTTTGTTTCATAGAATCACAGAATCAGCTGGGTTGGAAGGGACCTTCGAGATCATCAGGTTCAACCCTTGATTCACTACCGCTGCGGTTACTAGACCGTGGCACTAAGTGCCACATCCAGTCTCTTTTTAAAAATCTCCAGGGACGGAGAATCCACCACTTCCCTGGGCAGCCCATTCCAATGCCTGACCACCCTCTTTGTAAAGAATTTCTTTCTAATATCTAACCTAAACCTCCCCTGGCACAACTTAAGACCATGCCCTCTTGTCTTGCTGATAGTTGCCTGGGAAAAGAGACCAACCCCCACCTGGCTACAACAGCCTCCTTTCAGGGAGTTGTAGAGAGTGATGAGGTCTCCCCTGAGCCTCCTCTTCTCCAGGCTGAACAGCCCCAGCTCCCTCAGCCTCTCCTCATAGGACTTGTCCTCGAGTCCCTTCACCAGCCTAGTTGCCCTCCTCTGGACCTGCTCCAGCCCCTCAATATCCTTCCTGAACTGAGGGGCCCAGAACTGGACACAGTTCTCCAGGTGTGGCCCCACCAGTGCTGAGTCCAGGGGAAGAATCACTTCCCTGGACCTGTTGGCCACACTGTTCCTGATACAGGCCAGGATGCCATTGGCCTTCTTGGCCACCTGGGCACACTGCTGGCTCATGTTCAGCTTCCTGTCAATCCAAACTCCCAGGTCCCTTTCTGCCTGACTGCTCTCCAGCCACTCAGTGCCCGACCTGTAGTGCTGCATGAGGTTGTTGTGGCCAAAGTGCAGGACCCGGCACTTGGCCTTGTTGAACCTCATCCCGTTAGAATCAGCCCAACTCTTCAACCTATCCAGGTCCTTCTGCAGAGCCCTCCTGCCTTCCAGCTGATCGACACTCCTCCCCAACTTAGTATCATCTGCAAATTTGCTGATGATGGATTCAATCCCCTCATCTAAATCATCAATAAAGATATTAAACAGAACTGGGCCCAACACTGATCCCTGGGGGACACCACTAGTGACCGGTCACCAACTGGATGCAGCCCCGTTCACCACCACTCTCTGGGCCCGACCCTTCGGCCAGTTCCTAACCCAGCACAGAGTGCCCCTGTCCAAGCCATGGGCTGCCAGCTTTTTCAGGAGTATGCTGTGGGAGATGGTGTCAAAGGCTTTGCTGAAGTCCAGGTAGACACATCCACAGCCTTCCCCTCATCCACCAGGCGGGTCATCTGATCATAAAAGGAGATCTGGTTGGTCAGGCAGGACCTGCCCCTCCTAAACCCGTGCTGGCTGGGTCTGATATGGTTTCTCTTAATCTGCAGAAAATACCGTGACTATATTGATGTTACTTTTTCTTTCAGGTTTTTGTAGACTAACACCTCATCCACGGTCACCAGGCACATGGACAATATACTTTGAAGGTGCAGACTATGAAAGTCACCTGTCACATGAGAATGCTGAGCTCGTAAGTATTGATTCAGTGAATAATTGCCAAAACTGCTATCTTGGCAAGCCATTGAGTTTTATGTGATCAGTTTTAGTCCTTGTTAGGAAGAACAGGCTGCTTTGTTAAACATATAGTTTGTCAATGATTTGGTGAATTTAAGGAACTATTTGCAGATTTTTTTAAGTCACTGTTTTTCTAGGCTGTAGCCTGGTATAATTTTCACATAAGCAAACTCTGTCTATCATGTCCCACTGCTCTGAGAGTAACCAGTGAAGAAATTTCTGTTAAACACAGCCAAAAATATATATATATCTGTAAATAATTGTAAATACTGTAAATAAATTATAAAGTGAATGGAGCTGCAGGTTGCTTTTATTTATAAACTGTCAGCTACCAAATAAATATTTAGTATTAAGTTCTAATCTGATACATTCAGGAGAAAGTATCAGGAGAAAGGAAGTAGGAAAAAATACTTTAGTTTTCCCTTTCATTATATTTATTAAAGAAGGGTTTCACTTCAGTGCAAGGTAGCTTTTTTTCTTTTCTGCTATAGTTTTTTGTTTGTTTGTTTGTTTGTTTGTTCTGTGAGGTTTTTCTCTGTCTTTGAATATCAAAGTTACAGAACAACTTGGTTTTGGAAAGATGGTGGCTTTGTGTGAAATAATTTTTAGAACAACTAAACAGAAAAGGCTTCATAGTTATAATTAATATTCCCAGCTTAAAAACTACTTGCCTTTCTAGTACTTGAGCTTAATAAAAAGTGTTAATATTTTTTTAAAATAATTTCCTTGGCTTTTATTTTTACTTTGTCATGAGTCTTATGGAACTTTCAGTTAGCTTGTATTCCTGTTAAACCTAAGATGCTCTAATTTATCTACTTCAGCTATGAAGACTGTGATGACAACTTTGAGTTGAGGAACTAGCACTGTTAAAAGATACAACCCCCCAAAAAATTACTGAACTTGTTTAGGCACTTGAGCTGTATTCGAGAGTTTTCAGAAGTGAAATTTTTCGTAACTTTATTTCAAGGCTTTAACTCTGCCTTTTAAATTATTTGGTCTCTTTTTATGTTTGGAGGATTATTTTCCAGATGCAGGACTAAAAATTGAGCTCCATGTAGATCACCCTCACCTTTGTATAGGGGCCTTCAGAGTCCAAACTTCAGTTTTCTTTAGAAGTTACTACAATTTTATAGATCTGTTACATTTCAAATGGTAACTCATTAATAATCTCTTTACTGAATTAGAGGAGGAGGAACAATGGGTAAACTTCAAAGTTTCAGCAGTGTTTACAACACAGGTGTAGTACTTTAATAAGATGAATCCATAGTAATCAAATGTTAGATATTCTACCTTTAAAATGGAGTACCAGATGTATTATTTAGGATGCAAGATCTGCTGCTTTGACAATTTAAGAGTTTTTTTAACAAACTATTTTGCGCAATAACTTTCCTAGCCTGGCAGTAAATATGAACTTCTGAATTTTTTATTCTTTCCCCTTTCCTGTTTGATAGGCTCAGCCTTTGAGGAAAGAACCTGAAATTATCACTGTAACGCTAAAAAAACAGAACGGAATGGGACTGAGCATTGTTGCTGCCAAGGTACAGAAGTCAGTTTGTTTAAGTCTTATTGAAAAAAACTTCTATTTTTATCAACCTACTGTGGAAAATGTTAATGAAAAAATCTATTTCCCTTTAGTTTATTGTGCACATGGTGTTGACCATGTTTTTATTCTGACTGGGGAATGTTTCTGTAAAATACACAGATGTGGACGATATAAAAGGAAACATAATATGGATTTAGTTATTATGACATTTAACTTCACATCTACTACAAGTTTATTAATTTTTTCAGAGACAAAAATTGGCATTGTAATTAAATGGAATTAATAAACAGGCTTGTTTAGAACTTCTACTGAAAGAAAAGCAGTAAATACAAAGAATAAAATGTGTGGGGCTTTTTTTAATTGATGAATAAATAAAATAATTCAGTTGTATACATTAAGGTTTATATACTTTCTGATGTGAACACACCTTTTCTTTTGCACAGTGTACAGTGCAAGTATGGTTTCAGTTTTCCTTCTTTATATTAGAGAGCTACAGCTGTAATAGCTGGGTGGAGGAGGGTGTACCTCTTGCCCTGACTTGCTGAAACTGTGGGTGTGTGCTGTTCTTAGTTGCACTAGATAGTAATGTATAGAATGCACATACAGCTCCAGCCACCAGATGGAAGACTTCACTAGTTGGTTGGTTTTGCTTTATTAACTGGATCAAATAGTAGACACAAGCTTTTGAGTTTAAGACTTGTTATAAATTACACAACAGCGATACCCAAAAGTCTGTGTTGTAATTACGTGGTGTACAACAGATAGAACAAGTTTTTTCTAATGTCTGTTCACTGTGTAATACATGAAGCTTCAGGATACTGTGGTCCTCCTTGGCACTTTAGTGCATGAGCTCACAACATAATTGTTTTACTGCTTTTAAGTTATCTCACGTAGCTAATTGCTTCTAAACAGCACTATTTTTTTTTCCCTACAACTTCGCTCATTTCATAGTCTGTTCTTGAAATGGTAATCTTGCATGATATCAGCTTTAAAGAGTTATTTCTGACATCTGTGAGGGAATACCTGGTGTCAAATGTATGGTGCTAACAATCAGCAGTTATTGAGTAAACAATTCAGGCTCTAAAAAAATTAACTCAATATTCTGCTCTTATTTGGTGGAGTGAGTTAATAATTTGAGAAGCAAATACTAGATGTTGACACCAAATTAAATATGTATCAGACTTCTGACTGCCATCAGCATTTCTGTTGAATGTTTCAAAATGAGCAGTGGAAACTACTTTTTTTCTTCACATTAAACTTGAAATCTGATTTCTCATCTAGAGTGAAGCGGGATATTGCAGGGGGAAAAGTCCTTTTTCACTGAAGCTGGCTGACCTCTAGATGTCATTTTAGCAACTGACATTTAACTTCCATTAGCAGCATTAGCAGTGCTACTGGTCAGTGTGTAAGCTTGATTTGAAGGTTTTTTACAATTATTTAACAAATTTCATGATTTCTTTATCATGGTCAGTCATGGAAGCAACAGTTTTCATCTCTGCACAGTTGCAGCAACACTGGTTTAGGCAGTGATTGCATTTCATCTTACTACTGTGTGCCTGTCATAATATTGGAATTATGATTTAAAAACAGTTATGTTTTAAATCTTGGTCTGAAATAAGCAAGAAGCAGATTGGTTTAGTTTCCGTGTATGTAGAATACAAACTTTTGCTTAATTTGAATTCATCAGAATGTCCATTGGATAAAAATGATCTTATGCATTGTGTTGAAACAAGTTGCTATAGTAGTTAAATAGGATTATTTTCAAGAGGTTCAAAGTTGCATATTGTAAGTAATTATTAGTATGTTTTTCCTGTAATAGGCTTCATAAAACAAAAAAAGAGTAAGGAAGAACACACAGACATTCATTTTCTCAGTTTGGTAAGAGCAGAACAGCTTAGAGAACTGAGTGAACATGACTGAGAAGCTAGCAATAATGGGTGGACTTTTTCTTTCTATTCCTGTCTTGTTGACTTTGACTGGTATTTTTTTCTACATGTCTCAAGTCATGAATCTTTTACCTGCATAAAAATTAAAATTCTCATTTTTAACTTTGGCTTAGGAAAATGGATGAAGAACTCCAGTAGACAATTTGTTAAAATTTTCTAAACATTAACTAAATAGAATATCTGAAATGAGAGGGAGAGGCAATTGTGAGGATAGATTTAGATTTTTTCTAACTTTTTAATAGTAAAGGTTGACTATCAAGTGCTCATATAATTGATGAAATGAAAGCTTATACTTAGTTTCAGAAATACATAATTGCTGCTGCCCTTCGCAGGAACCCAGTTTGATTGCTGACCCAATTACGTTTATTGAACTATTGGTTTCTAGAGTGCTTCGAAAGTGCTGTAGTAATAGAAAATTCGGTGCCTGGTCAACAGGTGGCTCTGTACCAACCAGTGAAGGACAACCCTGAATCTGTTTAGCTTTTGTTAGGAAAACAGTTGTTTTTATCCTGTGATGTGAGAAAACAGTTGCTTTCAGTAATGTGCTGTGAGAATACATTTGCATGTCAGTGCTGACCTGCCTTTCTTGTTATGTCTTGTGGGCTCCTCATACTTGTCACTGGCTTTGGATGAAGTTTATAGTTTGGTGAATATTCTAGAGATGGATGAAATGGGCAGATTCTCGAGATTATAAAGAAAAATAATTCCAATGGACTGGTTTTCTTCCTTCTACCATTGCAGGAAAATGTACACTTTCCTAGTAACCTGTACTCACCTCTGAGGAAACATCTAACAAATTCATCATCTAATTATTTGAGTTTTTATTATTTTTTATTTTATTTGCAGGATTTTGTAGATGAAAGTTTCTAATGGGGAAATCAGATACAATACCTTATATATGCCTTTACACCAAATGTTCTTAATCATCAAATGATTGCCACATCTTCTCTGCTGCAGCTGAAAAAAAGAGAATTGAAGTTGAAGCTAAGGTTATACAAGCAGAGAAGGGGTGCAACTTGCATTGAAATGCTGTGCACCTGCTTGTTCTTATGATGGAAATATCACCATGGGATACGTGAATGTGTATGTGAATGTAAAAACAAAAGATAAAGAGAAGAGTCAAGGAGTAGATGACAGTGTTAGGTCCCTGGGGAACCCTGTATTGGATCCTCATCCCACCTAGTGATAGGTAAAATGTTGAAGTGCATTACTTCTTTGTCACGGCTACTCATATTTTATGTAATTAGAAGTTTTAAAGGCCTGCCAGGACTGCCAGAGAGAGCAGAACTACAGTGCATCACCTAGTTCACCTCACTTTGCTGTAAGGGTGTTTTCTGAGGCAGGGCAGCCCCTTTGAGCAAATATGTAGGAAGTGTGTACACTATATGCAAACATAGCAGAGAAAACAAGTTTAGTTGTGAAACAACTGTTAGCTGACAGAGCAGTGTAAACAGTGTTGTATTGGTTTGCATTTTGTTTCAGTTTTTTGTAAATTGGGAGAATACCCAACAACATTTCTTAAACTGAATGCTTTAAACCAATTTTTATTTAAAATTAAACTGTATAGCTTCATATGTGATCCAGAAAGGTAACTTGGTGTTCTGCCCTTTTGTAGGTATTGCATGTTTTCTTACTGTAATACTCCTGTAGCTTTATTAGCAATAGCTTTTGTAATAGGTATATGGAAATGTAGTTGGTAGGAGTGGTCGGGCATTGGGAACAGGGAACAGTATTGCTTTTTGAGGTTGAGTGCAGACTTTGGTTGCTCTAACCCTGAAAGATGTTTTGATGTTAAAAGCTGCCAGACTCCCAACCACATTGTGGTTTAGTTTTTATGAAATCCAGATGATTTGGAAGCAGCGTGTGCATAGAGTTTACTTTAAAAATATATCACTTTTTTGGGGACTTTCACATGTGACTTAGCCATCTGTGGGCCAGCACATTACTTCCTGTTTAATTTGGAGTTTTTTTGTCTTTAGTACTTTGTTTTTTCTAGCAGTTTTCAGAGTTTAATAAAGCCTCTAAAGTAGATGGGAGTCAGAACAGCATAACTGATTACGTAAGAGTCTGAATATTGTATTGGTTATAGCTGGTGTTGATAAACGCTACACTGTGTCATAGCATCCAGCTCCGAGTTATCTTGATGAGTATCTTGGAAAATCCAGCAGACTAGAGCGGTGGTTGCTGTTGAGGGCTGGAAGAGAAGTGGAGAATTGTTTTTTTTCTTTCAAGGATCTGTAGTCCCGGAGATCAAAATGTGGTTTTCTGTTGTTGGAAGAACAGAATCCATGGTAAGTCTGTTCAGGTTTCTGTTGGGACTGTTTTTCTCTGAAGTTTTACTATCCCTGTACTTTTTCCTTCTCTCTTGCTTGTTTAAACCTGCCAGTAGCTATTTGTTCATGTAGCAACTATGTAATACAGCATGCAGTTAAATATAGTCAGATGTTAGTAGCTAACTTTCTAAAATCTAGAAAGAAAAAACTAATTTTTTAGCTTGTTCTTCATATGCACTTCTCAAATTTGTGGAAGTGACTATTAATATTTAAAGTTTCAGGTGTGGTAACTACTGTTTTACTGTGCCAGAGCATGAGTAGCATGACCTGTGATCTGTTTACTTGTAATATAGTTGGCTTTAATCCAGGTTCCTCTAAAAGTCTGTTTTCCCCTTAGAAAATCTTAGTAGAATAATTAAAATTGACATCCCAAACAGTATAACATTTTTAATACCCTAGACCCTTCTGAACAGCAAATAGGTTGTAGCTAGGGTGTCTTATTCGACACATTCACAGACATGAGGCATTTAAATTCTGTTTAGGTTATTACTGCACAAAAGAAAGGATTCCCATGTTCTACAAGAACGATAGAGCAGGTTTTGTTGATTAATCTTTGCATGCTGGTTATATTCATTAGTATGGTATGATTTAGTTCTTTAAAGTATGGCACACTTCTGCTTCTTGCTCAATCGTCTTCTAGTAGTATAACAGAAAAAGTTAAAAATATATACAAACACCTTAAAATACATATGCATAAGCCCCTACTGGCACATAAATCAGAGTGTATTTTTAACAGGTGGTCAGATTTAGTAATTTCATAGCACTTACTAAAATAGGATGAGATGTCATAAGGTGTTTCTTTTTTAATAGAAGCATTTCAAACACTGAGTTTGACAGTTCAGCAGTAAATATTCTGGGGAACGGACTTAGTGTTCTAAAAGCAAGTGTGTGGCATCTTAACGATAAATAACTTGTATTATTTGGCAACCTTGTTTGTTCTTAAGGGTTAGTTAAATCATTCTAAGTTGCATTAATTTCTAAACCGTTGCTTGTCATTTTTTATTTAGTTGTCAGTTTAAGGTGTTAAATTTAACGAGGGTTTGAGACTACCAGGAATATAAATTTTGATGTAAAATTTTTCTGAAAGTTTTTTCCACAAATATTTTGTAGGTGATCCATGTAGAAGGAGTGGGTTTAAACATTCATTTAATTTTTTTCCCCAAAATTGAAAATTATGCTTATAGGTAATACTGGTAACAGCATACAAATTTGGTTCTCTCTAATCTGTGTTTGCAAATATAGACAGTCAATACTATTTTATTTTTTTTTAACTGTTTGGTAGCTCTTTACATGTTTTCTGAGTTTAAAGATTTCATATACCTCAGTATCTGAAATCTTCTTGTGTCCGTGCTTTCTGAGGATTAAAAGAAATCTTTTGGCCTTTCCTCCCAGCTTGAATTAATTGAAATGTTTCAATGATAAGTTATTTTGGGGGGGGTGTTGGATTTTTATTTTAATGCTCAATACTAATTCACCTCAGCCGTCTGAACTACTGATGTTGCTTTAACAGGCTTCTTAGGAAGACCTTAGTGAAAATACAGTATATAATTGTCATTTCCAGGACAGATTTTTCAGTCTCACAGAAATAAAATAGTATGTAAATTACCAGTTTAGTCTTCATCATGAGCAAATAAGTAGCTCTGTGTTAGCAATTTGCTGGTTTTTGTTGTTTCATAAGTTCCAGCAGGGTTTTTGCTTAAATTTTGGTGCCCTGTAGATGTTGTATAAAATTTGTTAATGCTTTTACCTGATGTGTAAAACCTGAAGCTTACACCATCACAGCATGATTTTTCTTCTCAGTAGCTGTGAGAACTCAGCTCTGCTCAAATAGAGTGGTTTTTCTTATTTATTCACTTGTATTTAGATTGATACTGTAAGAGGGTGATCCAGACATTTGTATTTAAGGCTTTCCGGAACAAAGTGAGTTTTAACATTCATGTGGCATTTCCTCATGGCACTAATACCCTGTATGCAGGCCCTTGCTAGCAAGCCTGAAAAAGTTACGCTGCACATGTGCTTTAGCTAGAATTCCTCTACTAGACTTAATCAGTCCTGGCATTCTAATAACTTTCAAAATTCCCTTTAGATACATGTTAATACAGCATCTTAATTTTAATTTTTTTACTTCTGTTAATGAACAAGACTTTCAGAAGTTAACAAATGCTGTGTGGACTTTTCCCTGTATGAGTAATACTTTCAGTTGGAGTAG
Source organism: Manacus candei (assembly GCF_025592945.1). Lineage (NCBI taxonomy): Eukaryota > Metazoa > Chordata > Aves > Passeriformes > Pipridae > Manacus > Manacus candei. The sequence continues at coordinate 1,165,975 of NW_026138129.1, read as the reverse complement.
AAATTTAAGTGGTTAATAGTATGTGATAGTGTATGTACTGATCCTGGATTAAGCAGTATCCATCTGAAACTGCAGAGCAGCGTTATGTGGAAGTTTTTGCTATAGGGTTTTTTGGATTATGATTTATCCTTAGTATATAAGAGCCAAGTGCCATTTCTTCAAAGAAGTGCAGAGATACAGAGTGGGTTTTTTCCATAATAAATTGCTCGGTATGTCTTGCCTGTAAAGCCCGATGCACAGACAGAATTAAGCTGAGATATTAAAACAGAGTTGCCTTACCAGGGAAGAGCATCACAGAACCTGCAGTACAACTTGTAGTTTTGTACATAACTCTGAATAGCCTATAGTGTGTCACTGCTCATGGAGTATTTATAGCAAACATGCATTAAAAAGTTAACCCTTGTTTGGGGAAATAGAGCTCAAGCAGTGCATTTTCCTTGAGCTCAATGAAAGATTTTTCCTTTGAGCCTTCAGGCCAATTGCTTTAGCTAGTTCATGTGGTTGCTTTGGTTTTCATCAAAGATTTATCTTTTAGAAGTACTCAGTTTCCAGAGTGTGAGAGAAATCACATTGTTATAAATGCGTATACTTATGTTTAGTGCAGAAGACACTTACAGCTATTTGTGTCAGTGTACCTGCTTTACATACTGAATACTGTTAAAATTCCCAAACAACTACATATGCACAAGAGCACAGTAGTGCATATTTTATTAATGCCATTTTGGGGGGTCCATTACAGAATATCCTGGCTTCTCCTGTGAGAAGCATACTTTGGGAAGATAGAGAGTATATTCACCTGCTTGCTTTGTGTGCAGGTCAATCTTGATTGCAGACATTCTTTTATAAAAAAGTAATGTAATCTTTATTCCATTAAAGAGAACAACAAAACTCTTCAGTCCTTTTGCTTTACACCTTTTCAGGCTACTTGTAAATAGAGCTTCTGGATACACCGGACTGCTGCCAATCTAGCTTTTTTAAATCTTAGTAAGACACTTATTTTTCATCTGTTTTCCCACCCAGTGCAACTTAAAGCTGCAGTGGAGTTGGTCATAGCAGTCAAATGCTTGATGTTTCTTTACCTGTTGCATAATGATTGTCACCGAAGTTGGCATTTCCACTGCTTGTTTTACTTAATTGGAAATGTTTTGCCCAGTTGTGACTGTACTTTGTCTAGTGCCAGAGATGTTTTTTTTTGTCCCCAGTGTGGAGGAGTATTTTGAGAGGGGAAAGCAGAAGTTTATGCATGTAGAGAATGGGTCAGTTTTAAATTCTTTTTAAGTCAGGGTACAGCGTGATGCAGAGCAGCTGTAGCCACAACTAACAGACCAGTTTTACATATAGTAGGTTGGTTCACCTCATTTATATTTGAAAAGTATTTAGTCTAACGATGACAGATTTCCAAAGTGTCGGCATTGGTCTTGAGGCGGCACAGGCCTTTGCTTTCTCTGACAAAGTGGGTTTTCTTCTGATCCTCAAGTCCAGAAAAGTTTGCCTTCACTGGAGGTGGGACCAGTAGCTACAAAGTTGGCCTTTCTCCTGCCTGTGGGCGGACACCAAGTACTTCAAGGAGTCTTAGACTATGTATGGTACCTAAAGGAGAGAAATATGTACTCATCCAGATGCAATCTACAAAATGCATGCAGCTTTATGGAATGTGAGTGTTTGGGTGGTCAGAAACCTTTGCTGTTGCCTCCTAGAGAGTGAATTTGTAAACTGACTGCATAGTTTAGTAAACTAGTATTTTTTAAAATGCTTACAAGCTTGGGTTATTTAATTGCTTCTAGACTAATTACTTGCCTGGGCAGTCAGAGTGAGACTTGATTCTGTTCCATAAACTTGCCTTTAAGGATGTTTATTAAAACTTAGAGATCTTCTATGTGAACTTAAGAGTCTGGAATCAGAGATTTAGCTGTGATAAAAATCAGTGAAATCTACTCTGGGCGTAGGCAGATAAAAGATTTCAGGCTGATGGCTGGTATCAGGCTTGATAAGCTACATTTCTGTCCTGTTTTCTTTAAAGACATTTTAGTTGCAGTTTATTCATCCTGCATTTAATAAAAACTGCATTTTATAAAATACTACAGCAGCTTAACAAAAAAGACTGACCTGGGGAAACAGTGTCATCCTTAAAGCATTATGAAGCATACCAGATCCTGATATTTCAGCAAGGTATATTTGTGTATGTACACACACATAAGTGATATCTACACTATTAAAATAAAATCTTATTTAATGTTTGCATAATTATGGAAAATCCAATAAAATCTTGAAAATTGTTTATTTTTAAAAATCTTCTGTGATTTTTGTGAACCTCTGGAGTGGTTTGACCTGTAGGCTTTGTAGCTGAAGCCCCTTGGAATATTACTTTGAAAAGGTTGGTGACTGTATGACACTTTTTTTGTGAATTCAGACAAAGTGCAGTTGAAAAGTAAAATACTGTCACTTTGGGACTATTTTTTCATATTAATATACATGTGAAGCACGAAACCATTTACATATATATATGTATGTAGGACAGAAACGTTCAAATCAGCGTTGAAAGATCATTAGGAAGACTTTCTGGCATTTTATGGAATAAAAGTAGACTTTTAATACAACATTTTTAAGAAACTTGTTGTGGAAGGGTATTTTTTTTCTTTAACCAAACATGATTCTGCCAGTCTTTATTCGAAACTGTTCATCACTCCAGTTTTATTGGAGTGATAAACAAAGTATATGAAGCTAAAAGGGTGTGAGCAAATGAGGGCTTAGAACAAGTAATGACAAGACCTTCCTGTTAATTGTTTGCAGCAGTACCAGTTTGGTTAGGTGCTGTACCTGCAGATGTGCTTTGCAGATTCAAAGTTTTTCCTTAATTACTTAATATAATGTTACTGTCATTCCTAACAACTGGAAAAGTGTTCTTATAATAGTTTCTGTAGTTTTGTTTTTCCTTATAGGTATTTAAATAACTAGGTCATCCTACAGATCTACTAAAACTGCAAGAATCTTGCTAACCTCACAGAAAGTACAGCTAGTCTGGGATCCACCAAAGTTAGGTGGGGCATGATGTTTGGGGATGGGAGTAGTTTATCTGTTAAGAGATTAACACCTGGTCAACAATTGGACCTTCATTCCCACTCCTGTTTTAGACTGGGATACTGGTGGGGCTGTGTGGCTCAGCACCTCCAGTGCATCATGCTGCTGGTGGCAGGTCACTGTGTGGCACGTCCCGGCATGGGTGGCTCACCCAGGAATGAAGCTGTGTGTTGACTCTCACTAGAAGGAGCTGCCTGTTGTTTTCACTGTGCCGTTACAGCTGCTTCTGCTGGCAAATACAGATGGGAAGGAGGACCTGGCAGGATTTCTTCTTCCATTGGGACTGACTCACTAACTCGTGGATAGCTGGGATGCTGCCATTATGAACTCTGTATCTGATGTTCCTGTTACTCAAACTACAACTTTGTACACACTTGCACTAGTTCTAATTTTATGGCTGCTGTAATGTATGTGAGCCAAAGTTTCCTGAGTTTGTTACTGATAAGGAAGTTTTATAAAACTCATCTTGTGACAACATAGCAACACTAGCAATAAAATCTGTTCTCCTTAAATACTTTAATTAAATCTGTCATGTTTATTAATTCATTACTAGTTTGGTTTTGTACATCCTCAGTTTTACATCCTTCTGTTGTAGGAGTAGTTGTTTCTTTTTTCAGATCACGGTAGTTTATCTCAGTCTTTTCCTCATTGGTCTGAATACTCTGTAGAAGTAGTTGCAATTCTTTTTTAAATGCTGCCTCTTCTATTTCTAGAGGTTTTGTAGTGATTTTTTTTAAGCAAATGCAGTATTTTCGGCACAATCCTGTTAAAACAAGGAGCTTGCAAAATAATATGAATTGTGCAAACAAGTATGGACTACTGTAAATTGGTGTGTTGCTTGATAGATGGTCCAGATTATAAGTGGATATGATGGAAAAAGACTTGTTTCTTGTTAGACTGTCTCAAAAACCAAGGTTAGATTACATTATCCAAATTTGGTCCTTTGACTTAACATGACAGAATTTTTGTAGTCAATCAGAAAATTGTACCAGCCTTAAAAGGGGCAAATAGCCATTTGGACAACAGGTATGAAATCTTTGCACACCATTGTCTCAGCTGAGCGTATTTTTGTATTTTTTTTCTTTTGATGCTTTAAATGTGTGATTGACTTGGCTCTGTTGTATCAACTTTGTTTTCCTTCCATCCTTCTGCTCCCAGCAATTTTCTAGATTTTTTGTTTTGAGGATGCAGTCTGTGACTTGAAGAATGTAAATCCTGTAAACAAACCTAATATTGTGGGGAGGTTATTTTCTTCACCTTCCAGATTCTCTTTTAATTAGCCACTGTAGTGTTTGTTTCCTCCTCTGCCCTCTGTCAGTGCCATGAGTCTTAAAGATATTTTATCAGCGTTCTAGAGGCTGAGCAGAAGTGCCAAAATTTGCTTTTTAACTTCTGTGGATTGCCATTATTTCATGAATTTGCAGAGTTCTTCCGATCTTTCAGGTCCTACAGGAAAATCATTGAGTCAATTTGTTTATTTAGTAAATTCTTTAGTAAATTCCCTTATAAGAAGTGATATGTTGTGGTATGCTAGCTCAGGTTTCCTAGTTGTCCTACTGCTTAGTTAGAAGACATTTATAAATGAAAGTTTATGGAGTCTTTGTTACTTCTTAATTTTCCAAATGTGAATACTTAAAAAACACTTTTTATGAACTAGTAGAGAAGAATATGTATGTATCTGTTTATAAAAGAATATTATGTCAGTATATACCAATGTTATATATGTTAAAAAAAAAGAGTTATCTCTCAGGTGAGATTTTAATGTTGGCTTTAATTGTCGGATTTTAATGGGGTTTGTTGTTGGCTCCAGCCTGTCTGAATTCATTAATCTTCAAGATAAATAGTTGTGGTTTTCTGAAAGAACTAAAAGCTCTTGCTGAAGTTCCAGCTGGTTAACTGCTCTCTGCTCTTCAGTCTTTGGTTGTGTTTTCAGGTGAGGTTCTGTTTATGTTGTAAGTGTATTGGGGTTTTGCTTTTTAAGGCTGATTCCTTCCCCCCCCCCCATTAAGCATGATAGAGGAATGGTAAAATATCCTGTTAAACCAATCAAATGATAGCTACTGGTAATTTTTCTCTCTTCCATGTGTAAGCTTCTTTCTTGTTCATGATATCCTGTCACTCTATGGCTTGGGAATATAGTCTGCAATTTTAGTTTCTTCTTCTAACAGGTCAGGAGTTTTTGCTTTGAAAAGAATTGATTTAGGAAGTTTTGAAGTATTTTGTAAAATACTTAATTTAGATACCAGAAGGGGCACATCACCTTTTTTTTTTTCTGATCAGTTGATAATGTTTTGGAGTTTAATTACAATACAATTTTACAGTATTTGGGAGTTGATTTTTAATATTTATTGCATATGTAGACTTTATTGCATACGCAGATGCTGCAGTGTCAGTTCATGTGTAGGGTCTACTCAGTTATTTCAGAAGGTGTCTTATCAATTCAGCTACAAACCACCAGAAAAATAATGTTACAATTAAGTTCTCCTGATGTGCATTAGACAGATTGGAATGTTAACTGGACATCACTGAAAAATGCTCACACTGAACTAGGGCCTAATTAATACCACTTCGATAATTTGAAGTTTTCATTTAATTTGAAATGAAGACTTAGATTTGCATGGACTCTGCAACCCATGACGAGTGAATAGTACTGATGTGAAATTCAACAATCGTCATCATCCAAATGTCTAAACAACTCTCTCTGTGTTTCATTTCATTGCTTGTCTTTATAACCTTAGGTTGTAATTTTAGATTCCATCTTGTAAGATTTTTCTAAACATGTGTTTGTTTCGTGATAAGAACTGTTTCAAACCAGACTGTCTCGTCAAAAATAAAACTAGTCCTCTTTTCTTAAAGCTTACCTATCTTCAATCTCACTTTAAATATTGTCAAACCATGTATGTGACCCACACAGGTGCAATAAAGCCAGATCTAAGGGAAGTAAAACTTAGGTGAGTTTTAATTGCTGGATTTATTGATAATTTCATTCCTCAGTTTTTCGCTTATCCTCTTGACTTGTCGCTCCTTTTATTCTAGCTCTCAGTGGGGGAAGACTCATTGTTTATTTACTTTTTACAAGGTAGTTTGGTCACTTAAACATTTTCCCATACATTCTTTTCTTCATTTAGATTTAGGATAAAGACCTAAGCAGACTTCTATAAGCAGAACTGTGCTGTGTTTGTCTTTCCCCCTAAATAGAAGATGTATTAAAATTCCATCTAAATGTGAAAGTTGCTCATTGTCACAGAATTCCTTCAGCAACCTGCAAGTCACAGCAAATTTAGGATTAATTATTCTCACAGTCTGACTAAAATACATGACAAACTTGCACGTGGAATATGTTAACATCTTTCCGCTTGTGCTGTTTTAAAGCATTTAATTACTTCTTAAGATTAAGTGTGATAAAAAACCCTTTATACAGGTCATGCAGATGTGAGCCATTCTGGGTACTGGATCTAATAGTTTTCTTCAGTTTTTCTCATGTGTTGGCTATGTACATCTTAAAGATGAATAAGCCTGAGCATGGAGAACATTATTTTCAGGAATCTTTCCGTGTTTTTACTCAGAGGCCTAATAAGGCTTTCTGGAAAAAAATGGGGGGACCTTTTTATCCCACTGTGCAATTACATAAGTAAAAGTGCATTGTGTTTTTTAGCAGGACGCACTTGCTTCAGTTCTACTGATGTCATTCATCTCCATCCCTTGCTAAATAAAGTTAGGATTTTTTCACATTTAGAAGGGGAATGGGTAGGATGTGACCAAGCTGGAAAGTATCGTTTTGGCGTGTTTGACACGCAAACTGTCAAAAGCTTAAAGACTTTTTCCACTGTGTCGTTTGCTTCTCTTTGTGGGAATCTGCATGTATGTGGCTGGTTGGTTGGTTTGCAATTGTTCTGGGGCTTAGCTTCCACTAGAATACTGTTATTTCGCAGACACTACCCAGAGCTGCTTGAAAAGTCAATGGGTGACCTCTAGTAGGATTTAGGAATTTCAAACGGTTTAAATTGTTGGGTTAAAAAATCACATTATTCACCAAATAGTGGAGTCAAACCTTCTTAATGATCCTGGCCCCTCCTAGCAACCCATTTCCTGTAAGGTTATGAACAGTCGTGATGTGCTGTAAACAAGTTTTTTTAGTTGAAAACAAAGATTGTATTGGCAGGCAGGAACTGGAGCTTGGGATCAACTTAGCCTCTAGCCAGGTCTGTCACGGGACCTGCCACAACACAGTAGTGCCTGCACAGCTCCAAGTGTGAGACAGCATGTGAGCAGACAGGTGGGTTTCTTCCTGGCATTCTGTATGAGTGCACTGCTACTGTAATTGCAGTTCATTTAACATAACATTATTTTAAAAATACTGAAATGTGTAAACAGTGATCCACTGGTAGCCTCCAAACTGGTTCTCTGAGCTTTATACAGTTTTATCTGGGTTGTTTTTTTGTACTGATTCTTTAACTATATTGTAAAAGCACAGAATGGAGATGTTTCTCATTTTGAAGCTTAGATCTGATGTATATGAGATATCAGAATTTTTAAGTACCATTTTCTCTTCTTCAGTCCGCAATTCGCTATTTGTCGAATTCTGTTCAGCTAATACCATCCTTATAGAACTTTTTTTCAGTAAGGTTTATTTTAGCTATGATAGCATTTAGATATTATTTAGAGCTGAACAAAGGAGGTTTTCAGAATAGAGTGTTATACTCAGGCAGTTAATTCAGTTCAGGAATATTGTCACCCAGTGAACTGAAGTAGCTATAGTAGGTTTGTGGGTTTTTTCCAGTTACACGTCTATAAAAGTTTCCTTAAATTATTACTTCAGGGGAAGGATTTCCCAAATTTTTCCTCAAAAGGGTATATTGTTTCACTTTCTGCAAGGACTGTGGGAAAAAGTTGCATCAAATTGTGAAAGAAAACAGATAGATTGGTAAAAAAGTTTACTACTGTGGATGAAGCTTTTTTTTAAAATCTAGAATACACTACATTATTTTTTGAAAAATACATGTAAAGGTTTTGGAGATTTTATATTTGTTTATGTATATTTGATAAAATATGCTGTAGATTTCACTATGTTAATCTTGGGGGGACAGAATAAGCCATCATTTTAAGCTTACTAGAGTCTTGCTTTTCACAGTCATCTAACTTCAGTTATGTTCTTCTGTTTGGACTAACAGCTTTATGGATGCATGTGCTTTTGGTATTCAGAATTTGAGAAAATACAGTGAAGTGCAAAGAATATCATATTATTGTTACTGATATACACATGTCATTTCTCTGTTTTGTTTGTGGGGGAATAGTTTTAATTATGTTGACCTTCACATTCCTTTGATAGAAAAGCAGGTTAATAAGTAGTTTATAAAAAAAAACTGTTTTATTTTAACATCAGTAAATGAGAACAGAAAAATTCATATGGCATGTATGAGAATTTTATTCACTTTGGAGTTTAGTATGTGTGACTAACTACATATCAACAACCTTTTTGTGTCCCTAATAATTATATATTTCCTTCTAATGCAGTCTCCTGGAAGGTGGAACCAAAGCAAAATTGGGTCTGTTTCAACAGAAATTAAGAATTTGGATTCAAATGACTATAAAGGTTAGGGTAAAAGTTGAAGGAAGATGATGAGTTAATTTTAAGGATACTCATGAGAAGTCTTCCCAAGCATGTGAAAGCACATGCATGTTGGTAGAAACATATCAAGTGACATGTGAATTAGACAGAGAAAAAATTCATTGGTCCTAATAATATGTAAGTAGATGTGGTAGCTGATTAAGATTTTTTTAATGTAATTTGAACAAAAATGTGGGTTTTTTAAAATAATTTTTATGCATTCAAAATTCATTAGTTTTGTATTTGTGAGATGATTTGGAGCTAACACATCTGCTCATAACTTCCCTTAAAAGAACAGGAAAAGATTGACAAACTGTATAGACTTCATGAAAATATGGAAAAAAAAGGAAGGAGAAGTAAAATGTCAATTCCAAATCATAATGAAGAATTACTGTCAGGCTTAGAGTATAGGAGCAGTTAGAGCAAAAGTCTGAGTGATATGGTATCTTCCAACTGTGGGATATTTAGACAAAGAACATAACAAAACAAGTGTAAGATGTACTTCTCCTATGAGGAAAGGCTGAGAGAATTGGGATTGTTCACCCAGAAGAGAGAGTCCTGAGCTGACCTAATTGTGGCCTTCCAGTACGTAAAGGGGGCCTGCCAGAGGGCTGCAGAGGGACTCTGCAGAAGGACATGTAGTGATAGGACAACAGGGAGTGGGTTTAAACTGAAAGTAAATTTAGATTAGTTATTAGGAAGAAATTCTTTTGAGGGTGATGAGGAACTGGAACTGGTTACTCAGATAAGTGGTAGATGCCCCATCCCTGGAAGTTTCAAGGCCAGGTTGGATGGGGTTTGAGCAACCTGGTCTAGTAGAAGGTATCCCTGCCCATGGCAGGGGGATTGGAGCTAGATGATCTTTAAGGCCCCTTCCAACCCAACCCATTCTATGATTCTGTGGTTCCTCCTGGTTTCTAGCTTTCTGTAATTTCAGAATTTCTTTGAGATTGCATTATAATCTGTTTTGGAGAGTTTGTTGTTTGGATATTTTTCCAAAGGCCTCAGAGAGCCCTACCATGAATCTGTGATTCTGTTTACACTTTGACATCTACAGCAGTCTTGTTTCTGGATGTTTCCAATTTAATTATGAAATCCTATGGAAAATGTTTGGGTGGAGTTTTTCTTGTTCTGTTTTGTTTGGTTTTGGGTTTGTGTTTTACTATTTAAAATATGCTAGACATGATAACAGAAGTAAGAAAGCATTTTTTTGTTGGCTGATTAGAGATTATAAATAATCCTGTCACTGCAACACACATTCCTGTTGACCTTCACTTCCTTGATTTTTGCTGAGCTGAGGAGTCCATGTCTGTTTAGTTGATTCTCCCAAGAAAGCTATCCCCTGTTTCTGATCATCCTTGTTATCCTCTGAGCCTCATGGTTCTGTTGGTGTTGTTTTGTAAGGAAGTAACCAGAATTCCAAACAGTTTTGTAAATGTAGATTTTTTACTGGCTGTGATGGTTTCTGATTTGTCTGTTCTGTTCTCTTAGTTCTCTTGGCTTCCAGATTTTTGAGCTGATGTAAGATGGCTCTGAAAATAGTCATTAGAAGGATCTTTCTCAAGGAGATAAATCCAGTTCAGAAACTACTATATGGATATTTGTGCAATTGAAAATGTTTATGTCATCACTATCTGCAAACCAATGCACATATCATGGGCTTATAGAGAAGTTTTCAGCTTCATTTAATGTGCACTAACAGCCATAATCAAGCATGAGAAAGGTGATATGTATGGATGGAAATAGCATCTAATGTAATACCCGAATACTGGAGTCAGAACCCCAAAGTTGCTTGATTAATATGTGTGCTGTTGTAAGAGGCAATGCTCTTCCAAAGGCTTGCTTGTTTTTACCTAATCTTTATATTAGGCAGATTGTTGTCTGAATTTCTGGACCCAAGGGGATAAGATTCTTGCTAGCATCTTTTGAAGTTAGGAAGGAATAAAAGTGCTGTCAATCCCAGATGTCTTTAGAGGTGTCTGGTTACTCATGGTCAATGTGGCCTCCAAGAAAAGCTGCCATTTGGTCCCTGCAATGACAGGAGGTTGTAACTACAAGGATGGGTGGGTGGGCGAGTTGCTGTTGACTGTTTTGCCCTTTGGAAGTCAAGGAGCTTGCCTTTAGGTATTTAGTTGTTGGAGGCAGAGGAAGGAGCATATAAACCCTATAATTTAATTTTCAGTTCCCAACAAGGGAAGTTGCTGACTGATTCTGCCGACAGTGCCTTGATGGGGACCAGTACCTTAGAAGGTTGGAGCATTACTTCATATTTGGAGCAGTGAAATACATTTTCACCCTGTTATGGCTTCAGTGTTCAGCATCATGTGATCCTTCTCCAACTCTTGGTTTTGACTTACTTGATCAAAGTTATATTTGATACATTTAGTTACATTATTTCTTGCCCTTTTTTCTGGAAAGCATGGTGAACAGCACAGTCATTTAGGGCTTCTCTGAAAACTTCCATTCCTTGTGAAAACTAACAACTTTCTATCCGTTACCAAACCAGTTACTAAAATACAAGGACAAGTTCCTTCTTGCATGTCACCTTAAAGTCTTGAAGAAATTCTGCTAAGACATCTTGCAACGTCCATTTTTGGAAGTCTAGTTGTTCTGTCAACCAGATCATCCTTCCCTATGTGTGTCTTGGTTGCTTGGGGGGGGAAGTATTTGTGAAGCATAGTTTAATTTTTCATTACAGTTATTTAGCTGTCTTCTGACTTGTTTCTCATAACTTTAACCAATTTTTCTGGTATAAAGTTAAAACTATTCTGCAGTTACTGTGATATTTCTTTAGAGCCCTTTAGAAAAAAACAAACAAAAAGTAACTAAATTATTTTAGTTGCCTTTATATTCTTTCTAGACAAATGAAGTGCCCTTATTTCAGTTACTTTTTGCATTTTTTCCCTTTTTATCCATAAGTATGACTTAAGCAATTATGAAATATTTGGGCACGTAGAATGTTAATCTGGAATCATGAGACTTAAAGGAATTCCTTTTCTCTGCCTTTTGTGTAAACATTTGGGATTAACTCAGGATTTAAGGAATAAAAATAGGTCTTTCACTTGCTTAGAAAACTGTATGTATAACACTAGCTTTTGAGTAATCTTCACCTTGATTCTTATTTTACTTCATTATAACAGTGAGAGTAATGAATGCTTTTGCTGCCAAAAGGAAAGAGTTGGAAAAGCAGGGGGGAGAGAAAAGAGGAAGCTGTATATTCAATATCAAAGCAACTTGAGGGATTATTCTAGAAAAATGTTACAATTAAGACTGCTCTTTTGAAAATGTACTTAGCACTCTTCTAAGTGACTTGCAGAGTAAAACAGCATCATTTGCTACAGTAGATAATGAACACACAAATGATAGTCTTACAATGTAAGTGACAATTTAAAGGTTTGTGATACTAACAGTTAGACTGATTTGTGTGGTGTCTTGTACATTGGAGCATGTGGATGACGCAACAGCATGGCTTGAATAGATGCTTATGTTCTTGTGTCTTGAATCTGTTGGTTGTCTTGCAATAAGTTCACTGTTAACAGTCCTTTCAAAATTTAGCAGAATACTTATGAGGAAGGTGTTTTATGAGCAAAGTCGCATGGTTTTGCAGTAGACTTAAATATTGGCTCTGTCAATTCTAAAATACTTATTATGTCTGCTTTACTTGTTTATGTAAAGCTAGAGGCACTCTTTGTTCCTTTACACTAGCTCCTTTACAGTCCTACTGAACGTAAAAAATATTTCTAGTCCTTTTTCTTGTAATCTGCAATTTACCTTGTTTCATTGGGTTATTAGCAAGAGAAACAGTTCACTCTTTTGAAACATAATACAAAGAGGTATAAATAATAACATGCATGTAAAAGTGCAAATAAGTATTTCTTATTAGAAGGGGATTAGAACAAACTTTTTAAGTATAAGTTTTAGCTGAGGTATTTTTTTTCTTATTTAAACTTGCATTAAGACCAAGTATTCTTTGTTTCTAACAAAGCTTACCATTTTAATAGGCCTAATATTAAATTTTTCTTGTGACTTTAAATGAATGTAACTCTTCTCTGTATAGTTGGGATTTTTTTCCAGTTTGGAAATATATAAAAGTAGTGAGAAGGTAGAGGTTTACTTAGACATGTAAAATTTCTGAGTAACACTTGTGGAATGCTTAAGAGATCAAGTACAAATTAAATAAATTAATGCTTCTTTCTCTGTAGGGTGCTGGTCAAGACAAACTTGGAATATATGTCAAGTCTGTTGTCAAAGGAGGCGCTGCAGATGTGGTTAGTAATACTCTTAAAAGTCAGATGTTCAAAGGTAGAAAGATCCTTTGGAAATGCTTTAAAATCCTTTGTTTACTAGTATGTGTGAATAACTGTTTTAATTTCAACCATGTTAGCATTGGTGTATGAATTTTCTTCTCTTGAATGTGTATTTAGGATGGTCGTCTGGCTGCAGGGGATCAGTTGCTTAGTGTGGATGGTCGAAGTTTGGTGGGTCTGTCCCAGGAAAGGTACAGAATGCTTTCCTTGGTTGTCTTTACATGAAGAAAATGTTAGATTAATAACTTACTGAAATGAGCAGAAGCTCATTTTTTTACATTTTAGGCTTCATCTTGGCTTTTGATAACTGCCTGTGAATAATCTTAGTAACAAGTTCAAGTGTTTGTGTACTGTTTTCTGCGTATGATACAGGTTGTCTGTATAGATTGAACAATCGTATTTAGCTCTAATTTTAAATATTTCAGCTTCTGACCTTTAATGCAGAAGCTGAATAAATAGTACTTACCAGTAGGTGTTGTCTCTGTGCATATCTTCTAGTCATCATCTTCTAGTTTTTTTCAAAGTGATTTTAAGTATTAATCAGAAAAAGAGTGCTTTGTCAAACAAAAGATTACTAGAATAAAGGGGAGAAATGATGACATACAAACTGATAATAAGGAGAACTAAGTAATGCAGTGCCTAATTTTATTTTGTTTTCTTTGCTTTGGCTTTTATTGCAGGGCAGCAGAACTTATGACAAGGACAGGTTCTGTAGTAACACTAGAAGTAGCAAAACAAGGAGCAATTTACCATGGTCTGGCAACCCTGCTTAATCAGCCATCCCCAATGATGCAAAGAGGTAAATATACTAATTTTATTTGTGTTAATAACAACTTTGTAAGTCTGCTTTCTGCATTTGTAAGAATGCAGAAAATATAATAATTTACAGTATCTTATCAAGTATTACCATAATACTAAATCAGAAAAGAAACATAATTGCACAGGAAAAAACACATTTCCTCTCTTATCACAACGTCATCTGATTTTAAATATTGTTTGAAATTATGCTAGTCTAATTGTTAATAAATGCTCTGCACGTGTACCTTTTAAAACTTAATTATGCATTTAAACACATTTCTGATTTGAATTAATTTTTACTTTACAAATGGAATATAATGAATGCAAAGGACATTAAACTTGATGGCTTTTTTTGCCCCTTTCTTAAGAGCTTCTCTCCTCCTCTCAGAATATGACTTCCTTGTAACCACAGAGTGCAGTGTAATTACTAAGAGAGAGACAGAAGCCCCTGGAACGTATTTTGCCATTTAAGATTTATTTTTTAATTCTTTTTTAAGCTAGAAATGTTGAAACTTAAGGAGATAAGTTTCTGTGTCTGATCATAAGTAGTTCTTGGATGTTTCTCCCATGTTATCATCCTACTTCAGGGAACTAACAAAAGACATAAAATAATGTTGTGAAGGAAATAATTTTGTCAAGGAAGACCTTTTCTACATATAGGGTAGTACTACAGTATAGAAAAGAATGGGTTAAAAGAACAAATCCTTATTATCACAGTTTACATATGGCATCCCAGATGCCATATGCCTCAGTCAGAAAGAGACCTTTCAGCGTAGCACATTTGTCTTTTACAAATATTGCGATACCTTTTCAGAAGTTCTTTGGAAGAATAAAAATAAAAGAAATCCTCTCATGGTACTTGATACAAGATTGGGATTGCATATTTGAAGAAGTACAAATTTTAAAATCTAGCATTCACTTTACTGTGAACTAATTTTTAAATATAAACACAAGGTAGCTCTGGTTCGAAAAAGAATGTGCTAGACAGTAGTTAATATAAGTGAAAGGGAGAAAATACATATCCAACTGTTACAGTTTCTGACCGCCGTGGCTCAGGTAAACCCCGACCAAAGAGTGAAGGATTTGAGCTGTATAACAACTCCACTCAAAATGGATCACCTGAGAGTCCTCAGCTGCCGTGGACAGAGTACAGCGAACCAAAGAAGCTGCCAGGGGATGACAGATTGATGAAGAACAGAGCTGATCATCGATCCAGTCCCAATGTAGCAAGTAAGAAAGATTATCCTTCTTTTAGGGGTAGATGCCACTACCAGTAATTTCAGAGGCTGTCGTATTCAAAAGGGGGTTGATTGTTTTTAAAAGTGGATTAAGTTTAAAATACCAGTGTAGTAGTAACATTTGGAGCAAGCTTCTTGTTAGAACTATTTAAAGGAAAAATCATAGTTATTTTGTGAATACTGTTATTTTATTAAGTTCTGTGAATTATTATTAACAGTCACGTAAATGCTTCCTTTAACTTTCCAACAGATCAGCCTCCAAGCCCTGGGGGAAAGAATGCTTATGCATCTGGAACTACCACCAAAATAACCTCAGTCTCTACTGGAAATCTTTGTACAGAGGTCAGAAGTGGAAAGCAAAATGCTGGCTATTAAACTTCCTTTAGCTATCAATAGCATCAGTGTGCTTGAGTCAAACCAGTGTCTTAACTATCCTGGTGCTAGTGACTGGGTGGGGGTTTTGCTTATTACAGCTAACGAAAGGTTGGGACAGCTTTCAGTGATTTCATTAAATTTTGTTCTTGAACTTGTCCTTGTGATTTCTTGGGTTTGTACAATATTGCATACTCGCTTTGAGACCATAAAAACATAAGTCATAACCATAGTTACATTTGATACTAGACAACCTCTTTATCTTCTGTCCCAGATGAGTAATGGTCTTATGAGCCAAAAGAAAACATTTGGGAAATGCATGTTTGGAACAATCTTACATACGCATCTATGTGATAAGAAAATTCTGCCTTACATTCTTTCTTCCTTTTTCAGGAACAGACTCTGCCACCACGACCTGAAGCTTATCCCATCCCAACACAGACCTATACTAGAGAATATTTCACATTCCCAGCTTCCAAGTCCCAGGATCGAATGGGTCCAGCTCAGAGTCAGTGGCCAAATTATGAAGAAAAACCACAGATCCAGGCAGAGAGCAATCATTCTATCAACACTACCATGCAGGTGAGAAGTAATTTTTTTCAGTATAAAGAAACAAACCAGAAAAGAACTGCTTGTTTTCACTCCCAGACTACTAGAGACATTTTTTCAGAATAGACAGCTCTCTGTGATCTCTGAGTTGCTGAGGAGAAACTATACTACAAGAGGGGAACAACTATACTTTTGCCAGGATGGGCTTGGGTTCAGGAAGCCTGTGCTGCCTTTTTCTGTTGTTTGTTTTTCCTTCTCATTTTGCTTTTTTTAAATTTTTCTTCCTTTCATAGAATTTATGTTAACATGTTCTGCAGACCTGTTATCTGGGATGTTTTAATCCCCTGCTAGAGGTAATGGGGTGCAAGTGGTAGTATGGTTTGTCTTGTAAAATGTTTTATGGTTTTCTGAAAAACAACCTAAGTCTTCCATTCTTCCAAGAAGTTTTATGTGGAAAAATCTCTTTGCCTGAAGGGTGCGTTGTTTAAGGGACAAAGGCAAGTATTAAAATTGAAATAAAACAGTACTTTGAGGCCTGTCTAAAGTCTTCACTGAAACACATTCCCTGCTCTCAGTTAAAAAAAAGAAGTATATAATTTCAATTGTATCTGTTATCAAAGTGCAGATGCATCTTGACGTGAAATTGATTTACCCCATTTGTACCTTTAAAAATTCAAAAATAATGTTGTTCTACTCTTTGTAAATGAGAAGTTAACTCAAATCACACAGGAAATTAAACCTAGATCTACTAAATCCCAGTTACTGGATGATCTTTTTCTCTAATCCATGAGGCTTAAAAATACAGAGAAAAAGCTTTTTTTTTTTTCTTTTTTCCCCACTATTTCTTCATTTGTAATAAAAGCACAGCCTTACAGCAGGCTCATTATGTTTTACTCTTGGAAAAGCAGTCTCTTGTAAATTACCTTGAGATTGCAAGTACGTAAGCAAAGTAGGGGTTGCTTATTGATTACTCATAGATGTATGGGTGAGTGAATTCAGTAAAAAGTCAATTGAATAAAAAGCTAGTGCTTTTGTTTGTTTGTTTAGTATTATAGATATCAAATCCTAATTATTTGGGCTGTTAAGAAAATAGATGTTATAGCCAAAGTAGGATGGTAATTTTGAAGGAGAATGCTGCATATTAAATGACTGTGGCGAATAGATTCTTAAATATTTTTATGAACTTCCACGCTTAAATCTTTCAGGTTTCATGATTTCATCTCACCTAATCTTACCTGCGTAGTTAATGTCCAGGTGCTCTCTCTCAATGGTGTGAGAGGGGGAGGCTCCTGCCTCCAGAGAATGGTTCCTACCCATTTGTCTCAACCAGATTCTATGATAATTGCTGCCTGGACATGCATTTCTCCCCTGCTTAAGACAAGCTGAAGTGAATAGCTTAGATGAGGTGGTTAAAACTGGTGAGACGAAGCCCATCTGTTAAAGTTGTTGGCTCATACGGAATTGGAGCTATGGTCTTAAGGCTGAATGCATTGCAGAAAAGCATTTTCATAAGGCAAATGGCTAGAAGCTTTATCTCCTTACAAGCATTGAAAGCGTTCACAGTTTTTACCTGCCATACAATAGTTCTTTTAAGTTGAAAATTAGAGGAAAATAGACTTTTAAAAAAAGTTAGGCTTTAAATCTTTGCAGTGAGAACCGGGCTTGTAAAAAAAGCTGCTAAATGCTTGTTTTCTGCTCTGAAGGCATTAGCAAACTGTTTGGCTAGGTGCATCTTTACAGCAAATCTAAAACAAATAGCTGTGTGTTCAGCTCTATTGGACTAATAGAGCATAAAAAATACACTTGTTCCTCTCAAAGAAGGCATTCTTTAGAGGTCATGGTTTAGGTCATTGATGGAGGAAAAAGAAAAGGAGTTTGCTTTGTTAGTCTTCTCTCAGTTGTTGATAATTGGTGCATTATGTGTTCAGTGCTTAGTAGTTCCTAACATTCAAACTAGGAATATTTGCTGCAAGAAAATAATTAACAGATTTGATAAGCCTAATTTACGGTCCAGTGTTCCTTTTCAGGTGGTTGTAGAGTGCAATGAGACCCTGAGTTTGTATAGAAAAAGGCTTGGTGTTTGACACACTAAAAAAGCAACAAAATGTCAGACCAATACAGCCATGCCTCAGGAGCAGGTAGAATCAGAGCTGCCCGCCCGGATTCCGTACCCTGAATGGCGCTGTAGTAATGAGAGCTTCCTGCGGGTCATCTCGCCTGTTAATGGAGGAGGGTGGGCAGAGGCTCCCTTTCTCTCTCTCAGCAGCCTCTCTTGTTTGCCTTCCCAATAGGAAAGATGTT
The DNA here is from genome assembly GCF_025592945.1 of Manacus candei. NCBI lineage: Eukaryota > Metazoa > Chordata > Aves > Passeriformes > Pipridae > Manacus > Manacus candei. The sequence goes on along the minus strand of NW_026138129.1, from coordinate 1,147,724 downwards.
CAGTCAAGCCAGCTGAAGCCTGAATGGCAGAGCTGGTATGCCTGAGCCGCTGCTCAGAGCTGCCAGGACTCTTGTACTCACATGTGGGGGAGGGCATGTCAGGGATAGTCCTGAGAAATTGTGTGAGCTGGGGAGGTTTTCAGCTTAAACTCCATTTTGCATTCATCCTTCCTCCTAGTCCAGTTCCCAGGCATTTTGGAGCTTGTTAAGTCTTCCATCACACAAATGAGTTAGGAAGACTGAGAAGAGTATTTTATTGTTGGTTTTGGGAAACTTACTGGGCATGGAAATGCTGAAAAGTAATTACCTCCAGTAATAAGAATGTGTTTTGTAAGCCATTTTCAAATACATTTTATTATAGATGGACTATGATATACATGCCTTGTTTAAATTTTTTTCAGCGTGTAGCTCGTTCCCAGGAGGAGCTCAGAGATAAAGTTTTCCAGCCAGAGAGGAGTCGTTTGGAAGTTGTTATACGGAAGGATGTGGAATATATTGATCGGAAATTGGACAGCGATCAGTGGATGAATTCATCTGTGGATTCCAGCACATCTAGCCAGGAACATCTGAACCATTCCTCCAAACCAGTCTCACCTGGTTCTTGTTTAGCTAAAAGTGGACCTGGCCGTTGGAAAACTCCAGCTACTAGCCAGCCGACTCCAGTGGCCATTTCCCAGCCCATCAGAACAGATCTTCCCCCTCCACCACCACCACCTCCAGTGCATTATGCAGCCGAATTTGATGAACTACAAATGGATTTGCCTCTGCCTCCCCCTCCTCCTCCAAACCAGATAGGAGCACAAGCATCCTCTCAGGTAGCTGCTGCTGAGCGTAAAAAAAGAGAAGAACATCAGAGGTGGTATGAAAAGGAAAAGGCGCGTTTGGAAGAAGAACGAGAAAGGAAACGTCGTGAGCAGGAGAGAAAACTGGGCCAAATGCGTTCTCAGCCACTAATTCCTGCTCAGCCTGTGGTTCCTCCTGTTCCCCTTCAGCAAGTGAAATCAGAAAAACCTTCAACTTTGCAGAGGTCTCAAGAAACAGTTATTCGAGAGCTGCAGCCCCAGCAGCAGCCTCGGACTATTGAGCGGAGAGATCTGCAGTACATTACTATCAGCAAGGAAGAACTGTCCTCTAGTGACAGCCTCTCTCCAGATCCCTGGAAACGGGATGCTAAGGAGAAACTGGAGAAGCAGCAACAGATGCACATTGTGGACATGCTGAGTAAAGAGATTCAGGAACTTCAGAACAAGCCTGATCGTACAGCGGAAGAAAATGACCGCCTCCGTAAACTCATGCTTGAGTGGCAGTTCCAAAAGCGACTTCAAGAATCGAAGCAAAAAGATGAAGATGATGATGAAGAGGAGGATGATGATGTGGATACTATGCTCATCATGCAGCGACTGGAGGCAGAAAGAAGAGCAAGGGTAAAAGGGGATAATCCTTTCTAGACAAAAGTATTGTAAATATCTAGCTTGGTGGGTTTTCATGCTTTGGCTTAGTACTTTGATGTTCTTAAAGGGTAAAGGAGGATGAAGCTTTCTTAAATATCTTGAATTTTAAAACTAATAACTTAGAGTGGCTTCACCAGTTAAATGATGTATTATAAAAGTATCAAAGCTACCTTTTATAGATTTAGCAATTGAATATTTAGCAATTGAATTTACTTTTCTGGTTATGGGGAAAGAAATTCCCTTTGGATAAAGGGATTTTGCCATGTACCTGGAGTATGATTAAAAGGTAAAATATGGCAGAAATTTGCTTACAGAAAGGTATGCAAAAACATTTGAAATTTTGAAAGTCAGTAGGAGAATGAGGAACAAAAATAATGTGATTTCTCCCTCCCTCCCCCCACCCCCAGTATATTTACTCCCAAGAGTTTTTCTTTATAGTCTTGGACGTGAGTACATGACATGAGTGCTTCCAGGGAATCGTGAACTGAATGGCGATTCCAAGTTGCTGGTCTGCTCCAAGTAAAGGAAGCTGTTACCTCTACCTTTACCACCACCTCAGTGCTGACCCCGGCAGTGGGAAGCTATTGGGTTGAACCATGTGGTTTTGGGTGTTGTAACAACTAATAGACCCTGTCTAGGGCTCCAACTCATACATACCTGGATTTTGCATGGTGTCTTGTTTGATCAGCATCGGACAAGGTTTGCTTACTTTAGCTTCAGTTCTGTGGAAGCTCATATGTAAAAAGATAATACAACTGAATAGTATGATGAAGTTTTTAATCACTCTGCTGGTGACTCTTGTCTCTCGGAATCTGCTAAATCTACTACTGTTAATGAGAAAAAGTTTCTGTCGGAAAATCTGTTCTTTTCTGAATAATAGCATGGGTACTCAAGTTACATACCAATAGCTATGCTTTGCCAGGCTTAAAAACTAGCTCTGTAATATGTTGAGTGTCTTCTGTGTGTTTGTCTTGAAAAGTTGACTTAATTCTGTGATAAGCAATGTTTAATTCTTGAGAAATGTTTGGACATGCTTGTTTTTACATTCAGAAATAGCTAGCGGCTTGAGTAGTATTTGAGTTCAGGATTGTTTTGGCAGCTTGATTTCCTAAACTTACTCTTCTCATATTTGCTGCAGTCTGCATTGCTTTCCTTTTTTTCTTGTGGCTAACTTTATTATTGTGTGAAACAATAGATACCTCAAACTTGGAAACTGAAGAAAGGAAAAGCGAAATCTATATTTGGCAAACTGGTTGCATTAAAGCCCAGCATCACTAACATGTAATTTGTAGCACACAGGCAGTTACCTATGCACATAAAAAATTCAAGCTGAACTGCCATTTTAACAAACTGTCTTGAAAATTTTACTGTAGCAAGGCTAAGAAAGCCATGTGTCATTAAAAGAAAGCCAATTGTACTGCATAACTTGCTATCAGTCCTCTCTATAAGTGCTGGATTTAAAACACTAGTTTTGCATAAAGTTCTTCCAGCTTTTTGGAACATTTTGAAACTAAAAAATAACAGTTGTCTTGAACTGAATTAATGTTTGATTTTGGTTACATTTCACTACTAGAGATGCAATACGTAGTATCTCTGGAGAACTACTGAGGTGTTGAATGAGTCAAAGCAATACTAATAAAAATTTGGGATTATTTGTTTTCATTTCTGTATTTCAGGATTATGTCAATTCAGTTCCTTGTTCTAAAGCAGCTGACTAAACAAATAAAAGAAAATGCTTTTGAAATAGTGCAAGTCGAACCTATCTTTATTTTCACTGTGCATCTCTCTTTTTTTCCCCCTTTCTTACTACCTGCAGCAGACTGCAGTGCCAGCAATCTCTGTTCTAGATTTGGTATGTTTGTTTCTTTCTCTTCAATATCTCTTTGCCATTTCAATTCCTTATATTGTTAATAAACACTCTGTGTGCTTCGGATGATGATTTGGCATCTCTGGGTGTTCAAAAATCATTGTGATACAGTAAGCAGTAAGTTAACTGCAAGCATGCATTTGAATGTTTTCAGATGTGGTGACTCCTTTCCCTGTGTTTCCTTCCTTTTAGATGTTGTGCTCTGCTTGCAAACTTGATTTGTTTGTTGTAGCAGTGGTCTAATATAAAACTATGTATCTGCTGTTTTGTGCAATCGTGTTTATAAAATCTTACTAATAACTTTGAATGAACAGGCTGTGAGGTAAGATTTCTTCCTTTCCCTTTACCACCCATGAAGGTTTTAGAGGAGCTCTAGGAACACCATTCCTTTCCAATTTGAAGTGAAATTGTCTTGAGAGCCTAAAAATACAGCATACCGCTTCAGCACATGCTGAAATGTGCTGAAATGCTTACAGGTGTTACAGTTTTGTCATTAACATAAAAATTATTTGTAAACTCAGAAATTACTTCTGAACTAGTATTTCCAAGTAGGTTACATAAACATGCAGTTATTCAGTAATGATATAATTTCAGTTTAAATTGGTTACTACTATTTTCTTGCATCTAAAACATAACTGGCTTTCAAACTGGAGAAGTAATTGCTATGACTCCAGCTAGTTCTGTATTTTTTTGCTCTCATTGGACATGGGTACATGGAAAAGAAGTTCTGTAGTCTTCTAGAGAAGTACATGCCCTTCAAAGTGTATTTCTATATAAGTAGTCTACCTGTTTGAAAGAAAGGTGATGTGTGCAGCTCTTGTTAGTATAATTACTTTGTGCTGCTTCAAAAAACTGTAAATGTGTTGGTTCAAAACACAGATTTGCATATTTGGCACTGCTTTATGAAAAACAAAATCACCTTTTAAAATGCATACTTCAGGTAACTTATAAATTGATACACTTATAAATCTAAGGTGTTCAGTTTTGTATCTGAGGTTCGTGAGCGTTAAGCAGTTTACATCAATGAAAAAGGTGAAATACGCCAGCTTTCTGAATTAATGGACAAGCTAGGAGTCATGTTTTTTTCAGACTTAGTATCTATCAGTATTTTTTCTTATTTCTACTCCTGTATTTTTTTGCTGAAACCTTGGTCCCTGGAGCTGCAACTGTCTAGATAAAGCATTTTGCCAAGCAGAATGTAAACTTCTGGATCTGTCTGTGAAGGGAGGTTGTGAAGGCAGACAGTATCATCAGCTTTAAAAATGGATTAGACAAATTCATACACATCACGCCTGTAAACAGCTACTTCAAGGATTACACAAGGCTGTACCAGCTGACGTCTCTGGTACTGTGCTGAATGCTAGGGAGATACTAAAAGAAGTGGACAGGCTCACGTACAGCTCTTCTTGCCATGGTCAGAGACAGAATACTGTGCTAGATGGATCCATGGCCTGAATCAGTCAATAATTTACCATGTTCATTGGATTTAGCTTTAAAAATTTAGCTTTAAAAAAAGACAGCAAGCTAATTCTGAAATAGGTGATGTTAAACGCTACACCCAGCAAATACTGCTTTTTCCTATTTTCACCTTTTTCATACTATTCATATGACTTTCCAGACATAAATGCATCTCAACTATGCCACTTCATGTACCCAAGTAATTACTACTTTGTTTCTTAAAAAAAAAAACTTTCCCATGCTCGATGCTTTTTATGTATGTCTAATGTGAGCATTGGTGTTAGCTGTTCTGCTAATTACAGGGCTGATGAAAGGTGATGAACAGTTAATGCATGAATTGATGAATTGTCAACTTGGCCTGGTGTTTGTTTTTTAAATTCCCCAGGCCCCTATCAGATCTGACCCAGCTTTAGTTGTCATAAATAAATAGGTATAAATTTAAAGTTCTTCTGGAACATCTTTCAGAGTGTTCTAAGCAGTGCTTAGAGAAATGAACTTTATCTGAAATCTGAGACTTCCTGGATGCCAGCTAGTCCTGTGAATATCTTAACATTCCTGATAGGGATCAGCCCACTGGCCCTTTTACAAGGAGCAATAGCTCAGGGGAAAGGTGGTCATCTTTGCCCTTCTAGGTAGGAAAAGTGCTTCGAGCATATGTTGGCAATAGGAGGACAGCTGATGGAACTGTTGGCACTTTGCTGTAGAGCTGGGAAAAAGCAGGGGAAAAGAATTGGTGCTTTGTACTCAGCTGCTTTGCTCAGTTACAGGTGGCAGAACATTCTTCTCCTTCACACTGGCACTACAGATCAGTTGTTACCTGTTAAACATAAGCATGTGCAGCTTTGGAGAAAATCCAAAATCAGTAAATCACATGAAAACATGACTTTTAAACGAGAATAACTAATCGGGATAAAGAAGCATGAAATCGAAATACTCGACCTGGGAATCTAATAGTCCTCTTAGTAGAAGCGGGAAACAAAGCTTCGTGTCTTGAAAATTTGGGATGAAGTTAGAACTGGGTACTGTGGTATGCATGCAATGACTGACACGAATGCCCGCAAGTGCTCTGGCATGCCTTATCGTCCCACTGCTCCCTGCCTTGGTCTGAGAATGCCCCAAAGTAGAAACTAGTTACTGATCATAAAGAAATGAAATGTCATCTCTTGATAGTTGCTGTATTCTTGCTTGTGCCTTACATAGAGTTTTTAGTTATTTTACTAGGTATTGCGTTTAGAATAGCCTCCAACTTGGATACAGTTGTCTTCGCAGTTATTATGACTCAGATGTTGACAACAGTTCCCAGGGGGGCAGCCTGCCCAAGCTGCCTTATTTCTTCAGTTAAGGTCACAAGACAATTAAACAAACCAGTCCTACTTTCCCTTTAATTTACTTGGAAATATTTTCTTGTTTAAGAGCATATGAATAGGAATATTTGCTACTAAGCAAAAAGGCATGCATACAATAACCTGGGAGCAGTAACTGCCATTTTCATGGTATTTTCTAAATGCAGTTGAGATAGGGTCAAGGAATTTTCCTGTGTTTTCTCATCATGCAGTTTTTACTTGCCCTTTTTTGATTTTAAGAGGAAATTACTCATCTTGTATAAACTCTTGTGAATTATTAGCTGTCTTTCCTTTTGACAGCAATATTATCTCCTTTGCTAAAATAATGTTTTTTTAATAACCAAGACAAAGAGAAGTCTAAATCCAAGCAGGGAGTCAGTTAACTACTATGTTCCCTGCTCTGCAGTACAAATTGATCTTGGTCTCTATCTGTATGTGTTTTTAGTTAGGAATGACAGTTTTAGCCCTAAATAAGTGAAATTTACTTGGAGGTGGCATCCTCTAGTATACATTCACCAAATAACTGCCTAAATGAAATTAATTCATTTTGTTCGCTAGCTTTCATGCTCAAAAATGAGCAATGGGGGGAAATAATTACAAGAAAATTATTAAAAATATTTAGACCTTTTCAGAATTGATTGGAAAATTGATTAAGAATCTATTCTGCTTTAAAGGACATTTCCCATTAATTAATTGGGGGGATACTTACATGAAGGTTGTCCTCACAAAGTCTATTAAAACTAAATTATTTTACTATATCATTATTGCTTTGTATCTTAAGGGTCTTTGTAAGTGAAGCTGGACTGTAAAAACAAATCCAGGAGTAGAAAAGTACCCTTGCTATATGCAGGTTTTAGCAAGATCCAGTGATTTACTGATTTATACCAATCAGTATAAAAAAATCTTGTGTGGAAGAAAAAAAAATCTCTTTAAAACATAGCTCCAGTGAGAAATAACACAGCATTTTTTAGTTAACATCCAGTTAGTTTAACATGCAGTTAATTTCTACTTGTGAGTATTGTGCCAGTGAATATTCCTGTACATGAAGGGCTTAGATGCTGTTAGCTTTAAAGAATCATGCAGAGTTTGGATTGTTGCTCAGTTTTCTTGTCAGTTCAGTATCATGAGCATATATAAACTAGTATTGTCTGTTGGACATCAGTTGTCCATGTGAGCTGTTTAATCTCAGTAGTCAAAGTTTTCTTTCCCTTGTTCTCTGCTTTTTCCAAAACACATCTGCTGCAGATACAGTGGGAGATTTTATTTATCTCCTGAGACTCTTTGCAGACTTGTTGAATGAGCCTGTTACTTTAAATGGATTGATCCTTTGACTAATGAGTCATGATTTTCCGGTGCTTAAATACTAATCCATAATGAAAAAAACAATTGACTGCTGGAGCTATGGACTGTTGGTTCCAAGTATTTAATTTCACTTTACTGTACCTATGAGACTATGGTTGCTGAAGCTGTCTGGAATGTGAGTCACCTCAGTCTTTTGCTAGGGGTCCATATATATAAATGTCTCCCTGTGTACATTGTGCTTTTATGTATTTACTTCTGTGTACCTCTGTCTTTTTTTTTTTCTTTTTCCTTAGGGATTTTAGGAAAATGAATGTAACAAAGCATACTCTTAACAGCTGGAAATCTGTAGTATACCACTTTCTACTGAATGAGTTATTTTTAGATGCCAGTACTTGGTTACATTTTTTTGACTCATCTTGCTCACATGAGTGGCAAAAAATTAAAGATGTGTCTCTGTTAGTTACAGGATGAAGAACGCAGACGGCAGCAGCAATTGGAAGAAATGAGGAAACGAGAAGCAGAAGACAGGGCCAGGCAGGAAGAAGAGCGACGACAGCAAGAGGAGGAGCGGACCAGGAGAGAGGCTGAAGAAAAGGTTGTGGTATTCCAAGTGCTGCAGGGATTCTTGCAGGCCTTTTCTCTTCCTAGCCAGGGACAGCTCAGTGTTGGGTCATCAGGGGTTAAACACAGTAGCCCAGTGACCCAAGGCTTCCTTTTTTCCAGTATAAACCAAGAAGTAATTAAATTAATAGCCCGTTCCTGCTGGCTGGAGTTGACTGGTATTGCGGTAGTAGGCTTATCGTCCGAAGGTTTTTAGCAGTGGCAAGGACTTGCCTTCATAGCCTTTCTGAAAGTTATGGAAGAAGTCAGCTCCCTCCTGTTTTCCTTCAGTCCCCCAGCATGACTTGTGTACCTTCTTTAATATAATGGATGAGTTAGTGGTATTGGATTTTGCTATACCTCAGAGAGGGGACTTAAATATTTTTTCAGTATTTTTAAAATACAAAGAGAAATATGAAATACAGTGGAGTGGTAATGAGTATTCCAAATTGTTTTTATGTTTGAACTATTGGAGGAAGAGAATTAATTTCTAGAAAGCAAATAAATAATTTCAGCAGATAAGTCACTGTGCAGTCAAACAGATTGTAAAAGTTCAGGATTGTCGGTTTCTTCAGAACATTATACATGAGAAGCTTTATTGATCAAAACTAGAAGACGAAGCAGTTCATTTGGCTTTTAGCATGTTTAAGATCCTCTTGTTCCTATAGAATGAGCAGTTACTTCTCTTCAGATTGCCTGTTAGTAACACTGACTTCAGAAAGAAGAAAAAAGCTATCTTGTAGTGTTGGTGGTCATCTTGGAAGATTGAGCAAATATATTTTAAAAAACCCCAGTGACCAACCTTAGATGTATTAACTTTATTAATTTTTTTTGTTACATTATTTTCATGCTTTGTTAAATTGTTTCTCATAAGCAGCATGGGTTGATGAGTAGAAGAGAGCTAAGCTTTGGTTGCAAATGGATGAGAAGTGAGGAAGGTGTATCTGGACTGAGAAAAGTATTTAGAAGTATACTGTAGGAAGCTTAAAAAAAAAGGCAACCAAGAAAAAACAACCAAGGCTTTCTTAATTTCTGATGATAATGCATGCAAATGACATTTTGATCACACACTTGAAAGGGTTTTCACTGACAGATCTTGCGTGAGATATTTACACATTTACAAACTTGGAACTTGGTACCTACCATCAGTACAATGGTTTTAGAGAATAGTACAAGAGGATGAGTTTCATTCTTTACTCTACATGAACAAGACCAGATTTATGATCTTTTTCAGGATAACTGACTCAGTAGTGGACAGATAAGCAGATAAGGTGGATTTCTTTAAACATGTGGATTAAAAATATGGTGGTTGTTCAAAATGTCATATATTCCCAGCAGAAGCTTACTATGCTTATACACAAAGGGTTTGGTAACATACAGTTCCCAAATACACATTTTCATTCGTTACTGAACTACTGAATAAACTCTTGTATTAATTTACCGTGTGTCTTAGACAAGAGCTGAATAAAGTTAAATGTTATTTAGTTAAAGAATAAACTTTTAAAGTCAAAAAATACAAAAAAGATATTTCATGGCCTTCTAAATGGTCATAGCCTTTTATAAATATCATTAGCATAGTTTCTGTTACAAACGTTTTTTTAAAACATTCATTTGATGTCTGTTTTGGAAAAGTTCTTTGTAATTTGCTTTCTGCATGAAAGTAGTTTTCCTGGTATTTATACCAGAAGTGTTGTCAGGAGTCATCTATTCCAAGGCTCTGTTGATTAACTTACATTGTATAAGCATGAAGCAAAATTACAAAGTTCCTTTTTTAAGATGGTGGTTAATTTTAGTTATTTTCCTCTCCCACAGATTCTTTACAGCTGTAGTAAATCTGCACCTTATTAACTGTAGTTACGTTTTGAGTAATAAATGCTGTAATTGCCCTTAGTTCACACAGGCAGTTGCCTTAGTGACCACAGGCATGAGTGCCAGTTTTTTTCATAGTAGTAAATATTCTTTATACGAATCCATATAGATGTCCTTCTTTGTTCACTGCCAGAAAAGGAGACCAAAAAAAAAAAAAATATTTACATGAGATGTTTGTAGCTCAGTGATGGAAAGCTGAAATCCTTCTTAGACTGAAATGTCTGACCAGTGTGTTTCTGTTTCCTCTGGGCTTACAGAGGCGACAGGAAGAGGAATATTACAGTCGCTTAGAGGCTGAAAGGCGCAGGCAGCATGATGAAGCTGAACGAAGATTGCTGGAACCTGATGAGCCTGGTCTGTACAGACCTCCACTTCCACGGGAATATGAACTCCCATCCCCAACCCCTTCATCTAACGCTCCTCCTCCCCCACCTCAGCGAAACACCTCTTACCTCAAAACACAGGTCCTCTCCCCTGACACGATTTATACTGCCAAGTTTGTTGCATACAATGATGATGATGAGGAGGAGGAGGATTCCAATCTAGCAGGTCAGGATAAGTACTCCAGCACAAGAAAATCTTATGGTGACTTTCCTCCTGCCACCCTTAAGCAACAGCAGCCCTCCCGCCAGCCTCGCCCAGTTTCAGATGGCATCTTTCTTTCCAACTCATTCCAGTCATCTCCAGTCAATGCCAACAGTACTACTGCCAAAAAAACCCAGCCCCCACCCCCATCAAACAAACCGAGTTTCATCCATTCCAGCAGCTCTAAAGGTAGACACAATGAAATCAATCATCTCTACAGAACTATCCTTGTGTTTTCAACTCTGGTGCTCTAGATTGAATCGCTTATTTTGTGATTTCCCCTCCCCCCCACTTAATCACTGTTTTCACACTGGTGATCTAACTTAAATCCTGGTATTAATATGAATCCTCCAATTTTTAATTATTTTGATCTCTCAAATTTTCTTCCTCTTTACCCAAACTTTTCAAAAACAAAAATTCCATCTTTCATACAATGAATCAGAAATTATTTTAACTGCTACTCAACCAATTCAAAGTACTGTTGGTCTTGGCTTTCACTTTGTATCTTTCAGTGATTTGTTTTGTATGAATGACCACTGTTTACTCAGGGCATCTGGAAGTGCACCTTTCTTGAACACAGGATACCTCTCCTAATGGGTTCATGGACAGAGCTTATCCTCTGCTTCGTTGTTGGTACCAGGGTACTCTCTTTTAATCGTGTGTGCAAATGGCTTTAAAAATTACCTTTGTAGATGTAGTTCTGAAACACACAAGCACCAAGAGACATAAAGGACATGCAGTTAGTTTCATGTATTAGGCACTATTCCTGTAGTTCTGTTTTTTTAAGTGCAGTTCCTTGCAGACAGGCAAAGATCTAAGTTTCATCTTAGCACTTGTTGCTTTACTCCTTCCCATCCCTTCTTCACCTCTGTGTTTGTCTCCTCATCTTGTTTCTTTTGTAACTCCAAGTGGCCAACCATAATGGAGTTTAATTTCAAGAAGAGCTCTAGTTGCTAGTAGCTCAGCACCATATTTTATCTGCAGAGTACTAGTTTAGCTACACCAATGAAGTCAAAGCTAATCCAGTCTAAGGTTCTATGCTAAATTTTTTTAAACTGCTGCTGTATAGGAGGAATCTTAATATACTTAACTCTTTGAGTATATCTCACTCTAATAAACTTGCAGCTTATTGATACAATACTTTGTCTTTAAACAGCAGCATCTGCTGGCAGCTTTTCCTACATTTATTTTCTTCTATTGCCCTAGTTCATTCTTTTTACTTATGCTGGAAGTAAACAAGTGCCTGATAACCAACTCCAGCTGAACAAGTCATTTTTCTAAAATGAAAAGAGTACCAAGTCACGTGAGATCACAGGGGAAAATGTTTAGGCTGGCTTCTAGCAGAATGGATAACTTTTTTTGCTGGATTCAAGTCTCAGTTACACAGGTGGAAGCCTACAATATGGTTATATCCCTCATCACTTTTTTGACTACCTGATGAATTAGGAAAATCACTTACTTGCTTTATTCAGAAGTATGCCCTGGTCACAGGGAGAATATGAGCCTCCAAATTGCTTCCATCTCTCAGAAGCACTTCTAATCCAGCTGCAGTAGTATACGAATCTGATTTAGGATATGTATGAAGCCACTGAGCTTCCTGTCTGCCTCATTTTCAGTTGAGGCTCAAGCCATCATTTTCCAGCAAGACATCCTTTCCTTTGCAGGGCAAATTGGCTTCTGCTACATTTGGACTGCTTCCAAAGGGAAGTGTCAAAGGGAAGCTCTGAACAGTATTGTGTAGTTTTAGTATTGCTGAAGTGTCATTAGTTTAGCTCACCTAAAAGTACTGTCCCACTGAGGTACTTGATGCTTAGTAGTTTCACTATTTGGAGTCAGTACAGCACCCAAGTTGTGTAAAAAAAAAAAAGTATCCACACTAATTCTCATTTAAAGGTAGAAAAAAAAAGCCTTGTTATTTACCCTGGTGTTGCCTCTGAGATCTCAAGATGTAGTAATGTCTATGGGTCTTGCAAGCCCATCTGTCACTCCTGTCTGGCTCTGTCATAGGTTCCAAATCTTAAAGGAAGATGAGGGAAGGTTTTAGCTTTTCAGTGTGTTTTTGTTAGACTGGAGTATAAGCAGACACACTGGACACTACCTGCTATGTGCTACCATTATAATGCAAGTAGTTCCATTATACCTACCCTGCACATGAAGCCACTGAAAAACCCACAGCCAGTTTTTTATCAGAAGGACTCTAGCTAGGGAACACTGGATATCGCAGAGAATTAGTGAGCTAAAATAAGATTAAAGACAGGGAATAGTGGAAAAAATTATCTTCAATCACTATAGCTATCTGTGTTGTCAACTTGCTCTTAGGAATATTCTGAAATGGCGGGCTTCTGACATGAAACTTTGGTCCTGTATATCTGTACTGAATTTTTGTTCTTTCAAAGGACTTTCTTTTTGTTAGAACTTCTTACTTGAAAACAATTATAGTAGAGTAAAATGTGCCTTCCATCACAACACATAGGCTTCCAAAGGGCCTTGCTTCCCTTCCTTATTTGGCACTTTGAAGACATGTAATGAATTAAGCAACCCTAGAACCATCAGTCACTAGCTGTCACCACCACTTTCCTTGCCTTCCATCATCCACAACCCAGAGTACCATTTCATATATAATTGCATTTCCCAATGCTGCTCTCTGTTAATTTTAATTGAAAAATGAATCTCATGAAAGTGAAATGTTCAGTGGTATTGTGTGTGCACATTTGTTTTTCCTGGAAAACAATCGAAAGGACAATCCACAAAGATTTGGTTAGGGTTTTGGTAACAATTAAGGAATATTGTAATACGATGCTTCGCCTTTAATAGCCTAATTCATAAACCATACAACTAATTCTGAATACTCTTATTTCATAATTTTTAAAATAGCCATGAGAACAGGTTAACTTCACCTGATTGCTCAAGCTTCTATGAAGACTGCCTGCGTAACGTACAAAGCCGTTTGCACAAAATGCAGAATTCACTGTGCAGTTTACCATCTCCCATCTTGCTGACTCTGTTACATTCCTGTCCTTTACAGCTCTTTCCTGTTCTGAGTGTTAACTCTAGTAAACCACGCTTCTGCAAATTTTGCTCTCTTGCCTTCTTCCACTGGGTTTCTTAAGACCATTGGGTCCCTTAACTAATCAAGGAAAAAGCCAACACTCAGATGAAAACTATTATCCTAATGCAAATGAAACTCTGAACCACAGCATGTGGATCCAGACTTTCTAAAGCAGGGAAGGGTAGTACTTACATTGATTTAAGACTCATGTCTGAGAGCAAAAAAAAAGATCTTCATATGCCTGACATACCTAGTGTGATTTGATCCGCTACAAATTTTTGGTGGAAAAAATTTAGCCTAGAGAACACTAACTAAATTTGCCTGTGTGTTCCACTACCATATGTCTCTTCTGAATATTTATGAGAAGTTGTATATACCAGTGGAAGAAGCAAACATTTCCTTTTGTACCAGAGAAGGTTCACAAGACATAACATGTACAATATTGAGACCAGAACTATCTAAAGACAAATCTGAGTCGTGTGCTGACACTCATTTTTACTCTTTTCTTGACAGTTATTAAGAGAATATGGTCTTAAATATAAATTAAATAATTGAAATTTTTGATTGGAAATAAAAGGTTTTGTCTTGTGGCCCTTAGAAAGAATTAATAAAATGTATAAAACCTGTTGTGTTATATCAACCTAAAGGTGCAGTGCTGCAAGATAGTTTCTTGAAATTTAAGTGCAGGGGAGAGGGGGCATCTTCTGAGTAGTACAGTTCACTTAGACTAAACTGAAAATAAAATTCTGACTACTGAACTGCAAACATGATATATACTAATCTTTCAGCTTTTGAAAGAGAGCAGCTGCAGCTAACTTATTTCCTGTGGAGCTTGTCATAGGATAACAAAGTGTGTTGCTCTTTCCATCGATCTCCTTGAACAACTTCTAATGTCTGTCTTACAGATAAGCCATAATAAGATAAAGACCATGATTTGGTGTGTGCTGGATAATCTAAACAAAATGGGTTCTGACTTAAAATTAGGAATAAAAAAATTAAGCAGTTTTGAGGGAGATGGAATTTGGTAGTACTGGTTTTAAATACTCTAGAAGTCAGATGACCCTCTAAATTTATTTCTGATTCTATTTTGAGATTATTTCTTGAAAGAAGCACTGCACCTTTTGAAGAATGCAGTATAAAACTTCTGTGTTGTAACTGCAATCCTTCAACGTACTTTTTCTTTTGCATAAGGAATAAATTCATACACTGGATCTACAGGAGCAGCTGCTGGGGAAGGTTATCGGGATCCAAGAGACAAAAGATCTAAAAGGTGACATACAGAACTCCATGAACTTGTATACACCTGACTTGGCTAAATTCTGCAGTATTTTCTGTTGCTGTTGTTGTATCTCCGTGGGCTAATCATTAGTTCTGCAGTTGGCTCTATCATGGGTTACTATAGACCACAGCTAAGTTCTCCACAGGTGATCTGAAGCACTGCTGAACAGCAGCAAATTTTGACACTACAACTAACTAAACCAAATTATCTACGTAAACTAACAGCAGCAACTGTTTTATGTGTATTTATGACTCTGAACAGAACCTCTCAAGTGGGATTCTTACCAAACTTGCAATAAGTGTCAATAATGCAAGCTGTATATATGTCTCATACAAGCTTTACCATACAGCATACTGAAGATATGCTTTGTCTTCCAGTGCTTTTTCTTAGACCTATGCCACCATAGAAAAGCTTGCTAATTTAGCCGGAGCAGCAATGCTGTGCTAATATAGACAGAACCTTAGTTTATACCTGCCCTTCACTTTGAAAATTGGCAGGCATTTCCATTCATTTTAAGATGCAAGAAATGGTCACAAGCTATAAATTTGTCTTAAGTGATAGCACAATTAAAGGTATGTGTGGGGAACAAAACCTTGCAGAATACAGAGTGGAGACTCTTGCTGTAGTCAAAGAAGCTATCAGTCAATACATGTAATTAAGAATTATTATGTTTAAGGGTATTGGAGATCAGAATTTTAAAAAGTATTTTTTTTTCCCTTCCAGTCAAGATGCAGATTTACCTGGAGCACCAGAAAACTTGACGTTCAGGGAACGCCAGCGACTTTTTTCACAGGGTCAGGATGTATCTAATAAAGTAAAAGCTTCTAGGAAACTAATGGAACTGGAAAATGAGTTGAATACAAAATAAGATTAAAGCACCTTATCAGCTGTAACGGAAGATCTCCAAATTGAGGGATTGAGATGGGGGGCACACTACTAATGAACAGAAAATGAATGTTTTCTGAAAGGAGTGACTATGATTCCTCTATATCTAAGACTGTTAATTAAGATTTAGAGATGTTGCAATAGCAAGAAAACTGATTACTTTGCCAGGAGCTTGTGGTTTATACAATGAAAGCACTGTAAAATTTTAAAGATATGAATCACGTGAAGGTAACTTTTTCTTTTCTGTTTTGGGGGTTAAGTTCTTGTGCACCAGACCAAGTAGCACTTGTCAAGTTCTGTTTCCTGGTGTTTTACAGACACACTTTTGTTTTAGCTGCTGAGCAGAGAGAGTGAGAGTAGCTTGAACTGCCTAAACTAAGCTGTGCACTAGAAAATTAGTATTTTAGGTTGTCTGATAAGAAGCCAATATTTGGGCCACCTTTGAGATTTCATATGCAAGTTTGACATACTGTATGGTGTTTATAGAATGATCATATCAATACAGATCTTACCATTACTTAGTACTGGAATAACACACATTCTGTAGGTAGAACCTTGGAATAAAAACATTTCTAGTCCTACATATTTGTTGGGTCTAAAATGGTTACCTATGAGTTTATCTGTAGTTATGGAAAAGTCTGTATATTGATGCATCCTCACTATCTGTGCTTCAGACTTTCAAAAATGGGAAGATAAAAACCTTTGGTTAACTGTTTCATTAAAAATTACATAAGCAATAGATAGTAGCCTACACTAGTGGCCCTCCATCAGCTAGGACCAAAATGCTGGTAGTATGTTAAAGGTGAGGAGTAATGATTCCAGTTTCAAGGTGAGCAGAACGGATACATATGTTTTCTGACAAAGGCAGATTTAGAAGTTATTAGGTAATTAGGCATGGAACCGTATTGATAAGTCTGTTACCAGTTCAGCAATAGATTTTTTGTTCTATGGAGATGTGAACTGGCATATTAGAGAAAAAGACTGAAGTATGAAGCATCAAATAGAGTGCTGCAGTTTGGGAGTGGGAATGTTAGTAAGGTCATTAACAGAGCTGGTGTGCTGGCAAGGAACCATCACTGCTTATGCCGAGGAAGCAGTGCTAGTGAGCTCTTTTTCAGTCTAGCTGGCTTTACTGACATCCTGTTACTGTTGTACTGAAAACATTTTTGGCAGTTCAAGCTATTTTTTCACACTGTAATAGCCTTATTTAATTTTAAATTGTTAATCTTTTTCCTCCCACTATTTCTTCAGCTATGCTTATGTGGCTGATGATGTTGGGAATAAGGACCTCATCGAAGTTTTTCTCATTGTGTGATGTTAAGACAATATATATTGTGATTCCAAATAAATTTTCTATTTGACAAAGCCCTTTACTGGCTTTAGATGATTTTTTTTCCTGTATCATATTGTTCTCTTATAAATATATATTTAGGGAATTGTGCACACTTCCAGATACAAAGGGGTAGACTTTCACTGCCTTAGGAAAGAAATCACTTTTAATAAGAGTTGTATGATAAATAAATGCAAGTTAATGAAAATTGGAGTGTAAATATTTTTTACGTATTTCAGGTTTCTTATTTGAAAGTGTGCTTTTACCGTTTCACCTGTTAAATATGAAGTAGAAGATTAAACTGGTTCAAAGTGTTAATGAAGGATCTGCATGCTTGCTATGTCTGTTCATCAGGAAAAGCAAGCCTCTCCCAATTTATCTTGAGAACACTAGCAGCCTTACAGTGACAAGCTTTCCTTAAGGAAAAAACTTATGCTGTTGCTGAATTACTGTTGCTGCTGGATTCCAAAAAAGGCTTAGCAAAAAAATACCTATAACCTTCAGTTGAGTGGATTTGGCCGCTATTGGGCATTCGGGTCAAGTGTGAATATGTGTAAAAGTGCTTTTCATATTTGTCTGTGCATTATTATGAAAAACATCAAAACTGCTGTAGTTTCCCATTTCTACTGTATTTCACTTGCAACCTATTTTTAATAAAGTTTGTATTGTATTTAACTTTGCATTAAATGTTTTTTCTACTGTTTGTTATTTAATTCTGTGTTCCTAACAACATTTTCCTAAAACAAAGGGGCTATTTGTATGTTTTGCCTTACCTGTCCTCTTTAAATAAATTTACAAGCAAAGTTAGTGTGTCTCATAGTAAGTAGATGAAAACTGCAAATTAATTTTACATGGAGAATCAATGAAGGAGGCTGATTTTCATGGATCAGAAAGGAGAATTTCTTGGCCTAGTGTTGTTTGATACTGTGGCACTGACTTAAAAGAAGTGATTTCTACAGCTTAACCAACAATGTCTGAAGTAGTAAATACCAGTGGGGCTCATTTTTGCAGGCTAGTCGTACTGTATTTGTATACTGACGTTGTTTTTCTAACAACAAAGAGGAACCTGGAACATGGCTTCTTTTGGAAAAGTAAATAGTATTACATGCAGTCTCCACTCTGATGGTTGTGGTTAATGGGAGTGAGCAGTTTAAGCACTGCCTGGGGAGGGAGCCAGGCTTCAGTGAAGTGCTGTACATGCCTTCTGCTGTAGACGTATGTCCACTGGATTGAGAGCCACCTCTGCCTCCTCCCAGGTGAGTACCTTAATCTCTTGAGTTGTGGGGTCTAACATTCTTGAATTTTCAAAATCACTATTGAGGACAATCTGGATTTTAGTTTGAGATACACATATAAAGACAGGGAAGGAGACAAAGGAACTTCACAAAGCTGGAAGTGTTGTTTAGTATGTTGCAAGTACGATTGCCAGGACCTCAAGTCATGGCTGAAGGCAATCTTTTATCCATGTTTTGAGTCTGTAGCTTTTGACTGTAAGAATAGCCTAAGGAAAAAGAACTTACTTGAATGTAGAATGTCTAGCCTAGAAGAAAAAGGAAACAATCCATTGCTCTTCTGTATGGGAGTCCCTCAGTCTAAGCAAGAACAAAGAACCTGGTACAAGCAAAAAGTGGTGTATTTGGTGAGACTATAGTTATTGCAGCTGTGAAATGTGTCATAGAAACGTTGATTTCCAGACCAAAATAGTCCAGGGGCTGGGGGGGAAGAACTGTGTGTGATGTGCAGCAGTGGTAATGCATTATCAGTGGGGAAAAAGTTTTGGGCCGTGCCTTGCCCAGTTCAGGTTGAGTTTGCTCAGCGAGCACACTGGTGTGATGACATTGAACAGTGCAGAACAGCATCTGCTTTGCATTAGGAGCATGAGTTGTCAGCCTTGGCAGCATAGCTCTTGGTATTTTAATTGATGATGGTCCTTACAGTGATAACTGTGTAAGATTGTTCTTTACCTCCTAATTCAATTAGATAACAGAAGTAATCAAAAACTACAGTGGTAAAAAATGAGCTTCATTAAAAATAGTCTTAAAACACACATAGTAATTGTGATGATAAGAATGGAAAAACATTGGCTCTTCCTCCTGTTTTTTCAACTGATGCTGCAGCGTTTCCAGAAGATAGCTGGATTTCATGTTTGTTTCTTGCCTAGATCTCCCTGACAGACTTACGTTCCTTGCCCATCAAGCAACTTCTCCTAAAATCTGGAAATAGAAGGAAAATCCCTAAAAATAATTGCTGCTGTTATGATGAGTCACAGATCATACTGTGATTTTATTTTTATTTTTTTTTATACAGATGGAACAGTTTTCAGTACTATCCAGCCTTCCAGAGGTGCATAGAGAAATTACTAAATAAGAGTAGTCTATGGATGCTCAGTTTTAGGTTACTAGTTCAGAGTGATAATAAATTAAGTCTTGTCTGTTACAACCTACAGAAACAAGATCCTTAATCTCATTAATAGTGGATGAAACCTGCTATAGGGAAGAGATTAACCATTACACTTCTGAGATGAAGCTGAGTTTTGTTGGAAAATAACATTGTTCTGACTTGATTGCTGCTGCAGGATAATAAGCATTATATATAAAAATCACAGCTCTCTGTCAAGAATTGTGAGTCACACCCCCCAAGATACTAAATTATTCTCCCCAAAATAGCTGATGTTGATAAAATCCTGTCTGCCTTACTTAGTGCCAACATCTTGTAACATCCACAGCATTGCAGCACTTTTGAACTCTTTTTTAGCTTTTATCCGTTTGTTAGTTCTCATTTTTCCACCAATGCAGAACTAGTTGCAAGGACAAACTACTGAGTTACGCTTTTGCATCCCAAACCCAACTGCAACCAGCCAGCTGGGTCTTTTTTTAAACTGAGGCTACAGGTCATAGCAACTTGTTGAAGTTGCAGCATCACAGAAGATAGTGGATGGAGATGCACAGGGCTGTTTGGTTTGGTCTGTGATAGATGGCTTGCATCTGGGTTCTGCTGTAAAGGATTGCTATCCCTTTGTGCCAAACATGGAGAGATTCGCTGCTGTGTCTTTGGGTTTTCTGCTGCCTGTATGAGAGCACATTTGCCATGTTCAGTAGACAGTAACTTGAGACCTCTATTTTGCAGAACTGGATTCTTCTGTAATTATCATGTTGGTTTTGGTTTAACCCCCCCCAAGCAACTGTAGTGCAAAAATAGTGCTATTTCCCACTTCCAAGAAGCTGACATGTTTGTCTCTGGCATACTCTCATATTTTATAGTCAAATGGTATTATGACTGCTTCCAAGATCATGTTAATCTTTCAGTGCAATACAGCAGAGCACTAAGGAATATTACTACTGTATGTCATGTATTCACCTCACCATGTTAGACCCCCAGGCACAGCCTGGATGAATAACTCCTGTGTTGGGCAGCCTCCCAGGACTCCCACACCAGCTGAACCCACAGGCTTTGTCCTTGTCCTAAGTCCAGCCCTAACACTGGCTGTGTTCACAGTTAATAAACAGACCTCTGTGGTGCATCATCCCACCAAGTGTCAAAGCCAGGTCAGCTACAGCTGCTTGCCCAGAGCTGGGTCTAGCTGGGGTTTGAGTAGCTCTAAGGGTGGAGACTCCATAACCTCTTTGGCCAGCCTGTGCTAGTGTTTGACCACCCTCACACTACCCTTACACTCCTGTCCTGTGGTGCAGTGGTGTTCATGCTCTCCCATCAGGTTTCTATACGTATTGACTGGATCCTCTTCAGCTTTCCCATCTTCCAGGCTGCACAATTCCCAGCACACTCCGTGTAACAGATGTTCATATCTCTTAATCTTCTTTGTGGCCTTTGCAGCCTTAGCCCATAGCACACAGCACCAACTGCTCACGGGGAGAAATCCTGTACCCAGTATCAGAGCTCTCAGCTCTGTCCTCCTCCTTCTCGCCCTTTTTGGTGGTGTGAGGCTTGCACCCCTGGGCCCAGGAACCAGGGAGCCTCACACCAGCCTTGGGAGCACCAGGCTTCCCTTCTGTTCCTGCGCTCCCTGCCCTAATTCTCTGCCTTGGCCTCAGAGGTCCCTTATTCCAAGAGCTGGTGCAGGTGGTGGGATCCCCCCAGCCTCTCTGGATGATGGATATGGATCTCTGAGGTCACTCATTCCAAGTGACGCAGCAGGAATGCAGAAGTATCCCCCCCAGCCTCTGGGGATAATGGATATGGACCTCTGATGTCACTTATCCCATGGGTCGCTGTAGGGGACTGCCCAGGGACAGCAGCCCCGCTCCCCGTTCAGCCAGGCCTGGTGCGAGGGAAGCGCCACCCCGCCCTGCTGGGGGCGCCCTGCCTCACGGGCGCCCGGCGCTGCCCCGCCCCGTCCCCTCCCTGCTCGAGGATTGGTGGAGTGCCCTGCCACTCACGGACGGGGAGGTGCTGAGGGCGGTGCTGACGCTCGTCCAGCCAATAGCAGCGCGGGAAGGGGGCGGGCCCGTCACCATGGCAGCCGCCTGGCCGCCGCGGCCGCGTCCCGGGTTAAATCCCCGCTGGAGCCGGAGCCGGGGAAGCTCCTGCTCCGCCTGGGCGCGGGAGCGGGGAGGACGAT
Source organism: Manacus candei (assembly GCF_025592945.1). Classification (NCBI taxonomy): domain Eukaryota; kingdom Metazoa; phylum Chordata; class Aves; order Passeriformes; family Pipridae; genus Manacus; species Manacus candei. The sequence goes on along the minus strand of NW_026138129.1, from coordinate 1,126,130 downwards.
GCGGCCGCGGCGTGGGCTCGACCCGGGCTCCGTGTGGGCGCAGCGCCTGCGGCAGCTGGAGCAGCAGTTGCGCGTGAGGAGCGAGGGCGGGGCTGGGGCGTTGGGGGGCGGGGCCTGCAGTCCCGCACGTGCCGCGGGGTCCCGGTCGGCGCTCCCCGATGCTGCCCATTCCCGGGAAAAGTGGGCTCCAGGCGAGGAGCCTGAGTCCGGCAGCGTGGGGGGGCTTGTCGGGCCGCCTAGTATGGGGGAGAGGCTGCTCCTGCTGGGGCTGGGATAGAAACGGGGTGTCAGAACACTGAGCGGCTCTCCCGCCTTCCCTCAAGCCCAGCGCTTGTGGGAGATGGCACCTGTGCTCAGGAATAGTTCGGCCGCCACACCATGGAAGGCCTCTGACAGTGCTGCCTTGGAAATGGAAACTTACATGGTTATGTGTAAATAAATAAAATTGCGCTTCTCTGAGAACCGGTGGTTTCATAAAGCAAGAGGGGTTTAAATTGTGTACCTGGTCATTCCCACACAAGCAGGCAAAATGACAGAAAGGATAGAAATAAAGGACTATTTACTCTGATTTTTACAAGCTTGTATAAAAATATTATTGTGATTAGGAGATTGGGAGTAGGTAGTCCTTTGATCCCAGAAGTTTGAGAAGCAGTGGAATGTAATAATGAAAGCTATCCTAATGAAATAATGTTAATCAGAGTGAATGAGTCTGATTACCATTTTATTATCATCTCAATTAAATAAGTGATTCATTCTTACTATTGTCGGGTTTTGGGTGTGTTTTCTTCCTTAGGCCAAAGAAGAAAGAATAGTTGTCCTGGAAACTGAAAATGCTGCTCTTCATCTAAAACTTGCAGAGGTGACTATTAGTTTTTTTTTTTTCCGAAGAGTTCTTAGGAAATTTAAAAAAAAAAAAAAGACCCTGAAATCTGCCTTCCCATTTTTGGATTTTGCACTTTTTACCAGTTGGGGAAATCTATGAAGGGATTAAGGCTCAGCATTTATTTTCTTTTCAAAATCTTAGTACTAGACTGTTTAAGTAACTAGAAGTCATCTTAAAGTTAAATATTTGCTATTGTTTTGAATGTATAAAACTGAACTGAAGGAATGACTCTGCAAGCGTTTAATATGGAATATTGCTTTCTTCTTGCAGGGAACATGTTTGTCTAAAACACAGTAGTAGATTTTTCAGGAACACTTTTTAGATGCAGTTAGGATGATGCTTTGAAGAGGACTGTTCATAGAGTGCAGGAAAGACATTTCATTATGAGTAGACTTACCAGAGATGCCAGGTTGCGTGTCTTCACAGCACTAATGTTACACTTGTCTGGAAAAGAGGAGGTAGTGCTGCTCATGTACCGAGTCACAGAGCACACAGCAACAACTGGATGCCCTCATTTCCTTATATCCTTCTACAGAAGCTTAGGTTGTTTACCTAGACCATTATTGAAATAAGGAGCTGCCTGTGATGATGTTTGGGGCCTTCAAGGGTAAGATTTCAGAGATGTAAAGAATCTATGCTGCTAGAGCAGAGCCAGCTGCGAGTATTAGTGGTGATACAGACTGTTGGCCAAGAGTTTCTAATCTGGGCTGAAACATTAACTGGTTTTGTGACCTCAGGAAAGCCATTTACCCTCCCTGTGGGTTTGTTAACACCCATGGATAAAAGTGGGTTTAACATTTTTCAGAGTCTGACTGGAAGCAGATGGTACAGCTGAAATGAAATTTGCTAGGTATACAGAAGAACACTGTAATTTATTCTGAGAAAATGTTTTTATTGTTTTTGTTCTGCTTTCTAATATTCACTGAAAGCCTTAAGTATTTTAGCTGATTGTTTTTTACCATCACAAACACAAGAAATAAATTATTCTGGTCAGTAAGGTACTTCAGATGTAGGAAGAAGTTGCCTGTGTATTAGATAATGAAGCCTTCTTTTTCAAATAGAGCACTGCTTCATTTTATTGAAAAATGTGGTAAAGGTATGAACACCTACAGACACATGAGGACCAGTCAGAAACAATATCATATGATTTCTGGAAATACTTTGCAATTAACCTTGCGGTAATGTTTCTATTCAGGCAGTTATTTAAAAATACTTAAGAGTCACTTCTTTCTGGTTAATTTGCCCCAGCAATCTGAAAACGTGAGCTAAACTGACATCTATGAAATAGTTTTACCCTAACTGAAGACTATGTAAAACAATACTAATTGAAATTAGTATTATTTAAGGTTGTGCAATGTTGCACAATATCTCCCAGTATTTCACCAGCTATGCTGGTGAGAAAAGTTACTGCCCTTGGCTGTCAGTCCGTGACCCTTCAGATCTGCTGGTGGTGGAGCTGCCCAAGTGATTGAGCTGTAACAAGTTCAGTCACAGTGACCAGGGTTAAGAGAGGTCTCATTCTTAACTTGTAAAAGCTAATTGGATTCGTTTTGGATGAAGTGAGTTAGGGATCCTTGGAGACAAACTTATGAGGATTGCCATAAATTAGGATTTGCAGTGTAGATGTTTGTCTGTAGGCTGCATCAGTTATCTCTTGCTATAGACCTTCCCTTATATCCTTGAGACAGTGATGAATTACAGCACTTCCACTTTGTTCTGCAGCCCAGTATATTTTTATCCTAGAGGCATATTGTAAGAGTTGTTACTGAACATAGGAAATCAGATTCCTTCTTGGTAGGCTTCCTTTTGTCTATTTGGAAATGTGTTTATCTACCTGCATGCCCCTTGCTTTTGTTAGCTGTCCTTGAGGTCCTGATCCCGCAGCCTTCCTTGCATAAAGCCAAGTCTGCTAGAACGGATCCAATTGCAAAACTGAGATTTCACTTTGGAGAACACTATTATGTAGTTCAGTTTCACTTCTGTTTATAATAAAGCTGACTATAAAAAGTTTTACAGTCAATTTTTTGCTTCTGTGCATGAGCACAGATTTGCAGGTTCTGGCCTGTGAACAGCTCTGATGAATGCTAAAACTATTTTAATGGAGAAAACTTCTAAACCAAGGCAACATTTGCAATAAAGATAAACTTGATAGCGGAAGCAATGAGAGGGTGACTGCAGCAGTCGACCATTCTGCCTTTATTGTTAGTGTTAGGAAATATGGAGGGTCAAGGGGAATCTGTGCAGATGGTGCAGATTAGATGTTAAAAGTAGGTTTTAACTAGCTTAAGCTTAGTACTGCAATTGCTTATATATGTGCTTAACTTTTCACGTGTGATTAGAAATACTAATTCTGGTGTGCTACTTGGGTCCATTTTTGTCAAACTATTTGTAAATATTGCATCTGAGTAACATGAGTCTTGAAAATCCTCAGAATAAAAGAATGTATAAACACTGTATAGAATTAGTCTCAATTTCTGGGAGCTTAAAACCTGTAACAAAAAGAAAATTATATATTTTATATAAGAGATATAGATTAAGAAATATAAGAGATTATATTTTTAAAATAATCTCTTCCTGCTATTTCTTTTCCATTTAAGAACTTCTTATATTAGTGCTAAGGTGCTGCATAGCTGTGCAGAGTCTCCACTTGCATTTGTAAATGGAAGATGCATGCTTTGTGAAGGTGAAAAAGCCACGTGGAAACATTGGTTTAGATAAGCAAAGTACTTTTTTTGAAAATATAATCTTTTTTTGTCCTTACAGCACCAAAACATTGTATTGTTGTTTTTGCCGATATCATCTGTAGTTAAACTGCAATTAAATGTTTAATTTTTACCTAATGTTATCAGATTATTGGAATTAAATCAAGCCCATTATGTGAGTAGGTTTAGCTCTTTCATATCTTCTGTTGTACTCTTCTATGCTTTGCTAATTTGAATAATGGGAAACTGCAGTTGCAGAATGTATGGTGTGAATAAAGTAGGAAATAAGTCCACGCAAGAGACAAGTGCATTTCAAAAATAAAGGAAGAGGCAATTAGTACTGGGGAAAATGGGTGAAGAAGTTGCAGCTCATTTTAAGTACCAGCACTGTCAGTAAATGACAATTGCTTTGGTTGCTTTGATCTCTGAAGACCCAGCATAGGGCTTTATTGGCACAGTTTTGCACCATTACAACCCTACAGAGTGTAATGGAGTCGGTGTGGTCAGGCGGCTGGAGCAATGGACACTAAGCTGGGGGCTGTGTATTAACAGCTCCTTCAGGACTTCAGCAGTTAACACGTGTACATGTGTCTTTGTTCTGTGTCCTTCCAGAGTGCTTTCTGAGTTAAATCTAGTTTCCAGGAGACACTTAATAATCCACCTATGTAACCAGCCCTTTTCCCTAAGTGAAGACACAATTTTAACCCTTTAGATCCACCTCAAGCATATGTAAGAGGGTTTAGGTACAGCAAAGGCATTTTAGAAGTCTGGTGCTCAGGTTTACCACACTGAGAAAGCAGAACTGTGTGATGTTAGCCAGCTACCATGAGGTGATTCTTCATGTGATTTAGAAAAATGTAAAAGCAAAGAAGTTATGCCTTCATTCATGAAGCCCAGCCATGATGATGATGACGTATTGACAATATCCCATGTAATCAGATAGTTGAGTTACAAGTGTTTACAGAGACAAAGGGGACAGAATGCAACAGGAAACATGAGTGTTTTAAGGTGATTTTTTGGTGATTTTTTTTTTAAATAGTATCAAGGGTTGGCCGGAAGAAGCACTAATGAAGTATTGCAGCTCTACGCTGCTCGTGGCGGGCAGCAGAAATTGCAGAGGAGTTCTCTTGTAACCCAGCTGCACAGAGCAATAAAGGTAAAGACATTTAGTAATAACGTAGGCATAATCTATGCCCTAAACATTTACATGCTTATCAAATACAGTAAAACACAAAAAATGGTTAGATATGAACCTGATCTGTGGCTTTACTCTATTCACAGCAGAGCTTGCAGTGAGGTGTAGCCGTTGTTCCGTGGTTTTGCTGCAATAGGCTGCAAAGTCACCTGAGAGACTGCTAAAAGTGGCTGCTCCTGAGCTCCAGGATTTTACATACAGGCTGCTGCCAATACCCACGCTAGATATTTTTGTAGTCAAAGCATTTCAATTCCTAATTTGATTATCATGTTGACATCCCCTAAAAAACAATAATTGTTATATATTTTAACCAGATAGGCCGATCCTTTAAAAACACATTGGAGGGTTCCATTGATTACTAAGAGTTCTGATCTGGCAGACTTCACAAGAGGTCTCACAGGAGATACTCTCCCACAAGAGTTTGCTGTATGCTTACTCAGGTTTTCTTAATTTTGCATCAGAGAGGCTGAAACTGTTCTCCCAATGCCAGTGCTGTAATATTTTCCTTTATTGAAGTACTTTTTCATTATGTTACTGCATAGGGTAGTGAGTTCCTTTTAGAGACACAAACAAATGTCAGCTTTTCTCAGGGCAGCACTGACTGGCTGCATAAAATGACTGAAAAGTATCTCAGGAAAAAATCTGATTCTTAAAAGGCAGAAGGATGCAGCTTAATTGTATCATAGTTGGGTTAGGTGATCATTGTAGGTCCCTTCCAACTGAACTATTCTGTTCTGTTCTAAATACAGTGATTCTGCTCAGTAAATTTTGTGGTGGTGTTTTACATTTTAGGTTAGTTAGAACTGCCTGTGATGCAATACCAGTGGATTGTGATGGTTTACTATTAGACATCAGTGAATGCTAGGAGAGAGCAAAACTCTCCAGATAAAAGTCTAGATGAATGTTAATCCTATACCTGTAATAACAAAAAAATACTTATTCCCAGTTACATTCTGTGGCATTTGAGAGTAAGAAATACAGTGATTTTGTCCCTTAAGATTGCCTTTTTATCATTGAAACTAGTTGATTAATTCAAGGTCAGTACCATAGTTGGAAAAATAAAATGTAACAGAATATGTGGTACTTTGTATCAGGCTGACTAATGAAAGATCACAGTGCTTCTGTTGGATAAGGTATTGTTATGTTCATCTTACAAATGGTTTTACATGTTGGTTTCAAGACTTAGATGTCAAGAAGTCTACTAATCCTAAAATCATGGCAATTTGTTTTTATTTATTTGGACTTGTAAGTGAATATAAGCCCATCTTATAAACATTTAAAAGTCTTATAATGTATCTTATGCTGAGTTATGTCCATAGTACAAATAATTTTCTGAACAATAAAGGTTTCTGATCTTTTCAAAATACACCTATTCTCATAAGAAGGTGAAGAATTAGCTTACTTAAGAAATGACTTAGACTGAATCTTAGCAAGTATCTCCTGATCAAAGTGTGGAAAATGAATGCAGGAAGGGATATACAGATCACAACTTTTCATTGGTAATTCTGAATATGTCCTATAAGTGAACAGAACACACACACACTCACACACACTTACTTTTGTCTGATGAAATAAGAAAGAGATTTGGTATACACCTGAAACTGAGTAACAGTCAGAATATGTAGGATAAGATCCATATAGTCTTGCTGAAATTTTTTAGGAAATTACATTGCTAAATGTCTTGCAGGATCCTTCTCTAAACATGCTGAAAGACATACTTCTGAAGACTTCCTTTCATCAAGTAGAGGGTTCTTCCTGCCTGTGATATCTCACCCTAATTATTTGTGTTGCTATATTGATTCTTCTTAACTGCTGTTTTTGTGTCTTTATAACATATTTTTCTTCTTGCTGAGAAGAGGCTTAAGCAAGACCTGAAGAGCCTCCATTCATTTGCTCTTGAGCTTTCAAAAGAGTTTCGGCGTCAAAGCAAGACTTGTCTTTACCAAGTTTTGGCAGCAGTCCAAGGGGTACAGCTGCAAAATGAAGCAATGCAAAGTAAGGCTCATTGCACTTACATTTTGAACATGTAACATCAACAATATAATTGCTAAATGTTACTAACATTAAAAGGTTGAGTTTGATCTTTTGAAATGTGTCACTGAAATTGTAGCACTTGTTTCTTGTTTGACATTAGATTGTCAAGGAGTTCTGATGAGTTAGAAGGAGTGCAAATACTCTGCAGAGATTTAGCTTTTTTTAGGATTGCAGCTGCTATTAGACTGTTGCTGAGTTGGCTCAGCTGTAACATTTTTAAACTGCAGTTCTTAAGGTGTAATATCTCAACTATTTTAGAATAGCCAAATAAAGAATGTGTTGCTTTATAAAGCTGAAATTTGTCTCCTTTTGACTGTATCAGAAGAGGACTTAGGTGAATTCAGAGATTTCTGAAAACACTGCCTGAAATTCGGACAGACTGGATTTTTAATATTTCTGTGTATTTACAGAAAAAAAAATTACTTCCAAATCAAAACCCAGTTCCACTTGCTAGACTGTAGATAATAACACCACATGGACTACTGTTTCGGAATTCAGGTGCTTCTGTTCTTGGAGGAGACACAACAGGCACTGGTGCTCTCTGCCCTCCTTGCTGAGGGCTACATGGACACCTGGATCTCATGATATGGACTCTGCACTTGCTTTCAGTATCCTTGATTCTGGTGGAACTCCTACTGGGGCTGAGAAGCACATGACACATACAGAGCTTATATTGAAGCTTAGCAGCCTGATGAACTAAGACCAAATAAACAATATAATCAGAGACCCTCTGTGATACTCTGATATCCATGTGTTGCCATTTAAAAGATTTGGTTTTGTCCTGCTTTACTTTTTGTTTGAAACACTTCATTTTTGGACTGATTTGGTTCTCATGGGACTTGTCAAGTCAATATCAACAAACAGCACTCTTGGTGATAGATACTTACAGAACTTGTCCCTGTAATGTACTAAGTTATGATTAAAATTGATTTGTTTATTGTATTATCCGTGTACAGAAAATGCTCCATCAAGGCATCTTTAAAACAGAAAAAAAAACAAAGAGGAAAATGAACTTTATCTAAAGGTGAATGTTTCCCTTATTGAAGCAGGAGGCTAAATGAACAGATAGCAGGTTCACTATCTGCACTTGATTTGGCACTTGAGCTGTTGTGGTGTAAATAACTAGTAATTCCTGTTGGCTGTTCTCAATTTGCACTTCATGATGCATTGTTCTATGGAATCATAAGCAGGAGAAGCTTCCCTGCCTGTTACAAAATAGCGTGTTGGTACTTCGGTGGATGACTTTTGTTTTGAATTTCACTGGTTTTCAGTTCTCTGTCAAATGTTTAAGATGGAGATTCTATTGTTAAGGTTAAATATGACAGTTGGAATTGCCATCCTTTAATTACATAGAATCTTTTGTAGACAGAAAACCCTAAGTATATATTCTGGAGATCATATATATTACTAGTTTAATCTTAAAATAGAGATTGAAAATGAGGGGGGAGAATTATAGAAGAAACATTTTAATAGGTTAGTTCTAAGGCTGTAGTTGACATACAGCAAACTAGAAAACTTCCCTGTAATAACTGAGTAGTCCCTTACCTAGAAATATTTATTCAAAATCTGAAAACCGGGCTACTGCCACCTTTCCCACTGAAATTTAAATAGTAGCAATTAATAAGAGAGAGAAATGCCTATTATTTTATTATTATAGGCCTGTTTCCTTCATAAACAAGGCTGCTATCACTTTTGCCAAAAATACTGGCCCCCCAACTCAAATGATACTACTGAGACAGATGCAGTAATTCAGCAGATTTTTGGAAGAGTAGGTATTTATAAAAATTTAAGATTACTTTTTAGATTGCTTCACCATGCAGATATTGTCAGAAAGAGGAAATTACAGTATCTGTGCTGCTGCAGCCCAGTGACTTAGATATACTTTGCAGTTCCAGGACACTTTCTCTCTGGGCTGGAGAAGAGGGCAAATTGGGTAAGGAACTTATTTCCCACTTTACCCATATCCTAGCACCTATGTGCTTTGGTACTGTTGGAGAAGACTGAGCTCTGCACTGTGCAGATGTGTTTGTGGAATGTGAACTAACAGCATCTTTTATTCTCAACTCAGCAGGCGAGTCTCAACAGCTCAACTGCCTGTTGAAAGCATTTTCTTCTTAGCGTGGAGTATCTGAGGAGGGGAGAGACCTTGGATCCAGTGACAGAAATATTGTAGAAACCCAAAGAATAATCACAGAATCATAGAATGGGTTGGAAGGGACCTTGAAAGGTCATCTAGTTCCAGCCCCCCTGCAGTGAGCAGAGACATCTTCAACTAGACCAAGTTCTCAGAGCCCCATCCAATCTGACCTTGAAAGTTTCTAGGGATGGGGTATGTACCACCTCTCTGGGCAGCCTGTTCCAGTGTTTGACCACCCTCGTTGTAAAAACTGCCTTTTTTATATCTAATCTAAATCAACCCTTTTTTAGTTATAAGACCATTACCTCTTGTTTTTGCAATAGGCCCTGATGAAAATAATGTTATAGCCCAGGATATAAAACAGCTGAATTGAAAAGAAGTTTTGGAATTAAGTCTATTACATCATAGCTGCTTGTCCTAGAAGACATGATCAGATTGGTCTCCTTTTTAAACTGGAATCTAGTATGGCAAGAAACATTAAAAAGCTCCCTAGGGAGCTATGGGGACAGCTACACATCCATATCTCCGTTGTGGCTGTGCTGTTATGCTGCTCCAGTTTTTCATGTCCCTTTCATGGAACTTTCTGTTATGCTTGTGTAACTATTTATGTAACCACATGCAAAACAGATCAGGGAGCTGATCCAGGACAGAAACTGCTCAGAAAGATGGATTGCTTTTAGACCTCCATAAAACTGTGGAAACAGGTGTGCAAGCACAGTAAAAGATCTGGTGCTGCACTGAATGGGAGGGAATGAAAAACTTCTTAACAAGGACTGTCAGTTAAAGGAACATTACAATCCTAAATGTGCTTGCAAGACATCACAACTGTTAGTCTGATTATTGATGAAGATCCTAACTATGATCAATAATGTTTAAACAAAAAAATCAGCATTCCCAGCTCCCAGAGAATTTCTGTATAGGTCAATGAGATGGGCAAAGCATGGGGGAAAGCGCTGCAGGCATGTAGTAACTACTTGCATAATGAAGATTAAGTAAAATTAGTATTTTGAAACAGATGTACCCAATGGCTGCCCCTAGGTTAAGGATGAAAATGTAACTCCTAAATAGCTTGCAGCTAATGCCAAGCAGACAACTAGAAAAGTGTTAAATAAGTGTTTGTAACTATATGGCTCTACTTTCAGAAAAAAAATGAAAGTTCAGAAATAAATAACGCATTAGGAAACTTGCTCTGTGAAGCTTCAAGAAGCTTTTCTGTGCTGCACATAAAGCTTTACAGAAAATGGACATTAAAACTGATGGATCAGTCTTACAAATATCAAAGTACCATCTGCTAAATGCAACAACTCGACTCATTTTCTAGAGAATGTTGCTCAAAAGCCCTAGTGTCAAATTAGGAAACCCCAGGGTTGATTTCTGTTTTCAGTTATATTCACCATAGAAGGGGTGGTCAGAAAAAGATTTAAAAAAAGAGTAATTAGGGCGTAAGTTAACTGAAACTGAATCTATAATGTCCAATTGGCTTCTCAAAATCCTCAAGAAGAGACCACTTAAATACTGAAAAAAATAAGTAATCTTTTTTTCCTTTCAAAACTGGAATATTGGAAGACTACCCTTAGCACCTATTGCTTTGCCTTACTGCTTAGTCAAGAGACTTGGGGAACTCAAAGTGTGTACAAAAATTTGTTAATAAAGATACTTATTATGGAGATTACTTAAATAATCAATGAATTCTAACCTTTTGTTTTGAAAAATACGGTATGATTAGGGGTCAGTGACTATAAGAGGCCCTTTTGGCAATTTATGGTAACATACTTGCATGGGATTCTCCAAACAAAAACATGCTAGTATTATCACTCCACATGCAGGACGCAAGAAAAGGATTTTTTATAGTGAAACTCTCATACTTTGTTTCCCCAGCTATTAACATCATGGTTTCCCTGCATGCATGCACTTGTGGAAGAACATTATGAACTAGAGGTGAACAGCATGGGTATTAGAAAAAACTGACACATATGAACTGCCTTTAACTATTTTATATTTTTAGTTGGTTTTCAAGTCTTCATATGTATAGTTGTGGTAATTATCTGTAGCTTCACAAAGCAAGAGCTATGATGGGATTTTTCAGAGGTGTCTTGTAAATCAAGAACTTACCCTCCTAAGTGAAATTTGTTTGAAAAAGTTCATGCTTGTATTTCATGAGGTGCTGCTAGAAAATTAATTTTGTAAAGTCACAGAGTTTATTTCTTTGAAACTGCTTTCTTCTAGTGTTTCAGATAAAAGCTTTTGATCTTGAGCAGTCTCTACAAGAAGTGACAGAGAGATATGAGAAAGAAAAGCAGAAGAGGAGGGCTCTACATAACAGCTTGGTTGTAAGTATATTTAATGACAGAACATTTTCTTATTTTGTTGGAATTATTTGCATAATTTCCTCTTTGCCTGGATATATCACCTTCCCCAATTGTCAATATATGACATATCTATTTGCTGAGACACATTTGTCTTACAGTAAACCCCACCACCCCTTTCTTTCTACACAAGGATCTTTCAAATGCACTCGTGCAACATAATGCTCTGAGTACCATCCATTTTGAATAGTGGACAAAACTTGAGTTTTTTCATCCTCTTCTCTAAATTTGAAGCTTCTGAAATAGGTTTTAAAATTCTAAAAATATTAACTTGAAATTGCAAAATAGCTGTGTTTTATTTTTTCAAATATGTCTAGATGTATCCTGCTCAACCATTAGTGATGGTTCATTTGGGATTAATTTTTTCCTTTATGAACTTTAACTTTACTCTTCCTCCCCACCCCCACAAATGACTAGGTTTGGGTTGCCTGATTCAGGACCTGATTTTTAGAAACACAAACCACCTTCAAACAAAATTCTTTAAAGACTTTCTATATGGGAAAATGAAGCTCTTTGTTAAAAAGTGCTTACCTTCCAAACTCTGCCTTATGTTGCAGTTTATTGAAAGGATATTCCTCAGGGCAGTGGGGCATTAATGACAGTGGTCACAAGGCTAGCTGTTTTCAGTCATACAAAACAAGAAGAAATGACCACCAGCAAAAAAGAAGAGAGAAACTGAAGTCTAAAACAACCTGCAGAGAAAAATCAGCTGCTGGCTTTTTAATCATGTAGGAACACACAGTGGAAAGGAAAATGTACATGTTTTATATTCCACATCTTGCTCGGGACTGCAGGAAGAGAAATGGAGTGTGTAATCTTGTCTGTTGAGTTAACATAGGTATCTGAAGAAGCTCAGGTAAGGAGGAAGGAGAAAAAGGAAGGGAAGAATGTCTTAGAGTGAAAGCCTTTTTTTTTTCCATATAAACTGAAGAGGGCTACACAATTCCAGATCTCTGAAGTGCTCATACTTCCTCAAGTACTTTTTCCTACCTTACCAAGACAAATTATATTGATTCTATTTTTCTTCCCACAGCGTCTAGGGCTATGATGTTGTGAACATTTGCTTTCTTAAACATGTTCATGTCTGTTTGGCAAATTCTAGTGTATTTGTCCTCTACAGCAGCTTGTGTTAAATACAGCTCAATACTCTAACCGTAGGAACTGAGGGGAAATATCAGAGTCCACTGCAGGATTCGACCATTACTACCTTTTGATGATGCTGCTGGGCATTTGATATCACAAGATAGGTAATTTATTTTGGTTGTTTTAGATCTTATGTGACTCATAATTAATATACAGTGAAAACGATACTTATAATTATGTGAAAACAACTGTGTCCTTGATTTTTCTGTTTTTATGTGTGTGTGGGGACAATATAGTATCAAAAACTAATTGCTGTTTTCTTTCTCTTGCTAAATTGGCTTTAGCCAATCTCAGCCCCCTGTCTAAAAGTATATCCACCTCAGTAGAAAGCTATACCTGTTCTGCCAAGCCAGGATTATCCGTGTCTTGGCAGAAGGAACACAGCTGCAGTCAGTTTAGAGTGCATTCTCTATCCTATACAAATTCTGGCATGCAGTAATGTAATAGCTGCCAGAAACTGTGGATAGAGAAACACACTCAGCATTACAGTTGTTTTGTAATGCTGTAGAACACACTGACTGTTAGCACACACAGTGGTAATTCTATTTTAGTATAATCTGGCTCTGCATCCCTAATTTATAATATGTTTACTGTAACCAAAGTGTCAAAACATTCCAAGATCCAAAAGGCAAAGAGAGATTAGATGAGCTTAACAAGCCAAATTCTCCATAGATGACTAACGTGAAAGAAAATAGGGATTGAAACATACACAAAGAAAGAAAGAAGGAGAAAACTTGGTGGGTGGCTAGAAACCAGTAACATTATAATTTGCTCTGTCAGTAAATAACTGATTTGGAGCTTTATTTTACTATTACTGTATGGTAATTCTAAAAAAAAATACATTCAGTGTTTTAAAGTTTATTAATTTTTGGCAAATCTTAAAAAAATAGAACTGTCTTAATTAAAATAATGTCAAAAATTATAGACAGAATATTTCAAGGAACCTGAAGGAGAAACTTGCATTAACTTGTGCTTGATATAGCTGGGAAGGAACCCACTCGCTGTTTTCATTGCAGTATGGTATATTGCAATCAAGTGATGACTTGTAGTGTAAAACACGATGGACTGGGCCAAAAAAAATTGTTAAGAGTAACTTTTCTTAATGTATCAAAAGTAATTTAAATAAAACTTTTTAAAATAAAACTGTAAAACTGGGGGCTGACTCTCCAAACACTTACACAAATGAATAAATTCATACACCTCAGCATTCCCAGTCAGTGTTTAGACTAGTAATGTATACAAGATTAGGGACAAATATCTAAAAAGGGGGTATTTTTCACTTTAATGTTCTAAAGTGAAAGCCTCTTGTTACAAGCTCATGTTACAATCTAAAAATAATAGAATAGCTTGCATGTGAATTAGTGTTAATTTGGTTTGTTCTAAATGTCTTTTCTAAAGCAGATTATTTTGCTTGATTGCACTTTAATTTCTTTTTTATTCATAATTAACTGTAGCGTTACTAGGTACATGGGATACTTGGCAATTCTGAAAGGTGCTCTTCAGGCACTTTGAACATGGGCTTTCCTCAGCTGAGTGGAACACTTGTTATTTGAATGGTACCTTTTTTTTCCCCATTGGCTTTTGTTTTCCCCTTACAGGCAAAGAAACTTTTCAGAAAAAGTGGCATATGCAGCTGATGATGTAAGTATTTGATGGTGAAATTCAAAAGTAGATTCATAGATACTAGAAGAAGAAACAAGAGGGATATGTGAACCATGAGTTTAAAAAAATATATAGGTACTTTCTTGTCAGTTGGAGCCCAGCTTTGATCACCCATGGGTGCAATAGCAGGCAATTTGTGCTATTTTCATCCTGACTCTTCGTAGTGGTAATAGGTTGCAGCTTCTGCTGGTGCAGCCATCCATTAAACAGAGATTGTATGTTTGCAGTAGTCCTGCAGTCAGTCCCTTTGCAGACTTTCTGCAGTCAGTCTCTTTGAGCCACTTGTATTTGCTGTAACTATTTCTAAAATTGTCAGGCTTTTTAAAATTTTATTATTGCAACACAGCTAATGCACTAGGAGAGAAATATGATCCCACATGAAACACAGCAGCCTAGGTGGTACTGCAGTCAAGCATGTTAGAGTGTCCTGGCTTAGATCATTGGAGGAAGGAGAATGAGTTGAAGCTGCAAATCTAAATGACATTCTAACATTAATTGAGGCCATTACCAAGATAAAAAAAAATTTAAAAAGGCTCAGTAGTGTGAGCTAAGGTTAAAGTATTAACTTGGGGCTTAATTTGCTTAGCTGCCATGGTTCTTAGTTGGCTGCTCACTGTTACTTACATGGTGATTAGCCAAATTCTCTTTTACAGTGTAGTGATTAAAATATTGCTGAAGTGACCTACAGTGTGTTATGCATTTAAATATCCCAAATTATAGCTTCATTAGGCAGATCTCACTTCCATAATATGGATAATTATATATATATGTATATATGTAATTAGATAACTAATGGAGCACATGAAGAGACTAAGAAAGAGTAAATATGTCAGGAGATAAAAAGCAGGGACCTGTAATGGTAGACATAGTGTTCTGGATGCCACAACCCATTCACTGTACTATAAAATACCACAACCATCTCTGACCTGTTAAATTTTATTGCATTAAGATGAAGTTAGACAATATTTAGGTTTTGGATTATTTCATATAGATACCTGATTTATTAAATATCTGTATGTTTACAGACAAAGCAATATCTGCTTACTTATGTGAGCTTATGAATTTGTATGAGACTCACCTGGTAACCTTCAATATGCTAACCTAATTCCTTATTTCAGGAATATATATGTAAGCATAGACTTGATTGTCAAATGCAATTTGCAAGGTATTAACTTCCTGGTTTTGGAAAACACAACATAGACTTCAAATGTTTTATTGGTTTGCCTTGACATTTATTTGGTTAAAGTACTTTCCAGTTTTGATCAAACACCTTAAGGCTTTGTATTAGTTTCTTAACACAAATTTATCTTTTTTTTAAAAACAGAATTTGTTGTAAGAATCCTTCTTAAAAAAATTAGTCAATTTAGACTAATTTAACAAAAGTAGAGGAAAATAATGTTTATTTTCTGTTTATTTTGATTTCAACAACTGAAGGTGTTATGTTTGTGGCTAGGATAAATACGCAATTTTCAGATTAAATTATGGGACTTTATTTGTTATTGAGCTTTTAGTTGCAACACAGGCAAAGTTTGTATTTTGTTTGTATTTCTAGAAACAAGTTAACCATTTTGCAGACAAATACTTATGATTTATAGGAATTTTTAGATCAAGGTGAAGGAGGTTTCTCAGTGATAGAGGTGCTGAGTTTATTAGTTTTGCTTTTTAGATCATGCCTGTCTTTCCGGGTTTTTTCCTGAAAATACTCTATGTGTCTAACATAATCAGGCAGTTGTCTGCCATGATCATTTCAGAGCTAGTGTGTGTTAGAAAACAGAGCCACATTTTAGAATCAGATTCACAATGCAGTCCAGCATACATATCGGAAACTACGCTTGGATCTTTTGGACGAGCTTCAACTTGACATTGTTCCTGGATTGGACCGCAGCTCTAGTAATATGCTAATCTGTCTCATCTATGCTACAGCTTTGTCTTGTAACTAGAATAGGGAAGACCATGACAGAAGTTGCAGTATAACTTAGCTTTGCTTCTCTTCTGCCATGAACTGTGGTAAGACTTCCTTCAAACTGTCTGTAGACAGGCAGAATTGACACTTGGACAGAATGGTTGTGTATCTTTTTGTGAGACTGAGATTATATAAATTCCATTTAGTCTTTGAGTGGTTTGTCTTTTGTTTATTTAGATATTTGCATCATTCTTTGAAAGACGCATGCAGTCTTTTCTATAATCTTGCTTGTCTTGTTTAGAGAAAAATTCCCATTCTAAGTCTAAAAAGAAGCTTAGGATTTTATTGGATGTAGAGAAGAATATTTCATTTCAGTTTTTGAGCTACTTGAAGATTTTTGAAGTTTTCTTTTTGCTTTCCTGTGTGTGCCCAGCTCCTCAACATAACCTCAACAACTGTCTGAAGCTTGTTGTGCAATAATGGTGGAGGGTGAGTACATGCCACACATCAGGTTGAGCTCCTCCACACAGATGAGGCCATTGAGCAGTGGTGATATTGTCACTACCTGAGAAAATGAGCAGATGAGGTCCTGAATGCACAGGGTCTTCTTGGTGGTGACAGCACAAGGGGGAATGAGAGCAATCTGAAATATGGGAAATTCAGCTTAAACATGAGAAGCTGTGAGGGTAGTCAAACACTGGCACAAGTCTCCCAGAGGGTGTGTGGACTCTCCATCTTTAGATATGCTTAAAACCTGACTGGACACAGTCCTGGGCAGCCTCTGTAGGTCACTCTGCTCTGAGCAGGGGTTGGCCTCAATGATCTCTGTAAGTCCCTTCCCATCTCAAACATTCTGTAATTCTGATCCAGGATTCTGCCTTCTTTTTTTCTGTAGTTCCGTCAGTCTCTGGAGGTTGTGCTGTGTGCACTAGTGAACACAGGTGCCATGTTTGAATGAGTAGCTCTGTATTCGCCTGGATTCACAGCACTAAATGGAGACACTTAAATGAGATGCCTAATTGCTGAAGTGATGTTGGAATTCAGCTTCCTTTGGCAGAGAAAAGAAGGTGTCTGCCTCTACCTTACAGAATCACAGAATCATTTAGGTTGGAAAAGACCTCTGAGATCAAATCCAAGCTATGGCTGAACAGCACCAGGTCAACTAGACCAGGGCACTAAGTGCCACATCCAGTCTTTCCTTAAACACCTCCAGGGACAGTGACTCCACCACCTTCCTGGGCAGCCCATTCCAGTATCTAATCATCCTAATGTCCTCCCCGGCACAGCTTAAGACTGTGTCCTCTCATCCTGTTGCTTCTCACCTGTGAGAAAAGGCTGACCCTCACCTGGCTACAACCTCCTTTCAGGTAGTTGTAGAGAGCAATAAGGTCACCCTGGAACCTTCTCCAGGCTAAACATCCACAGTTCCCTCAGGTACTCCTCACAGGACTTGTGCTCTGGACTCTTCACCAGCTCCATTGCTGCCCTTCTCTGGACCCTTGATTAATTCCTTTCAAATGGACGGCTAAGAGGCTGCTCTGAATATCAAGGAAGGCACAAAATTCTGTTGTTTATTAAAGATAGGACTGTGGAACCATGAATTAACACAGCCAAGACCCTTCTTTCCTTGGGAGATAATTTTGTAATAGATCAGATGGATGGAGCAGTTGAAGACATTATGATTCCCCAGTTGCTTATCACTATCCCCAGCTAGAATTTTCTTCCTGTGGTGCTTCCCCAGTATGGGGAATCCTTTAAGCTGTCCACATCAGCCTTAGTTGCACTGGAGTTGACAGTGACACATGAGGAGCAGTCACAGGCTCCCTTACATTGTCTGTGATGTGGAACAGCAGTCATGGAAAAGGGGGTGCAGCATTCAGCAGATACAGAGTAACAAGCGATGAGAAATTATAATTACCCCAGCTAGATTCTGTGATCATGTCTGTATCTGGTATTCCATATAACTCATTTGAAATTATTTCTCTGCGTTACTTAATTTCACTTACTGATCTGTTCACCAGGCTTGAGTAGTCATGCTTGGGTGTCAGGACAGATAGTGAATATTTATGATTGTGGATACTTCTGAAGTATCCTTTTGTCATTTTCATGATCCTTATGGCACTGAAAGAACTCAGATTGGGAGTATTCTGTAACCCTGGGGTGCAAAAAAGGTTCTTTGGTGTTCATGTGAGACAGCAGTATGGATTTCACAAACCCTATTGACAGGGAAACTTGATGAGATTCTGTAGGCCTGCAGCTGTGGTGGATATGTTAGGCCATACTGAGCTCCTGAGAAAGGAAGGTCATTACAAATGCTCATATGAAACTTCTGCCTATTAACAGTTAATTCTTTTGTTTTTGTGTTACAAAAAATAGAGGTTTTTTCTGTCTCATTTTTCACCCTAGAGAAAGCTGCTCTACAAGTAAATTTGATATCTGAATCAGAAATGTCTTCCATAACTCTATACGCTTTTTGGTTTTTTTTTCCTTTTTCCCTTCTCCTGTAGCCTGTTGGTTGCTGATCCTATTCGAATTTCTGTGTCAGGCCATTTTGTAGCAAAGTGTTTTACTGAGATCTGTACTCTGCTAATTTTTGCACTACTAGGTAACATACCTCATTATGTAGAGTAAGTGTTTCTGTCATCATTACTTTGATAATGATACATTTTCTTTCTCCAAAGAGGAAGAAATACTTGTAAACTCAAAGCAAGAAATTTGATGTTTATTAGCCATTTGCCTGCTGGGCATACTGCTATGCAATCATTATTTGCTCAGCTCTTTACGACTTCAGTCTGTGGCACTACTCATTTGAAGGCCACTAGTTCAGCATTCCAAGCTACTTGCCTGAAGCACATTATGAATTTCAGCACTCCCATCAAATGCAGTTCTGTAACCACAGGTTAGTAAGGTAGGAAACCTCCTTGAATGGGATGAAGTATTTTGTGTGCTAGCGAGCTTCCACCCAAATTGTTGTAAACCCCCACATAATTTTTCTTTGCTTTTTGCAGCAGTTAGGCTACTTCAGCCATGAGGGGCAGAAGGGCACAGAGTTTGCTACATAAGGCATGTCAGACTGCTGTGACTGTACTCCACTAATAGTTTAAAGAGCGGCCTACATATTTGCCGGACTTACAAAGCTACTGTATAATTCATCTGGAAAGTGGATTCCACTAAAACCTCGTGGAATTCTACCAATTGTACTAGTGCAACTCTTTCTTACAGTTGTGAACTAGCTTGTTATTTAATGCAATGTGCATCTTGTGCTTAGTTCTAGACATAACTATATATGAAATCAGTCTAAAAAGGCACTGTGAAAATTTGTCAAATAAGAAAAAAGAACTCTTTTTGCCATTTTTTCTACCTGTGGTGGTAGTTAGGAAGGTTGGTTTTACTTGCCTGTGACTTTTTAGGTACAAAAGAAGTTCATGTAAGGGTTTGTATCTTTCTGTTGAACTTAAGTGTGTTTTGTGTTGGTTGTTATTTAATAACCTCAGTGGGATTTGAAATCCTTTCTTATGGTCTTGCTAGTTCACTGCAGTGTACAGGCTCTAAAGCCTTGTGTGTTGGTGGGTGAAGGGCCTTGGACTTCCTGATCCTTAATTACTGCTGCCACCTGGAACATTAGAATTGATACATATTTCTTGTTGTGTGTGTGCCTGTCATATTAACTATAAATATTTTGGGTTTTTTTTCTCTTAGGAAACTGTCCTTGTCAAGTGTAGCCGTCCTGGCCATGCATCAATAAACAAGACTTTTCAGTTTGAAAGGTGGGTAGTTCTGTGCAGCAATCTGGAAATCTGGATTGATGGAATATTTGTATAGTGAAGACTGATTTTTTTAGTAGGCATTGGCTAGAAGGTAATGTGGTTTTTTTTTTGGTTGGGATTTTGGGTGAGGTGGCTGGGGGGTTAGGAGAGGGAGGTTGTTGGGGTTTTTTTAGTGTGATATATATGTTCTTCCCAGGGCAGAATAGTGCACTTTGGGGTATAGATGACAGTGCTCCCTCTCAATAAAGACTGCTGATATGCCTAAATTTGAAACCTGCATAGACTTATTTGACTCTTCACAATCTGAGTAGCTGTCATGATCCTTGCAACATGTTGCAAAGTAGCAAAATATTTTAAAGGTAAGGAGAGGACGTTTGTCTCTCAGTACTTAAAGAGGGCCCATAAGAAAATGGGGACAAACTTTTTAGCAGGGTCTGTTGCAATAGGAAAAGGGGTAATAGTTTTAAACTAAAAGAAGGTCGACTGAGAATAGATATAAGGAAGAATTTTTTTACAATGAAAGTAGTGAAATACTGGAACAGGTTACCCAGAGAGGGAATAGATGCCACATCCCTGGAAACATCCAAGGTCAGGTGGAATGGGGTTCTAAGCAACCTGATCTAGTTGAAGATGTCCCTGCTCAGTGCAGTGGGGTTATACTAGGTGACCTTTAAAGATTCCTTCAAACCAAAACCATTCAATGATTCTATGAATTGAGGTGGATTGCTTGACTTCAGCATTAGACATACAGCATGACTGAGCCAGAAACTGGACTGAGCACTTGTAGGAGTTGATGTCCAAACAGCCTCAACACAGACAGCAGGGTAGAGTAGTGGCATGTAAATCATTGCTCCCCAAGGGAAAGGCTATAGTGTGACTACTTTCCATGTTAGGTGCTCAAAAATCCGCATAGATGAGTGTGATTTGGAATGTACCAGTTGTGATAAGGGTTTCGGTGGCACCAGAGTCAGTATGAGACAGAAAAATGCAGGGAGTCAGGCTTGAAGGGTGCCTTCTGTTCTTTCAGAATGGTGCTGACCTGAATCTCTGAAAACAGGAATGAGGAGTTAAATTAATACAAATGAGATTTTTGTAAACGAAAAAAATTACAAAATTTTACCCCAGTGCCTTTTTTCTAATGCAAACTTTGTACCTATATATTGCAATGACTCGGTAGGCTCTCAACCTCCAACCATGTTTCAAAACCTTCTGGAAACAGAACATATGAGGACAGTTTCATGCTTCCTTGCTTGAAGGCAAAACCTTATTTAAAGTCAAATGTATGCAAAATGAATTATCTGTCCTGGTTTAAACTTAAGATTTGGCCTGAATTGCCATAGGTTTGCTAAAGATTGCTAGTCATTCACCCTTTCCTCGAGGTTCCTTCTAAAATACTGCCTTTTTCTATTCACAGAGACTGTCCTGTAGGCCACCAATCACTTGAAAATTCCTGAGATAATGCAAATCCTGGGGAAGCTTTACTGACTCCCTAGGTTATAGGACTCCTTTGATTCAAGGCATATGAGATCTCTTAGGGTACATGGCCCCCTCACATGTCTGCTAAGCTACTCAAAGTAAATCCTTTCACCTTTCAGCTGTACCTAACACAGCCATGCTAGTTGAAATAAATACAGAATAATGTTGGAATTCAACTCTGTAGAGCAATACAGTTAATGATATTGACACAGGACTCCAGATTGCTGTGACTCTGGAAATGTGGTGTAGATCCTGATAATCAGGAAAAGGGTTAAAAAAATGTAAATCCCCCAAAGAATGCAGTTCTTGGGGAATGTTTTTTTAATGTCCCAGCACAACTCTTTTTTATAAACAGAGGAGCATATGGTTCTTATGAACTCAAAAATGTTTATTTTTTTAGCAACATTTTATGGAACTAATAAATGTCAAAATATTTGATTTCAGCTCAGGAAGAAAATTCCAGCTTTCAGCATGTTATGCTTTTACAATTTTATTGGCAAATCAGTTAGGAAAATAAAAAAGAAGCTCAGAATTTTTCAAGGTGAAATTAACATTAATCAGTATACAGGGACAAATCTATCATCGTTCTGGTAAAAATACATGGGGTTAAAGAAAGAGAGTCTTTGGATTTGTGGCATCTTTCATGGTTTCAGATAGCTAGTGAAGTGGGTGTCCATACTTCAGCTGGTGCTGTGGTTATAGTGTAGCATAAACTAGTTCAAGATTACTTTATAAACCATTTTATTTGGGTAGGAGTAGCATTTGAACCACAGCAGCTAAGTAGTGGCAGTAAAACTCCTTTAGGAAGTTGAGTAAATATTTGGAGTAGTTACTGTAACATGGAGCCCTGTGCCTTTCTGCTGATCGGCTACCAGAGCCTGACCCTGACATAGCTGTCTGAGGCTGTACTACTTGGAGGTAATGGCCTCAAGCTGCACTACACTCAATTTCTTCACAGAAAGGGTGGTTCAGCATTGAAATGGGCTGCCTAGGGAGGTGGTGGAGTCACCATCCCTGGAAGTGTTCAGGAAACGACTCAACGTGGCACTTAGTGCTATGGTTTAGTTGACAAGGTGTTTGGTCAAAGGTTGGACTTGATGATCTTAGGGGTCTTTTCCAACCTTAATGATTCTGTGATTCTAATTTGCAGTGCAAATGAACTGCTAAGACTGACTGACTCTAGCCTGGGTTGTGGCCGCTAGCAATCTGTTTGCTGTCTTAGTCCACAAAAGTCATCAATGGCATCTGAAGACACAGTGAATGTTTTAGTCTTTAAAATACCTTTCTAAGTTTATTTTTTCTTTTTTCTTTTCCCTTTTTAAATTTATGTATTAGCTCTGAGATGTTTTGATATGCTAAGAAAAAATATTTCAACACATACTGAGTTAGAAGCCTAGTTGGTTAAGATGGAGGACTTGGTGCTAATGAATATTTCATCAAGTGCAGATAATAGATGAAGCAGAGAAAAGTGTTTGGAAGTGCTTTTGCACTCTTGTATTGGCCTTGCAGATTTGATGTGCAAAGTTAACTGAAGCATATGCTCATATGCATGCAAAGCAAGGATGGAGTATTGCTATTCAGTGTCTGTGTCTTCCTGGTACAAACTGTGCCACATCTCTGCATATTTGTTGGTTTCTCTGTGTACTATAAGGGCACATCAGAGAAATGGCAGTACAACCAGTATGTGTCCTTCAAACCAGACAAGTGCTCCTTTCCTGATTAAAGAGAGTACATTTTCATGGAACTTACAATTAGTCTGTGGAACACGTTGCCACAGGATGTTACTTCAAGCCAAGAATTCAGCAAGATGCAAAAAGAAACTGAATGCTAATTCTAATAATATTTTTTTTGAAACAGAGATTCAACTCATATTTCAATTTTGAGGCCAGTTTACAGCTTTCAAAGATTAGGATGAGGCACAGAGATGAATTATTGTGTCTCCAGCCACCATAGTGTTTCTTGCTCCTTCCTCTGTCTGTTGTCAGGAAAAATGCAGAACTCAGTGTGTTGACTCCAGTTCTGTATCTGTTTATCAGTGATCCCTCTGCACAGTCTTATTTATGGAGAACATGAGTACAAAAACTATATTTGTGGAGTCTATAGACTGTAGCAGACAGATCATAGTCAGATATACAAAGAGGGTTGAGTAAATGCTGAAGAGCACACTTTATCTTCATTCAGTTAAACCTGTAGTATCATACACAAGCTGTGGGATACTGCTAGGTGAAGTCTACTAGTGCACTGTATACACAGTGAAGTGCCTGTGTTTTGTAATGTTTGCTGCTACCAAAATTCCTGTTTCTAATTAGCCGTTTTACTGTAAGCTATAAGGAACACGTATCACTCATTGGAAAACAGAGCTAGCTAAACAAAAAAATAAAAAAAAATCACCACAGAAAGATACCAGAAAGGGAGCTTTTGACAAAAATAGGCATTCATACCTCAAATATTTAAGCGTGGCTAATGACATTCATGTTTTAGATTATGTTCATCTTGTATAAACAATGCGCGCTGCAGGCTGTAATCTTGGGGAGGATACATATTTGGTGCGCTAGAGAAAAAATGAATGAGTTAGCATGTCCACATTTTATGATTGGAATTTCTTCTCTCTGATGATTTCCTATTTTCAGGTCTTGAGTTTATGTTGTTACAAACTTGAAAGGGTTGGAGGAAAGATTTCTTTGAATGTCCTGTGTTTGGTTCTTTACTCCTTGCATTTGAAAAACTATTGGGATTGTTTCAGACATCACAGTTTTGGCCTAAGGATTGAACTGTCATTGTTCTTTTCTAAGAGGCGGAATAACTCATTAAATTTAATTGTCTTTCATTCTCTTTGAAAATTAATCTGCAATCCACATTACAATGTAATAGAAAGTTTTCCCTTGAGTGAGAAGTGTTGATTTCAGAGTAGATCGTTCATGGGGGTGAGGATGGAAATACCTTAGGCTGATACTGCCCACAAAGACAGTGCATCTTTAAACATGACCGTCAGGTGTATTCTGATTTCTGCTCTGCCACTGAGTCTTCTGAGGCAAATCCCCAGGCAAGTTTGCAGCCTGTGTACCTCTTACAAGTGTATACCTCTGGCTCATTCCCTCCAGCACACAACAGCTGCTCCCAAAAAGTGAGTGAGAACCTTGGAGTTCTAATTTTCAGTTCCCTGACATAAAAATATCAGCAGGCTCCATGTTTTATGTCACTGGCCTACATTTTCCATAGTTTGCATTCTTGTATTGTGACAACATATTTATATTTTTAATTTGGTTAATCATTGCACTTTTTTCCTCAGAGTTTACAATGATTCAGAGTCTCAGGATGCAGTGTTTGCAGATGTGGCCCCTTTGCTAACATCTCTTCTGGATGGGTAAGTTAAAAGGTGGGAGTAAGAAAGCTAAAGCACAATAATCTACTGAAACCCATAAATTAAAAAAGAAAATTACTTAATAGTGGTGATCCAGTCAAGTTTTGTGGCTTTGCAGTTCCATTTTCTGTTTTCTTTCCACTCAACACCAAGTGAATGTTGTTTCCCTGTATAAACAGTGAAAACGCTTTACAAAATTTAGCAGAGCAGATAAATTTGTAAAAATAAAAAAAATTTTTTCCTCTGGTCTGCTTCTGGCAAACTGAAGCATCGCTTCTAATGGGGGATTTGTAGGTTATGTTTCATAACCATTTTCCAGTTGCAGAAATGGTGGTACATCTTGTCCAACAGTTCACATATGAAAGGCCTGCCAGGGCCACTCTTAGTTCTGGTTATGTGTGAGCACAGACCATTGGACGTGGTGTGATCGATTCCTGATTGAACCAGAATGGAGCATCCTCAGTCGCAGTTCTACTGCTTCTTCAGGCACAGGGGTAAAACAGCATTCTGGTTTGAATACAAGACTGATCAGTAACAAGCACTAGCGAGTATATGAAATTACTTCTAGCTGCTTAAGTTTATAAAGTGATTTCTCATTTATACTAGAGCCAACTTAAGCTATTCTTGCAAAGAAGCCTTAAAGTGCATACTGTTATAAACTGAGATTTGTACATAACTTCTTTTCTGCTCCTTTTTTATCCCTGCTCCAATGTCACTTGATTATATGGTAAAGCTGTCATGTAACTTTCCCTCCCTGTAGAGGAAAAGACAGTTCCTTTCCCTCCACAGTGGCAGAGTTGAACTGTCACAGTCCTTGTTCCTGGCAGTCTGTGCACTGAAGTTTCCAAGTCTCCATTTCTTAAAAGTGGCCTAAAAGAGGTATATCAGGATACTGTGGATATTGGGAAATCCCAGACATCCCTTTGCATATGCCACAGAGGGGCCCCCAAGGGCTACCTGGGCTGAGGAAAGTCATATATTACATTATTCTTGTTTACCAGTGATAAGTAACCACAGCTTCTGTAACTAAGCAACCTAGGGACCACTAGGTTGGAGGAGTTTAAAGAAGTCTTAAAACTACTGTTTTCTCCCCCTACTTTTCCTTTTGCAATGAACATAATTTTGCTTTGGCTCAGTATGTCACTTAAGTGTCTTCAGATATACCCAATTTGTATCTTGATCTGATGTACTTCTCACTTTCTAATTTTCACACTGGGAGAATCCTGTCCTAGAATCCAGCATTTTCGTTTTCAGTTAGGAAATGTTATTAAAAACAAAAGACCTGTCTTGTTCTTCCAGAAGTGCTGTTTAAACAGGAGCAGGTTTTCAGGGAAGGTAAGTCTGTGCATATGAGCACAGCAGCCTTCCTATTGTAAATGGGAAACAGACATACTTAGTCTGAGCCTTGAACCTCTTTGCTGCTCCTGATTGTTTTAATCTGGGTTCCAAAGTGGTCTGTAACAACTTTTAGGTTAAGTGGAAAGTAGTGTTCTGCTCCTTTTCCTTATTTTTTCTTTATTTTTCTTTCTTAATGAATTGTTTCATTTTTCAGTATAAATATACAGGAAGGAAAGATTTTTCCATATGCAAAACAGACAAAGTACAGCAGGCTTCAAAGTTTACAGTGAGTCATACAGGACCAGCAAGAGAGTAATACAGCATTTCTTTACAGCATTGAAGAATCAAACTTTTTTGTTTATTTTAAAGAGGAAAATACATTTCTCCTCCTTTTGATTTTCTTAAACAGTGTTTCTCCTAGTCATAACTTTGCTATAGTGAACACCCACACTCTTTTCAGGAGAGTGCTACAAAACTACTGGTATTCTAGCTTGACAGTAAGAATTTTCTAAGCAAGAATATAACTGTTATATATATAGTAAGAAGCAGAGGAGAAGGAAAAATATCTGGTGAATCATAGTAAAAAATTTTTAGACTTCTCTATTTGAAACATTTATGTTGGAACCAGAACACCAATGAAGTAAACTATTATACAGGTAAATATATAGTAATCTGGTGCTTGTTGAATCCCCCAACAATTCATTCTCTCCTGTGCCTACTTAGATATAATACCGCTTTGGCCAGTTTTAGCTCATTTGGGCTTACTGAAATACTGGTTTGGCTTTGGCAGAGAAATTTTCACTGATTGATACCCAATTTGCATCTGTCTCTTCAATGTTCCAATCACTTGTCTACTTAGCTTCTAATCATATCATTTATATCCTGCCAGAAGTATTTTGTCCATGATGTTTACTGTCTTCTAATAAACAACAATTAAGGAAAATTTGATTAGCTGGACTATGGGAAAGTCTGACAGACTTCTAAGAAGACTTTAATTCTGTTTTTCCTGTGGAAAACTACAACCTGCAAATTTTTGGCTCCCATTTTGGTTCCAAAGATCTCTTTGATTTTGAAGCAGAGCTAGAAGTCTCAATAAGCTACAAGTGGCCAGGCAGTGTGCATGAGGGGTGGAATTGGGAAAATTGCTCATTATTAGTCTAGCTGAAAACTACTAAAGTTAGCGTGACCTTTTCTACTGACATAAATACAAGTAGAGTCATGTCAGCAGTGAATACTTCAAGAAGTCCTCATTTCAGATTTACAGCCCTAATATCCATCACATTTAATTTTGCTGCAGTGCTATTTGTTTTCAGTTACAGTTATCTCCTTTACTTCATCAAATCTATGATTAGAATCCTATTTTATACTCTGTATCCTAAAATCTGGAGGGACCTTACTATAAGTTTACTGACTGCAACTTTGATTTCACATCCCCAGAAAGGTCATCCAGGTATTTGCTGTGTGGCTTATCAGCCCACATTTCTTTCTAACAAGAGAAAGCTTTCTAAATAATTCTCCCAAAATAATTGCTTCTAGGCATGTTTAATATGCAAAAGATTGTGGCAGTGGCCATTTAAATATTTCATGACTTGAAGCCATACATTTAAAACAATTAGATGAGGGGTATTCATTGAAATATGGCATGTGCTTGAAACAACATTTTTGATATGAGGAAAAGCATTGCATAACCAGAAGCAGCTGTTTCAGGTCTGCCCACAGAGGAGGTAGCTTAGGCAGTGAAATTTTACTCCCTGGCAGAACAGGAGCAAGTCCATTCTTGTGACTCTCTAATAGAGCAGAAATTTCAGCAAACGGCAAAGTGCTCCTCATGTATGGAGATTCTGCTAATGTTGTGTCTCTGAACAAACAAGATAGTCCAGGGAGGGAGTGGTCCTATCAGCATAACTACATGTCTTCCAAGGGTTTTGCTGGCACAGTTCTATGGTCAACACCAAGATGCTGGCAGGTGCTGCAGAGCAGATGCAGCCAAGGAGTACAATACAGTATCGGTCCTCCTTACAAAGCAGTACTGTGGCTGGATGCATCTGTGCCCTCCCACTTGTTTTGTTTAATGTGTTGACTTTGATCTAATTGTGTTAGAAACACACTTTCTAGATAGGAATCATACCTCTAAGTTCAGATCCCTGAACAGCACAGACATCCACAACTGAGCTCACAACTGTGGACTATTTTTTTATTATTTTCAGTGCAGTGGAAAAGGCAGTTTCAGAGCTCTGTGCATTAGATGTATTTACTTGTCTACTTCAGAAGATGGCGAACTGTGTTTCATAGATGCCTGTACCTGTGCACTAATGTTGTACACTTTTTATCTTCGACTTGTCCGTATCAGAGCAGTTCCTGCCACCTTTATTCCAGAGTAGTCACTGTGTGCATGCTCGTACTGAACTAATGCTTTTGGTATAAAATTTGTGCCTCTTATTATTAGGGCTGTCTTCTCTGACTGATGAGCCTGCCTGAAAAAGGCTATGAGAGATGAAGAGTTCCCAGCTGTTAAGACACTAGTGCAGTGGTTTGCAGCACAGCACTGTAAGACAAATCAAACCCACTGATGGTTTACTTTAAAATGCTGTCTGGTAAACTGCAGTGCTTCACAAGCTGATTTACAAGCAGCTCAGTAGTGCAGTTCCTGGAAGTTGGGCAGACAGGACATCTAACCTCATCAGTCATTCCAAGCTAAGTATCCCTGAAACAACTTCTTAAAAGCATCTCAACTCTGCTTAAAAAATAAAATCTGTTTAGGGGATGTTATGGGCAATACTTTAGTTACTTTCAGATTTTGAGATCTCCAGAAAGAACTCAGGGGCAGTGTATTTATTTTTTTGTTTCAGTTTGTGTTCCCAAATCGTTTGGGGTTTGACTTGCCACCTAACAAACACATTTGGTAACAGTAAAATAAATGAAAGCCCTTTTAAATTTCAGGTACAATGTGTGTATCATGGCTTATGGGCAAACTGGAAGTGGGAAGACATACACAATGTTGGGACCACAGGTAGAGGGGAACTTTGCATTCACTACAGAAGATGAATCAGAACTTGGAATTATTCCTCGAGCTACCCAAGAAGTGTTCAGGTAAAAACTAAGTAAAGGCTTGTTGTCAGTGGTAGTCACCTTAAATTTTATAGAAAGAATGAAATAATGTTTGTAATGTGTTTATCATTACAGATTTCAGCTTCAGAATGATTAATATTTATATCTTCTCTGACTGCCATTTGATTTTTTTAGTTTTTATATGGATTTCTAGTCTCTCTCCTGCTTAATCTGATTTTCTAAGACAATAAGATTATGCAGTCTTGCTGTGTGTTATCTGTCCATCTGTCTTTTAGACTCCTAATTAGCTTTTGAATATGTTTCAACCATAGTTGTGGAGTCCAAAAGATAATTAAGTTCTTACAAGTTTAGTGAAAATTGACAATTGAATAGATGAAGAGGATCCAGATTAGATCTAAGTCCCAAACGATAGCAGCATTTTTAACCACAATCTGCTCCTGCTTTGAGAATTTTTTTACTTGAACCTAATACAAGATTGAACTGATGTGCTGCTGTGTTATAACAGAAGAGCCATTAGAGGTTTTTCCAGCTAAGCCCGTTTCTTTTGGAGAAGTGTATAAGCTAAATTAAAGATCCAGTTTTGTATGAGAATAACTGTCTAACTGTAAATACTCTCCTGAATAGACAGGTCCTTAATTTATTAATTTTCCCAGGCTGTGGACAGATAACTTCTTACAGATCTAGTTTGCCTTCTCTGTCTGTTCACTGCTTGCACTGCCAGATTTTATACCCTGAGCTCTGAATGCAATAACAGCCAGCAGAGAAATGATATAAAAAAAATCTTGAGGCAGGAGGCTAGTGGAGAAAAACAATTTGAGTCAGTGCAGCTGTTTGGAAAGTTAAATTTTATATACTCCTTCATGTATAATTTAACTGTATATTCTGATTCTTCAGCTTAACAGCCACAGCTGCAGATACTTAATAAGCACTTTTATCAGATTGTAATTAGATTCCAATTAAAAAATAAATCTTTATTTACACGTTGCTTACTTGGGGTTTGACTTGAACATTTTTTGGCTTTTTTCTTCTTTTTTTTTTTTTTTTCCCTTATTTTTATTTTCCAGGCTAATTTCAGAAAAGCCACCAGGAAGTTACTGGGTTGAGGTTTCTGTTGTAGAAGTGTATAATAATGAAATTTTTGATCTTCTGGCCAAAGACAGTTATGGAAAAGTATTTAGCATCAAGCGTGATGTTGTCACAACCAGAGAAGGAAAGAGTGATGTTCCATTGCTTACACATGAGTAAGTACATGACTTGATCCTTGCCATCCAAACATGGTCTGGTGTTAATGCAATGTATAGCTGTCACAAAATTGCATTATAGGCACGAGATTGCATCTAAACAATGAGTCCTTATCACGTGCAAAAGAACAGTTCTGTTTCTGTTGGCTCAGTCTATTAGACTACAGTTCACTGCAAATGTCAAAATACTTCCAGAAATAACGGTACAATTAGTTTGAGTTATACTCCTGTGTTAAGTGCCTTCCTCTCAGAATGCCTGAAGATTGCTGCATATTTTCTTGTTGCTGGGTCTATGGCTCTTCTTGTCAGCTGAATAAGAGTCACAAAGCACTTTCCATTTAGTCTTACTAAATGATAAAATTTACACATTATAATAGAAATTTATGTACTATTTGTAAATTTTTAAGCCGCTGTAGAATGTTAGCCTTCCATACATGTGTTGGAGTTAAAAAAATGTAAAAATAATTAGATTTTACATGATCTTTTAATACAAATATCCATTTTACTACTGCTTAGTGTTCTGTTTTCACAACTGGAGGCGTTAAAGTTGGAATTGATATGCTGACGTGTTAGCAAACCATTGATATGGTTTGAACCCATAGTTCTTGAAAATGGAGGTTCTTCAAACTAAAAGCTAAGAAGCAGCTAAGCTTCTAACCATTCACTTTTAAGATGTATACCTTCCCACCATCGGTGTATGGTAAGTTTGATTCTTATTTACACAATTTGACACTGTAGGAAGAGCTAGGGTATTTAGGGCTACAGCTGTACTTACTATAATGCCTTCTTTTACTTACTAAGCGTTACAAAGACTTGTTCTAGTACTCATGGGAATGATTCTTGGCCTTATGTATGTGTGGTATACGAAGCAAATGTATAGTACTTTCTTGTTATATGTAAGACACCTTGGGTAATTAGACGTTCAAAATCATGTGTTCATAAAAATTCCTCTATTAACAAGAGGGAATCTGTTTCAGATGCTTCATTTTACTAATGTTTATCATAGAATGTCCTGAGTTGGAATGGACCCACAAGATCATTGAGTCCAACCCCAGGCCCTGCACAGGACAGCCCCAAGAATCACTATTCCAGGGTCCGACCACCTCCTGGGTGAAGAACCTTTTCCCAATATCCAGTGTAAACCCCTCTGACACAGCTTTATGCTCTTCTCTCATGTCCTGTCACTGGTCACCAGAGGGAAGAGTTTGGTTCCTGCCCCTCTCCTTTCCCTCATGAGGAAGTAAATTGCAATGAGGTCTCCCCTCAGTCTCCTCTTCTCCAGGCTGAACAGACCAAGTGACCTCAGCTGCTCCTCATGCGGCTTCCCCTCAAACCCCTTCACCACTTTTGTGGCCCTCCTTTGGGCCTTATGGTAGTGGTATCAACATCAGAAAGAAAAAAATCAGAACAAAAGTACTAGTGGCACCAAAGAGGTGATGGTACCCACTGGAATTAAACTACTGGACATCTCTCTGTGAGCACCCAGCATGAGAACAGTTTCCAAAGGGAAACATTTCTGCTTGTGTGTTACAGAGATGTCTAGAAACATAAAAAAATGTCCTGCTTCTTGAGCAAATAATCTTTGTGAAAAGAAACATCTTACTCTATTGAAATGTTTAGAGCAGTATTATAGTTTTCTATGTTTCTGGGGGAAACATCATGTTTTTCTTCACTTCTCTGTAATAATTCTTTGTCATGGTCTGATCCCTATTTTTCCAAGGGAGGTTAGCAGTCATATTTGAAATGCATCCCTCCTCCATGCCATTTAAAATGAAATGCACCCTCAGTGGAAGTAATTTTGTGTTGTGGGACTTAGTCACATAAGCAGACCAGTAGTTGTTTGTTTATGTGGGTTTATGCTATTGCCAGAAAACCTTGATAAAAACACAAGAATGTACTGGAGGATTGAGCAAACATACTTTTATTCTACCTAGTGAGACACATTTATTGACTTATGTTTTCTACTAATTTAATTGCTCATGGAAAAGTGGGACCCCAGAGAAATTGTCAGGTGGCTTTCTTTCCTATGGGAGCTATAGAACTCTTCTTTCTTTCTCTGAAACAATAAGCACTGTAATATTCTAGGAAAGATTAACCTTTGTATCCAGGGTATGCCTGCTCTTTGGTCTTGAGGTTAAATACGATTTCCAGAGAAGTTCTGCATGCTTCATTGCACTCTGCATGCTCCATAAGAGCATGGAATGAGTGAAAAGTGACCAGAGTTTGAAGTGATGAATCCTTTTGCCCTTTCTGTCTGTATTACACTGACTGGTGGATTTTTCTTTGTCTCTGTTCTTGGATTTTCCCATCTGTGACTCTACTCCAACCTTTAGCATCTTTTTAAGGCTATGCTGTTAAGGGAATGAAAAACTCCAGAAGAGGCTGGGAGCAGAGCCTAACCTGTGTGTCTGAATCTTTCTTGGAGGAGCTAATCTTTTTCCTTTGACTAGAGAGGAAAGGAACCGTATGACATAAGAAATGAAGATGGGTGCATGTAGTGTGGGCATGAGGGGAGTTGAATTTTCCTGTTTCATCAGAACTTCTAAGTAATTTTTAATTATGGTACTTCAGTAACTAGGATGTTGGCCTGGCTTCAGTTCATTCCTGGAAAGTGCCTACTCCACTTCCCAAGGGAGCTTTGTATAGTTAGTGGGTGACTCATACCTTTTTGTAGGTTTTGGAGAGGGGAGAGGGGAGATGCAGTGGGACTTGTGCCACAGAGAAAAGAAGTAGAAGCTGTAATAAGGTTTCATTTGTCCTTCTAGTTAATAAAATGGCTGCTCTGTTTATTTCTGTAAATTTTAATTTATGTTAAAGGAACCTGGCGCCTTGAATTAAAGTGGTCTTAAAAACCACTTATCTCAATCAGTTAATACTAAATTCTAATTCAAACATAAATAAAAATATGGACTTATACTTCAATTACAATGCAAGCAGTGAAAAAATTCCAATTCATAAACAGGTTATATTAATAATTACACAGAAAGGTTAATAAGAAAAAGCAAACCCAAACAAAGTAAGGGAACCATTGATTGAGGCCACCCAGCTGCCCAAAATCTAAAGTAAACAGCTGGTGCTTTGAATAAAAACACATCCTCATTTATGATAATATTTCATCTAGAATATATTGGCCTGCTGGGTCTCACTGGCTTCTCCATATATCCATTAAAGTACAGTAGTCTCTTTCCTGCTAACATGTTCATCTTAGTGAATCACAAAGACCTCAAGTCTCTTTCTTCTTTTATAGTTTGGTTGACCTTGGAGAACATTCAGCATCAAATTCATAACCTAACCACAATAGGGCTTCTCTTTGTAGAATCTGGTCCTGGAATGTGCGGCATATAGAGCATCATTAAGTCGTAGAGATTATACTTAAATATTATTTCTATCAGTCCTGCTGAGGAGCTACTGTGCCAAGCTCACCACAGTGGGGATGCTGCTTCCCTCCAAAGCCAGCTGCAGCTCTCCAGGAGGTGACAAGCACTGACAGCACACCCTGAGGCCTGTCTTCTGCAAATGCTCATTGTAGGGTGGCAGCTCATGGCACTGACCCCTTTGACAGGGATCAGCAGCACCTTGCAGAACCCAACAGTCTGGTGCTGCATCCCAGCCAAGGCTGCTTCCCTTCCAGGGCATCCAGTCCTGGCTGACCAGCCACTGGAAGATGCAGTTCAAGACTTGGGAAGGCAGAATGTGTGCCTCCTTTGACTGGAGGCAATACTCAGATCACCCCAGTATGAGGCTCTGACTGTAGGAACTAGAGCCACTGCTTCCTTGCTGTTGCCAGGTCAACCAACCAGGGAGACATCACCAGTGGTACCTCTACCAAGAGGTGTTACAAGGGAGGCCAACATGTGGGGCTCAGGATTGACAGGAGAAGTCTGTAGTGATTATTTACTTCATGCAGCCCTGGATACACAAAGAACTGCTTTTAGGTGGCTGCTTCTCTTAAGTGCCTATAAATATGGTGTGGCCAAGTGCTTTTCTGTTCTTCAGGTGCCCTTGCTTTATTTTCTGACGAAATTGCTTTAGTAGGGCATAGTTTGTTTTCTTTTGCTCTTCTGTCTCTAAACTCTTCAAGTATGGCTCTTAACATAAAATAAGTTTGTGCCCGGTGTGACCTTTAATGAAATCAGTCAAATCTAAATAATGAAGACCTTGCTTTTTATCCACATGCTTGCTTTTGCTGACTGCAGCATTGTGGAACCAAGCCTGCGGCCTGTCAGGAGCGTTATTTATGATTCTACTATTACAGGGCATTCAGTCACGAGGCAGTCCAAACTCGTACCCCCACCTAAAAACTATTGTTTAGGTGTTGTATCTTGAATGATGATTGAGGAAGGCAATGCAGAGAAAGGAAAGGGTAGGCAATCTTTCCTCATTTGTTTTAAACATTGCAAACCTAGGGAAAATCATAGTGATTTTCTTCTTTAGCTAATCAATTTATTTCACTTCCTGTATTAATTTCACTTTCTGTATTAATTTCACTTTCTGTGTTAGGTCTTTACCTTTTGAGCAAAGACCTATTTGCAGTACTTCCTTTAACTGGAAAAGTAAACAGATAGTACAAGATAAAATGGTCTATAGGAACTTATGCCTATCTATTCTGACATTGAACAGTGGAACTGAACTTTTTTCCAGGGATTCTGGTTTTCATTCCAAATGTGAAATATGATTTCCAGAGGTCCAGAGAAATTTTGGGGGGTTTTGCCTAATACTACCTAAGAAAAGGAGCTACCTCAACATAAACTGGACAAATCCACCTCTGTAAGACCAGAGATTCCAGCAATGTCTAAACCTATGTCTTCTCTTCCAAAGTGTGGAGATGTAGAAATTTCAGTTTCTTCAAGAGCTGAGCTACAGTAACTATGGACCTGCAAGGCTAACAGGCCACTTCTGCAGCACTTTCAGGACTACATCACAGCTTTTGTCTTGAATTTTCATCTTGGACTGTATCCCACCTGGAAAAATCTATATACAGTTGTTTGTGCAGCTCGAAACTGAGATCAGTATAAGGAGAAGAGCAGGGATGTGGAAATGCTGAGATTCTCACCTAAATTTTCAGCTTTCTCATGTGATTTTTCCCGTGAGTCAGTTAAATATCCTTCTTGTTTCTTAGGACTGTTGAAAATGCATCCG
Organism: Manacus candei; assembly: GCF_025592945.1. Classification (NCBI taxonomy): domain Eukaryota; kingdom Metazoa; phylum Chordata; class Aves; order Passeriformes; family Pipridae; genus Manacus; species Manacus candei. The sequence goes on along the minus strand of NW_026138129.1, from coordinate 1,090,714 downwards.
AGTTTTTACATCTAGTCAAGAAAGGCCTACAGCTGAGAGTCAGGCACCCAACACTGGTGCATGCTCACTCCTCTCGTTCTCATCTGGTAGTGACATTGACCATAACCACAATTGTCTTTGGAGATAACTTTGGTAAGTAGGATGTTACTAAAATGCATCTAGAGCCAGTTGTTTTTAGAAAAACAATCTGTGGACTGCGAGATTTTCATATTGTTTTTTCTTCCTTTTTCCAATGTTTGATACATTCCCTCAGTTCTTTTCCATTTTTCTAACTTCTACGTACCTTCTTAAATAACAGACCACCTGGATGTTTGAATGCTACTGAAACTTTGAGTTTCATAAAAACTTACCACTTTTCTTTACATGTCTTGACTTACAGAGTTCTTGGAGTTTTATAGCATGGAGCAACTAATGAATAAATGTTGTCAGTAAGTCATAAGAGAGTTAAGATCTCAGTAAGATAGATAAAGTAGTTAAATCACTTAGAATGAATAATTACATGTCATACAAAGTTTGTGGTAAAGCTAACCATGCATTATAGGGATTGGATATGCTTTTGGGTGAGAAATAATCAAATTTTTTTACCTCCTACCTTGCAAAAAAGTCCATTAAATTCAGTCTCTTGAACTGTTAGTAATAGGTCACTGCATGAAAAGACAATATACTTGTCTTATATACGGTGGCAACATCTCTATTTCTACTTTTCATTACCACAGCAAGACTTACCAGTTTATTGCTTTTGGGATTTTTGGAGTTAACTTTATTGTCTTTTGCTTATGTTATAATTAGGCTCTCTGTTTCCAGTGCTCTGGTCCATCTCCTTCATACTCTGCAACAACAGTATGATTTTAGAAAGTGGGAAATATTTCACATTTTTTCCCTTAGATTGCTATCAGAAATTAAACCACCAGTATCAGCAAAGCAGAACAAACAGTGCCCTTAGTTACCTACAGGCCTTGCCAAAAGACACAGTTACTTCAGAAGTTGCAGCTCCAGTGTTTCAGATGTTAGCTCTAGGCAGCTCCAGATTCTTGTCAGTCAGACAGATGTTACAATTTTCAAAACTCAGTGTTGCACTGTTAGGTACCAGCCTCTTGTCTAGTCGAGAATTCCCTTTGCCACTTCTAATTGCAGTCACTCCACTGTGGCATGTTGTCTGGCAGCAAAGCTCTGTAGGAATGTGTAATTGCTGAATGCAGACTCAGACTTTCAGCTCACAGCGCATGGATGAAGATGTGCCCTGTAGGGGGACAGAGCAAGACTGCAAAGGGTGCCTCACTGCAACAGTGTGACAGCATGTGTGACAGCACATTCTGTCTTGTTTAAAAGGAGAAGATCCTGATTTAAAAGCCAGGTGCAATTGTCAAATACCACACCACCATCTGTCACTAAATAAAAGGTTGTAAAATCTGTGGTGAGTTCAGCACCTAAAGCCAGGGTTGACAAGCCAGCACCTTTTCTGATTTGATTAAGGTGTTTTAGCATGTATTATCTGTCTTTTGAGGAGAGCTGTTTCTTAATTTTGTTGTCTAAAACTAAAGAAGAGACCGCTTAGTTGACACTGTATGGCCTGAAGCCATTTATTCTGTGTAAACCAACACAGCTGCTCTGTCTACACTGTGAACATCCAGCTTGGGTTTTAGCAGCACCTTACCTGGAGAAGTATAGAGCTCTGCAAGACAAGTCATCTGCTCTTTACTCAAGTTTTGCAGCTGGAAACTTTGTACTATTCCAACTAGACTCTTTAAACACCCAAGAAGGTCTGTTGTCTCTATGACCTGTAGCAGAGTATGTGTCTTTTATTCTTTTATGTCTTTTAGAGAGAGAAAGAGAGAGATGGATGAAAACCAAAACACTAATTAAAAAGCAAAACTGCTTTGGGAAATCCCTTTTAAATATATTCCTGCTAAGCTAATGTGAAAGCAGATTTCCCAGAGAATCAGTCTTTGTCTTCCTTCTCAGCAGAGAGTGAAAGCCAGATGCTGCTGCTGAGGAAGAGGAAGGACAGTAGTAGGTAACCAACCTGGACAAATGGGAGTAATACTATTGAAGCTAATAGCTTATCATGTGTAGATCCAGCAGTGGGATATGAGGGCTGAAGGAAGTCTAGGGGGAGCAGCAGGAAAGGACAAAGTAGAAAAGAGAGGATGAGGATTTTTTTTTTGCCAGAGCACCAGCAAGTTACGTTTCTAATACATAGAACCAGACTTTAGAGCCTACTGCTCCCAAAGATCCAAAATCTCACTTTGGTTACAGTCAGTCTAAAACTTGAAAAAAATACCTCTTTAAAGGCCTTACTGAACTCCTGTTTCTTGCTTTCCACATTGTATACAACACAACCTACACCAGAACTTGTTACCAGTCGGTACAATCAGTTTGATAAGTAAAACCTTAAATTAAGATAGAAAAAGTGATTCAGCTTGCCTTGCCATGGATTCTGACTTGTATATTGCTTCTGTTAGAATAGACTTAAACAGCAGATACTGTACATCCCCTGTTGATGTCCCATTTTTCCCCTATCTCAATTACCAGTGTCAGTGAGAAGCTCTCCTTGTTTGCTTTTTCCATTAAACAGGTACTTCATGGGAAGATGAACAAGCCAGTCAGAGACTAAATAAAGAGGTTTCCTGCACCTTTCCACAAAAAACGAGAGATAGTAAATCTGCCTCTTCCTCTGGAACCTCTTCACCAGTGCAAGTCGAAGCAACTGAGAAAATTAAGCAAGTCAAAACTAGACTGCAGCTGGTGGACCTCGCTGGTAGTGAGTGTGTTGGTAAGGGAATGTGCCTGCTTGTGGGCATGGATCGCCCCAGATCTAGGTTACAATAGTTGCTTTTAGTTCTTTATAGAGGGGTACATGCTACCCTGCTCACATACCAGGCTCACTTAAACCCACAGATCCTGCCATAAAAAAAAATTTGAGGGCTGATTGTTCCAGTTTTACACTGGTACAGTATAACTGAAAATCTGACTGCATAAGCTTAAAATAAGCTCAGGGTGTTTACCCATATCATAAGTATATTATTTGTTCAAACTGGTTTTATTAGGCCTGGTGTTCTGCTCTGGAAAGTAGCATGTTTTTGTACAGAAATGTTTCAAGTGCATAAATTATTTAAATATTACAAATATCTGTAATAATTGATATCACCATGTGTAGGGTTTTCTGCCTTTTTGTGGAAATTAGTGTTGAAAAGATAATATTGGTTTTGTTGTTTCTTCAAAGCATTTTCCTCCTCCTGCCTCCTCTATGCACACAGTAATTTCAAAAACTTGATTATTTCCTAAAGGACAAGCTTTCTTACCAAGAAAAACCATGCAGCCAAATGTACCATTCCAGAAATAATGTTTTGAAAACTGAACCAGTATTATGAAAGAGTCTTTTACTTTACTGCCAAGAATTCTTGCTGTTGCTCACTGTTAAACTTTTGTTCTACAGAGAAACCTAATATAATACATTATTTTTTTTCATTTGCTCTAAATGCTGAAAACATGTAATTTTGCAACAGGGTCTGTGTTTGTTCTCTCAGTTAAACCAGGACAAACATTTCCTTGGGTTGGGGCTCGGCAGGCCAGATCCTCCAGTGAAGCCAGAAGAGCTGTGCTAACATCAGTGTTAGATGTGGCCCAGCACACACAGCAAACTGCCCTCTGCCATCAGCTGTGCTGGTGAATTTACCCTGGTAAAAGTGAGGGCAGCTGTTAACTCATAATTGTTTTAAAATGTCAGCATCTCTAAGGGAGCAGCAGTACATCAGGCTTCTCACACACTTCGGCACCCTGCCTTGTTAGCTCTACAGCCATCCTCAGTCATTTACAGGCCAAGTGGTCCCTTTCTGGCAAACTAGGTTTCAGTTTGAAAACTCAGCTACATGTTTTCATGGAAGTTCATCTAATCAAATGCAGATAATGAGCAGTTTAAACAAGTACCCCCTCACCTATTTGCAGTTTTCTGCTTTAGGGTGATGTCCGTTGTCTCAGGAGTCCACCTTTCCTTGAATAAAAGAAGTCAGGGGATGTCTGTATACACAATGGCCCAGTAATGTAAGCCTGAGATTCATCCTGTCACAGATTGTTGTCCACCCTTAGGCAAGTCTTCCAAACTCTTTTGCTCCGTGTCTCTCTGACAAGAGACTCTACCACTCTAACCTCATCCTCTCCCACAGTCACATTTCTCCTCATTGTCCAGACTTCTGGGGTTTTTGCTATTACTGTGCCTTTGCACATTTGCCTCTTGAACTCCTCATTTGTCCTCCCAGTTTGGAAAATGCTGCCCTATGGGAAAACAGGATCTCTAGCAGCTCCCTGAACCTGTCTAGAGGTGGGAGAGTAGGCAGAAGAGGAAACTGTTAGCCCTATCTGATCAGCCCACTACTGTGAGCTCTGCCTAACATGGATCATGTGCTCCGGGTAAGGAGAAGTGATTGCAGATCACTTCTGTACCTCATCCACTGTCCTGAACAAAGCTCAAATTTGAATAATGTGATACTAAATGCTAATAGCAAATTTCTCCTCCCCAAATGGGCAGGAGGAATTAATTACTCTTAACTGCACACTCATCCATACTGATCAGAGTTGAGCTTGCAGCACCTCTGAGTTGGTGCAATGTGTTGCATAGACCAAACCTTTCCAGTGTTGCTCAGGGGCAGCATAGCTACATACCACCATGCTGCTTGGGTGGTAGAAGGGCATAATTTTCCTTTATCCATTTCCTTATAGCAAATCATGCCATAAACCTCCACCTCACAGCCTTGAGTGAACACAAACCCCTCACGCTTGTGTCTGCTATACAGTTTTGCTTCTGCAGCTTGTGCCATCAGTGCCTCCCCTCTTTTTCCTAAGGGATATAGATGGAGCAGTTACCTATTATAAAAAATGGTAAAACAAAACAGACTTCTTTCTGGGGACATTGTGGACTGGTGTTTTGTCTTGTCTGATCTTAAGGTGTTCCTACGTTCTCGGTTCCTTGTTCTTAATACATATGAAGCCAAAGTGCGTTGTACAGATGAAGAGATCAACTTTAACATGAGATGCTTCAGACCATCTGTAGACACTGAACCTTCTTTAAGAAGGTTCTTCAAAAGAGTGTGTAGAGTATTAAACAATTTATTGGCAGTCCAGACTGAAAAACCACTGCATCTTGCTTTTGGCATGGGTGGGCTGGAAGTCGTTGTTCAGAATTTGTGTTTAAAAATGTTGAGTCAAAAGTAGACGATACAGCAACAGAATTTTCCCCACATTACAGTTCGAAGCAGCTTTGCTTAGTGTTACCATTGCCTTTTTCTACACTGTACCAGGTATGTCTGGAGTGACAGGGGCAGCACTGAGAGAGACATCGTTTATTAACCGCAGCTTGTCCGCCCTGGCCGATGTTCTTGGAGCAATAGCAGAGCAGCGGTCTCATGTCCCATATCGGAACAGCAAACTTACCCATCTGCTTCAGGACTCCGTAGGTGAGGGATTATTCTGATTTCTGTTTAACTAGAGATTTCTCCTCCTAGTTTTCACCTTCCTTTGTTGTGTAAAACTAGAGGATGATCTTGTACTCCTTGCTTGTATGTGGCCTCTGTTCAAAGACTCTGGTCCTGGAGCCAGTGTGAGTGTGAGTACACAGTGAGGGTTCTGAACTCCTGAATTTGGCTAAACCTTGCTGTTTCCAAGGTTCATTTGAGGAACATCTCAATAGGATCATGTAAAGGTTAAAAATTGCATTTCACTGGTGTTTCATGTCAGGTACAGTTGACAAGTTAAACTTCAGTCTTTATTACTACAGGGTATAATCAAGTACTTGCACATTCCTTAATATTGTGCCCTGTAGCAGTGAGACAAAGGAGAAAGACAGGACATGGTACTGTGCTACAACTTCTTTCTGTGTTTGGGACACTTCCTCTTCTTTAGCTCCTCATCTATGCAGAAGCAGTTTTAAAGCAAGTGTTATTCCTGCAGTAATGTCAGATTTGTGTCCATTTTTATAGTATATTAGACCATTTTTCTTCAGCCAGGAAATATTAGCCCTCATGCTTTTAATCTCCAAGGCATTGACAGTGAATGAGGTAATAGTTCTTCAGAGCTTCTGAAATACTATTAATTTTTGCTTAAGCTTTGAATTTCACCTACTGCTGGAGTCTCTACTGTGAAAAGAGAGGTGAGTTTAGGGGCTATGTGTAGGCACTGAGCTTGGTTTTAGCCATGCCTGGTGTATGACTTTGGTGACACTGTTTATGTCAAGTGTTGAAAATGGCAATTTCCTCCTTTGTTAGATCATTCTTGGTAAACTTCTGAGTCTGTTTTGTTTTATTGTCACACAAATAAGCCATTTTACCATTGCCCCAAATTTACAAACATTTGGCAAAACTTAATGAAGTGCCCAGGCCCATAACATACGTGCTGATTAACTGTGAAGTTATAAGGAGCAAAAAAAAATCTAAGTTACAAACTGTGAAACACTTGGGGGTAAATATTCTACTGTTAGATATAGACTCCCCTTGAAGGGGCTGTCTATTTTGAACAGCTTTCTCCACGAGCAATCTTCTGCTTCATAAAAGCAATGGTAACCTATGCTTACTGTTGTGTAGATCAATACGTTACCAGTGTATAACTTACTGAAAATGAGGTAAATAAGTATGTTTTGCCTTTTCCCTGCTTTTAGGAGGCGATGCTAAACTGTTGGTTATGCTGTGCATCTCTCCTGGCCAGAAGTACTTAACAGAATCAATGCAGTCTCTGGGATTTGGGACTCGTGCTCGGCAAGTTCAGAGAGGACAAGCCAAGAAAAAAAATTTCCCAATGCCTAGTAAAGCAAAATAAAACTTAAGACTCCTGTGGATTAAAGTATTATTAATGAGTTCCTCAGACTGAAATGTATATTGTTGTCCTAAAGCCATTCTTTTAGATATCATCTGCCAGATAAAATAAACAATCCTCAATATGGCATTAGTAAGCAATAAACCTGCTGATACTGTTCTTTCTCCTAACATAATAGTAAGTATTGACAACAGCTACCAACCATGGTGGAATGGCAGAGAAATAAATTGGGCTTTCAGACATGGCTTTGCCTGTGTGTTACCTTTGGGCAAGTAGAACTAAGTCAACAGAGCCCTGATTTAGGATGGTTCACTTCTGAAAGGCCAGGGGTGCATTCTGTTTTCTCAGTAGAAGACAAGAGTCTAAATATCACTCCAGTGCTTCAAAACAGCAAGTGAAATACTTCCTCCCAGCTTGGATTAGAATGAGATGTCATTTTGGATTGCTCTTCTATCTAGCACAGATGGGGTCATTCCTAATGCAGTATCAACAGGCAGGAGTGTAAAGCAGTCTGTGAGCTGTATTGAATGGAGTTCTGTTCTCTGGTTTTAGGTGGGAAATAATGGCATTAGTGAGATGGAGAAAAATGAGTTAGGCTATATCTGTTATCCCTCTGGAATGTAGTTTAGGAAGCAAATGAGGGATTACACAACTTTCTGAAAACACACTTAGGTTAAATGGTTGGAATGAATTCCAGCTCTGCTGAGTTCACTAAAACCACAGCTTTGCCTAGTTTGGGGGTATTTTTGATTCATGAGTGCTGAGAGGCCCTGAACTAAAGATCCTAATGGGACCCACCTTGTACAACTGTTTAGTAGTACTCTGGCCTCGTTTCTCTTGCATTTCTGAAGCAAGTTAAACACATCACAACCTTTAAGCTGTACCTGCAGATTAGAAGAGGATAACCGTCCATCACACAAATAAAACACCAAGTAGCAGCTTGTCATATGCTATTTGTAATCCACAAGTGGCTTTCATCCTCTTATACCAGTGCTGAGAAAACATCATGCAGGGTTTGTGAATGAAGTTACACTGGGAGAAGTTTCAAGGAAGTTTAAGCAGTGTTAGAGATGAGAAGTGGTTCTGAGATGAGCAGTTGGGTTCAAATAACATCTGATGTGTTTTACCCACTACGTTATTGCTCAGCAGAGGCCTCAAGATCCACTCCTAATTTTTTCCACCAGCAGTTACTCTGCCCCTAGACTGGGAGAGAGGTCATTGTTGGGTCACTGCAAGAAGGCTTAAATTGCAGTGGCCTACCCAGAAGGCTGGAGTTTATAGTACTCCAAGTCACTTAACCTTCACAAACATAAATATTTATCCAGAGATTATGTAGCATACTATTATTGGAATTTCATCCTTGAATATGTAACAGCTGCTGTGTTGCATGCAGTGCTCTGGTGCTCAGAAATTACTATCAAACCAAGTAGTAACACTTGCTTTCCTAAATAATGTCATGAGGGTAAAAAATGCCTTAACTTTACCTGATTCCAACAGTAACAGATGGTTACAAAAAGAATTTGGCCACTGGAACTTATGAAGCTGAGTGGTGGTAAAGCAGTCTCAGGTGAGAAAGTGTCAGAGCGAAGAGTGTTAGCCAGGTAAGTGAAATGCAGGAGCAGCCAACTTCAAGCTCATTGTAGTCTCTGGACAGCTAGGCTACTAAGGCAGCCTGGATTACAGCTCAGAGAGAGGTTGAGTGACAAGGGCTAGCTGATTCCACCAGCATCTGTAAGTAAGTTCCTCAAGTACTTTAGGGATTTGACATTTCCAAGTGTTACACAGAAATGCAACTTGTCACGAGCTGCACTTTTCTCCAGAAAAACTGCTCTTCAAAACTTTGCATTTGTTTACAATCTGTATGGTAGGGGAAAAGCAGCAATACTTATTGTTAGAGCAGAGAAATAAACCCCTCAAATATGAGCAAGTACCAAAAGGTTAAGTTTGTACATTGACATTAACTCTGCCAAATTCTGAGTATGCAACATTCCCTATTCCTGTTTTCCTTGTCAGTGTAGCCTGTTGCTCAGTGTATGACCTGCACAACGGAGCGTACAGGATATGCAGGGCAGGAAGGTTAACATTTTGTTCTAAGAACTTTCAGGTTTGGAATTTCCTGGGTTATAGAGATGTGATTGCTCAATCCCAGTGTCAGATGCGATGCACTGAAGGGAAGAAGGGTAAAGGTTGTAAGGGTACACAGCAAGTAAGAGTGAAAGCTACCTAAGTCAGGAGAAGTTAATTTCAATGAAGTCCATGAGTGCATGGTGCAGCATTCAGCTGGTGTCTTGGTGTACTGAAACAAGAGCACTCCCAACTACCTTCTGCCTGCTCAGGTTGGTCACTGGGTCACCGTTCTGGAGGCAGTGCTGCTCCTATAAGGGGATGCTCTCTCCTGTCCATGATCCTTGGTGCATGGACCTTGGTGACAGTCAACACATTAACCTTCCACTGCTGGGCTCTCATGCTCCTCCCCTAGACTCCAACTATCTCCTGTGGCCCATTCAGTCAGTGCTCAGCTATATCACCTTCCTCTGCACCCTAGCTGGCTATAGGAAGCTCCACACAGTGATGTAAGGTATCACAAACCCCAGCTACCCACGGGACTGGCCTCCAGCGCCCCTCTCGAGTTTATGCTGCTGCCTTCATTGCTCCACAGAGCAGCTGAGCAAACCATTTTACCAACAGTAGCCAGAAGCCTCCACCTCTTCCTCAAAAAGCCTACTCATTATAGAAACCAGCAAATACCAGAGAATTTGCTCTTGTGAATAGTTCAGTATTCAGCATCCTGGTTTAGTGTCCAGCTGGTCAAGGAGTCAATGGCATGAAGCTTGACCAGCATGGTAGCTGCCTGAGAGGCTTAGGGTCTCATACTCCTGCCAATGTACCCCGAACATGTTATGTAAAGCTGGAGGCAGGTTTCAAACTCCACGCACCCCTTGCCCCTGCCACCCTACTCACACATCCTCTAACCTACAGGCCAAGCACCCTCCGAGAAAGCAGAAAATTTGGATTCAGTTCAACGACAAATGTTTGAGCTCCTGTCTCTCCCAGCACATGTGAATGCTCTGGCTTTTCAGGACATCCAGCAGATCTGGAGATAGGTAAAATGGGACTCTGTCAGACCAATCCCCAAGTCCTAATAGAAGCAAGTGCTTATCTAAGGTAAAATACACACATACATGTACACACAGACTACACAAAGGTAGCAGAAGCCTAGACTTCTCTAGAATCACAAAAACCTTCAAAGTACCAGTCCAAAATTTGTCCCGAAAGTACAGTTTGGTGCCCACATTTCACTGTCAGTTTATCATTACAGATGGAATTTATCAACTGTGGTTGGTGGTTCCCCTTGCAGCCAAAGGAAGGGGATTAACAGGATAGATCCACTTTCAGCAATGCCTCTGCCTCCCTAGTCTAGCAAGGGAATCCAGGCAAAGGGTTTAGAGCCCCAACTCTCAGTTTGCCACAGCCAGGGAAACTTGTTGCTCAAGGACCTGATTTTGAAGAACATACAACTGCTGTGGAGGTTCTTCACTCATTTTTTTCAACCTCAATCCCTACCATACCTGCCCAGCTGTAACCTTAAGCTCTGTGGTACTAGTCCAACCTGTGTCTTTCAGCATTTGCAAATCTGTCCCCAATTCACTTGCAGCATCCAGCTTTTTGAACAGGGGAAGGCAGCATGCAGTGAGGCAGAGCAGACATATGGCATAGGAGCAGCTCCCCATCAGTTCCCTGCGGAAAAAAGTCCTCACACTGCACCATTTGCAGTGAATGAATTCAAATGGGACAGACTTTTGTCCCAGCATAACTCTCTTGTAACTTTATTACCCCATATCTGTCTACACCGACTCCCGGTCCAAGCTCTCCAGCCAGCCAGATGCTTCTTATCCACCCACACACCATACACACCCACGTGACTGCTTCCAGAGAACAGCCATGCTTCAAGCGGCTTTCCAGCTTGACCTTGTGATTCTTTTCACGCATACACTAATCTTAGCTCTGGCTAGCTCAGGACCACAACATCCTTGCTTCAGTATTTTCTTCTTCTTTTATCATCCAGGTGGCTGGTGTTGTCCATCCAGCGGCTCCTACAGTTCCCTCTCAGAATGTTTTACTCAGTATCCACAGGGAACACCTCTGCTCTGAGTGGTAACACTGCAGTTCACAGCACTCTGGACCCCCTCCAGACAAGCCTCTAATCTTCCTCATCACCCGGGAACACTCTTATCAGCTGAGCCCAAGGAAGCGATGTGATTCACAACTGCTTAGGAGTGCTGTATCTCATCATGGGGTTAAAAAAAGAAGTAATTAAACCACCCAGTGCCTTTTGCCCACTCTTAAACAAAGCCTTGACCTATGCTGACATTTGAAAACTATATATTTAATTTCCACGTGGCTTCATGTCTCAGCAGCAGCCACACCACAAAGAGAGGCTGCTCTTGGTTTTAGCCAGGCTAGAAAAACCATAATCAGCATTGGAAGGTTCACAAAAATGTTTAATTTGTTATTAAATTGCTGATTCCATTTTATGAAGCACTTTTCCAAACCTTTGCAAAATGCGAGGAGCAGGCCGAATGAAGTGGTTACTGGAAAGGGCTTTTGGCTCCTGCTATGGAGAAGCAGTTGCAAGCTGATGGGCTTGCAAGTCCCTTCCAACCAGACAAAGAAGCAGCAGCATCTGCTCATGGAGGAGCAAACATGCCCAGAGTGCAGAAATGCCAAAGGTTCTGCAGCCTTTCACAAAACCAACTTGGCATTTGAGCACTCCTCTTTGCCTGTGTTCTTACCCAAGATCTCAGATGGAAAAAAAAAACAGTTGAGCTCTCTTCTCCATACCCAAGAGTTTGAGATTGATAAAACAAAGCATTTTGAAGAGGAGTCCAAAACTCAGTACTAGATTAAGATGATGCAATGCTCAAAATTCACCTGGTTTGTTCAGTACATGACACATCTCTAATGATTTGGAGGTCAGTCTTAGAAAACCTGCTGAAATGCTAGTCAAGTGACCGGACACATTCAGATGTTGCAGTTCAAACACCTAAATTCAGCAACAAAGAAGAGATAGCTGCTACTCCAGCTATCTGGACCAAATATTTAGCATCAGCTTTGATGGAAACAACACGGGGGAAAAAATCCATAGTTGTCAAACTCCAGGAGCATGCAATCAGCATATCTTATCTGCAGACCTGCAGGCCTAAAGCTGTATCTCTGCTCATTTTCCTGGGGAACCACAGTTAAGTCAAATTATCATCCCTTTTTCTCCCAGCTCCTCTGGTTTCATCCTTGCAAGTATCCCCTCTGACACATGTTCTCTCTTGCCCTTCTTCAGGTACATGAAATTACTATCCTGGCTGGGATGAGTCAGTGCCCAGTAGTTTTAAAGGCAAGCACCAGAAGGAGTGGTTTTTTCTCTCATTTTCCTCTGGACTTTACTAATTTACCTCCTCTAAATTTAAAAAAAAAAGCCAAAAGACCAAAAAACCACAAAAAACCCCCCACCAGACACACCAGACCAAACCAAATAAACCAAAACCACCACAACCAAAAAAGAAAAAAAAAAAATCAAAAACCAAAAACCACTAAAAAAATTCCCCACCCCATTACTGTGAGAAGTTTTGGAAGCCACACCAGAAGCTTTGAAGTTCCAAGAGAAAGAAGATGATAGTTCCTCCCTCACTTCAGATGTCTGGGCTTCTGCATCATGAGCCTACTCTACCTCCTTCTGAGCACATACACACACACACACACACACACACATGCACACAGACTCTGCCCACTACATGTTCTGGTCTGGCATTTTGAATTACACAAGCTCCAGGATAAACACACAACCCAATTCAGAAATGAGAGCATTTTGCAGGGCAGTCGACACACTAGGGAACAGTCCTTCCGTATGCCTTACCTGTGGGCCTCCAATACTTCCAGCTCTATGTGCTTTGGCCAGGCAGCACCAATGTTCCCAGCATAATATGTATTACACGTGCTCCGACAAGTGTTTGCATTTGAGGTCCAGGTGTCCAGGCTCCTTTTCTCCTGACCCATGTCCCAAGCCCTCCCGGAGGGGCATGGCTCAGCATGGGTGGATGCATGCACACATTCAGGGGCTACTTCAAAAGGAGCTGGGGGAGGAGCCCATGCTGCTTCAGCTGGGTTTGCTGCCAAGGCTGAATCCATAAAGAACGGCTAGCTGGTGTTTAACATGCCTCCTAACACAACCAAGCTTATGCAGTCAGACCTGACAAGTTATTTCATGGTGTCTGGTTTGCACAAAGCACTTCCCAACAGAGACAGGACAAAGTTCACAACAGGCAATTCAATACTGCAGTGTCCAAACAGGGACATCTCATGGAGATGGCACACGGCTCAACACAGAGGGATGACAAACTGGGTTTTGGGAAGGTGTCAGGCAGTGCAACAGCCACTGCCGGGCTGCCTCTAGTGAGGGCATCCGTAAAGGGCATCGCACCTGTGGACAGCCCCTACTGATGCTGCCTTATGAAGAAACGTGTGCCCGGTCCACTGCCCTCCCAGTTTCCATCCAGAAGATAGACTTTATGCCTCTTTGTGCAAAGCTGTTTTAGATTCACCATGGGCACGTGCCAGCTGGAAATTACAGCAGTGTCTTTTGCTGCTGCTGGCTCCCTGATTCCATGAGACCCCAGAAAGACCTTGTGGTAGCAAGCCCGTTACATCAGCCAAAACACTACAGCGACATACTTCTTGAACTCTTTAACTCCCCCCTTGGTTTGTGAAGACTCCGAAACTGCCCGTACCAGATACCAGACCAGCAGCTGTGTTGTGAAGAATGGCCAATTCAAAGGGAAGTAAAGGGTGCCCATAGTCAGATCTGAGCCTGACTTTTGTTTCCTTGCCAGAATCTGGTTTATCTGCTAAATTCAGCATAACATTTGCAACAGCAATGGGCAGGATGTGACTGTGATGCCAGAACACATGTACGTGCACATTCACCAGCATTAGCTCTTTTGTTTGCCCATGGGAAGGAGAGAGGACTTAGAATAGACACACTGATGTAGGCAGCATGTGGTTGAAACCAACTCACAACAGCCACTTTTCAGGCTGCAAGAAACAGGCCAACAGTTTTTCAGCACAGGTAGGTCTAAGTTAAACCATTCTACCTTAGTCCCATGAAATCATCCTTTGCAATCCCAGCTGCAAGTCATTAGCTCAGCTCCTGTGGCATACAGAGAAAAAGTGGAAGAATTGGTGAATAACAAAAACGTAGAAATGTGCAGTTGCATGGGGACATGGAGCAGAGAAAGATAAGAAAACTATCTGCACAGTCACTGTGCAGGTCCTGGGAGGGGCCCTGAAATCCAGATAAAAACCTTCTCTGGTCAAGTTACATAGCAGGGAAATGCAACACCTGGAGAAGCTGAGAACACAGGTACTGCCTCCTGACTCTCATATCACCAGGACTGCATCCAGTCTGGCTGTGGAGCTTGCATGAGCAGCACCAACTGCCTTCAGCCAGGTCACCTTTTTGGGGAGGCCAGCCAAGCACTCAGGATTCCAACACCCCCAAGTGCTCTGTGAGAGCCAGAGAGGGTTACACACTACCAGGCAGGCCCCACCAGGACCTGTGTACACGGCCAGGCATGGATGCCTGCAGCCAGCTGTGCTCTGGGCCACACACAACATCACAGTCACAGGGCAGTGTGGTGATGGGATGCCTGAAGGCAAGGAGACACCCCATCAGAGGCACAAGAAAGCAAAAGAATCCAGCCTCCAAGAAGGCCAGTGACTTTTGGACACCATCTACCTCCCAGAAGGAGTGGAAAGAGAAAAAGAGAAAAGGGCACAGAGTCTTGAGGGAGCTCTGATAAAGGTCTGGCAGGCACAGAGGTAGTGGAGATGTGGTGACACTGACTCATACAATGTTAACTCATCGAAGCCCTGGAAACAACCCTGGGAGTTCAGGTTTCATTGGCGCTTTGCACGAGGCAACTCAAGTCCCATTTTTAGTGCTAGATTTTGCCAGATCATGGCAAGAGTTTCAGCTGAGGCACCTGTTCTTGACAGAGAAGGTCTGAGAGTCTCCTGGGGAAGTCCTGTGGTGTCTCCCACTCACTGTCACCAAGTGGCACTGCCACCAGGTCAGTCCCTGCAGATGTCCCACTGCCACATCCCGAGCTGCCACCTTCACCCTGCTGCTCACACTGCCAGGCATCTGAGGCCCACAGCCAGACGTCACTGCTCCCAGGAGGTCAGACTAGCAATCACAGCACATGTGCCCCTGGAGAGGACTCTGTTGGACAACTGACACGTGTGAAGCCAAGATATTCTCCAGCTTGAGAGACCAGGAGTGCAGAGCTGTTATCCCAGGAGAATACCAAGCTCCAGGTAAGATGAGGGACACAGATGAAATAAAATAAGGGCAGTCAGAGATAAAATAAGCCCTGTCCTAATGATGCAGTGAGAACAGAAGACTTAACAAGGTCCTGCTGAATTACTGCTGCCCTTACCCATGTCATTGCTGCCTGCAGTCCTTGCAAGTTATTCCTTACACCAACACATTACAGGGAAAAGACAGAAGCTTCACCATTAGGATGCACCAGACAGGAGGAAGGTAGAAGCAGTTTCCATCCCAGCAACTTGTAGGTTATGGCTCCTACAGTGAACATTTGGAAAGACTGAGAGGCAAACAAGTCCTACCCCATTACCCCAGCAAGGCTTTCCTTACTTCTCTCCTGGGTAGCTCATCCACAGGATTATACCCAGGCCTTCTGGTAACTTCTTCCAGAGCATCTGTTGAGACCTTCTCTTCTCCTCAGAAGAGAATTGATTTCCTATACTTTGATTGCCCTCCTCTGTAGCACTCTCCACATGGACCTGCTACCAGCTGCAGCAAGGTAAACACCTGATCCACCCTTTATGGGCCCTGCCCTGAGGCAGAGGAGACCAGCTTAGGGACACCATAAACCACCTCATGCTCCTCCACACCTAAGATGTCAGCACTGAAGCAGCTGTCCCTGCTGTCACTGACTTGTGGGGCTCTCCATTTTATCCATTCATCCTCAAATGGGAAGAAATTGTACTTGCAGCTTTGCAGGCGCTCGCCCGGAGTTAGAGAGGCAACTCTGGGCCTCAGTACTGCCTTGATGAAGCAGACCCAGATTCAGGCAGTAGCAGTCTTGAGCAGCTGCTTTGAGGAGTCTTTAAAGGTTGTTAACCTTAAAGATTCTCAGTTGTCTGCAAGCTCAGCTAATGCTCGGGCAGTGTCCTTGAGAAAAGCAGCCTGCAAGAGCTCCTACCCCCCTGTGTTCATTCTGAAAACAGGATAAAAACAGCATTGTGGCTGTGGCAACATGCTTGCCCTATATTTTTCAGCAGCAATTCTGAAAATGTTTGATCTCAATTTGGTTTGTGTTGAAGCAGATTGGAAAGCAACGGTTTGTACCATCTCTGTTATTTGCAGAGCACATGTTAAGCAAAACCATACCCAGTTGCTCCCACAGCAAACCCTGCCACTCATTCTCCTGCAAGATGTGGCCAGCTGAATGCCAGTGCTGGCAGCCAGGCTGGGCTGGGACTGGCTGGGGCACAGCTTCTCCAGAGGTGGTGTCCACACTCTCAGCCTCAAGGCATTGCACAAGCATGAGTTTGGATCTAGATGTTCAAAAACTCACCTGTACTTGGGGCTCTCTATTGCCCTTCTGGCCTGGGCCCTTTGAGCACTCCTACTGCCAAATTTTCCCTTCATCAGGTATGCTAAGAAGCTTTATCTGTTTTTCTTATTACAAGGTGTGAGCCTTATGCAAAAGCATGACTCAGGAAGCTGGGCTTTACAAAGAAAACCTAGAACACTGCAACGCCTGCAAGAAATGCAGTCACAGTTGGCAATACTAACATTATCCCCCTGCCCCCAGGTGCTTCACCTGCCTTAATGCACCCACTCTGGTGATTGGCATGTCCTTCCTGACCATCCCAAGAACAGGAGCTCCCAAAAATGCATTGCATAATCCATTAGCACTTTAACATAGGAATTATGGGAGTCCTCTGTTCATGTCTGACTAAAAAGACAATAGGCAGAAAGTTTGCATTAGCCACAGAAAGACCATATGGGCTGAAAACCCTCCCTGATTGCAGCAGCAGTGTGTGCAGCGTGTGCCAGTGTGTGCAGTGTGTGCCAGAGGAGAGGAGCAGGACACTACTGGTGTTGCTGGTCCTGCAAACACAGAGAGCTAAGGATCCACTTCAGGGGACAATACAGATAAAACCCAGGCTAGCTTCCCATGCTTCCTCCACACACAGTGAGTCATTTAACCCAAAATATAGGAGCACAGCTTACAAGCCAGGCAAGAAAGATTTCAGTACCACTGCCAGGAACAAAAATATACTGTAGCACAGACCTTATTTCCTGTGGTGGGTACCCCAGAATAGGGCAAAAAGCCTCCTCGCTCTCATCCCTTGAAGTTACACAGGGAGCAGAGAGAAGTACCGGCTTTCTACAGCACATGATTTTGCTCAGGAATCTCCATCCCAACAGCCAGAGCTCTTTTGAATGCACTTGTGTCTGAGAGGGTGCAGAGAGGAGGGTAACCCCAGAGCCTGTATCCAGCAGAAGAGCAGGGAGGGGCTGCCTCAATGCAAGTCTTCCAGCCTGAAAGCCTTTGATTAGAGAGTGAGCCACAGTCAAGGCTTCATTTTCTATAAGGGAATGTGGATGTGGGAATCATTCTCTGTTGCAATGATTGTCAACCAGCTCAGAGTGTTTGTTAGCTGGTTGTAGAAAAGGGGTTGAGTACTTTCTGTGGCTAATGCAAACTAATTTTTCCTACACTGAATACTCTACTTTTTCTAAAGTGGTATTTTCCACATGGTGGCTTGAGATTGAAGGCTTCTAGCATATGCCATATTCAATTATCTTATTACATATTGAGAACATCAGTGATTGGAGAAAGAAAAATAAAGATTGGTAGAGACATATTTATGAGATTTAAAATAAAAATGTGAGGTTTCTATTTCCAGGAATAAAAATAAAGCAGAATTTTAAAATACCACAGCTATGCTTTTCAATGGCCCATACTCAGCTGCTCCTGCAGTCTACCAGAAAGGATAAATATGATTTTTGATCATTACATGTCTGTGGTAGAACAACAGACTTTTCATGCAGGGTTGCTACCTGGATCTTACTCTAGCAACTACAATCTCCTCCTTGCAGAGCCAAATTCAGGGTTCAGAAGGACAGATACAGCCAGTATCTGGCTGACCAGGAGCATGACAATCCAGCATGGCTATGGGCTGGAGTGTGCCCCCAAAAAACAAGCTTGAGGAACATGCCAGCAAAGGAAGGATGGGAACTACTTTGAAGTGGGTTTACTCTATAAAATGTTTGCATGAGAGAAGTGAAATCATCCATGGGGAAGGAAATCCTTCACATACATTTCTCCATCATCCCATCACTTCCTCCAGTCTATCCCTGCTGACCAAAGGCACCTTGCTAAAACCAGATTCGCCCTTTCCTCTGTTTCCCTCCTGGTGAAGCCCAGCACCAGCCACGGCTACCACAGAATGTGCCATGCCAGGAATGTGCTGTGCAAGAGGCACCCAGTACCTGTGCAGCGCCTTGCCGAGCTGTGGGCTCAGCCACTCTGGCAGCTGCCCCAGCTGCAACTGGGCTGAAGGCAAGGACAAAAGGGCCCAATTGTGACAAGACAGCAGCCCAAAACTAATATTCAGCTCCCCAAGGGGGTCGTGGAAGTGGAGCTGGGCAGTGGGCAAGTGGTTGCAAACATGCTCAGATGTCATTAAAAATTCAGCACAGAATTAAAAATTCAGTACATCTAACTTCGCGGGTGCAGCTAGGGGAAATACTCAGTGATGCTGCTCTGACACTGCAGAGGTTCTGCAGAAAAGATGCTCACCCTGAGCACAGGCAGCTCGAGGAGGAAAGAAAAACTGCCTCACTGAGTAGTACCCAAGGCTCGGCTACCCCTGTCCTGCCTCCAGCGATGGCCCCACGCATGACACTGAAGGCAGCTACAGCCACAGAGCTGGCACAACACACACAGAGCCATGCTGCCGCAGCTATCACCTCTCAGGCTACAACTGCCCCGGCCTCTGGGACTTACCATCCCATTGAACGAGCGTGTCTTCATAAACCAAGTTGCTTGGGGTGGTTCTGAACTTATATCGACATTTCACACCTGGAGCATCCCATACCAAGGATTACCAGAGGCTTTCTCCCCAGTGCAGTTTAGGCATACTGCCCTGCACGCAGGAGCTGGACGACACGCTGCCCCCGTGACCTGGAACCACTCCATACACTTTTTGTGCGGGATTCAGGCACACCTGCTGGCCACCGCCACCTTTGGACTCTGCTTGCCCGACTCCCGATGCCCCGGTGCCCCCCGTCCCACAGCCGGCCCATGCCCGTGCCCCGGGGGCGGCAGGCAGTCCGGGCCCGCAGTGTGTTGGCAGAGGCTGCCCGAGGGGTGTCCCCTGGCTCAAGGCAGGCGCACCCCGGCACCTCTGGGCCGCCCGGAGCCCGGCGGGCAGCGCGGCCCCGGGCCCGCCGCGCTCCTCGGCCGCCGCCCCGCGGCCCGGCCCGGCACTGCCGCCACACGGCCGCGCCCGCCCGGGAGCTACGGCACGGGCACCTCGTCGTGCCCCATCTCACCCCGCTGCCGCCAAGGGAAGCCTCGAGGGGGCTGTATCGGCCTTCAGTGTCTCAGGCCCCACTGCCAAGAACTCCACTGAGGAACTGCTCTCACTTCACCCAAAATACCTGGGTTGTCTTACCCGTCAGCTTTCGCACCGCACCCCCATGCAGTTCCCACACCTGGCATTCCTCACAGATCCAGTGCAGTAACCACACTGCCCCCCTCCCACGCCGTACCGCTTTACTGAACCCACACAAGGTTTGTCGGTAGCATCAGAAGCCCCACCTTCAGAAACAGACTCATTCCATGAATTCTGGTCACCAGCATTCCGCCTAGTGGGCAAGAAAGTGCTATAACTTGCCAAGCAAAGAAACAAAGAGAAGTGACAAAGCCCTTCAAATTCAGGTGACTTAGTATTTGCCTGTTATTTTTACCTCCACAGAAAGCTCCATGAGTTATCAAACCACCTCCTTCCAGCATCCCCAAACCAAAGATGGATGAGTCTCTAGTCCTTGAAAATCTATTTACTGGAAACATAGCAGGTGCTGGACAGAAATATGAAGTACAAGAAAGGATGTCATAAGAATAAGGGCAACACAATAACAAAGTCTATAAAAAGCAAATTTTTTTTTCAGAGTGCTAGCTTTGATGGTCCATAACATATTCAGAGGAAAGTAAGAAAACAAACAACAAACAAGTGACCCCCAGCCATCAAGCTTCTTCAAGAAGAGATCCAAATAGTCATACTACGGCACTCGTTCATAGATTTACAACCCAAGAAAAGAAAACTTTCCTTTATCCATGCCAGACTCCAGACCAGCAGGTTAGGTGACTTTGGCAGAGTGCTGCTTTTCAGCAGCACTTTGAATCATGTGGGCTAGTGTGCCTGCCCTTGGAGGCAGCCCACAGATGATGCTGACAGGATCTCTCTACACCCTTGAGAGTTCACATGCTTGGTTTTCTTGAATAACCACCACAAGCAGCTTAACTTGTCTCTTCAGTTAGATTCAGCTCCCATTAGTGTCCCGCTGACTCCAACCTGCTCAACTGGGTTCTTAATACCTGACAGAGGCCCCTTTGGCATTGTACTACTGAGAGTGGCAGGGAGGAACAGGAGTTGTTCCAGTGACTACAGTGCCTCTGGGTTTGTCATCACAAGCAGAGCTCATAGGGATTACAGTCTGGCAGCAAATTAATTTCTACAACCTATCTCAAATCGAAGACATCATTGGACACCATCCTCCTAGGATGCAAAAAAAAAAAAAAAGCTACGCAACCACCTTTTTCTATCCATACTTTATTGCAGGTGTACATATAATTATTTTTATTTTAAACAAGAAATTCCTTTCATGGAAAGGAGAAACTTTTACCATTAAAATAGAGTGATTATAACACGAGTATTTTACAAATATGTACAAATATTGGCAGCTAGTTTCTAACTGATAAATGTTTACACACTAACGTCTACCAAACTATCAAACCCAAAAATAAAAAGAGACCTTCTAAATCCAAATACAAACAAACAAATAAAAAAAAATCTACTACTAGCAGAAACAGGTGTGGGGGTTTTTTTATATGAATACAAAAAATTGCATAATAGATATTCACAGTGCTTGGAAGATATTCATTCTCAGTCTATACACAAAAGCGTCTGGTCTTCCCTTCATATGCATATATCACCTATAGTACTGGAGGAGTCTGCACACACCACTGAGAGAAGATGGCCAGACCTGTAGAATTTGCCTTCCCCACCAGCCATGAATAAATACAGGTACATACAAGGCAGTGGATGCTCATGCAAGTCAATTACACTGTTTTCAGGCATTGGTGTATTTTGTAACCAGTGGCAGCAGCGTTACAGCACTTCACCAAATCCTTTGGAAGCCTGGTAACTGTAAAATGAGAATACCAAGCTGCCTGGTGGCAATAAACACTTCAGTGGTTAGGCTGAAGGAGGTGTGAGCGTGATTGTCTTTGAGACAAGTGTGCACACGGTGCACATGCGTTTTATGACAGTTTTCCAAACAACTACGCGCACTGATTTTTGACCTTTTTGTCTTGTGAACGACCACTGCCAGAACCACAAGTAACCATAGGAGAGTTTAGCACAGCTGTTGCTCCAGACCCCACCCCCCCACTTTTTCCACAGACAGATGGGCATTGCTGCAGTAAGACCCACCGCTCCAGCTCTGCAGTGGCTGCAAAAGCAAGGCTCTTGCACTGCTGCAAGGCTGCTCCCTGCAGCGCAGCCACTGGTCTCCTGGACCCTGGCTGTGCCCATCCCCCATGGCTTACAGCCAAACAGGACCCAGGTAACAGGGAGCAACAGACAGCGGGAGGCTTGACTGGACTGTTCAAGAGCAGACAGCCAGATTTACTTTATCCATTTAGATCCATTTAGGAGAGTTTATTTTGGATGCAGTAAGCATACCTCAAGTACTTTGTAAAGGCATTTTGGCTTTGTTTGGAAGAAAGGAAAAGAGGCTACAGTGAACACACAGTTCCTAATTGTTCATTACAAAAAGAAAGAACAGCATGATCAAAGAGGGCACAGTCAATTAAGTCATGGTTGCAGTGAGTCTGTGCCCACCGTTCATTCCTCAAACGCACAGCTAGGGTTTAGTGCTGGATTCATCTCAGAGGAAGTACAGCCCCTGATGCCACTTCAGCATATGCAGAGGCACCTGCATGCTCTGTCTCTACACCACACTTGCATAGAAATAGTGAGATGATGACAGCTTATGAGAATGCAATTTACCATACAACTACTAAGTTTGCAAGCCCGCCATCAAAGCAGCAGCTCAAACCTTCCTCATCGTGGTCTGGCTTTCCTGCCCCTCCTCTGCACAACACACACTTCCTCAACCAGCAGAATAGCATCCCTTGGCTTTTAGAATTTGCCAAAACACACTTGCAAGGTTGTCAAAAGCTGGGCAGAGGTTACACATACCTTCAAGTACAAGCTTCTGAAATGCTGTGAATTGATGAGGGGAGGAGGTACTGGGGAAAGATAGGGGAGGAAATCAAACATATGTTTATTTGTATCTAACAAGGTAGCAGGATATTTTCCACACCAAATGCCTGAATCAAGCGTCATTATTATTATTTTCCTAGTGAGAGCCAGCACAGCCAGCTCCACCACTCTCAAGATCACCAAACAAGTACCCTTAGTCTGGCACACAAACAGCCTACACTTCCACCATCATCAGCCCTGCAGCACCACACACACATATTTGCATGACCTATCCATGACTAAGTGGGACACAGTCACTCTGTCTGTCCTTACAAAGAAACTTTCTCTAGTCCATACTTGTCTTCTAAGCAGAGGAAAAAATTCTAAGGAACAGATTTATTAAAAACAACAAAACAAGAATAACATAAAAGTATGAATCAAAGTAAGGGGTGATCATGTCTGGACAAATTCTCCAGTCACACTCCTGTCTTCAAAAGCCAGTCAATTAACACTCTTAACTTGTCTTCTGTACTCTCAGAAGTAGCCAAGTCATTTGTTTTATCATCTCCCCATCTCCCCAAGGATATAAGCATTTATTTATCAATCTGCATCACAGCAATACTAGACAGCTGAGAGACAGTTCCATTTGTTGCAGTAAATAAAAAAAAAAAAAAGGCCGCACACTGTATTTGGCTGGATGCTTACAACAAAACTAAACAACAACAACAAAGAAAAGAGGAATAAACTCCTGGCAGAGCACGTCTTGCTCCCAGTGAAGCAAATAGGCAACTTGCATTCATTATAACAGAAACAGGCCAGACACTTCCATACACAGCCCTCCAAATGTGCTCAGAGTATATCCTGGCCTGACAGCTGTTGGCAGTGTTGCAGCACCACAAACTCAAGACAGCCAAACTATCTGTACACTAGCATTAACAGACATGGACCACAAGAGAAAGGCAGGAAGATAAACTGACATAGACTTTAAATTTCTTTCTGATTAATCCATTTAGACAGAGTTTGCTTTACTAGCTCAGCATCAGTTTTGGTCCACTGTTTTTTGGTTTTTATGTTGGTTGTGTCACTGCTAATAGTGCAAGCCACTTCCATTTTCTGCTCAGACAGACACTTCCAATGTACACGTTAAGTGCTACACTCGTTGATTTGCCCTGTAGTCAGGTCTGCAGAAGTGATGTCACTTCCTGATACGAAGCTGAATAACAAAACCGTTCACAATCTTCTGCAAGAACCAGAGTGACATCACGTGTGTTAATGAGGTATATATTTCCATAATGAGCTGTTTCCTGGTATGGAAGAGCTCCAATCTCATTATACCACAAACTCCTCTGGGAGCTGATCCTCTCCCAGCAGATCTAAGGAGAGGCAGTTCATGGACCGCTTCCCGTAAAGGGCAGACTTGGTTTTGCAGTCCGCTGTGGAATAAACACAGCCATAGATAGACAGCTTATCCTCCAGGCTGCAGCCAAACGTGTAGCTGTGGGACGTGTCTGAAGACAGTGTGGCACTTAGTGGCGGGTGCTGGTGCTTATAAAGGCGGATGTCATCCAAACTCTGGCTGTGCTGGTCCATGCAGCTCCTGCTTTTGGGCGATCTGACCTGCCAGTTCAGCAAGACATACACGAATAAAAACAATGAGCTCATATACAGACTAAGGATGCTATGCATGCTACAAATTTTCCAAAATTGTTCTTCCATTCTTTCAAAAGAGCCCCACCAGCCTTCTGAAGGATGTTGGCTTAATGAAGAAACTGTGAACCATTAAAAAATTACAAGTGCATTAAGCTGCCTTATGTTGAGCCAGATTCTGATCTGTTTGCACTGTGTTCTCAGTGTCCAACACAATGGATGAAACGCTTGACAGATACTGACACCTGAATGACCTGACATTTCTTGGCAGATCCATGCAGTCATCCTCAAATGGACAAACTGCACTTAAAACAAAACTACCCCAAGCACTTCAACACACTGAATTAAGTCTATTGAGCTGAAAGGAAGGTTCAAAAGGCAGTGATGCAAACCAATGGGTTACCGTGTCCAGTAATTGCAACAGAGTTTCACTACATAACATCATTCTGCAAACAGGAGCAACAAATCAGCAGTACTTCCTAGAGGCAGCATCTTGCTATACAAGCTGTAATGAGTCAGCCTCTGTGAAGGAATTATTGACCATTTGAGACATTTCCAACTTTACCACTTGCTTCTTGTCTTGCTCTGCCTTTTTAATAGTCACCTCTTAAATGCTGATAATAAGGCTGATTTCAGGAGTATTCTTTTGCACCACAGAAAACGTCCTCCCAGTATCACTTCTCTCACTGCAATAGGAAGGGCATTAAAAAAACCACCCCGAAGGAAACCCTGTGCTGGCTCAGCTGTACTCCCAGAAACAGGAATATGTTGCATGGTTCTGTTAATGCTAAGGAAACCCTGCAGCATTTAGTAACATGACCTTGTAAGAAAGGTTTTGGTGGTTTTGTAAGGAGGCACCTAATATTTGATGCATAAAAGTGGCAGCCAGGTCTTTGCAATTGTATAAAAGTGTTGATCAGAAACATTTTTATAAAACAGGTGCCTCCCAGTCAAGTAACAGAGTAAGTATGTGTTGGTAACAGCAGTAACTTTAAAAATATTATTTTAAGCAAGATGCCTCCTTCCAGCCTTGAGCTCTTAAGCCGTCATCTCAAATATAGGCATAAGTTCACTATGATTTGTACTGCATGGTCTTTAGCTTTGGAAAAAATAACCAAGATTTTATTCAAATCTACTATAGCACTTTACAGACTATTTTGCTGATAAGTGAAAATTTCTCATTACTTTTGACTGGATCCAGGAAGAAACATGAAATACTAAAAAAAAAAAGTCCTAAGAAGTGATTGAAATCCTTGTTCAGATATTTACAATTCTTTCAGCAGATAACGCCAATCTGGATTCAGAGAGAAAAGAAAACGTGGAGGCTTTTTCTCTGTTTGTTTTCCAAAACTCCACAACATTTCTACCCCAGTGGATGCAGCTATACTTTGAAAAGAGGCCTTCAAAAGACATTTTAATAAGACTTTTCCAAACAAAACTTATTAAACTATGTACTTTACTATATATAATTGCCCTTTCTCAAATGTTTGATGGAAAGAAAACTTCAACAACAAAGACTTCAGCACACACAGAGTATAATCACACAAATGATATAATAATTAGAGCTTGAACATCTGTTTTTGCCCCAATGTGATTTACTTCTGGCTTCAGGAGCAGGAAGATGATTAAGTTTGCAACCCACACCCAAACTGCATGGATTGTCTTTGCTCTGTAATCCACTGAAAATCTGGCAGTGGTTGATTTTCCATTTCCCATCCAGAAACCTAAGGTAGACAATAACTGGCTTGCAAGATTTCCTTGCTGATTGTTCCAAACCTCTCTATAGTATTCTGAACCCAATGCTGCTCTCATCCTATTCCTGAGAGCAGTAGCAGGCCAACAGCTGGTTTTGATTACACCATTTAAAAATGAGTCAAATCCAGACCAATTTAGGTCACCTGATTTACAGCTGTCTCCATTACACTAGACCTTGGTTCAATGCCCACGCACATGCCAGACCCTCCTGCTGAGCACCCCCCTCCCTTACCTGGTGAAGGGATTCCACGCTTTGGCCTCTCATTTTGATTAGCGTGACTTGCACCACAGACAGTGATCCATGATTTATAGCTGTAAAGGAGAAGGAGAAAGGGAAAAGCAATGCAAGTTTGAGGTTTTGTGGGCTGCAGAAAAGGGAAGTTGTTCTCACAGGCCACATTCAATCCCTGCTATCCTCTAAATATAAATATGTATCAGTAAGCACCCTCAGTGCTCCAGGAATTTTGCTCACAAGTGCTCCTTTTCACCCCTAAAGATCAATATTTAAAAACTTTCAAGAAAACAGTTTCTCACCAACATGTCCCATTTTCACCCATCTTGTTTTACTATAAAGGCTGTACATCTTAAGGCCAGACAGCTCATGTGTGATCCAGTTGTCTAGCATTCCCTGTATCACAAGCCACAAAACTTTACCTATGAATTCCTGTAACTAGCCCATTTTTCTGTGGTTGAACCCCTTGGCTGTTTTGTGGTAATCAAAATTTTAAAGCAAATTACTTCACTAAAAAAGATTTACCTCAGTTATCTTTTGGTCATTAACTGAATATAAACTTGGCACATTTGGATAAGGGAGACTTTGAGGAGCACAAAGAAGAGCAGCACTGTACAACATGGAATGCTGCCCTTTAACCTCTAGATGAGCTGACTGCAAATCCTGTTGCAGAAGGCAGTAAGTAGCACTGGCAGTTGTTTGGAAGAAGGTAACAGTTTTCTTAGGTCCCTCAGATTATGCCTGTTGCTAGAGCCTTAAAGAGCAGCACTGAGCAGTACCAGAACGCCATCTCACCTTGGCAGCTAGCAGCATCTAGAGGCAGAGATTCAACAGATTCTCCCACAGTGGCCTCCTCTAACTGGTTTCCCTCTAAAGGCTCATCTACAGGCATCTCCTCTGGCTCATCTACTGCCAGCTCAAGCTCTAGGAGAAAGAGAGCAGCAGGAGAATGGTTAGCATTACACTTGTGCTCCAAGCTGCTGTACAGACTCTTACTCCCCATTCTCCTGCAGGAGAAGACAAAAGTGGGCTTAGAAGTCGCTCCATGTCTCCAAATTCTTTACCATCATCCCGAGTGTCATCATCAGCCCGCTGTTTGCTGCCAATGTCAATGCCAGAGCTACCATGGCTGATGGTTGAGCTGCAAGATTTCTCTTTCCTATGCACCCGGTCAATGCTGAAGGGCTCATCCACCGACATTTCCACTGACACCCGGTGCCTGGAGTCAGCCTCGATGCCCGATGTGTGAGAGCTGCCATGGCTCCCTGTGGACTGGCGTGAGAGACGGTTATCCCTCTGGCTGCCCCCACTGCTCCCGCTGCCACGGGAGTTCTTGTCACATGGGTCCAGGTCCATGTCTAGTGTGTCACTGATGTAGGACTCTCGGTAGCGCTTCTTCTCTGGGGAAGAAAGAAGAGAGAAACCAGTGGGAACTTTATGCAAGACCAAAGGAAGGGAAGCAAAAATATTCAGTAAGTTCTGGGATTGGCACAACCTCACAACTAAAGAACAACTCCTGCAGCTACTGAACAAATAGAGGGACAGTTTTGTATTTTGTTTGCTCAGCAGATACTGGGATGCCCAGCTGGTTGTAAAAGAATTAGTCATATTCGAAGTAAATCAGCATGTTCTGAATTAGAACAGGCAGGTAGAGGCAGTTATGATACAGAAAACAGCAGGTTCCACAGTGAAGAAAAGGTCAACTAAAAATAAACAAACAAACAAACAAAAAAGAGAGTGGCTTACTTAGCTAACTTAAGTGCTCAATCTTTAAAATCAGATGCATTGGCTCATTCTTGAAATAGTCACCAACATGTGGAATCAGCGAAGAACAGAATCCCCATAGCTGGTGTTTATTAATGATTTATTGTTTCTCCCATGGCTTATATGTGCCGAGGGTGGTCAAGAAGTCCATGAGACCCTAAGAAACACAAAACCACCTAGGGCCTTTTGCCCACAGGCACACATGATCAATGAGCCTTTCTACAGGTGACTTGCACATGCCACTGTTTCTGCCTGCACAGCTCAAGGCCACTGTTGTTACCTCACTGAAGGGAAAAAGAAAGAACCAAGCCAGATGAGACCAAGGGCTGCCTTGCCCTGTACACTGATTCCATACAACCAGCAATCACCACTTCAGAGATTAATGTAAGCTCCTTAGAATTAGTTGAGATGAGCAAGAACCAGAAAAGTTTCTTCCTGAGATCTACCTGGAAGGAGTCAGCCTATGTCCTTGGACAAGAGGACCAGCTACTCTTTGACTGCTACTGACCTTGAAGGTAACAATACAAAGCTTACAATTCAGAGAAGACAAAGTATCAATGGACAATACGAGGAACAGCAGTCAGGAAAGAAATAGGAGAAAAAAGCATTCAGGTGAAGGGTAGAGGGAAGGGGACACAACCGTATGAAAGAAGGGCTATGTAATGCATTTAAAACAGTCACCAGGAAGAGAGAGGTGGGCTGAGAAGTTGTAGGAAACCCAGCCTGCAGAGCTGGAAAATGAAAGGGGGTGAGCTGAGAGGTGATGAGGTGAATGAAATTTGCCTGCAAGGATACTAGGGAGTATTCTTTCGTGTTCAAATCACCGTTCCTACAGATACTCTACAGGAACCCCATCAGAAAAGACAAATTCTGGGAACCCTGATCTGCTCTCAGGCTGTTTCTGGCACCTGCAACTCCTAGTTTTTAGCTGGATGACACTAAAGACTAAATTGTGTGCAGTTACTTTAGTAAAGGGCACTAAAAAAAGTAAGACACAGGCTCACAATTTGTGCTTCTGCTTGAACGCAAGATGATTTCATTCCAATGGAAAGCTTTTTATTTAAAATTATTTCCACTCAGAAGCATGCATCATATCCACAAATTGGAAACACAGAGAGTAAGGATCTTCTCTTACTTAAAAGGAGATATTCCCCCTCTACTACTCTCACACACTCATGCTTTCTGATCACAGTCTACAACGTGGGAGCCATAAACATTTCTCAGGAACAGACCTGAAACATATCTAACACCTCTGTTTCTCTCACTGGGTCCTTGATAAGTCAGAAACACCATTAATTAGATACAGAGCAGCCACCGTGAAGCAACAGCAGAGCCTAATATGCTCTTCCCCTTACCAAAGTCACCTGGCTGTTCCTTAACATACCTTCAGCCTCCTCCAGTTTTTGGATTTGCTTCAACACTGGCTGAATATTCAGAAAGAGCCGGTGACTGTTGCTGAGCAGCTGCAGCAAATGCCGTGACCTGAAGGGGCAGCCTGTGTAGTAAACCAGTTTCCTTGCAGACGGCAAGCCATCTGGCTGGATCTCAAATTTTTTCCCCTGCATATAGAGGAGAGATGCCAGAGAAATGAGCAAAAGCATGTTTCCAGCCACACAGCTACCAGAGATAGCTGTGGTTTTGTGCATGCAAGTGACAGGACTTGACATGGCAGTGCAGGCAGGCTGACAGCTTTGCCACATCCCAGGTTGACAGCCACTGCCAGATGGCCTCCATTCCGTCATACTCACCAGAAAGGCCAGCTTCCCAATGTGCGACCAGGGAAAGTCGTAGAGGAGCTGGCGAACGTGATTCACCTCCTGCAACACATCAAACTCAGAGTGACAAAGGGACTGGCAGGTACAGGGTGGAGTCAGCGATGTGCAAAGAATTTGCAAACAACCAAGAATTTGAGATATGTGGAGCCTGGTGTTCACAGGGGAGGCAGAGGAGCCACAGTGAGGGGGGAGGACAGAGAACTGGGCAGAGTTAATGCTACACCAGAAGGCTTTCACAGCAGTCTGTTACCTGATAGATGTGCATTCCTCTCAGGGTCAGGCCCAGGATAACTGTTGGTCGATCCTCCTTCTTATCCTAAAAGAATAGAAGAGCCTGGAGTCAAAGGTTAATCTACAAAGACCATGCCCCTGTTCTGGCACCTACTGCAGGAGAGGTAGCAGGACTCCTCATCAGGCAGATGCCATCAGCTCATTTGGTTTTTATTATGTTTGTAAAGAGCACCTTGCCTTGTTGACCCCTGAAATATCTACACCTTAAATCCCCTTGTGCTGGGAGACTCAGGAATTTCAGCAGCCCATGTCCTAGCTGCCCTGGACAGGGAATCCTGTAGCTTTAGTGATTTGAGGGCATGGACAATTACTGCTCTCAGAGGTACCTTGTAACCTCTCATACTGCCATGTGTTGTCTCTGCTATCCCCACAAACATGCACCATTCTCGCTCCCCAGGTAACAGAGAGCCCAAAACAAAGGGACACCCATCCCCCTCTCCTTGCCATGGCACTGCTGTTCCCATCTAGGGACTTCGTAGATCTTAGGTGTCCCTTGGCTGGGGGGCTAATCAATACTCAGAGTTATGGGACTTTCCTTCTAACCTTTTAATCTGGGTTTTGAGAGCAGGTGGTTTTACATGTTTGCATCTGGGCTGGAATTCTGCCTTGCTTTTAGCTCATGTTGTATCTTGCTATGACATACTTCGTCTCTGATAAGATTCCTCTGCTTGAAGACCAAAAAAAATATCATAAACTAATTCTTTCAGCCTCTCCTAGCACAGCAGAGTTAGGGAAAGGAAGGCATGTTTTTGTTAGGAGGAGAAGGAGGAAGAAAATTTCGGGGTAAAAATTTATGGGCTCACAGAACTCAAACTTTGCATCACAACCATCTCTCCTTATCTGTCTTGCAAGATGCAAGCCTTGTGCCATTACATTGCCTTATATTAGGCACAAGGAACAATCCAGGAATCCAAAACTGACATATAACTGAAAAAACACCAACCAGTCTTACACGGTTAGAGAAGGAAGGGGATAAGAAAGTCGGAATGACTCAGTGTCACCTTCAGTTATTACATGACATTTGTGTGAAAGCTGGCTGACCTCTTGTCATTATTTTAATGAACTTCAACAAGAAAAAAAAAAAAGGCTTCTCTGATTTTCCTGGTGCAATTCTACCAACAGGCATGGACAAAAATTAAGTTTTGCCATTCCTGTGGCCAGTTTCTTGGCCAAGAAACAAAACTAAATTCCAGCTATATCTGTATATTGGCAACGGATTTGTTTGTGGGGACAGGCCTCATTGGCTGAGCATTTTAGATTTGTCTGGCCTCTCTGAATCAGAGGCAACCATCCCTCAAAAAAACAGAAAGAGAAAAATGCAATGGTGTACTCGATTAATGATGCGAGAGAAGTTCAAAATAAGAAGCTCTTTGTTTAACCTTCTGCAGCCTGTAGAAGTGGACTGGCACATCTTCCAGTAGGCAAGACTCCTTAATGAACTTCAGAACTGCTTCCTTAGTGCTCAGCCCTTGCTGTTCTCGGTGCATCTCTGGGGCATGTTTCAAGATGTAGTCGCTCCCCCTCTTCGCAATTATCTAAACCACAAAGAAAACAAACAGGTCAGCAACTCTACAGCGATCCACATGGGAGGGAGTTGTGATCAACAGCAAAGCAGAGACTGGAGGTGGAGGAGGCTCATATATTGCCTCAAGATGTTAGTCCATGTTCACTTCTACCTCCCTGGAGGATAAGCATTTAAACCAGCCCAGATGACACTGATGTCTCCAAACAGATCCTAGATGGCAAAATTGTAACAGACCAAGCCCACAGAGGTCGGGTCAGCTCTTCTCACTTTTAAGTATTGGAATTAGTTTTCCTAACTCTTGGCATCCATAAATGTTTATGGGCAGATAACAAATATTGCTCTGCATGCCAACACAATCAGCAGCAACATCTCCAAACAGGGCAGAAATACTAGGTTTTCCTTTTAAGACCTGAAACTACACATTAGGCTTATTTAGCATTTCCATTCTCAAAGGGACAGATAACACTATCTCAAGGTATTTTTTTTATCTATTGGGAGTGGTTGGCAGGCACGTGGCTCTACTAAGCAGTACTAAGCAGTACAAAAATCTGCACTGGGCCTTTTGCTCCTGCCCTGTGGGTGCCCAGTTCCCCTGCTTGCACACATGCTCTCTCCATACAAGCCTAGAGGGTGGCCCTGACCCCTCCCATGCCTGACTGGCCCCTTTCAGGCTGTAAGCAGCAGTGACGGATAAGAGGGACATCGGCTGAATTCACTTCACAATATACCCGACCACTGGGGACATTTAAAACTAGATTGCACCAGGAACTTGAGAATATCCTGCTAGAAACAACCTGTCCTGGCTCAAAACAACCAGACTCCATCACCACCCAGTTCCCACTTCCATTTTATATTAAAACCCTTGTTTATTCTGTTGGGTAACACCTTTGCCCTCCTCTGCATGCCTTGACCGATTAGTTGCCCTCCCACGAGGAAGGCTGGCCCCGATGGAGGACAGCACCATTGCCATCAGCTGCAAAACGTCAGCAGAAAGAGACGTGCCAGCTCCACAGTTCAAAGCTGGGTGGGTCAGCCCAGGGCAGCACTGCCTCTCCTCACTTGCATGAGACTTGGGGCAGCCCTTGGCCAAATGATATGAAGCACGTGTTGGAGGAAGAGATTGCGTTGGAGGAGGAGGAGATCTCTCACTATCTCCCCATGGGAGCCCAGAGGCAGGGAGAGAAGCGTCCCCACGCCTGCCAGATTTCAGTGTTTATAATGATGTAATAAATCACCCACGTACTCGCTTGGGGTTGTGGCTCAGCACAGGTGAGCCAGGCTTTGCCTGGGCCTTTGCAGTGTTTGCCAAATGAGCAATAGTCTGTGATAAGCCCTTTAACTGCCTCAGAAACAGCACACACGAGACCTACCTTTTCCAGCACTTCATTAGCTACCTCCTGACAGACAACCCATAACAAAGAATGGCATGGGATGAGGGCCTGTTGTCTAGGACAAAGGGGCATTTCTGCACAGCAAGGCAGGCAAGCCAGGATTTGTGCATAAAGGAGACTATCAGCCTTGCTTCCCCAAGACAATCCCTGTCACTGTTCTAAACCTTCTTCCCAAAGCAGGTGACAGTGTCGTCTTTAAGGGGAGATGCAGCTTGCCTGGGACAGTGAACTAACAGAGCCTTAGCTAGTTTGCCTTCATTTGACAACTAAATCAGTTCTTGGCTTGAAGGGCACAAGTCATGTGCACATGCTTATAAACAAACATGCAAACCCATTTCCAGGCCTTTCCCTTTCCTCTTACTGCAGTTGAGCCAGAGATTAATGACAAAGCAAGCACAAGAGGCACTGCACAGCAGTACTACCCCTTAGGGTTTGGATTTATTCATCCCTGAGGCGAGTATTACAGAGATGGGAACAAAGGACAATGGACTTGGCTTCCAGGCCTGGAGGTTTTCTGGAGAGCTTAGGTTGTGCAGATCTTGCTGATGTACCACTACAAACGCACAACCCTTTAAGCCATAGAAGAATTAAACAAAGACAGCTGCACTGTCAGAGTTATTCATGTAACACCAGCACATTCCCTCACCAAGGAAGGATGCAGCACCCACCTCACTGATGAATGAGTCCAGGAAGAACAGGCACTTACCTCCAGTGGACAGACAGGAGATATCCCCCAAGGGAAACTCAGGATGATACTCTACCCCTCTGCCTGATCATTGCAGTGGGAGTTGGGGAAGTTGCATGGCTGCATTAGGTACTACCCTGACAAGCTCCTGCTGTGTGTACAATCTGTTGACAGAAATATTCCCCCCCAAACTTACCCATTGTGGGAAATAAGCCTGAGGTTCAAAATATTTGCCAACATGGACCTTCTCTCTGTAGTTGCCCAAGTCTGCCTGTAAGCTGTAGGCAGCCAGCAAGAAGTAGATTTCTTCTTTGTGATTGCAATGAGACATAAGTACTTGCTCTTTGAGATGGCAGTAGTAGAGCTGCCGATCCACCTTATCGCTGCAAAACACAAAGGCAAATTTACCTGAAGAAGAAAGTTCAGATAAGGCCCCTCAAAAACATCATCCTGTTGAGAAGAGGGATTAAAATTTGACATGTCTGGTGTGTGCCAATGCCACCCTGATACCAGTTATGTGTGCGTAGGGAGCACCAAACCAAGATCAAGGTCTTCTCCCACTAAGTGTTGTACAAACATGGGAAATGGTAGCTTCTACCTTGAGAAGCATGAGATCTAAGAAGTTAGATGAAAGAAAAATCACGCCACACCTGTTTTGGAGACTGACTACAATCAAGCACTTCTGTTTCTCTGAAAAGCCTGTAGGAGCCAGGAGAGTCAACTCCCTTGAATTCCCAGTCCTGTTGCTTGCACACCTGTCCTCCTTTCCCCTCTAAACTTGGCACTGCTTTATTATTTCACCTTGCCTTAGGCTCAAGATACTTTTCAGCAGCTAATTCCCTGCAAGGTAGATCAGAAGGTAGAGAAGCCTTGGGTTTATTTCTGTCTTCTTCCTCAAGCTGCTAAATCGGGATGGTCTGATAAGGCATAATAACTGTAGCACAGCATTGATAACCCACACAGCCCTTGCTCTTAGAGCTCATGGAAAGCAGGCTGCTGACATGTACATATAGGTGAGGTGCTGGGCACTACAGACTGCTTGTAAAAGTGTGTGTGCATAGTTTGAAGGGGCCAGGTAACTACCTCTGCACGGCTCCACACATCTCTCCAATTAAACTACTAGTGCAAGAGAAAGTTGCTTGTCATGCTGAAGGACATGTACATCAGGAGCGGCAGAATAATATGTAATCTCCTTTTGTACATAAGAGCAAAATGAAATAAGAAGCACTTATCAGCCAAACAGAGTCCAGAAGAAAGACTCCCCTGTATCCAAGAAAGAAAGACTATGGAGAGAGAAAACATAGAAAACCACAAGCTTTGTTCAACATGAGAACAAATGCCAAAAATTTGGTAAAGATTTTAATCCACCCAAATGATCCCAACTCTTGGCTTGCCCCAGGGTCAGAGCCACACCAGAAGTGCTGATGCAAATTAACTCTGTCAGTTGTTCATTTTCAACTACCTCATCCTTTGTTCTGTACCGTGGGTGAGGGTGGTGCTGTTTTGAGTGCAGTCCATATTCCATGTGAATGGACTCCAAATGCAAAACTCTCTAACTTTTGAAGTAATTTCTTTTGTCCATTTACAAAGGTCCATTTCCAGAAGCAGACTGAACAGAGCACTGCTCAGATACAAAAAGCAGATCCAAAATTGTTAGCAAGTGCTTTAGAGTATAAGTAA
Source organism: Manacus candei (assembly GCF_025592945.1). Taxonomy (NCBI): domain Eukaryota; kingdom Metazoa; phylum Chordata; class Aves; order Passeriformes; family Pipridae; genus Manacus; species Manacus candei. Next base: position 1,055,586 of record NW_026138129.1, on the reverse strand, counting down.
CTATTTTTGGTATATCCATCTGATGCTTTTCATACAACCAAAAGACACAAGCAAAAGAGTGCTAATCGTGTTTTGATAATGTCGTCATTCAACCTGCTTCTAAACACAGATGGAAATGCAGTCAAAATTTTCCTAAGGATATGGAGTATGCTTCAGGCAGAAAACATTCATAGCTGGGTGAGGAAGTCTGTGAAGGTCTTAAAAAAAAATTCTTAAACAGATTTTTTAAGGTTATTTCTGTGAGCTCACAGAGATGAGCTTAACAAAGAAACTTTATTTTTCTTGCCCTTTAAGAACACAATGACTAATTCAAAACACAGTAGCTACTGCAGAAGGGAACTTACCCTATTACTCTTCCATTTTCTACGTAGTATTGCACTCTAAAGAACGCAACAAAAGGAGGGCTGAATTTCTCTGTTCCCTGGAGCAAAGACAGAAGACAAGTTAAATTATGAACAGCATCCAAAATTCCTGTTCCCCTGTCTGGTAATGTTCTCTTCTCCCAAGCTCACTACCCACACTGCTTTTCGTTTTCTACTCTTCGCTCTTGGCAAGTTCTAGGGGGGAATTTGACTGTCTTGGAGGCTCACAACAATGAGGCATCACAAAACATTCAGACAGGCTGAATCACAAAATATCCTATGAACAGAAGATGATTTTTGGATAGGAGGGATGAGTCCCAGTGTAGCCTGGGGACACCCAGCCTGGCTCAGAGTTACCTAGCTCAGCACCTGGCAGCACCAGACGCATTAGTGCTGAACACAGCAAGTCTAAATCGGCCTCCCTCAAAGCACCAGGCAAGGCAGCAGGGCAGCATGCCATGCTGGCATGGCTGTGGCGTTTACAGGGCACACCTAGGAGTAACCAGCCATCCCTGTGCTGCACCACATCACTTATCAAGGACACATGTGCTGCCGTGTTCAGCATTTACTGCCCGAGGCTGAGGCGCACCAGCCTGATATCAACTCCGAGCCTTTTGTTTGGCAGGGCTTGTGTTTAGTTATTCACATGTTCCTGCAGCCACAGACCAGAAGGCAATGTTGATGTCTGCTTCACACTGGGGATGTCTGTTAGAAGAAAGCCAGCACGAGTTCTGATGTTTTAACTACAGCCTATCTTTCAGACTTACAGCCCTGTTTAAAAAGGAGAAAAAAAAAAAGAAGAAAAAGGGGAAAATAAAAAAGGAACATCTTACTACCTCATTCTTTCATCTTTCCTACTTTGCCACTTGACTGCTCACACAGGTAACTTTGCTCCTACAGGCAGTTCCAAGGTTTTGCTGGTCGGACCCATTTCACTGGGACAAGTTACGTGGCATGCTCGGCACATCTGATGCAGACAGCTTCTTGATCATCATGCAAATATTTCCATTTTATTTCTGGAACTTTTTTATTGTCACCCTATTTTATCAGCTGGACTTTCAGCTTTCCACCTGAAACCTCTTCATAGGAATTAATTCCTTGTCAACTAACCCAGTCTGATAGGCTAACTCCTCTCAGACTGCAGTACTGCCAATGGCAAGTCATTCAGTCTTTTATGATTCACATCACATCAGAGGTTCAACACTTATCCTGACTTGGAAAGTGCTGCAAGAATCCAACCACAAAGCAATCGCAAAGCGTACCCCATCCCGAGGTGACCAAAAACACCTGCCTCTGCTGAAAGGATGGGCCTCTGCATGACTGCGGTTGTCTTTGAAGTAATTCTCACTCATTTGGGAAAAGCAGAGCACTTGTTTGGGGGTAAGAGAGATCTCCAACCTCACTAGTCATCTACAAATTTCTCTGAGCAGCAAAAATGGCAAGCGTGCCTACTCTGCAAAAGAAAACCCTTATGGAAGATGGAAAAAGTCATAATGAGCCAATTAAGGTATCTGAATCCAATTGCTTGTTATACTTTGTTCTAGTCTATGGCTCCTCTAATAATGACATACACAAACAGGCATTATGATGTTTTAATGACCAGCGTTAAACAATTACGTAGGCTTGTCTTTATTTCATGCAGCTTTTCCCTCCCTTGCCAGGGCTGGCTAGCGTTAAAGAACTAGGACTCTTCTCAAACAAAATATCCTTCTTCTTCCTCCACTGTCCTTTTGCATGTACTCTAGAAGAGTCACAGCTCCAGTCATCTCCCTTTTATCAGGTTCAAGTCACAAAAGGTTTTAGGTTGTTTTGCTTAAGGATAACAATGAGGTCTCAAGACTAAGTTCTAGACTAAGTTCAAATGGAAAACTGACCCACTGACCCACTCCACTTCTGTAGCAGCTAAGCCGCAACCATGTGGTTACTATTGCTCAGGTAAAGTTGTTTAAGGGGCTGTTTCAACACTTTTAATTAATTTTACAGCTGTGCACAAGTCACTGCATATTGCTACTGAAAAGTATTCTGCAGACCATCTTCAAGAAATGCTTTATGGACCTTAGTTTAAGAGTTTTCATTTCACTGTTTAGTTCAATAAAAAAGCAGCAGCCTCCAAAATAAAACACCCTTCTTACTTTGGTGGTCTCTTTCTTCCACTCCTTTGAAAAGTATTTGCTAAGCTTCTGCTCCAGGTCTATAAAAACATATTCATTATCTGAAAGATAGGAGGAAAGGGATTTCATGTTAAATAATTAGAGATTTTTATTCATTAAATATTTAGATGACTCTACAAGTTATGTCCAAACAATACATTTCGAAACATAGCCGACCAGGGACTAGACAGGGCAGGAAAAAGAGAGTATTCTTAAGTACATACACTACTCCAGACAGTATGGAAGGAAGGTCAGTCATGCCTTGATTCAAGAGATGCTGAGCTAAAGTTTCCCAAACACCTTGGCCAGAAATATAAAATTCCTACTTTATAATCCAGAAACCATTTACAAAAGGGAAACATCATCTTAGTAAGCTACTTGTGCTGTCAGTTTAGCAGATTCAGTTTTTTATTATTATTAAACAAGCAAATCCTACCCAAACTTCCTATTCTGCCATCATGTAGCACCATGCTCCAACATGGCATAAGTAATCGAACAGAGTGGGGTTTGACAGGTTTCATCATCTATGTGTGAACTGGATCCTCTGAGAGAGTGAGAAATAGGAAGAACAAAGGGAAATGCCCTCCTCAGAAGGTCTTGTTTCTCCTGCTCACACCCAACTTCTTTCATATGGAAAAAAGATGAAGAAAAGGAAGAGAAACCTGGCCTCTCTCAAAAGACCAAAGGACCAGGGCTTGCTCTCCACCATAGTGAGGGTGAACAAGAATGGCACATCATCTTGAAAAAGCTTTGTGTTGCTTTCAAAGCTGATATTTTGTAACACTGTTTCCCAATTATCAAATATAAACAACTCAGCCAGTGAACAATTTTCTCCCGGGTCTTCAAGTTATTAAAAAACAAAAAAAAAAAAGAAAAGACCTGATGGGTGTTTTAAGCTTCAGCAGCAATGCCAGCTGAGCACATTCACCTGATAAGTCCCTCTACTCTTTGATCTTGCCCAGGACAGCATTTTGACAGGTAACATAAGTGCCAAGATGAAGAGCTTGTTTCTTAGACATGAAAGGTGCAGGGGGAAAAAAAAAAAAGAAAGAAGAGCCCTTCACAAAACAATCTGCCCCTGAAGACCAGCCTGGACTTCCAAACTTTGACTTTTGCTTTCTGATGTCAAACAAAAAAAGAAAAGAAAAAGAAAAAAAAAGAAAAAAAAAGAAGATGAGAATAGAGGTAAAAATTTTGAAAATTTTCTAATGGAGATTTACAACCGAATGAGAGCCTGCACTCGTGCCTGTATGGCAGAGGCAGGACTGGCAGCAGCCAGCGTCATAGCAGGTGTTAAAGGGGACTCTAAGCTACCTCGCAGCCATCCTCCCAAAGCATTACAGGAGCAGATTTAGCAAATACGTTCTTTGCTAGCTTTCAAAAAACAAGCAAGCAAAACAACCTCCTATTGCCAACTCCTTCAACTCCCACCTCAAGGGAAAGAAACCACCCCCGGTGCTATCCCAAACTGGTCCACATCCCACCCTAATAGGAAACCTTGTGTAAAATACAGTAACACTGGACATGAAGAAGACAATCCCCAAAAGTCCTGTTTCCATTTTTATCCTCTTTCCTGCATTGTACTGATTGAAGCTGTAATTTTAATACAATTACATTTCTGTTACAGAAACAGCACAGTATTTAACAGCACTACTGAAACTGTATAGAATTTCTGAAAGTGTTGTTGGTGGGAATTTAAGTGCTGTAGCATACAAGGTGATATAAAAGTTGTTTGGCTATTTGGACAAGAGAGGAAGAAATTTTATCATCACAGACACTGCATCTTGTACCTGCCTCTTCACTTATGCCTGTAAGATAGGGTGGCAGGGGGGCTACGCTGGCCCTAGCCATTACTTCTCTAAGTCCATTAAGATCAGATAATGCTGCCTTGAAGAGGCTGGTAAAAGTCCTAGTCAGTGAAAGAGAAGGGTTTGTTCACCTGTTATACTTGCCTCTGTCCCTTGTCAGCTGCCAAGCATCTCTCTGTAAAGCTTTTATTAAAAAGTAAGTAAAACTTGTTTAGGAAGCAATTGCACAGCAAGTGGCAGGAGTGGGATAACATAAGCATGGCACCCCATCCCTCCCTGGGCTTTGGCAGTCCCAGGGCAGGGCACTTACTTCACTACAGTCTCCCACAGCACGCCCAGCGCTGCTCCTGATGGCACAGCACTGCTAGGTAAAGCCTGTATCGGCTCTGCCAGCACCGTGGTGTTTAGCTGCCACTCGTAAAGAGGGTAGAGAACCTGCACAGCTGTACCAAGTTGAGGGGTCAGTTTTCCTTTCTCACTCAGGAATGATCCCATGCACAGAGGTGTTTAGAGAAACAGGTGAATTACTCCTCAGCCCGAAGGGAAAGATAGTGATAGCAAGAGCAGTGGCATACCCTGAACCATCCCATCACAGCTGAATACTAGGTCAGAAAGGAAAAGTATGACAGAACAGTTACACTGTAATAAAGTAATTTGTTGTCAAAGTTACCCACACCCCACAGCCCCTTTTTATCTGTCACATTACACAGGTTAGAGAGATCACTCTGTGAGGGCCCAGATGAAAAGCCTGAGGACTCCAGGTTATTATTAGGCTTACTGAGATGTGTCCACAGACCCCAAGAATAAGCCAGGCTGCAGGAGAACACCCCAATGTATCAGCTCTCCCTGGGGGTCCCAGTATCAGCTCTCCCTGGGGGTCCCACTCCTCCCCAGCCCAGTCCATCGTCCTCCCTCCCGTCCAAGAATGCAGCACTGCATTCCTGTCTTAATGAAGTTAATATTGCTGGAATGTCAACCTGCAGTGTAAGCCTCCATCTACAAAAACAAAGAGGTATTCCCCTCTGCAGCCCTACTGGTTTGTGATTGTTTTGGGTTTTTTTTTTTCCTTTAACTGGATTAGTGATGAAACTTAAGAGATCTTTTGACAAATGCCAAAACTGTGTCTGATTTGAAAACAAGCATCTCTAACAGATATGAGGGCACCAAAATGCAGCACCTCTGAGCAGTGCTGTAAAGGACAGTATAGAAATGCACAGATGGCCATCTTTCCAGGGAAGAATACGTTTGATCTGTTGATCCAAACAGGGCTGGATACTCAGCAGGTGCAAACTGCCATTGCTTCACTGGCCTCAGCTGAAGGACAACTGAAAGGTACTAAGAACCATGCACACATGAAAGGTACTTAGAAGCATGCTACACATGTGAATACACACTCATCCATCTGCAGACACCGAGTTTATGAATTTCATCTCAGCGCTGTCAGTGACCTTATGAAATATCTCAGCTTCTCTTATAAGGTTCCCTCATGTATGTGTGTACAGATACCAGACCTGGCACAACACACCAGTGCACTGCACTGCAACCCCAAGAAATGTCTCTGGACAGCCAGCTAGTTAGCAGTAATGCAATTTACACCTTTCTCCCAATTTCAGCTTTTAAGAGCTCTCAAATGAAATTGAAAGTTTATGCTGTAAAAATCACATTTCAAATTAAGGAGTTACCAGAAATGCAAACATTCACCACTCCTACTCTGCAAAATTAGCTTAGCACATTTACATATTTGAGAAAATGTAGGACACGCGTTGTTGAAAAAAAATAATGGGCCAGGTCTCCAGTCAATAAAAAAAGTGACACAGTTCCAGTGAGTGATGTACATTTACAATAGGCATTATTTACACTGCAGGAAAAATGGGAATAGAAAATGATGGCTGTAATACAGGGTCAAGTCAGTTGAGTCATTGTTACTCTAAAAGCCATTATTTTGCATTAACCAGTTCCTCCTCATCTCATTTTTTATGAAAGGTAAGTTCTCTGCATAAAAGCTAAGTAATGGTGAATAACAAAAAAACCTGTTCTCCTGTGCCCATTTTGGCTAGAAGCACTGAGAAATTCCATAGAGGTGTTCTACCAAGAGAAAAGCTTAGGCCCCGTAGGCAGCCAGGAACATCCCATTAACTAACTTGGTTATATTTTAGTAATAGAGCCAGACACTCCCAAAGAATAGGATTCAAATAAAATATAATTTAGTGCAAAGCCAAACTTCCACATAGCATGCATTTTCTGTCTTAAAGAGAAGGGAAAAAATTATCCTTAAGTTCTCCCAGACGCTGCAAAAAGCCTCATAGTAACACCTTTATGTCCCTTGAGGCGCAACATGAAAGAGCAGAAGCAGGACAGAAGGATGCTGGGGTTAGGGGAGAGTTAAAGCTTAAACACTCCCCCTCCACCTCAAAAAAAATACCTCACAACACGTACTGTAGAGCTCACATAACCTGTTTAGCTTCCCTGAATACTAGCATGGATTTTTTTTTTTTAATTGAAGAGCTGGCTACACACTCCTTTTGCATGTACATCTCCCCAGGCTTCCGAGTGAGTGCTAGTGGTCTCGGAACATCACTATCCAAATGGCATCCGCTCCCATCACCTCTACACAACTTCTGGATGCTCCTGGTGTTACCTTTCAAGCCAACAGAAAGAAACATTGTCTACTCTCCAGTACCTGGTTGATTAGTTTACAATGGGGTCTAAAAGAACTTGGCTCAGGATAACCTTGTGGTTCTAGCTTTAGTTGGAAATACAAGTAAAACAAATAAAGAATCTCAACAGAGACTAGGAGTAAAGCAAGAGAGGTCCTGGTTGAGGTCTCTTTACCTGGGATGGACACAAGGCACATGGAGGTTATTATGAAAGGAGACAATATCAAGAAGCCTGAGGTCCTGCAGCTGCTAGGAAATGCTGAGGTCTGAACATAGACTGAGACAAAGGTTCAGTCATTCCTGGTAATGAAAAGGCACCGCAGGAATTTTATGTTGGCATCTTACAGTTAGTAACAAGACAAGCCCAGGCACAGATTTTCAGACTTTGGCAGTGTCATGAGTGATTCTTCTGCACAAGAAGAGCTGCCGAACCATTTCTAGCACTGCTCATCCAGGAGCAAACAAACTCCTTGCAGTTCTCAGGCAGGAAGGCCCTTGGCTGGATGCTGTACTGATGCTGAAGGAGAAACAATTTACAGCAGGTACAGGCAAAAAAATGTCTTCATAGAAAGAGACTGCATAAGTACTTTAAAGAAGTACTATATACTCTCTGAACAGTTGAACTCCCACAATTCCCTCTAGGTGGTACATTTCTGTACATGTTTTTCTTATCTTGCATTTAACTCATTCGAGGTATCAAAGTCACTGTAATAGAGTTGTACCTTAGGTTAGAATACAGATGAAATTCATAAAGGAGATGCAACTATCCAAGCAGATTTAAGAGGACAGGCAGAAGCAGGGAGAGTGGGGAAGGACTGGGGTGTAGAAGTCATCAGAAGGTATTTTGGAGAATTTTTTTTGTCATCTGTCTCTTAAGAGACCCTTTGTTGTAAGAGACATCCACATAATATAAAGATAATATGGTGGCATATTCTGTCCATGAAATTCAGTTCTCGAGGATATACAGATGCAGAAGAATTAGCTGGAGATAGAGTGGTCTTGGCAGAGTTAATCACTGAGCTCCTTGCTAAGTGTGTGCTGGGAAGCATGGGCCTAGCAAGATGAACAGCCATAGCTGTAATAACCAAAGGATGATCCTCAAGGCAGGGGAGCTGAAGCAAAGGGATTTGGTTTTGTTAGAAAGCCAGCATGACAAATCGATAAGAGGACATGGAGAGACAGCAGCAGGGTATAGGAACTGCAGTCTTGCTCCTTCCCAGTCGAAGGTTTCCATCTGCTTGGGTCAAGCAAGGTTTGCTCCTAGAAAGGAAAACCCAAGACTCAGGATCGAGGGATCTGTGTTATAACTACAAAAGGGAGCCTGGCTGTTCTCTGTCTGCTGACAATCTGTTTTGTTTTGGAAGACTGAATGTGTCACTGCACACACTTTCTGATAACAAGAGAGAAACTTCCCACAGGGTACTAGATAAGGTTGACCCCTCAGGAGGATTTGCCACATAAGACCCAGTTGCTGATGCCTATGGAGCCAGATTGAGCCTGGCAGGGTGGCAGGGTCTTTTACTGAGTAAACTACAAGGAAAAAATGCACTTTAGCAGCAGCAGCAGCACACAAGGTATAGCCTGCCTGACAATCCGTGACGAAACTAGAAGAGCAACACGTCCCAGGGTTTGTGCTGGTGTGGCCTCTTATTCATGTACACTCCTGAACTTTATATTCAAAGTGATCAACTTCTTATAGACAGAAGTTTTTTTCCCACCAAATATATTTGGTTGAAGTGTTTTTTCTCTTGAGAATAAAAGTTTAAGAGTAGAAGAAGCTAAAAATTCTGTCCTGTCACCAATACTGCATCCTTTAATCCTGAGCCTTCCCTCAGCATCTGCAACAGTCAGAAGAGAAGGTAACAAATTTAGGCAATGAATGCTGGAAAACATGCTCCATGACCTAGAACTCAGATCTTACAGCATTCATGGTTTGCAGTTTGCATGGTGCTTTGTGGTGCTGTTTTCATTTTTGCCACACTTATGGGTTAAACTTCTGTTCATGATTAAGGACCCCAACCTCTCCCCCTCACACACATACTTACTATGAGACCAAGTGAGCATTAGTGTATCTGTACGTCTGCAGGTCAAATGGGCTCCTAATCCAGATAATCCGTGCAGTGTGATTGGCTACAGTGCTGTAGAAATCCTTTAATTTTCATTCTCTTGCTACTGCTGACAGTCAGGGTTTTGTTGATAAATTAGCAGGAAAGTAATGGATGCAGGTGGATTAGAATACCTAGTTTTGCATGTGGCAGCATCAGACTCTCAAAAATAAATACACATTAAGAAAGCAGGAAATATATAATTATTAAAACAGAGCAGCTGTTTTTTAAAAAAATGGTGTCTTAGAGCTGCAGCATAGAGGCAAAAGCATGATACAGAAGAGGAATACTTTGTTCTCAAATGTGGATGATTCCTCTCCATTTTTTGGACATCTAACCCAGCCTTTCCTCACAGACCAGCCCCATGCCTCCCCTTCATAGCCTCTGTGGCATGTACACTGACTTGCTCCCCAGCAGAGGCAGTTGACTTAAGTAACCTCAAGACAACCCTGGGCAATGCAAAACTTACACAAGGCCTCCCCACAACCTGACCTGAGCGCTTCCCTTTCTTGAGGTGATAGCTTGTTATGAAGCCAAAAATCCCTGAAAAGCAGGTAATGCCCTAAAGGCTACTTCCAAATGTCAGATTCAGAGTGCTACCTTTGCTATGGAAACAAGACCTCAGCCACCATGGGCAGCAAGGGAGATAATCGCCAGTCTGTTGGCCAAAACAAGATGGGGGGAGGAAATCAAGTTGTGGAACAGAAAAAGTATTTCCTCTGCTACAGCTCTACAGTAATAAACCTGGAGTTATTTTAAAAACAAAATAAAGGAAACCTTAAACTCCACCCCCCACCAGACTCCAGGCAACAGCTTATTGGACTTTGACAGACTGAAGTTGTGGACCAGAGAAAGCAATAAACTGAGCAGGTTTGCTCCCTCTCTCAAGAACTTGCTGCAGCCTTCCTGATGGCTATGCCCATTCAGGCTGAGAAACTCACTGCTGACACTCTTCTGTCATCTGGCCCCAACAGTTTCTTAAACAGGGGCACAAATAAAAACAAAATCTTCTTATCCAAAATTCTGGCACCTGCCTGGGTCGCAGAGGGAGATGGCTGTCAGGAGCATCCAGGGTGAGCATGAGAAGCCTTCAATTAAGCAGCTTTACAAACTGAGCTACAGTAAGCAGGAATGAGGAACAGTGAGGAAAACAAAACCAAAAAGAAAGGTTAATTCAGCCTCATGGACTCCTGCAACTCTTTTCCTTTACTTCCGTGTAGTGAGAAGATAGTTTCCATTTAAAGCTGTGGACAGTACATTTTAAGGTCTAGTCAACACAGCTTTATTATGCTTTTTGAGATGGGGTGGTTACACAGCACTTCCAACAGACTGAAAGAGATCTGCCATAATAGGGTATTTTGCGGTCAGAGCCCCTGTGTTTCACAGGGTGAAGGAAACTACACCACACGACAGTTGGGAAGGAAGGAAAAAGCAGGGTACAGAAAATATGAAGCAAAAAACATGTGAAGGGAGGGAAAAAGTGAAAGAAATACAGGAAGAACCGGAGAAGAGTACCTAATTCAAAGAAAATAGGAATGAAATTGCCCTGTCTTACAGGGGAGGACAGGAGTTCCAATTTCAGCTAAGATGTCCTCCAAGTGGAATAGGCAAAAGCTGGTGTTAAAAAAATGAGGCAAAGGGGAGGACTCAGAGACACAGTTGTTTGTGAAAAAAGTTAAAAGTATTCAAGTGTTCCTCACATTAAAAAAACCCACAGGTATATTTGTTAGCTACTGGTTTAGTTATTTTGATGGAATCTCTTGGAGACTCTACAAACCTTATGGTCTCAGTTTGACTGCTATATTCAAAAAAAGCAAAAATTCTTAAGAGAACGAGAGCAAAAAGGAAATGAGACAATTAAACTTAAAAAGCCCCTATTTTATCCCACATATTTGTAAGGGGGCAAAAGAAACCTTATTTAGAAGGACTCACAAAAGACTACTCTCATTTCAATGAAATATCTAGAATTACAGTAGTAAATAACATACTTGAGAAAATTTTTGGAGGAGAGAAAAGTCTTTCAGTGCTTTTGAAAATGTGGGGAGGCAGGCTAAGCAGGACAACAGATCCATTTCTAATTACTAAGAGTTGGAGGGGTGCCAATGCTCACAGCATCCTAGAAATGCAATCTCTCATATCAGTTTGCTTCTTTAAGGCATCATCTTAACACAATTTCCTGGGCAATACTGAGCTGCAGGACCAAGCAGACTCGCCTTTAACCTACAGACTCAGAAGTTTTGTATTTCCCATGTGGTATTTCAAAACCCAAGGTGTCCCACATGTGCATTCAGTCCCCTAAAATAATTTGAGTTTCCTCCCCAGTGCTATGTTCTTCACATGTGGCTTCAGAAGATAAGTAACACTTTCAGTCTCAAAGTCCTTTTTAAAATTCACCTCTTGTTCAATACTTACAGCATTATATATAGTGAAAAATATGTTGATTAGCAACTCCTGCTACAGGAGAGAAAGCCCCTAAAGAGGTGGAACCCAAGAACAAAGGTGGAGAACAAAAGCCCCCCCTTCTCCCAATTTGTCTGCCCACATACCAAAGATCAAAAGAGCTCTGGGAAGCTTGTGCATAATCTACATACTTTGTGACCTTATTACAATCAAATTCCCCCTACAGGCATGGCTGCTGTGTATATATGCACACACTGTAAATACACAAGTGAGTCTGTGGATGTTTGCCAAGTCACTTGCTCGTGCACTGAGTTTGCTTACTTTTAACAATGCTGAGGCCAAAGAAGTGAGGCTCTTTAATCTTCACTAAATCACAAACTTGCTGAAAGAGCTCCTGTCCAGTGGCTTTGACCTGAAAGACACAACAAATCTAACATTACAGATGGCTCATGCACCTGGATAGAGCAACTCTTCTTTACGTTGGCCAATACATTTTTGGGTACCCTAGCAAAAAACCCAAGTACAACCACCCCACAGAACATGCTTTGTTTTCAGTATTATTACAGAATAATAATCAGTAATAAATACAGAAATGAAAATACTGCTCTCTTGCAGATTTTGTTTTGAGAGGTTAAGAGAAAAAAAATTGAAAATTTTCATTCAGATCTAGAAACAAAATCACACAAAGAAACACAATACTGTGGTTTGAAATGAAATAGCTCATAGGTTAGAGATGAGGTTGCTCTGTAACCCACACAGAAGAGCTTGTTCTGTCTCCTGCTGACTTCTGGTTACACAGTCATTAACATCTTCATCTTCTGCTGCTGTCACAAGCAGCCTTTAAGCTCTTGCCCATTTCCATGCACATTGAGACTTTCCAATACTCCTGCCTCCCATAATGCTGTGCATACACTGAGGAAGCGCTGGGAGAACAGAGCTGCCAGCACACGCTCCTGCAGGGGACCAGAGACTGGGCAGTACTTGTAACCATGGCACAGGCCATGGGAGCACCATGGCACTGCAGCATGGCTCCTGGGTAAATCTGCTAGCTGGGCTGCTTGGAGCACAGGCTCCTCCAGAAAGAGTGAGATTCTGGCTAACTGCATGTGCAGACCTGGATATGTACTATGATTGGAAGGTTGCCCCACTAAACATCCCCTCATCTATAGTCTCATTTCTCCCTGCCCCACTGCACCAACCCAGAAGCACTGACAAACCAGAGGCACAAACAGAAACCCCCCAACCCACAGAGGCCTAGGGGAAGGAGATCTGAGCAAAAGTAGATGGGGAGAGCAGAACAACACTGACAGACAACCTCAGCTAAAGCCATGGTGCAGCCAGCTGCAAAATGGGCCGGGCCCTCAATTTCATTACCCACTGCTCGATCATGCTGATCAGCAGCAGCAGGAGCAGCCATCCTGAGGGGTATAGTGCAGGGCTACCTTCAGAGAAACAAAGATGACAGGGCAGAAGTTGACTGCTTAACTCTCCTACAAACCAAACACCATCCTAATTCTTCAAACTCTTTTAGGGTAGGTGTGCCACACTCCTCAGAAACCGGCTTGCGCTCCCCTCCCTGCCCCAGGATGTACCATGTCACTAGACAAGGACAATGGGAAACAGGAGGTCATTTAAGTACTCATTTTCTTCTACTTGACAAGGCATCACTAGCCAGATACTCACTACTGTTTCACCAGGAGCTTTGAAGCCTGCACTACACCAACGCAAACACGTGTGTGCTTTGTGAAGGGAGGAGGTAGGGCACAGTTCCAATAAGACCCAAACCCACACCTGGGTCTTGTCACAACTCTCCACATGAGACTGCACCATTACAGTCTCACTCCTAAATGCAGTATTTGCTCAGCCACCAAGTACACACATTTGGAAGGGAAAGTTAGGCACAGATCAGTCTCCTTTCCCAAGAAAACAAGCTCTGAGCATGTTGTTCTACCTGGGAAGGACTTGCTAAGAAAGACCTACCTCTAGCCAGAATAGTTAATGGGCATACAAGAGTCACTGGCAGCACAGGACTGTCTCTCTAAATGCTACATTATGAGATGAATTTTCTAAGTGGTATGCTTTCACACCTAAGGAAAGAAAAACCTGCTTTATGATACTTAGTTCTAGGGAATAAGCACTTCAATGTTTTGTGACATTCAGCTCTAAACAGTGATTTAAGCAGATTTCTTGAACAGCAGGTATGTGACTACCACCTTGTCCGTTCTCCTCTTAGCACTTGCTTTCTGTATCAAGTTTTACTCCCAGCCTTCAGGGCAATGCAATACCAATTACATTTGAAATTGTTGTTCCCTCCTCCTGCTTTTCCTTCTACTCAAAGCAACTAATATTTCCCTTTGTATTTTTCATCTGGATGCTTCTCTTTGGATTTTCCTCATTTGCATGAGATTCCTGTGCCAGCCTCCATCCCAGAAATGCCATGAATCATTCCTTCCACTGATACTCAGCATTGCCCCATGTCAAACTCAGGGCTTCTTTTCACATAAAATTTAGTCTGAAGTGAAGTGCAAGTTTACAGAAGGCAACTGCTACTCCAAGGTCATTCTGTGTACATTCATATGCATTAGTTATCTATCTCTATTCCTCTTGGTCCATATGCTTTGAAACATCAGTTCTTCTGCTCACAGAACCACTGAAAGACTTCAGAGCTATGCTTGCCATTTACCAACATACAGGACCTCACTAGACTTCCTCCCCTCCAAAAGTTTGTTCATGTTCCCACCCTTACTCTGTCAGCTAGGCAAGGTACAGCATCTGCTGTGCCTGCTCCTGAACTACCCAAACACAAGTGGAGTGGTTGCCTGCCCTGCTCCCCTCACTGGCAGCTGAACCTTTGCTAGCGTACATCTCTCCTTCCTTCAGCTGCTACCAAAAAATTTTAAGAAATCTACTCGATATTGATCATAAAAACTAGTTGATATTGACCAAGAGGTTCAAAAGTGTTGATGAGATAAGCCACAATGCTGTCAAGACAAACAAAACTGAACGAATTGGATACCAGTACAAGACCTTTGGTACAACCGATATGACTTTTGGCTGCACCATTCTCACTCACAGCCTGCTCAAGCTCCTTGGTGCTCACATGCCATCTCCCCACTGGGGTGCCTGGAACAAGGTAGACTGCTTTGCTCTGTGCTCTGATGTTCATTCTCCTAAGCAGAAATCTCTCACTTTGCCTCGTCATCCTCAGGGCAGCTGGTCAGCTGCAACACTCACTAGTGGGTGCCCACTAGAGGCACTGCTCTGCCTCTCCTCATGTTCACAGTTGGCCCCAGGAAGACAGTTTTCCTCCTCACTATCCCCTCAAATTCACTGTGCTTTCAGAAAGGTGGATCCCAAAGTTAATTAAGAGATACTTGATTTAGAAGGAAGAGAATTTAAAATGGCTCCTGCTCTTCTCTCTTCAACAACACTATCTGTGAAGGGCGTAAGACAAATTCATTTTAAAGAGCAGGCTTCAGTCTGTATGTGACCACATAAAACACATAGGTAAACTCTTATCTGGAAGGGTGGAATTTATATGGCAGAGGGGAGAGAGGAATTACCTGCATAAACACTGCGCTTATCAGGGGAAGGATCTATAATTTATTCTGCTGGAAGGATAACCATTCCTACCTACCTCACTGAGCTGCAAGCTTGTTTAGTATTTGCATTCCACTCTGAAGAGGTTAAAAGGCTTTGGAAATCTTTAGTAGTGGCATTATTATTCTAATAAATGCACAAAGTATCATCTGTGGTTGTGCTAATTAAATTTGGGTTCTACCAACATCACTAGAAAATTGCCTTGATGTTTCTTTAAAAAAGAAAGATCTCTCCAGCTGTGAAATGTTAATTTTTGTTGTTGTTTTGAAGGGGTATTGTGGTAAAGTCAGAAGCCAAATGAAAAGCTGTTTTTGGTAACTTGCCCAGCTGTAACAGGTCATGTTTCACTCTCTATGCAATTAGGACACAACTGTGTGTTGAGGTATCATGTTTTGGCCCAGGCAGCTATTCCCTCTCACATGCAGGCATCTCCAAGTACACACTTTCCCAACTTCCCAGCCATAAAAGAAAAGGGCAGCAGAAACCATGATGGTGCATGTCTTTAAAAAGGAATACAAAGGAGTGCTGTGGCAGGGATGCCTCTGTGGGACAAAATGGTGATGCTCAAGGCACTCTAGCTCCTTGGAGGGGCAGGCACTCAATGCAACACACCATTTCTTATGCTTATTAAATAACCTGGGGGTATTAAAAAAGACATGTAGATGTAGCATTTAGGGAGCTGTTTTAGTGGTGGACTTGGCAGTGCCATGTTTATGGTCAGACTTGATCTTAAGGGCCTTTCTCACTCTAAATTGATTTGATGATAACCTGCAGGTATTTGGGGTTTATCAGAGCACAAGCCAGTGATGAAGGAACAGCTGCATGCTCAATCTGGGCACAGGCACAGAGAGAAGCAGTGACAATATCAGCCCTGCTGGCACACTGCCCTCCTGCATGCCAGTCTGCAGCTTCCCCACAGCAAGACAGCTCCACTATCTCACATCTTCAGCCTCCCTGATAAAAGCTGTAAGAAGGTGAGATTTAGGGTCAGATGCAACAGACCATTACCCAGGTCTGTGCACCTGCCACCAGGAACTTAATTAAATCATCATTTTGTGGCTTGCACAAAAGCCAGCAGATTGCAGAAGCCTTCTGGGACAGTGGATGGGCTGGATTTGAACCAGTAACCTAGAAGCAGAGTGTCCCAGATTTTGCTGTTAAAGCTTTATTCCATCCAGCCCTTGAGGCTGTTTCAGTTAAGGACACTACACTTACACACAGCAGGTAGGAAAATTCCGACATGGATTTTGAAGATTGGCATGCATAATTTCAAAAGCTGCTGTTTCAATCAAGTGCTTAAAATAACAGTTCACCTCAACTGTCTTCTCCCCCTCCTCATCCCAGAGGGGGGGGAAAACCTACCCAAAACAAAGCAAAATCTCCCCAGCTCACACACGAGTGCAAGCACACGCTCACAAGAGAGCACTTATCTTTGAGGCTACCTTGTCCTCTGAACGTGAAGTGCCTCTTGTCAGCTCAGTTTCTCACAAGTTCAAGGAGCAGCCGGCAGTGCACAAAGAGGCACCGTGCTGTGGCAGACACTATGCCACCCTGGGCTGCCAGCTGATTCACCTTGTTCACCTTGTGCACACTCTGAGACATTCGAAGCAGCGATCAAAGAAGTGAAGCAACTTACCTCTAGTTTTTTGTGTGCACAGTACTCAAAGGAGGCAAAAAAAGCCCACCTTCAGTGGCTGTTTACTCTGCCTTGAAGGCTTTGAAGGGATCTGTGGGCTATCAAAACCAGTGATAGCTAAAATGCCAGAGTAAACAGTCATGTGTTGGGCACACTTGCCAAGTCATCAAGGCATTTCAGGTTCAATTTTTCAAAAACTGCTGGAGTATTATGAGTGGCAAAAACACTTAGGGATAATAAAAAATAAATAACAACAGAAAAAAAGCAGAGGGGACCCCCAATCCTGTAACACAGTTGTGACTTTTAAGGAGTTCTGCAAATAAGCTGAAGCTGCCCAATTAGAAAATGGAGCACCAATTACCCTAAGCAGGCTAATAGCCTTTCGGTCAGCAGACCAGCACCAAGCTTTTGGGAGAACAATGGGAGCTAACAAAACTGAACTGTGGCCACAATGCAGTGACCTCCCAGTCTCCCTCCTGGCCACTCACCCCGACGGCTAGGCTGAGCTGCTCACGGGTGGGCAGGAAGACGCAGACACTCCGGATCTCTGGCTGCATCCTGCCTGTCAGCAGTGCCCTGCTCATGGTGGGCAACTCCACAGGGACCAGGGTCTCCTCTCCAGACGGGTCTCAGGCTCCCTTCATCCCATGCACCTGTTGAAAAGGTGAGAGCATCAGTGCCGTGCTTCTGTCGGCACTGGAAGCAGCTCACAGCATGCATGTGATGGGATGTTTTTCTTCTTGCTGTTTAAAAACAAACAAACAAAACAACAGTCATCCATTTTCCAGGGCCAGCCAACATTTCCACCAGCATCACAGCACAGACCAGGCAGCGTCAACCTTTAAATAGCTTGAAAGTCCCAGAAGAGTGCCATAAAGCAATGAGGTCTCTCTGGAATAACAAACCAGACTCAAGGTTTCCAGACGCATGAAAATGATAAGGCAGGTGACTGCTTCCTGAAAACACCCACGACATGGGGGAGCATCCTGTTCTTCGACCAGGTACCTCACTCTCAGCCAAAGCAGAGATTTCAATGGGCTAGCAGGCATGCATCAGTGCAGAAGACTTCATCTGATCGGTCTTCCCCATCAGTCCATCCCTAGTCCCTGGGAAACTGCTGTCTCAAATCCTCTATACCTCAACTCAGAAGAGGAGGTGGAACACAAACTCCTAAGGCTGAGTCACTGTCAAACACTTTTTGTGAGATAAGCACTACCAACCTCCTCTTGAGGGCTGAGCCCAGACTGCATGAGTATCTTAGAGCTGAAATGAAGATATTAACAGAAATAAGAGATGGAAGTTCTGTTAGCAGCCCTAAGTACGTAGCCAACATCATCTTCTCATTACAGCTAGGTTAGACACAGTCTCCTAAGCAATTTGTGACATTTTATGTACAGTCCTCTCCTCTCATATGCTCTCCAGCATTCCACTCAAGGAAGTATCCTGTGGCACCTGACAAATTCATTGGGAAAGGGAGAGGCTCCTCGACAGTGGGTTAGGTAAGAATGGTAGCAGAGACCTGAGCCAGCAAGATATCAACCATGGGGTCCACTCCATTGCAGTGCAAGATTTGATGCAAGTCAAACCCCAACCACCTTGAACAAAGCCACCCCAGCATGATTCCCTTTCAACACCTGGACACTCATCACCACCACAGCAGAGGTGCTGCTGGCTGACATCTGCCCACAAATCCCCCCTGCATCCAGGGACAGGCACAGACCCCAGAAAGGGCAGCCAAATGCACTGGCAGTGCTACCCTCTCCCACAGCCCACAGCACAGCCCACCTTCAGGGGACAGGCTGTGAAGGGAGGCATGGACTTTTCCTTCACTCTCCACAATGGATTCAAAGATGAGGGATCATAAGCAGCAAGGAAGCAGGTAATGTGCTAACACACAACATACATACACATACACGTACATGCACGTATGCATTACACATAAGTTTTAAAATCATTTTGTATTTAAAATCATGTTTGTCCTGGTTCAGAAGGAAAACATGGCAGAAACAAATTCTTGTGTGGGAGGTGGGAAAAGCAAACTGTCATGGGAAAACAAAGTACAGTACAGAAAACAGAACTTGGTTTTATGCTTCTCCCTTCAACTTCATGCTCAAGCCTTCTTTTTTTTTTTTTAATCAAATACAGGAAAGATATACAAATGTCCTTTCACAAGTATAGAAACTGTTCCATGCACCTCCTTCCCTGAGCCAGCATATACAATGCTTCTTAATACAGCAATTTTTGATTCAATTTATGTAGAGCATTCCTTATGAGACAGAAGTACACCAAAAAATTGCATAAGAGGGGATTATTAAAGTCTATAATTATTACTTTTTTCAAAACTGGTATTTAGTTAAACAAGAACTAGGAGTTTTAAAAAGATTGCTCTAAATTATAAGCAAGTGACAAAAACACATTTGACTTTCTGGGACAGGTGACAGCTGTTATTAAATGAAATATTAAAAGAAAAACTCTGATTTATCTTCTCTTATTGATATAATTATACTGGCATGCTCTCTTAGGCTCTGGACTATGCATTATTAATGGCTGTATATAAAGTACAGATGTCTACAGAATAACTTGAGGGCAACAAGTCACCATTATTATTGCCAGCTGATGTCATACATGCCATAAACTTTATCAACAGCATAAAGACCTCGGAAAATGAACTCAAGCTTTTCTACATAAGGAGGTTTACCTTAATTGTCAAACTGCTGCACTGGCCAGTACACATTCCCACTTGCAAGGGGAAATCACGGCCAGATACTCATGGGGCTCATACCAGAACTGAAAACAGGATCGAAACAGTGACCATGGAAAACATATGCACACAGTTTCCTGGGGACAACTGAAGAAACTGAATCCCACTTCCCCATAGCCTCTATAAAACAAAGCTTTTGGAAAACTTGTTCTCTTGTCTCATACCTGCTTTGTCCACTTCAATTTTTAAGAGGCCAGCTGTGGACCCTCGGGACAGGGAAGTGAGAAAAGCAGGAGAGAAGGTGTTTTTCTTCTTTTGTTTTAAAACAAATGAGCTTGTGGACCCTGCCACAACAGGTAAGAGGTTAAAAAAGAAATGTCCTTAATCTGAAGGGGGAGGTCAAACACAAGCTCAGCTCAACCTTCTCTTCCTAGAGGTATGTTAGGATGTGATAAAACATAATGAATCATTAACTTGCTATTATTGTGTGTTTACACCTTAAAAAAAAAAAAAAGAAAGAGTTGTGAGTCAAGAGAAACTGCCCAATGAAAACAACTGGCCAGAAGGAATGCTCTTACTTAAACATACACAATTTCAGACTGCCCATATGCCATTCTTTTGTTTACCACTGATTCCAACCTCTTAACCTCAATTAAACCCTAAAAGCTCCAGCAAATGCACTGCAGATGAATTAATAAAAGCTGAAGTCAATCATCGGCCTCTGGGACACCCCACAGGTGGTTTGGTTTTGTTGTGTTGGGGTTTTTTTTCCAAACTAGCATCACTTCATGTTTTAGCTCCTGCAGAAGTGCATTTCGAGATGTAATTGCTTGCTCAAAGGCCCAGCAAGTCTATCAATTACAACAGTCAAAAGCAGTATTTATTTGTATTCTTCTGGTATCACACAGGGGGCTTATTAATGCCCAAAGTGGTGGCACAGCTTATTTAGCAGTGTTTATTTTACCTAAACACACACGCAGCGGAGCTTTGGAAAACATGCCTGTCATTAATTTCAAGCCTTCTCTCGCTAAGCAGTTGAAACACAGTCATAAAAACTCAATTAAATCTTCCTCTCTTCTCTCCACAGACCCTCAAGTTGTCCCCCCGCACAGGGCCAGAACCTCAGCATTCACCGGGTCAAAGCAAGCCTGGATGAGGTTTCCTCCAGCAAGACAGATAAGAGCAGCAAAGTCCTCCACAGGAGGAAGAAGAGGAGGAGAACAAGGAGAAAGGAACCTGTTTGCTTTGGATATCAGCAAGATGGCTCACAAAACCACTTCATACCCGCTATATACACAGTGACACAAGGATAACCTGCCATCACTGAATTTGGGGCCACACCACAGCCGACCTCTCTGGAAGGTCTCATCCAGACAGCACGTGGGTTCATGTAACCTTATGAACGTCACTGTATTTTACACATTATTTCATGGGACCACAGCGAATTGGGTCCTAATTCTGATTTCAGCCTTTAGGTACTGCCACAGCCACATCTCAAGGGGATAAAGGGAACAGATGAACGAGTCATCACCTACCAGCTCAGAATAGCAAAACAAGAAAAAACAACAGATAACTCCATGCTTCTCTCACAAACACCTTGAAACATGCTTTGTAAGGTTTATTACAGTAAAATACCTGCTTTTCCTAGAGTGGATAGAGAATGAGCACTGAGCATCTTCCTGATGAAACCTTACCACAGGGACCCTACAGCACCCCATCAAAAACTGTCCAGAAACATTAAGATTCTTCTTAACATTTTCCAGCTATTATCCAGAGATGTCTTAGGCTTCTAAGACAACTAGACTCCCAGGCTGCAGTTTCACAATCAGCTTAGGCAGCTTTAATCAAGGCAGTCCCGCAGCAAGACAGACAGACAACTGCCTGGAAACAAATCTGCCCTTGGCAGCAACCCACATGTGGGCTACTTTGTACTCATGATGAAACACAGATTTAACACCAAGAAGCCCCCTCACCTTCCAGGTATTTTGTCCCCTCAGACACACACTGAAGGGCACCAGTACTATCTGCAAAACAGAGTAATAAAGAGCCTGAGTAAATAAAAGATGTCATGATGGCATACATTAGCCTTTCCCAGTAACTTTAAGACCCCACCCACCTCTTTTGACTACCCCGTGCAATGATGAAAGTTTCTCTGGGAAGATACATCAGTCAGGAGGGAGGGGGGAAGAAAAGTTGCTTGTCAGGGCAGAAAACAAGACTGAAGCTAAACAGCTTTACATCATGGCTGCAGATGATGTGACAAGTGACCAAGAGTCAGGACAACCAGGTCACATCCTGCAGCATATTCCCAGAAACACACTGACTTTTCAAATGCGTCTGTCTCAGCATCGTTCCAGGACTAGCATAACACATCCAAGGGCAAAGATGCCACAAGGAGGTAAGGTACCAAATTTGGTATCCACAAACCACTTGGGACACACACCTGCCTTCAAACACTGAGAGCTACTTAGTAAGAAGACCCTATTCAAAGCCACTGAACAAGGCACCTCCCGGTCACTTGAGTGCTCTGAAGGACTGGATCCCAGAACTGATGCACTTGCCTATGGACAGATGCAACACTGGCAGCAGGGACAACTGGCTTCAGCCTCCTAATGTGGGAGATACAATTGCAGCAAAACTTCTGCATTTGCTAACCACAAGTAGGTTAAGTCTGAGCATGGTCCTCTTGCAGGGATGGGATATGGGTCTGGCTCCCACCTTTCCTTCAGGATTTTCAAGAGGTGCAATGCAAGATGCCTTCAAAAACTTCAGGGCTGTGAACCCAAGCAGGTGGGACAGATGGGGAAATCGCTGAGCATTGGTCTTAGGTACCAGCCAACCTATTTTTTTCTTTCTTCCTGTACAAGCAGCACTCCCTGGCAACATTGAGCTTTAACAATAGCAAGGCAAATGCTTTCTCGTTAGTCTTCTTTGCAGGATTAGACACAGCTCTTAGTTAGGCATGACTGCTCACACTCCCCACCTTTGTGCTATGAAGTTTTCCTGCCTCACATCAAGCAGCACATGTGAGTGCTAGAACACAAAACATGCTCTTGAGCTCGTAACTCTTCTGCTCTGCATCCCCCACAATGTGGCTGTTGGAAAGAAGGGATCTCCCAAAATCCCTGGACACCCATTCCTGGGATGATGCTGCTATGCTACTCTGTAGGCTGCCCTAGTCCTTAAGCTCAAAGACAGGGACAACTCTCCTTATGTAGGGATGGTAGCATTCTCTGGTTGCCAAGTAAAAGTGACTCAAGTTTTTGGGCACACTAACTAGTCCTCAAGGAGAAGAAAAAGGCTTACCAGAGGACAGAGCACCAAACGAGGTGCTCCTGGAGAGCATGGAAGTGCAAGGCAGGGCAGCACTGGCAGGACCACGGTGGGTGGCTGCCACGCTTCCATCCAGCTCTCCCATGGGATGAAAAAAAGCTCCTCAGCAGTTTGCTCCCTTTGAGGACAGCCTAGCATGACTCATCTGAACTTAATATTTTCCTGAAACCAAAACTGAATTCAGGAATCCTTTGAGAGAAATAGACAAATGAGTATTAAAGACTCTAGGCAAAAAAGGACAAATTAGGATCTCACAGAGATTATGTTTTCCCATCACTTCCAAGTGATGGAAAGTGGCTTTGAATTTTTGTACACAAAAACAGGCAGCCTTTTAAAATATATTATTTTATCAGAAGCATATGCAGAACTTAGCAATGTACACGTTTCAAAGAATGCCCAAATAGTAAAGTCTGCAGCTAGAGCATGCAATTCAGGTAAAAGTAGTAGTATGTATCCTATTGCATCTGACTACTGACATGTAGTTTCTCATCATCATGAATCTCTTTACTTCTGCATAACCTATTAATGGACTTGTCTATTGAATGCCAATCACTTATAAGACTTCCTCATACTTCATAAATCAAGCATAGTAATTGAAATTTAAGAGTAAGTAGCACTTTGAGGTATTGACTGGCCCAGGGAAATGCAGAAGCATAAGAAAAAACAGCAAAAATACAGGATAGGGTGTGAGCCAGCCTCAGTATCCATTACACCTCACAAGGAGCAGCTGCAGAGGAAGCCTGCTCAAAAGTGCCAAGCTCCATTTTCTTAGCTGGATCACCAACACAGCATCGTATGAGATCCTGAGAAGGTTAAGGGAAGTGAATTGCTTGAATAGCCATTCCGGAACAGCAAGCTTGCCTCGTCTCAGACACACAGACATGTCTCTTTTGAGATGGAGCCTTAGGGAAATCTCATTTAAGTGCGCACATATGCAGAGCCAGGAGTGCTGTAAAGACAATGCCAGTAAGGTACAGTATGAAGAACACAAACAGAAGATACTTCAGTTTAGCACTCCAGTGCTTGGCAATTCTGCTACGTAGTGCAATCTTTAGTA
This sequence comes from Manacus candei, assembly GCF_025592945.1. Taxonomy (NCBI): domain Eukaryota; kingdom Metazoa; phylum Chordata; class Aves; order Passeriformes; family Pipridae; genus Manacus; species Manacus candei. The sequence continues at coordinate 1,031,777 of NW_026138129.1, read as the reverse complement.
CAGAACATTCATTTTTTCTATCTATGGGAAACAGGAAAGCAAAAGTACAGACACAGTGCTGCTTCAAGTTCTTTAAAATAAGGGAAAGTGAGGTTTCCTTCACAGCCATTGCAACTGTTGGGAAGCTTAGGAAGAGTAGCGAGAGCAGCAGCGAGAGCAGCAGCAAGACCTGTCTCTCTACTGGCAACTCAGAAGAGAAGCACCTTTCTATATCATGCAAATGGCAAATGCACGAGGTCTCCTGACCCAAAAGCCTATCAGTTAATTCTCCAACTGGAAACGTACTCCTTTTTTTTTTTTAGTCTACCAAGGCTATAACAGGGTATCTCCCAAGGGGTTCTAATATACTCTTGCCCCAAGCACAACAGCTGAGAGATAATCTTCTAAAAGCCTGTCTTTGCACAAGTCATTTCACAGCGATAGCATTTTTTTATACTTGACCTAGGCTGGACCGATTTGGAATGGATCTCCAAGACTCCAGAAGTATTTTGCAGAGCCATCTAAAAAGTATGAATAAACTCTTCCTTCATTTTCTGTTCTCACCAAGATCTTGTAATAGTTCTACAAGTAAGCAGACTATGAAGCCTTTATTAAAAAAAAAAAAAAAAAAGTAATACCTTGAGTTACAGGACCAATAAAGACAGACACGCTTTTTTTATCACAATATATCACATAACAAACTCTTCTGAGCAGGAATAGCTTTACTACCAGCAATAACCAGTAAAAAAAAAAATTGGCTTACTTCCCCAGAGGAAGGAGAAAGTCCACTGGTGATTTCATGGCTTTTGAATCACCACCTAAATATTCAGACCAACTAGGCAGCTTCTGCATCAGTTTGCTTCTTTTTCCCTCTGAAGTGCACAGCTAGTCTTGAACATATTCAGAGCAGAGAGGAATACTGATTTACATAAAGTGGACAAAAAGAATAGATAAAACTCCACCTGGAACACAGCTTGCCTCTATTACAAGTGTGAAAATGCCAATCTGCCAATACCTTGATAAAATTAACAGCAGGGTCTTTATGATTAGATGCAATTTCAGAGACTGCACACAGCACTGCCAGACATCAACTTCACCGAAGCAATGGGGAAATGGGAAGACACAGACCAAAAAGAAACAGAACAAAAAAAAAGCAAACCAGCTTTACAGAGAGTGCTGCATTTTTGAAGTGATACAGAATAGTGAAAAAGAGGAAATAGAGGGGAAAAAAAAGAAAAAGCAAGCATAAAAAATGGTTTAACAAGAAGCAAATTATCTCCTCCTGCAATTCTCCAGGGAGCAAGTCCTCCTTGTCAGAGGATTTTGTTTGGGCCAAGCCTACCGTCTGTCCATGCTCAGGTACCAGCCACACACAAAGAATTAAGGTATCACTGCTAAACACCAACAAGATAATCAAGGAGCAGTGCAGTATTACAGGGCTTTCTGCAAGAAAAGAAGTGTAACCCTGGAGCACAGTAAGCATGCAAGTCATTTACATTGTCTTGTGTTGCAGGAACAGTAGGGCAAGGACTTTACTACAAAAGCTATCTGATACAGAGCTAACCACTGGATTCATCTGCTTTTTACCTGCAGCGTTGGGAACAGCAGAGTGCTGTAGCCTGAAGGCACTATCAACTTTGCTTTTTATAAAAAAAAAACAAAAACAAACAAAAAAACCTAACAAAAACCCCACGAAAAAAATCACCCACAAACCCCCTAATGACAACATGGCCCTTACCTGATATCTAAAAACTTCTCCGATTAAAAAAACACTTAGAATGGAAAACCACATGTAAATATAAATGGTGTTTTGTGTCACTGGTGTCTATCCCAGTTTATCACGCTCATATAAACAACAATAATGAAAATTCTAAGGGAAAAAAACCTCTCCAAAGAGCACAGACAGTATTTTTCGGTAAATCACTGAAAAGAATCACTACAACTTACGTTCTTCAATAGCATTGTTTAGACTTATCTTTGCTTATATTTGTCTTACTCTTTTTTGTTTTATTCCATTTTTTTTCCTTAAGGTGATCTCTGCAAGAAAACTTCCCCTGTTCTTCCCCCCCCTTTAGATTCCAGTTTCTTCTGATGTGGCATTCCTCATCTGAAGCCAAATCACTGACTACTACACAGACTGTCAACATTACCAGTGCTGAAAACAGAACGCTTTGATAAAGAATGTACAACAACCAAATGGAAGGAACAAACAACAGTGAGGCCCAGACACTGTTGTCATTCCAAGTTTACCACGAACAAAATAAAAATTAAATAAGTTAAATAAATGAATGGGACACCAATGTCCGAACAGTTGTGGTTTGTTGCTTTGTTTGTTTTTTTTGTTAACATTTTTGAAGTATTTATTGTCAGGGCCTGGGCATCATGGCAGTATTCTGAAGAAGGGACAAGGTTCAGAAAACACGTTAGTTTCCTGGTGTGGCAGAAAACCACAGATGTGCATTTTAAATGCCACAGGGGAGTTAACCTGAAAGCCTGTCACTGCTGAACAGCAGGAGAAACATCTCTTGGTGCAGCTGATGACGATTTCTCAGCACGGGAAACCCAGAGCCTTTCCCTGTAAATCGTTACCAAAAATTCCAAGAAGTGGAGAAACAAAAACGTATGGAGATTTTTTCACTTCTGACGCCCACTCACTTCTGCGCGCACACACCTGCTGGGACACTCATCTCCTCCCCTGTCCCGCCCAGAGCGGGCAGACCAAAGTCCCTGGCGGCTGTCAGACCACTCAGACCAGCCCCACGAGATGCCTCCAGCCCCTCGCCCCCGAGGCTGCCCCCGGGGAGGTGCCGGCCCAGTGCTGGACCCACGCGGCTCACCTGCCCCAGGTGCTGCAGCACGGGGGGACCCGTGGCCCTGTCACTCTCCCGCACCTGCGAGGCAGGTGGCAGCCATCCGAGCGCCAGCTGGGACGCGTCCCACACTCGTGCCATCGCGTGGCCCACGGGAGCTCCCTGGGGCCGCAGCCGGCCCCGGTGCCTCCCGTCGCGCAGCCGGTGTACTGCTGCTCCCGCTCAAGCATCACCCCACCACCTAGCACCGGCCAGACCCACCGGCGGCGCCCAGTCCACGACACAGAGGCACTGATGAGTTGTCACGACTCCAAACTCCTCCAGAGCCCCGTCCCCTCCTGTCCTCAGTCTCTGCCTGCCCGCCCCCGCTGCCTCCGTTCGGGAGCCGCAGCCACCATCGCAAAGGGACACCCACGGCGGCGGCTCTGACGGGAAAATCCCCTGATAACGTAACACAACTGGAGACCACTCCGGACGCAGCTCGCACCGCCCTTCAGCCGCAAAGTTGTAAATACACTTTCGCAGCCGCTGCCGCGCGTTGGGACCGACTGCCGCCCGGCGGAGCACGGAGCCTCTCCCGGCTCGGCGGGCAGCGCGCATCCGTCCGAGCGCCCTCGCCCGCACCATCCCCTCGCCCCGGGCGGCGGGCGCAGCCAGGTGCTCCGCGGGTCCCGCCGCCCGCAGCCGCACAGCGCCCACGGGCTCCACCGGGACCGCTCCCCGCACCCGGGACCCACCTCCGCCTCCTTTGTCCCCCGGCAGCTCACCGGGACGGCGCCCGCCTCCCTGCTGCCGCAGGGACCTCGGAGGGACACGGGAGCCCCAGGACCCCCCTGCGCCGCTGTCCCGACGGCGGAGCCCGTGCACTTACCGTGGGGTGGCCCCGGCCGCGAAGCTCCGCCGTCCCCTCCGATGCAGCATCCAGCGCACGCCGGAGCCCTGGAGGAGGACCGGCGGTGGGGCGGACCCAGGCGGGGCGGGACACGGGGAGGGGAAAAGAGAGGGCGGGACGGGCGGTGTGTTTGTGTGTAGGGGCAGCCACGGGGTTAGCCCGCGTGTGGGCTGGTGATGGGGAGATGCTGGTGGGGCAGGCGCGAGGTTTGGAGGCGATGTTCTCGGCGGGTAATCAGTGCACCGCACTGACAGCGATGAAGTCTGCGTAGAGGAAATTGTAATTAAGAGTGATCACAGCAAGTCGCTGGAACTCGGTCCGGATGGCTCTGCCGCGGGCAGGTTGGCTGGGCGGTGCTGGCAGGGGGAGACGGCACAAAGCGTAAGAAGATACAATCGAAGACTTGGGATCAGATCTGGGAAAGCGAGGCGCCCTGAGGGGCACGGGAGTCACCGTGCTCGGGAAGGAGGTGCTTGTGCTGCACACATAGCATAAACCCTCTTGCTTCCCTTGCTTCCCTCCCTCTTCTGTGATATAATTTTTTTTTAATGTAGTAATTTTCTGAAAGAAGGGGCTGACATCATCTCAAGTTCTGTAGTGTTACTCCCTGTTCCTCACGAATAGGCCATAGCTCAATTTCCCCACATATCTAGTTGCATGTGAGAGTGCAGCCGGCATGGGAACTGGGATGGCAGGGGTCTGTAAGGGGAGCAGGTGAGAAGGCTTTCACACAGTGTTGCACTACTCTGTAGGAAAAGAGTTGAGATTTGCCCATGAGGGACGACAAGAGCAAGCCTGACTTGCTGGAATGATGTGGCCACCTGACAGAGTGAGGGGAAGCAGGGCACCAGATCATTTGTATTTGCTCCCAGTTTTAATTTTGCATTTTAAGTTGGACACGAGACTGGCTAAAATCTCAGCCTTGCTGGTGTGGCTAACAGGGACAATGACTTACCTTTGCCTCTTCCCAGCTGGACTGTAGCAGTGAGGCTGCTCTGTGAGCACGGGGGGGGGGGGGGCATCTCACCAAGCCTTCTCTTCTCCCAACAGTCTTCTGGGAGAAAATACCAGTGTCTTAGTCATTATCTGAGCAAATAGGTAGACACCTCCTTTCAGGAATGGTTCCAGGGCTGTAGGTCCTAGATGAACAGAGTTGACTCCCAGTGGCCAAAGTTAAGTCTTTCATGGTTTGTCCTTTTGTTAAGTCCAGCCTGATTTATGCAGTTACCCTCTCAGCATGCCAGCGGTTTCTAATGCTATTCTGAGCTGCCTAACACATGGTTTCATGGGCAGCTGCGCTGTCATGACAGCTTCCCTCTGTCCATAGAAAGATGTCTCACTGTCCTCTTGTTTTTATTCCTTGCTGTCTTTTGTCTCCTTCACTCATTTTGCTCATGGCGGTAGCACCTTCTTTGAGCCAGTGCTGGAGCATTTCAGACTGCTAAACTGGTCAGTCTCACTAAATGGACTGAAAATTCCAGATTTTTTTGCTGGAAGAGTGGTCCGTCATATTGGTGAATTAGATTGTCTTATGGAGTGGTCCAGCCAGTGCTGGAGTTAGCATCTTGTAATAGCACTTACATTTCCTCACTTACTTTCTGGCATGGATTGCAGGATTAAATGCAAGGGCATAGAATCTAGTGCCCAAGTGTAGGCTCAGTTGTTGAACATGTTCTTATTTAACCTGCCCAGTACCATGTATAAAGCTTCCAGCAGAGCCAGCATAGTACTCTGGTCACAGCAGGACTTTCTGTCATGCTCTGACAGCTAGTGGAGAACTTGAAATGTTAGCAAACAGCTCTGAACAGTTGCTGCGTGCTTCTGGGTTTTGATCATTTGAAAAAGAAAATGTTAGAGTAGCTTAAAAACTCATGGCTTGAGTTTCTGTGATAGGGTCCTTTAGCTATGACAAGAGGAAAGCACCACATCTAGGCTGCTAAGACAGGGGTGTGCTTCGCAGCATGCCACATTTGCCTTCTGTCCTCATCATTTGCACCAGAAACCTTAGGGCTATTACCTTAGGGCTATTTCCTTCCCACAGAACCTGAGTTGGAGAGTAAGAAAAGTGTGGGTCATGTGCAGGTGATGCTCCCAGTGCAGACATGATCAGAAGGGAATATAGTACAGAATGTCAGGTCTGATTACCTTAATTGGAAGTATAGCAATTATCCTGCATAGCTGGTCTCGTAGGATTGGCAGACCTTGTGTGTCGCCCTGGAGAAAACAAACTGCATTTTGAGAAACATCAGAACTGCAGGAAAATGGAGATAATGTCAGCCTGTTTGTTTTGGAAGAAGACATCAAAGTGTTGGAGACTGAAGGTATCTGTGTTCCAAGGAAATACCGCTGCCAGTTTTCAAAGGGTCAGCTTCAGCTGTCCTTCTTGCAGTGCAGATAAGCAGTTTTATCCAGCTTGCTCTGTGAAGTGGAAGCTGGAGAGGAGGATTTGTGGAATGGTTCTTATAAACCAGGTGTCTTTAGAAAATAGAGCCCCTTTTGTAAACTCTCATGCGGAGTTATGCTGGAGTCAGAGGGACCCCATGCAAAAATAAAAGTTTGCATAAGCAGATGTCTTTACTCATGGTCTTGTCTGCATTGCACATAGACATAAAGATTTTCTAGTGCAAAAGGGAAAGCTGGGGTTTGCCTTCTCTGTCTTAGAAAAAGTATCCCTTTCTCTTTCTTACAATAATTATTGCAATGTGTATAGGAGATAATTTTGTTGCTAGTATTTATTGTCTGGTTCACAGGCAGCACCTAAGCTTGGAGAGAAATGGGTTGTTTGTAGAGTTTCCAAACAAAAGGAGTTTTCACTAATGATGTCGGGGAGCTGAAGCTGGCTTCAAGCTGTTCAAGTCATGAGAGGATGACTCAGAAGTCAGAAATTTGAGGCATTCCTATGTCTAGCGTTTAATCAACAGGCAGAGCATTGGGAGGTAAGCAGAGGAAATCAATGGCAAATCAAAGAAGAATAGGTCAGCTATTCATTAGAGAAAGGATTGATCTCAGGGATATTAACAGAAAGAAGGGCATGAAATGAATCCTAAAGAAAGTTTCAACTAACTGTGGCTGCCATAAGCTGGCAGTCAGAGAGCCTTAAAAAAATTACTCGACTATCTTGCATAAAAGGCTATTTGCAGAACTCTGCATTCTCAGAGTTAACCAGCTGCACATGCTACAGAGACCTTCCAGCCATAATGCAGCTCTTGCAGGAGTAATAATTATTTGTGTATATTTGTCATTGTTTATACAGTCATCATAGATATTACACATGAAATGATAATAATCTGCTTTCTGTTAGCATACATGCTCAAGCAAAATCTTATTTGGTGATGTTTTCAGTGCATGTTAGAGCTTGATTTTGCCGGCTCTTGCCTTGTTCCTAGAAAATCGTTGATAGCCTCAGTGGGACTATTCATCATCCTTGGGCTTTCATGTTTATAGCATGTTGCAAAAGCAGGTTTAATTTTGAGCTCTGGGGTAGTGATTTTTTTTTTTAAATCTTTAAAATATCAAACTTATCTAAAATAGCGTGCAAACAATAAAAAAATACTTATAAAGTTGTAGGGTGGCTTACATGCTATTAACAGTATTGGTTACATTATTGGTAATAATTAACCATTATTATACCAAAAGCCATATACAAGGTATAGGTATAATTGGTGAGGTTTAAGACCTCAATTTACATTAAACAGAAATCAAATGTTTGTTGTGCTGATCGTTGACCACCTTACACTGCAAGTGAGGCCAAGGTACAGATCTGAAACCATACAGTGCTTGTGGGCACTTGAGCTATGGCTCCTCTGCCAAGGATGTGCCATGTACTGCAAAGATGTGAGAGACTTGACTTTATACCCTATTTTCTCTGATGCCATATGTGGCACTGTGTATTATATCTTTCATTCCAGAGGATCCTGGTGTGCTTCTTTGATAAGTTTTTTTCATTTCACATTAAAACAGAGACACCTTCAGGTAGTAAGGGAACAGCTGCATAACGATCCATCAGCAACCTTTGGAAACCAGGTGGGGAATCTGGGTAGGGAGAATGTGTTCATAAATCAAATTTGGCCCTCGAGCACAGAGGCTGTAATTCGTACCCTTGGCAGAGTTTCTGTGGGACTGCATTTACTAAAATGGTCACAAGCTTCATTTTACTTCTAAAGAGAAACAGAAAAACTCTCAGTAACACTAAACCATTTAGCATCATTATAGGCTCATGATTTTATTCTAACTCTGACCAAATTCCTGGGGCCCTTGGTTTCAAAATTTCCTAGCCCAAGCTCTAGTCAAGCGCAAACCTGCATTCATTACAGAGCCTCCTGAGACCCCAGCTAGTGGTGGCACAGTGCTGGCTATGAGTTTAAGTCACGTTCTCTCTGACAGGACCCATTTGACATACGTTTGCCTATACAGGTGCTCTGGCAGCTTGGTATCTGTAGCTATATACACAAAGTGCATAAGGTGTTGGTATGTCCCTTTCTGGGGACAGGAGTTGTGTGCTGATTTCACCATACACTGCTGTTCAAATCGTGAAGGTTTGGTTACTTTCAGAAAACTTTGAAACCATGCCAGAGCTGTTAAATCCCTGCCCAGGGTTTCTCAGGGCTTGTCATGTCTGTGCTAGGCTTCAATCACAATACTAAAGTAATGTCCTCTGCATGGCAAACATATTCATTCAAACATTGTCATTCACTGCTTAATAAAGAATTCTTTCCGGCTGTCTGTTCCCTGCAAGTTTTCCTCTCTCAGCCCCTAAGGACAACAATCCTGCCAAAGCGGTACCTTGCAAAGGAGTAAATGGCCTCTGCTGTCTCTGAAGATGGGTTTCACAAGGGCTTTTCACTTCATTTTACTTCCTTTCAGCTATGTGCTTATTTTTGCTCTGATTAGAATTACTGTCTGTAATATAATTTTCCTATTTTTAACTTTTTCTCTCTAGCTGACTTACATATTTTTAATCTAAAATGAAGAATAACAGCACTAGATGATGGGGAAAGGTACGTTTTGGTTACAAAAACTAGTTAATTTTGGAAATATTTGGAACAATATTCCATGGTTAAGATTTTTTTTTAAATATCAAATACAGATTTTCTTTTTCCTTTTTTTTTTAAATCTGCATTTTTGTGTTCTTCCCTAGATCTTGTAACAGAAATATCTGCAATTACAACATGTTAGAGTATTAGTAAAAAGGCAGTAGAGTAAGGAAAGATTCATCTACAAAGGCAGTAGAGCCAGGAAAGATTCTTCTATAAAACCATAGATTTTTTTTCATGCCAAAAGCATTGCCCTTTCCTGTTTTTTGAAAATCCTGTGTTCCCTCTGATTCCCACCCCCCAGCAAACTGGGAGTGAAAGAAATGTAATCTTGGCTGCTGGGGTCCTGCCTGCAGCCTCCTGCCTGGGGAGCACCTTGCCCTGCCACACAAAGGAGAGCTGGTGTTTCTGGTGGGGGAATGCGAAGGGGGGCTGGAGTGCATGGGGAGGGAAACGTGCCTGGGAGCAGCTCCACCAGCTCCGAAACTCTACGTGCAGGAAACAATTGGCTGAACAGAGACCACTACTTCCAAATGCCCCGGCTCTTTCTCTATCTCCTGCTGCCAGGCAGCATTGCAGATTTCCCCACCTTGGGAAATCTTATGCCTAGATAAGAAAACACTGGAAAAAAATGGGTAGAAAGTAAAAAATGAGGATAAAATACAAGTTTAAGGGAAGAGAATGGATAACCTTATGGGCTGTGTCATCCTGCTTATTAAATGAGAAATGGAGGATGAAAGGAGAAAAAAAAGGTGTATTTAGGGTGAATATTTCCATGAAGTAATGGCACTAAGATGATTTGAATTACCCAGAGGATGAATTTATCCTGATGTGTAAAATCTATTTCTACCATTATCACCACTAACCTAAACCTATTCACAGATAATTACAGTCAAGTGCTTACACTGCTCTTACTCATCTGTTTTTCCCTCCTGCCCATTTAGTAAGTGCATCAGTTATGTATTAACACTGGTATGCTGTGTCAAAGCAGCAAGAGCTTTGAAATTAGGCAGCAGGAGCAGAATGTAATACGAAAAGAAAGAACCACGGAAATCTGTAAACAAAGGGTTGTAAAAATAGTAATTAGAAGTAGTTATGTTCTAGCAAATTAAGATCTTAGAGTGAAATAATTCGAAATTACAACAATGTGAATACAAATGAAGGTCAAATGTGGTAACTTTGGCTAATGGATGTTTCTAATTTTTGTGTTACTTGGAGCAAAACTGATCTGAACATGAAGAAAAGGCATTGCCTGTACCTGACTTAAGATGCTATTGAAATTTACAAAAAATTACCTTCTGCTGTACTGTGTGCACCTCCTGCACAGACACATTCCATAAATAGTCTTCTCTCAAGCATGTTCTGGATAAAATTACTAATGTGTAGGTCCCATCTGCTTCCTTCCTCATCACATTACCTGGGCACTGAGCAAGGGGTTCAGATGAATTCTCAGCTTCTGTGCAAAGCCAAGAGAGATCACTGGGAAGAATGCTATGATATCTGTCCAAACAGATATCTCTCGCCTCTGACAATGGGGTTCAGGTTTAAAAGTGCTCCACGAGTTCCACCACAGCCTCCCTCTTTCTTACAGACAGGGCTCTGCCCCTACCCTTCTGAGTAGCACCACTCAGGTCAGAGGCTCCTTTGGCTGTCATAATAGCTCTTACCTATTTGTGGTTTTGTCTTGTCTCTGGAGGGGGTGGTTATTCTTCAGTACCTGAACAAAATAATGTACTCAGAATTGAGTGTTTCAATCTGTCATTCTTCAGGAAGAAAAAAATATCTTGTTCCTGAAAATAAACAGAGGTGATTTGAAAGCTTATATCAAGAAATAATAATCACATTTCACCAAACTGCAATAGTTCTAGAGGCTACCTGGAGGTGTTAAAATGTCTGCTGTAACTCTCCTTGCTGAACTGTTTCTGAATTGAAAGCTTTTTCATCACATTATAAACATTTCATCAAGTTGTAAAAACAACTGAGGTATCTCATAAGTGTAAAAAGTCTTGAGTACTGAAACCCCCTTGTAAATAAAGAATGTGGCTGTGAAATATAATCCTTGGTGGGATTGGTTTCTCTCCTTTAGAAAGGACATTACTTCGAAACTGGCAAAAACAAAGTCAAAGCTGGAGATGAAGGGTGGTAAGCGGAGAAAAGACGAAAGTAATAAAAAATGTATACACAGGGGTTACTAATCTGCAATGACTGCAAACATGTCTCACTGACTTCAGTTCTGAATTAATCATGCTATCTATACCAAGGTTATCTCCTTTTGTCATCATACATCAAGTACAGATGAGAAACACAAGTCAACCTGGTTCACTTAAAGTTGCTTCCAAATGTATTTAAAATCTTTAAAAGGTAGGAAGTGTTCTCTAATTCTTTGTATTTATCAGTTATGTCCCATAAAAAATGTTACTGCTATTGATTTTTTAATCCTCTAATTCAAAGTTGAGGATTGAGTTTTGGGGTTTTGTATGTTTGTTTTTTCCATGGGGAAGATGTCCACAGCCTCTTGGAAATGATCCCATAAAGAACTGAGTGCTACTTTTTAAAAATAGCTGGTTCTATTCCTTCCATTAAAATGACAGAAGAAATACTCATCTTGTAGCAGTGAAAGCAATTTTTAGAGTTATCCTTTGCCATCTCCAGTGGTAAAGCTGAGCTCTAGCAGAGGGAAGTCCTGCTAACACAGAAGAGAGTTCTTTTGGGGGTGGGTCTCATACTCAGGGTGTGCAGTGGGCTCTGGACACTGCCCCAAACATAGCACTTGGTCATGTAGATATGAGCAAGTAAGCAAGCTGCTGAAAGAGTTTATTTCTGCAGTGGTCAAAGCACATTCAACTAGGCATCTTATGCTGCAGGCTCTTCCTTTTCAGGGCATGGAGCAATTTCATATTAAGGTACATAACACATTGCCTATCCTATGTTTCTTTCAGTTGACTTGCTTTTAGACAAATACTTTTTTTTTATCAGTTGAATTACAAGAAAATTAGAAATAAGTAGGAGTTTCCAATCACCATACATATGCCAGTTGTGTGGCCATCTATGCTTATCAGATATTTTATTTACTTTATTGCAACTCTCAAGGGTAAAAATAAGTAGGGTGCATACTTTTAAGTAGATAGAGGTACCTTTGTCACGTTTGCAGTCATGTGTCAGATGTAGAAAGCCAGTCCAGAGTCCCTGGACTAACAGATATAAAGTTGTTTCATATATCAACAGAATTTTTGTTATCTAGCTGTTTAGCTCTCCCCCCTGCAAGCTCACCTCTCTGAAACAAAACATAGTATTTCCAATATGATTTGGACTTATCACCTCATTTTACTTCATCCATAAATATCCATGTGTGTGCATCCAGGCCTATCATACATTTCAAGGGAGGGGAGCATCACTGACACTGATATACTGGGGATGTGCATGGTAAAGATTTCTCTTCTGTATCCCCACACAGAACCTGAGAGCAGGGATGTCATGACCTGCTGAGGAGGCAAACAGATAGCATGGCTCATGGCTGACTGTGTCACTGCCATGTGCTCCTGGCTGGCAAAGAGCAAATTCCTGCTATTTGTGTTTAAGTAACCTAATTTATGGTATGGTTTCAGGTTACGGCTAAAACTGGTCCAGCCAAAAGGAGTGTTCTGCTCCTTTTCTTCTCTCTGCCTTCTGCTGCTGCTTCTTTGGGGTGCAGCCTAGTGATGGTACAGCTGCAGGGTGAATTGGTCCATTTGGCTCACCCCAGAAGACTAATCTAGTGGAAAAATTGATCTAGGTTTATAACTCTGGGACAGCTAAATTGAACCACCTTGCTCCAGCAAGAAACAGGGAGGGATGGCAGGGACACTGCACTTGGAGATGCTGCAGTGGCGAACAACCTTTCCAGCAGAAACCTACTGTTTAATAGGGTTTACTAAAATGTCAAGTGGCACCTAACCCACAGAAAGAAAAGGCCCAAATCTTAAAATTTCAGGCTTGTTTGATCTGATGGGAATCAGGAGACTGGGAGTGGATACCCAGGGTAGTTGCAACTGGGAGATAGTCTATCTGTGTTTCTAACAGAGATACTACTTAGCAGAGGGGATTCTCAAACTTCCCATACCATACTTCTCTTCTAGAAGAGTTTTGAGACTTCATATGTACCTGCCTTTTCCAGCGTATCTTCTCTTCCCCTCTCCCCTGGACGGGGCACATCAGCCAGTTTAAGAAAGAAACAAAAAAACCTACTTCTGACTGGCCCTGAGAGGCCTCTCTCCCTTCTGTGACTGTAAAGATTGTCTCACCTAAAATTAGGCAGCATAAATAGCTCTCGATAGTCCAGGTCTGCATTACTGTGTAGGCACCTGACTTCAATGATTTGAATTAATTCGGGCATATAAATAAGACCTCAGTGATCTAGGCCTTAAGTATTTGATTGCACTGCTAGGAAAGAAAATTTGGAGTTTCTTGGTTAATTGTGGGTAGAATGAGACAGAGGTTTGGATATGGAACACTGTCTGTAGCACCTTCAATTTGAGGGACAAGAAGCTTGCCTGAGTCCAAGAAGCCATGTATACATTTGGGTAAGACTTGGGGCTGTAGGTAACACTTGTGGATGTTTGCAAGGATTTGATCTACGGAATTTCCCCTGCCTGGGACACAAGTCTGCATGAGGACAGATATATTTCCTTACTGAAATTGTCAGTAACTGATTATTCATGCTAATTTACAAAAGATAAGTGTTGTACTGTCGCTATAGGTGCTCAAGCAAAGTGCAACCTCTTCTTTGTTGGGACAAAAGCTAAATAGCGTTATCCATCCTGTATTAACGTACCCTTAGTCTTACATGGGATAAACTGATGAATGAAGCCAAATACAATGAGATAGTGAACAAAAAACAATGTCAAAATTTTTTTGCATTTAGTCAGTAGCCCAGGAATGAGAGCTGTGGTGGTTGTGGTGATGAACCGGAGGAATGCTGCTGGTATTAAAAGCACTTCTCTGTGTCACACATTCCTGTATTTTGCAGGATCTGAAGGAATTAGCCTCAGGAAAGCTGAGAGTTTATTTCAGGTGGGTAAGCTCTGTTTTCTGGTCTTTTGGTCTGTGGTGGGAAACACTCATAGCAATTGAAGGAAAGATCAATGAGCTAGATAAGAATTTGTTATCTTCCAGATGGCAGGTTATGGAAGCAGAGAAGAGGGCTGCGTCTGTCAGGTGTAGGCTAGGAATGACAAAGAAATTTAACTCCATTCCAAAAATGTTAACCATATTGTTCACGCTCAGCAGTAAGAGGGCCTGTGACTGCTGTGAGATTAACCTTGTGACCCTGACAAGAGTTTAGACCAGCCTGTCAAAAGCATTATGCTTGAAGACAGTAATCGTTCTTTATTAGAACAGTTACTTTGCCTGGTTTCTACTGCCCACCTATGAATTGCATTTTGGCTGCAGCACCACCTTTAGGAAATGGTGTGTAGTTTAATTATTAACCACAGCAGATTCCTAAAGGCTGTGCACAGCCTCTTCGGTGTGGTTTAATTTGCCCTTAAGAAGTAGCTTGAGGTAAAAATGTCCTTATCTGGTAAAGCAGTGATTTTCCATAGGGCTGTTATGGGGTTGGTAGTAGACTGTAAATTATTTCAGAGCACGTGAATATTTTTATTAAAGGAAATTGGGAAAGTTTTACTTGTTATAGCTAAGTTTTTAGAATGGCTGTGCTTCTATTTATGGCCATCAGTTTCAGATCAAACTGTTGGTACATCCTGTGAAAGACACTGGTTTGAATAGCTGCAGCACTGAAACCATTGCTGCCTCAGTGGTCCGGAGAGGGGCTATTAGGTGGCAGTAAGAGCTCATACAGCTGTAAAAAGTGAGTGAGTTTTTGGGCCCACAGGCTCTTCAGGAGATTTGCAGAGTCATAAGCTGCTCCAGAGTGCTCAGCTTCCATAGCTGGATGGAGCTGTGGCTTCTCTGCCAAGTTTACAGCAAAAGTTACAGTAGTAATTGTTTCCCATTGTTGTGGTTTTTTTTCACATTTTCTGTTGACAAATTCTCTCAAAGATAAAGTGTGAAGTGATTTAGTATTTCATTCAATAGGCTGATTCACTAGAGTATTGTATCACAGTCATATTACAGCATGTACTTGTAATAAATATGCATTGAACACTGAACAAGAAAATAATTTAGGCCATCGGATATATTCATTGTGGTCATAAAAAACAATATCAAAATATATGAAAAGCATTTTTTAAATGAGAAATACTTCTTTAATAGTATAATTTCATATAGAAACTGATGCAGAATCCTTATGGCCGCATCAGACCACTTACATAGTTTCCTGCAAACATCTGGATCATTATTGCATCCACTTGTGTAACTTTTAATCTTTCTGACTGCTCAGGCTATGTGGATGCTGAGAGTCACATTTGGGAACATTGTGACTGAACACACCTCCTGCTTCTTTTTTTTACCTTTATAACATAAAGGAGAAATACAAAGGACGTAATTTCTACTTCTCATGAGCCCTGTGGTTGTTCATTCTAGTAAAGCAGTCTACTTCACCACTGCTAAAACAGAGGTACTCCTCTAAGTTCTTCTTTCCTGGTTACCATGCCGTCCACTTTGAGGTGTTTGATTTATCCCTGTGTTTATTTCGATGGGGATGCTGTCGCTTGCTTTTTGCAATCAATAGGTGCTGCCAGCATGACAGTAATAGGGCATGTTCAGCTGCAGTCTCCCTTGGGACTGGCAAGTATCTCTCTCCTAGCTTTTCCGGACAAAAAGCTGCAGCAAAGCCATTCATCTCAGGGTACGGGCATTACACTACAGGGGGAGGTGCAGAGTTTTTAATGCATGAAGTCACTGCCATTCACAATGAACTAATGAAAACACTGTCTTTAGCTATGTTTAAAATCCCTTGGATGCCTGTGTGTGTGCGCGCGCGCTGAGAGACAGATAATTGATACTGTGAGGTCTTTGATACCTTTTTTCAATGAGGCTAATTGTCTCTGCATAATTTTTGGACAGGCCTGCAATGGCGATATTTGGTTGCTGCCCAGGATTAGCATGTTTAGCAATAGAAGAAGGAGAAAAAGAGAGAGATGGCATCCAGTACCTAGGTGATGGGCCCGGCTCAGTGACATGCATCTGAATAAGACATGCCTATTTAACCCTAGAATCATTTTTCTAGCTAATCATGGAATGTGCATGACATTTGTTATTACTGACATTATAATGCATCCATTCACACTACGAGAACTGCTAAGCTGTTCCCACTGAAAGTAATGGAAGCTTTGTATAAGCTGAAGAGAAGCAGAGTTGGGTCCCACTAGAGCAGGTCAGGAAGTTTCTCTACTCAGCTTCATTTTTAGAGAGCTGGATAACTGAAGCAGAAGCCCTTCTGATGCAGTTTTGGTAGGGACATGTTGGGCAGACTTAAAGTTATATGCTTTATATTAATCTCTATTTCCATATTATAAGGTTGCTTTAAGAGTATTTTGAATTTCTTGGCTTTCAATAATGTAGTTTTATTTGATTTTGCTTTAATTTTGTTATGGAGAACACTGTAATTCAGTTTTCATTCCCATCAGAAGCACTGTGTGATCACGAAATCACCTCAATGCATGGCAGGTAAGCTAGAAGGCTGAGGGAGCAACATTGGCCCTCATCCTCTTGGAATTAAGAAGAGTTCTTCCATCTGCATCCATAAGCTTCTTGTCCCAGTTTTGTCACCGACAGTGACCAAAGTGCTAGCCATTTAGCTTGCTGATTTTGCACTAGGTAAAAAACATCTTTGGTGCACTTGGCTCGCCTGCCTCTTAGCAGTGCTACAGAAATGCCTGAGATAATTTGACAAGGTCCCAGTACTGAAAGACACAAATGGGAAGACACATGGTCCAAAACATTAGACACTTAACTCACTGATGCATATATGCATGTTCTGGCACCCTATATATATTTGAAAAACTGGGCCAAAATGTGCTAGGACAAGATGTCAGTATTAAAGCACTCTGTAGTTTGCAAATAGGTGTGGAACTGGGATGCCTTTGGTTCCCAGGCAGGAGTTTTCTCAGTCCTACTTGGAGTTACATATTAGTTTGCTGTTGCACAACCAAAGAGCACTGTAAAGATTGTTTTGAACACTTCATATTTTCCACTTGCTTTTTTTTAAAATATCCTTTGAAATACCTCCATCAGTTTCTTGTTGAGAACAGAAACTAGGCTCACAGAACAGGCACATTTCTGTTGTTTCTCAATCAATCTGGCATGTGAATGATCTGATGCTGAAATTTTCATTAAACTCAAGGTGGTGTTAAGGAATTGATTAGTCCCTGCAATGCCCTGATGAGTTCTATTTCTGCGCATTATGTAACTCAATTTAGACATCCATCTAATAAATGGATTTTAAATGTAATGATAACATTGCCATCTCTTGTTTTTATCTGGTGGCAAACCTCCAATTCCTCTCTCAATATTCGTTACCTGTAGAACGCAGCAAAGCTCTGGGGACGAGAATAATGTTTCTTAACATTTACACAGTGTTAGGTTGACATCAAGTCATGACTCCCTGGAGCCTAAGCCTCTAATCAATATGAACTCATATCTCTCGATTCTACAGTGTGGTAGAATTAGTTGAATTATTGAAGACAGTGGATAAGAGTTCAGATGTGTGCATAGCTGGGATATGGATCTGAGAGTTCTTCTTTCATACTGTGCAGCACTCTTTTCAGTCCCATACTCAAGCATCAAGCAATAAAAATATTCTGAATAAAGCCTCCTGACTGTATGCCAGAGGTCCATGTGAGTAAGGCTGACAAACTGATAGGAACACCTGAGTGCTGTCCACTGAAGAGCTCCTGCCACACTTCAGACAGGGCTGTCGTAGAACAGAATAGTTTGGGTTGGAAAGAACCTTAAAGGTCATCTAGTCCAACCCCCCTGCAATGAGCAGGGACATTTTCAACTAGATCAGGTTGCATAGAACCCCATCCAATCTGACCTTGGATGTTTCTGGGGATGGGGCATCTGCCACCTCTCTTGGCAACCTGTTCCAGTTTCTCACCACCTGTACTGTAAAAAAAAATCTTCCTTAGATCTTAACTGAACCTACCCTCTTTCAGCTTAAAACCATTCTCCCTTGTCCTATCACTAATGCCCTTGTGAAAAGTCCCTCTTCAGTGTTCATATAATCCCCTTTAGGTACTGGAAGGTCGCTATAAGGTCTCCCTGGAGCCTTCTCTTCTCCATACTGAACAACTCCATCTCTTTCAGCCTGTCTTCATAGGGAAGGTGCTCCAGTCCTATGATCAACTTAGTGGCCATTCTCTGGGCTTGCTTCAACAGGTCCATGTCCTTGTGTTGGGGGCCCCAGAGTTGGATGCGGTACTCCAGGTGGGCTCTCAGCAGAGTGGAGTAGACAGAGAGAATCACCTCCCTCAATCTGCTGGTCACACTTCTTTTCATAGAACTATTAAGGATGGAAAAGATATCCTAGATCATCAAGTCCAACCTTCCACCAAATACCACCATGCCCACTAAACCATGTCACGAAGGATATGGTGCAGCCCAGGATACTGTCTCTGGAGTAGTAGCTTCAGGGAAGGAGAGGAGGTGAAATATGGCAGTGGAGGTGCAAGCCAGAGTGAGGCAGCCTTTGTAGGGGCCAGGCAGCCCGCCCTTTGAAGTCATGGAACAGTTTCCAAATGGCATTTGTGCCCCTGGCTTGGTTTGCATACACATGGCATTACCTCATCCAACAAAGCCGCCGTCAGCCAGGGCTGCACAATGGTGGGGGCTGGCTGTGCCCCATGGGGGGCTCCCAGTTGCCCTGGGAACGCTGCATTCCAGCATCAGCTGCTAATGTGCAAAGCATGCTGCTGGGGGCTGGCCCAGGCAGAGCATGGGAACATTCTTGCATACTTTATGAGACAGAAACAAACCGACTTTCAACAGAACAACAGCCAGGCATAATCCCCCCACCCCTCACCCCACTGCCTTCGCCCACCCCTCTGAAACCAAAGCACTCTGAACCTTTGTGTGAGAACTAGGAGGTTCATTTCCAGGGTATTTTGCCAATAAAACAAACCAAAGATATGTTCTGATCCAAGAGTGAAATTTCCATTTCTCTGGAGATGAATAGTCTTAGCGTTGAATGTCTAAAGTGTCATTTCCTACAGTCTTTTAAGCCAGGGCACCCAGGCATCCTTGGCCAGACCCTCCTGTGGAAAGTTAACACCTGGGACAATTGGAACACTGTCTGACCTAACTCCATGAATCAGCTTTCTGCCTTTCTCAAGCCTCTTTCTATTTCTCTGCAAGGACAGCTTGCCACAGGGAAAAATAACATCAAAACATGACTCAGTTGTCCCCAGAGCCCCTATCCATGTTGAAGTAGCCTGCTTATTTACCACAAGAAAGTACTTCTGGATATCACCATAAAGGTTTTGTTGGGGGAAAAAAAGCGAGATCACAGAAGGCAAAATGGCCCTGAGGACAACTTCCCACTGCAGGGTTCACTAAGTGTAAGTGCATCAATATGTGCATGTGTGGGGTTCTCACGTTACCCCCCACTTACGGGCAGAGCTGGCTTCAGCAGAGGCAAAACTGGTTCATCTTTGTTTAAGAAGATGCTAAACAGTAACTTTATTGAGTAATTCAAGGCACAACCTCCATGTCTCTGTAGCACATGGATGTAACAGAAGGAACACTGATGTGGAGATCTTGTTAGCAGAATGCCTTAGAGACCCCAGTTTTTATGCTGTTCATGGACCTCTAACTATTGAAGGTGTCCACATGCAGCAGAGTTACTTGTGGTTTTTTTCTTCTACATGCAGAAAAACATACAATATCATCTGTGTAAGGCAAGCTGCAGGTGCCCAACACAGCTTGCATCCTTTCACTCTGAATTACTTCAGATCCCTACTGTGCTTGCTTCAAGAAGCATGTTTAGGAGAAGTGATGGGCAGGGTCTGTACAGGTGATTTGTAGTTGATGGCCATTGGGGATGCAGGTTCAGTCCGCCACTGACAGGTTCTCAGATGCTGCAAATCAGTGCTTGTTGATGTGACTACTGGAAATAAATTTAGTGACAGGCTTTTTGCCTGCTGGTAATCCAGTAAATAGTGTTTGTTCCTAAACCAGGATTTTAAGAGACAGCTAATTCTGCAGCAGTAGGTGGCAAGCTCTTTAAAGGAACATCAGTTTCAAATCTCTCTGTCTCATCTATGCTGTGCTGGTGCTAATAGCTGCATGCTGTACACGAGGCTCTTTTAACTAAAGATTTGAGAGAAGGTTTGCTTTTGTCTCCCCAGTTTGTTTACTTTGTAAACATGGTGTTATGCACTGTCAGTTCAGCTATTTCCCCCCCCCGCAGTCTTCTTCTGGAGATTATATCTTGCTTTCACATGGCATCTGAGGAGAGAAACTGCTGTGCCGTATGTCTGTAAAACTACTGTTACAGTAGGCTGGAGAGTAGATAGAGCACTTACTGTTACTTCACTTTTTTTTAAAAAAAAACCTACGTGGTGTGAAGATGCAGCATTTTTGATCTAATAAGAGCTCTAAAGCTGGATTTACAACATCATCAAGCTGTGGCCTGGATTCTTCTTAGGGCCCTGAAGAATCTGTAGTAAATCTCTTCCAGTTCTAGTTCAGTGCTTTCAAACCATGTTGGTCACGACTGAATACTGCTATTGTTCTTCGCCTTCTGACACGTCTTCATCCAGTTGATCCTCATTTGAGTGGTTGCACATGTCTTTGCAGTCTGCCTTCCCCATGATGGAAGGATTCCTGAGCTGTGAGAGACCAAGCCTGGCCATTTGTAGCAGTAGACAGATGTCCTATAACAAGTTTGGAAGCAGTCCAGCAATGTTTATACCGAACTGAATTTGAGTTGGCAGTTTCAGATGTCCTTGCATCATGTTCCCCATCGTGTCTGATTCTGTTCCCACGGGTGAAGGCAGACACAAAATTTATCTTGCAGTGTTCACAGCACTCCCCAAAGAAAAAGGACAAGTAGCATGCAAGGTGAGCAAGTCCACCAGGATGTCTGCCCCCAAGCACATTCAGCCTCAAGAATTTATCCTGTTCAAAGTACAAACAGTGACCAAAGTCTCCATCTGCCAGTCCCACTCCCTGACTTCACAGGGATATCTCCACACCCACCACCTAAACCACAATCAACAAAAACATGGTATCTTTCAAAGAACAGTGTATGTTTGCATTAAGAAAAAGGAAATGCCTGGAGATATCTCCCTGATTCTTACCATCAGGCAAAATCTGTTCCTAGGCCACAAAGAGGGAAACATACTGAAGAACACATTTTCTTCAGAAAGCATCTTTATGATGAGCATCCCTTCCACACTGGCTGTGGGAAAGTACACTGGGGTTTTCAGCTTGAAGCCCTTCTGCTCACCATGACCTTTTTGTCTGTCCATTGCTGCAGGAACAGCTACTACTTTCTATTCAGAGCTGACCAACCTGTGCAGCCCACCCCAGAGCTGGAGCTGCTGGCTGTGGCAGCATTTGTGAAGTCCAACTTTGACTAAAGTGCTGCAAGGAGTAGTGACAGATAGCCCAGAGAAAGCCTACCAAAATTTAGAAGCTGGTTTGCTTAACCATGTGTGTAAATGTCACAGCATTTCTCTGCATGGAGAGATTGGGCTGGGCCATTGCTGAGCTCTTTACTTTATGGCAAAGTTATTACTAAAGGGCTTGGCACTGGGCTGAAGGGCTCAGTAAAGGAGGCAATCCCACCAATTCTGGGAAAAGCACCACTCCACAGGTGAGGGTAAATGCTCTGTTGCTGAAAGCATTGCACAAGCACATCCCTTCTTGGCAAATAAAAGTCCATGTTTATCGCACTCTCTGGAATTTTGTAATATTTAAATCTCCAGTTCATGTAGCAGGGTCTCTGATATTCCTGAGCTGCTGACTAAAGTAAATCCCAAACAGATTTTGTTTGGCTTTCCCATGGCTCAGTAGTCCCCAAAAGGTGTTTTTATTATTTTAAGTATTAGGCATGTGCATGGGAAAGAATTTTGTTAGTTTAGCTCGACCACTCCCTAGGAGTTTTCTCGTCTCTCTCAACGTCTCTTTACCCTCAGGCTGCTCACATCTTTCAGCAGATCTCACTACTGGACTCAGCAGCTCTGCTCTTCATTCCCTAGCTTTCCATGCAAATCCTGGCAGGGCTAGGCACCCACTACTCTCACCAAGCAGGGGGAACCCATGGCCTTTCACAGGGAAGGGGTTGCTCTTTTCAAGGGCAGAGACTGTAAAGGTGAAACTCATGGTCAAATGTAAAAGCCAGTACAAAGTTGTACACTACCTGGATGCCAAACAGATTTCAGACTCTATCTCAACTAGCATGTAATTAATATATAAGACATATGCTGGCCTTCTGCACAGTAGTGAAATCCATTGCTTGTCCTTCATTCCAATCCACTGCTTCTTGCTTGATCTGTCTGAATAACAACAGTGCAGTGTAGTGCTTTTCTCTGTCTAAACAGCAGGAAGACCATGCTGCATTTTACACCATGTGAAATTTTCCCCCAGTTTCTGAACAGAGTGGGAGGTGAGCTGCAATGAAAGGAGCAATCAGACAAATTCAAATTGGAAATAAGGAGCATGTTTGAACATTCAAGCACATTCAGGGAAAAGCTATCAAATACTTCTGCAGCAGAAAATGTTGTTCAGGAGTTCCTTAGGGCCTGCAGGAATCTAAAATACTGAAATCATTTGTGAATAATATAAGAAGAGATGACACAGGCAAACGGAATATTGCAAACAAATTCCTTCCTGTTTGCATTTAATATTGTTTGTATTACTTGAAAGTTATACCTCAATTCAGCAGAAAGCATCCTGCTGATTTTCTCCTGGGCTTCAATAGCTTGTCAGTCATTACACAGGAAGCCAGAAGCTGCCCTCAGTCCCACTGTCCTTTGTTGGAGCTGGCCAGGTTCACAAGATGGGCACAAAGATGAGGCTACTCTCTTTTGTTGAGTATGTCCAGGTGCTCTTTTCTCACCAGACTACTGCTGTGACTTTGTCTTCTGTTAGCTGGAAGTGCAGGCTCTCACAAGGCTGAACTGATCAGGTCAGGCAGAACGAAGAGTAAATGTGGGTGAAGTGATTAGATGCAAGAGGCAGCAGAAAAGAGGTGGATCTGTGGAAACACTGGTCCTCAAGTGTCACTAGTCAGTGTCTGCAAGATTATTTGCAAAAGGTGAAAGAGGCAAAGAAAGCAAATGCCACTTGTATGGTATTACTGGCAAAACAGCCTCAGATCTGAATTTCTACTTACTTTAGTTTATTGCCAATCAACAGAAGCTTCTAATCGTTGATTTGGATACTGAGAATAAGAAACCATGAATAATTAAGCAAACACTTGGGTAAGCAGCTTTCTTGACTCTTTCCCAGGCACAGCTTCAGCTAAACACCTTTTCTCTCTCCTTCCTAGTCTCACCTCCCCTTGTTTTTGATGTTGGTTACACTGAGTAGTCCCAGAGGTTGGGGCTGTACACGGACTGGTTTTAGTCTGCTGCTTTACCATGCTTCTCACTGGTATTCCATCTGTCGTTTTTACTGGTTTTCCACTCTTCTTCATGCTTCTTACTGTTTTGCCTGATGGCCACAGTCCCTCAGACTTGTCCTTTCCCTGGTGTTGATCAGCTGTAGACACAGTCCCACATGGGTCTCCCTGCCCACTCTGGGTTGCCCGTGGTCTACAGGGTGCTTCCTTTTAACATGGAGCTCTTTCTTCCAAGAGTGTATCCCCAGCTCCATGTCTCCACAATTATCTCTCTCTTCATTTGTCTCCCTAAAAATGTTCTCTGCATAACTCCCACTGCAATGGCTGCTGGTCTTCCTGAAATACATCTGAGCTGGGATACTGTGGAATCCCCTGCCTCCCTGGCTGCAGCTCTGCTGTGTAGTGGCCACCCATACTGTTTTCAGAAGTGGCTGGACCCAGTTGTGACTGTCACTGGGCAGCTCATGGCTTTTCTCCACACAGGTCCCCACCACAGCCCCGCTGCTGAAACCCAGCCATGCATGCTTCATGCATGGGGAAACATATCTTCACTGAGACTGAGAGATAAATTACTTTTTTTCCCAGGGAATGGACAGACAGTGGAAAAGGAATGCAGCATGCAAAGAAAGGATGCAATGAGTGAAGGTATAGTTGAAATTAATCTCTCCTTGTATATATAAACATTTACTCCTCCTTTTACAATATAGAAATATTCAGTAAAATGGAAAAGTAGCACTTTGAAAAGGCTACCCTAGAATTCTTGCTGTAAAGTATAAGGTTTATGTGGTATTAGGGAACAATAAAAGAACAGGAAGTAGATCTCTTCCTTCCAGTGGTGGTCCCTCTTTCTCCTGCCAATTTTTATTTTCCATGCATTTTCTATACTGATTCAAACACCAAAGATCCTACTGCAAATGATTCTAATGTCATGTGCCATTTATGTTTGCCTCCTGACAGGGATGAAAAGGCAAAGAACACCTTGGGCCTGCTGCAGGAATCCCAGATATCCCTGCTCTGGTATCCACCTTTTGCAGAGGGATTGCCAAGGGTTCTCATGGTCCTGAAGGGAAGGAGAGGGAGGATCCATCACAGGCTTGATCCAGACTTTTAATTCCTCACCTGAGTGAACAAGTTTGACCTGTCTTCCTAGCAAATTTCCTACGTGAATGATAGTTTTTGTGACTATTGCCAAAGTCCTAATTTTGCAGTGCAGAATTCCTTTCTAGGACTGAAAGACCTGTAGGGATTGTTAGCACAGGATCAGTACCCTCCTGGAATAGGAGCATCTGACCAGATTCCTCAAAATAACTCTAAAAAGTGATTTTGTTCTTAGAAATCATCATCCATGCATAAAAAGACACATCATCAAAGCCAGAATATCGTCAATGAAGTGGCTACAGCAATCCCAGCTGATATGGTAGAGGGCTTTTGCAATAAGACTTGCAGTAATCTCTGTCACATTTCTCCCATTTCACTGCTCTCATACTAGCTTGTGAAAAACAGTCCATGTCAGCTTAAAAGCCTTTCCTACATCACAGGATTGCTTTTCCAATTCTTTTTTTAAGGATTAATTTAAGAAGTTGTCTATGATTGCCATAAAAATAATGGAATGAGGGAAAGGTGTTGTTACCTTGGCTGTAAATCATCCCAGGGATGCTGATGTAATTTCCTGCCTTTTAGACTTTCCTTCCAGGGTTTGTGATACAATCAGAGGGCCTGGACTTGCTCAATCCCCACCTGGTACAACCTAGCTATGCTTGTGATTGGGTTAGTTCACCACAGAGCAAAGCTGCAAATCATAGTTCCAAACTGCCATTGCATTCTCTGTTGGGAAAATAGAACACAAAGCCCCAGAGAGTATGGAGCAGCCCTGGGATGGGCTTTCAGTGAGCTCTGCAGACCTCTCTGATGCAGAGATCAGAAATGTCCAAGGAAATTGGGTGCTTATCTTGGGCTGCAAATTTTATTGCAAGTTGAGCTTCTCATGGAAGTCAAGGCTGCTTTTTATTCACTCTTGGCTCAGGAAGGACAGCATCAAACAAATTTATTCTTGCAATTTTGCCTTTTTTTTTTTTTTAATTATACCTCAGAGTTTTAATCTGTCCCTTTATAGGGATCCTTCTCTGCATCTTCCCTCAGGTAACAAAATATGTGATCAAGGGTAAGTGTTACTTAGCTTTAGCCCTCTAAAATTTAAGCACTTAGTCTGTGTTACTTATCTGCATTTTTAATCAATGAAGGCAAAAACCTCCTCCAAAGAGCAACTGATCCTATGCTAAAATAGCATGTCTAACATATGTGGGAAGAACCATCCTTTTGAGATGCCTTTAATGTTGTATCCACTGACTGTAGATGAAGCTCAGATAACTAGATTAACTGGAGGGTAAGATGTGTGGAGCAATTGTTACTGACCTGCAGCTGAAGGATGCTAAGGGATATAGTAGCACTTTAAGCCAAGGATTTCACCTTATATAAAACATTGTAATAAATAATTACTTTCAAGCCTTGTGCTTAGTATTTATGAAAACTTAATCATTTTATGAAGTTTAAAAACTAGTATCACTCAGTTGCTTTTTAAAGATTTTTGTATGAAGTTTAGATTTTGCAGAAGTGGAAGAAAACAGTTATTTTTATAGTTGCAAGCCTGAAAAAAAGCCAGGTAGGTATTTCTTCCTGCTTCATTATGATTCATACTTTATCAGTGGAGCTGAAGAGAGTCATGACTGTTCCTGGCTGGAGAGAATATCTGTTGCTCAAAGCCCACAACATGGTCTGTATATTATTTATATATTCACATACTTAAGTAGAGTTGTAAGTAAGTTTTAATGAATTAAAGAAATACCTGTGGTATGACCACTGAGAACATGGCCAATATCTACACAAATCACTGCTGCCCCTAAACCCTCTTTGCATTCAATGTACAAGTTAACCTCTTCTTGCCTCACAAGGAGAGATAAGTCTTAAGCTACATATCCTGCTTAATGGAGAAGTTTCAAGACTTTCTGTTCCCCTGTCTTTTGTTTGTTCTTCAAAGCCTAAGATGAAAGCCTCCAACACGAGTTGCCCACTGTGCTCGGCCTCAGTACCTGTTCAGTGAGGTCAGGGCTACGTGTGGTCGGGAGCAGCACTGCTGGGCACTGGCATCCTGCCAGCAGAAAACAGATGCATCCCAAGTAAGCTGAGTGTGAGAGGCTTTGTCACAGCTGTGGGATGTCCCCTGGGTGAAATCCTGCCTTGCTCAGACTGGGGAAAATCTTGCTGATGGCAGATGGGCCAATGAGGCCTCGAGGGCTTTAGCTTTTCTTGCAAATTAAGGATGCCCAGGGCTGTCTTCTGCCCCTGGAACTGACTGGCACAGTCTGGAGATGCCCAAACTGCTCAGCTCCTTGCATGCTGGACTCAGAAGTTGCCTAGGAGAGTGCTTATAAGCCCACAGTGCCGGCAGCAGAGCTGCAGCTCTGAGCCTTGCACCAGTGTTGGTAGCCTGACTGAAGTTGAAATTCAAAAATAATAAGGAAGTAGACAAAAAGACATATAATAAAAACACCCCATCAACTTTCTGATTTTCTTTGGAGATGATCAGATAATAGACGACTAATTTGTGATACTGACGTTTTGGTTGCCTTTGTTGAGAATTGAACTCCGTTATCTGTAGGCTTCAAAAGAGCCTACATGATTCCCAGGCCTACACGTGTGTTGAAGCACACAATTTTCAAGCTTCTGAGTATTTAAATCTAAATCCTTGGAGCCTCACTGGATTTATGCATTTGTTAATATGACAATTATTTGGATTGGGGTTATCACAGCTGCTTGTCATCTGGGAGGTGTGAAAGCTCCTGTTACTAACATTGAGATAACTTTTCAGATACCAAGCAGCATAAAAATACTGAGGCTGTAGTCAGAACAGTTTCTGAGCAAGTTATGTTCAAGGGCTGGTGCATCACGTCCTGTGAATCCAGCATTTGAGGTGGTGCAGATGCTCAATCAGAAGGAGGAGGAAGATGAGAGCAGCGTCTGAATGTGCTGGTCAGGAGAAGCCAAATGAGGTGTGAAACTTGGCTTTGAGCTTTTCCTGTCTCGTTATATTTGGGAATGGGCTGAGGTCCATGGCCAGGCAGGGCAGGACTGAGGGGAGCTGGAGACTAGTCCTGCTGCAGGAACTGAGAGCCCTTGAGGGGACTCACATGGGGTCCTGGGCCATGGACAGGGTGGGGAAGCTGTGGGAGGGTTGAAATGAGATCTGACTGTGTGTTGTGGTTTAACCCCAGCCAGCAACCAAGCACCACACAGCTGCTTGCTCACTCGCCTACCAGCAGGATCAGGGAAAGAATAGAAAGGGTAAAAGGCAGAGAACTCGTGGGCTGAGATAAAGACAGTTTAATAGGGAAAGCAAAAGCCATGCATGCAAGCAAAGCAAAACAAGAAATTAATCCACTGCTTCCCAAGGGCAGGCAGCTTTCAGCCATCTCCAGGAGAGCAGGGCCCCATGATATGTAACTGTTACTTGGGAAGTCAAATGCCATCACTGCAAACATCCCTCCCTTCCTCCTTCTTCCCCACACTTCATATACTGAGCTTGATGTCATATGGTATTGGATATCCCTTTGGTCAGTTTGGTTCACCTGTCCCAGCTGTGTCTGCTCCCAAACTCCTATGCAGCCCCAACTTCCTTGCCAGTGTGACAGTATGAAAAACAGAAGAGGTCTTGGTTCTGTGTAAGACCTTCTCAGCAATAGCAAAAACATCTCTATATTATCAACCCTGTGTTCCTCACAAATCCGAACACATCCCCATACTAGCCACTGGGAAGAAAGTTAACTCTACTCCAGCCAAACCCAGCATAAGTAGAACTGGCAGTACCTCAGCTCTACATCCCTGAAACCAGCACTCCCTCAGTCCTTCATGACAGATGGTGAAGAAGACACTAAAAAGCCATTGCAATGGTCATTGCAGGTGCTGCAGGTTACACCTTACAGCAGGTCCTTGGCATATACAGTTCTCCCACCTGGTTCTATGCTGTGTAGGTGTAAATAAATTCTCTCTATATATTTAAATTTCCTATAAATTCTCTCCTTGGTTACACATGGCCTCTTCACAGATGCAGCTACAGGACCACAACTGACAAAGAAATAACTAAAAAATATTGTGTTTAAATATGTTGGAAAAGTCACACAATTTAGAAGCCAGAGATAGAGTCTCTTTAATTTTTGTCTGCTGAGGAAACTGCACCGCTAAATTCCTCTGGGAGTCTTACAGGTGTAAGACATGATCACCCACAGACTTCAACTCTAGTCTAAGGAGTTCAGAAAGATGTGTAAGAAGTCTGAGCAAGAAGCTCAGACCTGAATTTTGTCACAATTGTAGTCTTCTTCCCCTCCTGCCCCCTTTTTTTACAGCACAGCTGAAGATACAAATATTTTTCCAGTGCCTTCACTGAAGGCTTTTCTGTTCCACTTCTCTCCACAGACATCTGTGATTTGTGCCTGGCACAGGGCTGACGCATTTCACAGTGAACAACACTCTCTGGGGCTGCAGTGGAAGAAAAGGAGAGGAAAAAAAAGTAGCTTCTGCGGAATGAAGAGAGATTGCTGACAGCTGGTGAGATCTGTGCAAGCAAGGATTGGGCTTTGTAAACCTGTGAGCCAGCCAGTCACCCCAATGTGCCTATGCATGCTGTCAAGAAGGAGGATGTATTGACTCAGAAGTAGACCCTGTCTTTGGTGCCATCCTAGTCTCTCACACAGGTCTCCTCTGTCTTCATTCCCACAGATGTCTACACAGGATAGCACAAATGCTTTCTCTTCAAAGGCTCACAGAGAGAGGTAGGGGAGCTGAGCATCCCACCTTCTCCACACACCCAACCCCAGGCTTGCTGTAGGAGTCAACAGCATCATGCCAGGGCCAACACCATGCTCTGGTGGCACTACACTGGGGTGACAGCTTCCTAAGCTCTCCTGGCAAATCTAGTCATAAGACCAGTACTTTAAAGCACTAATACACATCCAATTTAGTCAGAAACTCTGTTGTTATAATTAGAGAGAGAGAGTGCAGATTCCGTGATACAGCCATGCCCACATAGGAGTTCTTGGCCAGCACAGTTGTGTCTGTCAGGGAAAACTGTTCTTCACACCTTGGACAGATGTATCATTGCCAAGCAGAAGTCTGTTTTGTAGACCTGGCCTTGCTCTGTCCTTCATGTTTGAAATGTGCTTTGAGAACCACAGGTATTTTTCACACAAGATAAGAAAGCAGAGGAGGAGGCTGAAACAATGGCCAGTTGTTTTCCACTCAGGACAGTATTGTTCAGCGGGTTTATCTTATTGGTATTTTTATCACATCACCTCTCAAATGTATCTGTACTACTTGCAATATCTCAGGAAAAAATAGAAGAGGCGAACTTGAAAAAAGGAAGGTTGGAGTCAATTAACCCTTTCATCTATGGGACCGGGTGGCCCAGCTCCTGCTTCAGCAACTCTGTTCTCAATGATAAACTTCCCAGCATTGAATGAGCAATGGGCAGATGAGCTGTGCTGCAGTGCTGGGGTTGGCAGAGAGTGTCCCAAAGCAATGCTCCAGCCTTGGCAGCGACAAGTACACAACTGGTGTCTGTGAGGATGAGCACTGAAGCAAACTTGCCTCTCACTGGCGCTCTGAATGCTGTTCCATGTTTAAATAACTGGTGGACCAACAAGAGGAAACAAATACCAATTATTCTGCCTTGCCTTTGCTGTTTGTGCTGTGCCTGATATCCATTTCAGCTATTGGAGGTGGAGGGAAGGAAGAAGATAATAAGGAATAAAGAAGTGTAATAAAATGCCAGACAGGCACATTACAGAAAGAGAACAGGGAAAGCATAGCCACCTTGGGTACAATAAATCTTATCTTTAAATACTTTAAGCAGCTTTCTCACAATGATGGATTCCTTGGAGAGACTTAAACTAGAATAGATAGTTAGGGAACTACAATCCTAATTTTAAATGAGCTCTTAAAAGCAGAACTAAAGCCCTATCTGTATCAAAATTCAAACTGAACCTGGGAAGGCAATGATATATGACTCTAGGGTGACTTGGTAGCCATATATTTTCAACAATACTGTAAGCAGCAGAAGGTTAGAATGAAGTAGCCTCTGATGGTGTTGGCATGCTGGCAACAGGTAGAATTATAGGAAATCTGATGCCAATACTTGTCAGTCTTTGGGAGCAAAATACACGTATATACTTCAAGACAAAAAAAATACAAAAAGGAGACATTTAATAGACACAGTCCCATACTTCCCTGAGGTGAATTCTGATACAGAATACATTCTCTGTCTTACATATACACAACCATAATGCTCAAATCATGTCTGTGTCTGATTGTATGTTGTGACCTTTCCTATTCCAGTAACAAACTTAAAGAAAAGCGATGAAAAACATTAGACAGGTGAGCCAGCACACTGCTGTGCTAGGAGAAACCATCTCTGCTGCAATCATATAGAGCTAAAAGTTCCCTCTGTGAGATCTGGGCTGGGTCTGACCTTGGGAGCCCAAATTCCTCACTCCCATCAGCACTGGCAGTGGCATCTGTTACAGCTGTTCCTAGCTTCAGCTGCATGCTCCCACTTTTACTGGAGAACATCCCTTCCTCTAGGCAGTGGTAGGACAGATACTGTACTGGTTCCTCAGCTGGCACTGCTCAATCTCTTTTAATAATGCTTGACTGAATTTTGATTGGTGAACAGGGTAGTTCAGCACAGGACAGGCTACCTGTTCTGCCAGCTCTCCTTCTATGGGAACTTTGATCAGCAAGAGATTGGGACAGGCTCTGACAGCTTTTATCTTCGTATCTAACAACAATGTTCTGAATGAGAGGTCAAACACTCTGATTAGGCCACTATGAAGGGTATTGAACTTTACATGTGATCACAGCAGTGGGGCTGGAAAACAGGTACAGGTGGTTACATCTTGAACTATAGCAGCTTTATCTGACAATGGGTGCAAATCTGAGCTGTAAGTCCCACTACAGGTAATGCATTTTTTGTTATAGGCTTTAACTGAAATATGGGTAAGACTCATGAGGTGTGACTTTTGAATGCTTCAAAAGACTTTCCTTCTCAAACAAACAAACAAACAAACCAACAAAAAAAAATCCTGTGTGCTTAGGGCTACTTTTTTATGAGATCTGTAGATCTGCAGATCAGCATCAGATGTCACAGGTGCTGGTTTGCATGGGGTCTTTAGTTGATTCACGGTTCAAAGACATATAGTTCTCTTTCACAACTATGTAAGAAGTTTGTGACATTTCTATTTGGGGCTCAGAAGGAGGTTTTGCCACAATATGGGCAACTTGTGGGCAACTTTTCCAGCACTCTTCACACCTGCATAGTCATTGCCAGTACATCTGAACAACTGTTCCATCCTCAACAAAGGTGTGTTGGGGGGCAAGGGGGAATGGTTTTAAACTGAAAGAGAGCAGGTTTAGATTAGATATTATGAAGAAATTCTTTACTGTGAGGGCAGTGAGGCACTGAAGCAGGTTGCCCAGAGAAGTTGTGGATGTTCAAGGTCAGGTTGGATGGAGCTCTGAGCAACCTGTCTACTGGAAGGTGTCCCTGCCCATGGCAAAGGAGTTGGAACTAGATTATCTTTAAGGTCCCTTCAAACCCAGGCCATTCTATGATTCTATGACCTGTGAGGAAATTCTCCCCATCAAATGTAATGTGTCCGGAGATTAATGAAGTACAGCAGCACATCCTTTGAGGCACAAAATTCCTGCTGAAATGATACTTGCACTCATATCTCTAATTCACCTACCTGATTATTTTTGTACTACCTCTCAACATGGCACATACATGTGCAGCTATATACTCTGCAAATGACATGTCTGGCTTGGTAAAACAAATAAGGCAGCTCTTTTCTATATCTTACTGGAGTTATATTTTGCTAATATTTTTTATGTCTTAAGGAAAACATCTCTGATTCATTATGGAGCAAAATTAACCAGGAACATTAAAACACTACCTCCCACTGACATGACTGAAGCTGAATGACTAAAAGTACGTATGTTGAAAGAGAAACTTTGTGGGAGAAAAAGAGTTGTTATTGGCCTCCAAAACTCAAAAGAAAATGTTCTTTATTTTGTTGCAACAGCAAAATGTAAATGGTGTACCTTCCAGTGCCATGTGGCAACTACCCGGAGGGCTCTACTCATGGGTTCCAGCTGCATGGTGTGAAAAGTAGCTCACCCAGATTTAAAACCAGCAAAGGTTACAACTTTGCACACAGAACAGTGTGAGGCTTTTTTCCCCAAAGAGGGCTGGAACTCAAAGTTTGAAGCAAAAAACATGCAAGGGCAGCTTAGTTCGAGTGTGCTTGATCTGTTTTTTGCCCTTCCTCAGGCAAGATGAGTTAGTTCAGAAGCAAACTTCATTATTATCACAAGCTGGTGGTGAAATGCGCTAGAGGTATATTTATTTGTTAAATAAATGCAGGGAGTATGCTTCACTGCTTCACCACACCCACATGAAGCTCTGAATAATTACAGGCTTGTTGCCAGACAAGCTAGGGTTGTTGGATTTTTTGGTTGTTTTTTGCAAACAGAGTTCTTATTCCTAAGTCATAAATAACTGGCTTTGATGGAGAAGATAAATTCTCACAGAAATGCTTAATGATTGCTCTAAGTAGACTTCTGCAACAAAAAGGGGGGTTGTATTTAGTTATTGCTAATAGTCATTCCATGTTAAACATCAAAAGATAAGTTTTCTACCAGATATAAACCAGACTGAGATAGTAGAACATTCTGTAGAATAGGAATTCTCTTTCCAAGCACCAGTTGTTTCCAAGCACCAAGCACAGCGTGTTAAGAAAAATTGGCTTTAGTAATTTTAAAATGGCTATTGTAGGTGCAAAGCTAATATACTCTTCAGTGTGTCTACCTCCTATCTCAGAAACACTCAGAATTTTGTCTTGGAATGCATGTTGTACCATCTAGGATTGTATCAGTCCAATATTATTTAATTGTATCACTCTGGTGGAGTTCTGGCTCTGGGTATCTTCATGTTCTGGTGGCTATCAGCAGTCAGTGATTTTTCTTGCTTCCTTGCCCATTTTGTGGGCCTGTAAAGGGCAGTGTGAATATCAGGCTTTGCTTCTGACTGTATCCATTCCTTGTAAACATCTAAGTGGATGAGTGTGAGTCATTGCTCTTTAAACCTGGTCACTTTGTGGCATAGAGGGAGAATATTATGGGGAGTCATATCTCCACAGCTTTCCAGCTGGCATCTTTCACCACATTTACACAAAAACTAAAGGAGAGGGAGGGATTGCTTGCTCTAGATATCCTTTCCTGATTAATGTTCTTAGTCACATCTTAAGCTGTCCTTAATGACTAGTCAGCATTAAGAGACTCAACCACTAGCAGAGCTCCAAACATTATGTGGCCATGCTGCTGTGGTAATTACAACATAGCTAGTGGCCGAGAAAGTGGTATCGTATACAACTAGCTGACACCTTCAGCTTGCTTACCTTCTACTTCCAATAAATCTGCAGGAATGTGGCCTTGAGGCAGGAGTGGGAGAAGGAGCATGTTGTACACTGTTTGGGAGGACACATGGTGGGCATCCTCTGCTGATCAGGTGCCCTCTGTGCTGTGGGACTGCAAGTGAGAACCACAGCCATATGCCCCCAGTTCTGCTGTCTTATGCTCTCTTTTTACCTGTCATTGCTCTTGTTTAGAATTTAGGCAAGCAACAAAAGTCTTGGCAATTCTATGTGAATGCCATGGGGTCTGTGCAGGTCTGCCCACAAAT
This sequence comes from Manacus candei, assembly GCF_025592945.1. Classification (NCBI taxonomy): domain Eukaryota; kingdom Metazoa; phylum Chordata; class Aves; order Passeriformes; family Pipridae; genus Manacus; species Manacus candei. Next base: position 997,771 of record NW_026138129.1, on the reverse strand, counting down.
TGGTAGTGCTGGTGGGAATAACTATGGCTAACAGGGCTTGAGTATAAAAGCAGCTGATAATCAGTGGGGCAGAGTACTTGTCTCTCAGATTTTTCTCCCTATGATAAATTGCCCCTTTGGAAATCAAAGAGGTCATTTACTATTTCTTAATCTCCTTTCCTCTCCCATACCACCTTTACTTGTTCTCCTATTAATCTTTTTCCCTATCTTAATAAAAAAGGCATATAAATATGTCAAAACATTCCAAAGTATTAATACACTTTTTACACAAATTTTCTACACTTTTTCCTATAACTCTGCTAAGGGTGGATACACTGTGCAGTGAGTCTGAGTCTCATAAACATTCACTTCTGACTCCATGTCTGGATTCTCTTGTTTTAGAAGCTTTCCAGGCTATTTGATTGGGATTTATTCCTCCCATAGTTTCCTTATTCTCAGTCTACTCTCTCTGGCATTTCATTATGGTAAATAAGAAAAGGCTGTCACTACTGTACAATGACTATTGTTTCAAGCACCCTTTATCTCTGGCTGATTTATATTTCTAAAAGTCGGGGCAGGGGAGAATGGTTGCAACAATGTGTGAGGAACAATGGCATCCTCTGTCTTACACAGAGAGGCCGGAACACAGTCAAGAGAGTTGGAGGTAAGCCACTCAGTAGATTAGAGCTGCAAAGTCTACAGTAAGTTGAATGGGAGAGGTGGAGGGGAAGCTGTGAAGAAATCTTTTTCAAAACCTTTAATGCATGGCATTTTTGTGGCTTTCCCTCTCCAGGAGTTGATATTGCTAATCCCTTTCTAAATGGTGTTTGAACATTGCTGTCCTCAGGGGTCCACCCATCTCTCAGCTCCACCTCCTTATTCCCTACTCCTTTGTTTATGCATCCTGGTCTAAATCCTCATGGGATTGATAAGGAAAATAACTGCCTTGGCATTGCACACTGCAGGACCAGAATGCTTGCTGAAGTTGATTAACAGTGGTCAAAGAATATTTTAGGTTGACTACTTGCCTGGCTCTGGAAGTGATGGAGAGGAAGCTTGCATAAGAAAATAAGGTATTCCTTTTCACTTGCTTGAGAAAGTGGTCAAAGGAAGACAGACATTGGAAAAGAGTACAAAATAGAGTGCTTGTCATAGCAGAGTTGTCAATTATTCCCAGATTAGTGAGGGCCCATCATTCTGGAGGAATAAGTGGGGAAGATTGACCATAACCATGGTTATATCTAGCTGTTGGAGATTGGTGATTTGCAGGCTGATATAACTATTCTGCTTCTGGAAGTGACCTTTTGTCCAAGGGGACAGAGGTTCCTTTTTGCTCAAGTTAGTGGAGTTGACCCCAGCTGTAGGTGTGGCTTAAAGGCTATGGTCTCAAAATCTATCTTGACTTTTTCCTGTTGCTTTTTATTTACTAGTAGAAAATCAATCCTCAATAGGATATAAACACTGTGCTGATATAATTCACCCTGAAATTTCAATGGGATGTGATGTTCCCCCTCTCTTTCTTGTTATCTGTCCTATTGTGCACCCTAGTTACATTTGAGAGATTATTAACCAAATACACATTGTCCACCCTCAGTAGAGAATAGTCACAAATAAATAAATAGATTACTAATTATTGGCTTTTTATTATCATCTTGCTACTCTTACAAGTTTTGTTTACTAAGTGGAAACATGCTAAGAAGATACAGAAGTGTGATGGAAATCAGACAAGTCAGATAATAAATATGTTTGCTTTGTGATAACCAGTGGGAGCATATTGTGTAGACAAGAAGAGTGCTCTTCAAAACAGGATATGGGCATCTCTAGAGATTTACAAAAGGAGTGGTCAGATGCTGGACCACTCTCTTTAGCTGTAAAGATGGTTAAAAGTATACATTCATTTTAGTTTCCTTTTATTTTATAGCATCACTCAAGCAAGTGAGAAGAGAGCAAATAGCAAAGTCAGTCAATAAAGCTAATTGTATCTGACAATCTGGTTAAAAGCATCATTAGCCAGTTGTCAGGACTACTCCCGCTCCAGTCAACAGACAACCACTAGATATATGACACTTGGACATTTCTAAAGTTTAGGGGTAGCTCTGGTCCTTCAAACCAAAGCTGCAGACCTCTTTCAAATGAACTAAAGCAGGCTGGCCTGTGCTGTTTGCAGATGTATGCTCTGCAGGGATAGGCATCCTTGTTCAAACTAATGACAGTAATAATAGTGATGTTAGTAATAACAGTACCAACATATTGAAATGTGAAATAACAGGGCCCTAAGCAAAAAGTTACACTAGTCAGATAAGTGTAATGGATGTGGGTTTTTTTGCCAGATCCAGACATTGCTAACCATTTTTTAAATAGTCCTCACTGGAGGTAAGCTGCCATTTTTGTCTCATTAAGGCCTGTGTGAAATGGAGGGGCTGATTATGGATAATAATATTATTGAGGGTTATAGTTATTGATAATACTACCATGAAGGAGGCACTGGAACAAATTGCAACATGGTGTGGGTGTCCGATCCCTGGAAGTGTTCAAGGTCAGGTTAGATGGGGCTTTGCACAACCTAGTCTAGTGGAAGGTGTCTCTGCCCATGGCAGAGGGGTTGGAACTAGAAGATCTTATAAGGTCACACCCAAACCATTCTATGATTCTGTGATTCTGTGATTCTATGATTCTTTTATTCTATGATTCTATGATAAGGAGTGTTTTAGAAGAGACATGGCAAAAGAGATATGTCTTCAGGGGATGCCACTTTTTCAGCCAGAGGTTGGATGGGGAATAGAGGGAAGAGTGTCTGCTTACTGAGGTCTCCCACACGCTCCTTTGGGATGTCTTCTTCTGGGTCTTCTCTGAGGTGCCACTGAATGCTGCATCTGCAGCTTGACATAGTCAATCAGTCCCTACTTAACAGTACTTTATTACCAGCAAATTGCTGAAGCTGTTTCCTTCAGGCTTGGCTTTAACCCCATAATCTGTTTAAAGAGTTGAAGGAGAGAGATGACAGAGAAGTAGAGCAGCACTAAACTGGAGATGCAATCAACAGCACCAAATAAAGTCATCACCTGCACTGGGAGGCAGCACAACTGCATAGTTTCATACTCAGGCTAGTCTGGAGGGGGCCTCCTGCTGCCACCTTTCCTTTGCAGGCGAATCCTGTCCCCTTTGCTTTCTGAGGTCTACCGAAGTACTCAGAAATGATCCAGCTGTGCGATAATGTAATGAGAGCTGCTGCCCTGGCTGTCAGCTCTTGTGGCTAGGGATACAGGAGTGACATGCAGTCTGCTGGCATACAGCCAGGCAGCTGGGGCTGCTACTAGTTTTGTCTTGAAGGCCAAAGGAAATTTTAAATAAATATTCTCTTCAGGAGGGCAAATGCCAAGGCTTGGATTTAATGGAAATATTATTCCCAGAGGGAAGTGTACATCATGTGGGGCTCTCACAATGAGATGCAGACTTCTGAAGATATTTCTTAATGACATTATTTATGTTTATTTTTCAGTGCTGTGGTAGGTCCCAGGAGCTATGAACCAAGTACCTCTTAACCTTGGGACTTTATAAACACAGGCTGAAAGGGTGATCTTGTTCAGGAAAGCTTTCTCTCTTTGGCAAGCTGACATTTGAGCTGATACTGTTTTACTTAAATCAAGCTAAGAAAATGAGTGCCTGTTTTTCCAGCTGGGTGCTTACCTGTCTCTCTCTCTCTCTCCCTGTCCTTTGCTTGGCCATGTCTCTCACCTTTATGCACTGTGGCATTCCTTGTGCGGCTTCATCATTTCCATTTTCAAGTGTGTGCTCTGATTCAGTCATTTGTAATAATCACTTGGGATAATGTAAATAATTTACAAAGGAAAAAAATTCTTTTCCCTCCCCAGTTTTCCTGTCTTTATTTCATCATGTTAGGAGCTTTCTGATAGGGATAATGATGATCTGTGAAGGAAGGTATAAAGCATTACTCTGAGCCCCGTTCAGCACAATCCCTGCCCTAACTTGGAATAGGGGAAAAATGAGGAGCTTATACAGTATCTTATTCTGACTGGACACATCTTGCTTTGTATGATGGGCAACTGGCAGGTTCCAATCTGCTTTCCACATTGTTTATCACTCATTTTCCCTGCTGCACACACTAAAAGATATGAACATTTAAGAGGAAACTTCTGCTTTGGTCAAAGTTACATCTAAGTACAATTTAATATTCCTTAGGGAAATAAGAAGCCACACAATTCTGATGAAATTAGGTTCCTTCTCTGTATAAATTAGGTCCAAACTATTTTTTATATGGTGGTTGGAAACACCATGGTCACTAATAGAGACATAGAGAAAAGGTATTTAATTTATCTCAGTTTATTATGTAAGCAATTGCTATAGCCTAGTTTGCCTTGTTAAAGTTAACCTGGAATTAGTACTTTAGATGTTAGGCTCTAAATTAGTGATTTCAGACAGCTGTTCCATGAGTGTCTGAGCAGTGCTTGTGACCCAGCTGATGATTTTAAAAGCAGAGCTGGGCTTGAGCATTAAAGGTGGGAAATGTGTCAGCCATTCTCACCAAGTCAGGCCCTTCTGGCTGTGTAAGGGACTCCCACCAGCAGATCTGTGAGGACCACTGTTCTCACATGCACTATTCTGCCATGCACCTCCATGCATCTCTGCCCTCCTGACTGGTGCTTCTCTGCCCTCTTAGTGGCTTAGCCTGTTCAAGTGGAAACTTGAACAGGCTAAAAAATAACGTACAAATAAAAGCAGTTGGTTAAGATCCCTGAGCAGATGGCAACAGACGGTGTGGCCTCATGATGAGGAAACAGCAAAAGAAAGGCAGTGGCAGAGTGAGGGATTACATCAGGGCAGACTTGGATCAGCCACAGGTGCTGCAGAACAGCACCCTTGGAGATCCAGGAATGAGAAATATGGAGAGGAAAGACAGTATTGCACCCACCATGAGTTGGAAATGTGAATCATAATTTAACTACACGTAAAATGGGAATTTACGTGAGTCTTGGCCATACTGATCAATGATACCTACGGTGCATTCAGCTCTTCACAAATCTCATGGGCTATTAAAAAAATATGATCAAGATGGAAATACAAGAAAAGTGTAAAGCGCCATGAGAGGTATACAGAAGAGAACAATTATGTTCCTACTAATTACATTAGGCACTAAGAGGCACCCACAGAAATGATCAGTGAATTAAAAAGAAATGGAAGGAAATGCTTTTTCTCACTATGCAGAACTAAGCTGGTTGGCGAGGGGCCATGGAACTCAGATGTTCAGAGTACCAGAGTGTTGCTCCATACACCAAACTACACTGCTCAAGCACAAAGGACACTCGCCAGCAAAAATAGTAAGAAAAATCTTTGTATATCATAACATACTTTGGCTTGGAGAGGGTCTCAGAGGTCACCTGGTCCAAGCCCTGCTCAAAGCAGGACTAACGGTGATGATAAGTTACATTGTTACATGATCAAGTATAATCAAAATGTCCACATTGTATTGGTCTAGATGTGTATAGACCACTTTTGATCCCATCTTTCCTAACTTTTGAGTGCTTTTGTGCAGTGCACTAGAGAATTTCCTGGTGGTAGACTTGGAGAGGCAGTTGGGTAGTTTGCTGTGTAAGAGTTGCGACTTGTCTTAGCAATTATAAACCCCACCTGCAATTATTTTTAGGCATAAAAGAGTAAGCTAGCTTTAAAAAGCATGTCTTAAGAGCTGTATGAATGTAGCAAAATTGCAACATTGCCATGAAGAAATGTGCTGAGACATGTGAGCCTTCAGCAGATTTAGTCTGCTGACAAGCTGGATCTTGAGTGGCACCATCTTGGTGAACCAATTAAATAACGGGCGCTAGTTTCCTAAGGGTATCACCTGAGGGAATTTTACATTGTTCAGCTGAAAGTTGGAATTAGTGAGTCAAAGTCTTCCCTGAATTAGACTAGTTAAATAGTGACCTCAGCTTTGTTACCCCAGATTTCCATTTGATAAGCACAGGGTCTTATACCGCAAATATGTACTGCAAAAGTAGAAGGCATTAAATTTCCATCCAGTTTTGGAATTAAATCTTTCTCATTTTCTCTGAAATGAAGTAGCTACATTGTGCTTTCAGTATATGATAAGAAAAAAAGTTTGGTCTAATCAGGAATAAAAAGGAAAAATTATGGGATAGGATAGCCTGCATGAAGGAATGCTTCATGCAGGTCATGAAGTTAAAAACTTAGGAAAGTTTGAAATTATGGATTCATGAATAAGCAGAAAATTAAATTAGGACATAAGCTTACATTTCAGTCTCTGACCTAGGTTCAGATGTAAAGGACAAGGGATGTGATTGCATGTAAAAGGCTACATCCCATCGGTCAGTGGAACTGACTGAAATGGTGGCTGATGCCTTCACGGTCATATGACAGGTAGCCCACATTCATCTAGGAGCTCTGGGAGCTCTAGAGCGCTTCTGCCTCAACTGTCTGTGCATGCACTGGGACTCTGAGGTCTTTGCAAGGCAGCCTACTACAGCATGAAAAAAGGATAGTTTGGGGAAGGACTGCAATAAGCGCATCCAAGTAGTAGAGAACAAATGAATGGAATCAAACTAAAGAAACCATGAGGCAGAAGAGAGGTGGATCAGCAGAAACTGACTGTAGAAAACGATGCTTGCATATACAATATATAAGCTGTGAAAATCAGTTCAGTAACAAAGTGTAAACAGTGAAATGAAACTTTACAGCTTTGTACAGAGCAAAATAAACCAATGCCATTTTAATGGCAAAACCATCATGGTCATAGTTCGTCTCTAGGAAGGCAATTCTCTGGTGGGTACCCACTGAAAAGCTGTGATCAGGAAGCAGAAATTCTGCTTTGTAGTATCTGGGGAGTTTATGGGCTACATCGAGGTGACAAACCACCTATGAATTGATATGATTCAACAGTAAATCACATGAAGGAAATATACTTCCCCATGAGGACTCCCAAAGCAACGAGGAGTGCAGGCAAGAAAGGGTTTCACAGCAAAAGCAAAGCAGGGGTATTTTCCTGCAAGTGTTACTCCATTCCTGTTGGCTACATGTAGTCTACTATCTTCTTGCAATGTGCTAGGCTTTGATGAGCTGGGTGGCCAAGACGTTGCTTTCTCAATGAATTTGCCTACTGCAGCCTTCAAGGGAATGACATCCCACAGGACACAGAAGCCAAGAGATTATCAGTCTTTGGCCAGGCGGTAAAAAGGTAAGAAGAAAAAGAAAATGAAGAACAGAGCCTGCAGACCCATGAGGAGGTCAGAGTCCCATTGATTAACAATCCAGTGAGGCAATGACAAAGGCAGGAGCCCTGGTAAAGCACAGGTCATGCGAGATGGCAAGGGACTGGAAACAAAGGTGACAAGATCAGTAACACAGTGGTGTCTGCTAGCCAGAAACTTGGGAAAGGTCCAGAATGTGCAGAACTTCAAGTCATCTGCTGATGGAGAAGAGCCACAAGTAAGGTAGATGGGTAACCAAAAGGGACAGCCAGACCCTGCCCCACAGAAGGAAAGCAGCATGAAGGCGAAGCACCAAAATACAAAGTGGATTCAATGGGCATCCCAGGGCTTTGAGGTACATCTTTCTGCAGTGGGAGTTCACTGAAAGATGTCCTCAGAAAGAGTTACATTCCAGTAAAATCCTGCCACAGTGAGTCAGAAAATTCTTAAGTAATATGCAGAAAATAAGACTTGGAGAAAGTCCTCCAGAGGCTGGAGAAGAAGGAATTAGCATGCAGCAGGACAATGCTTGTTTTTGCACATCATTTCACAGGCTACAAGGATAAAATGTCTGTAGGGAGTTACTGAGCCACTCAGGTTTCACTGCCTGGAAACCTTTGCATCGATATCCAGCATCCAGCAGGTCAAACAGCAGCACCCTGCCACAGAAGCTGATGCTGGTTTTGGAGCTGGTGCTGACCTGATCAGTGACCTTTTGTATTCCTGCTTTTGTCACAAGTAGGGAAAAAAGTGTCTAACCAGTCTAAATTATTTCCCCAAAACTTTTGGGTTTTACCTCGTGCCTGTGCTAGAAAAAAACCCCAGCCAACCAACCAACCAACCAACTGAAAAAACTAGAAACAAAAAAAAAAAACAACAGAAAGTGTTTGTTGTTTACAGTGGGCTTCATTCGCTTTGACACCAGCAGCTAAAGGACTGCCTTTGTGCTGGCGTACCTCAGAGCAGGGCTCCACAAGCTACCCGGGAATGTTAGAGCGCGGTTGGGTGATCTCCCTCTCCCAGGGAAGCGGCTTCGGGTGCCCAAGGCACCGCGCCCGGGTGGTAGATCTGGGAGCGCGGAGCCGGAGCGCGGAGCCGCAGTGCCACCTCTCGGCAGACTCCGAGTCGTGGTTTCAGCTGGGATAGAGTTGATTTTCTTCCCAGTAGCTGGTGGAGTGCTGTGTTTTGGATTCAGTATGAGAATAATGTTGATAACACAGTGATGTTTTAGTTGTTGCTAAGTAGTGCTTGCCCCAAGTCAAGGACCTTTGAGTTTCCCATGCTCTGCCAAAGAGCAGGTGCACAAGAAGCTGGGAGGGAGAATGGCCAGGATAGCTTACTGGCCACAGGGGCATTCCCCAACGAAGAACATAATGTCCAGTATATAAAGAGGAGTAGCTGGCCGGGAGGGGCTAATTGCTGCTTAGGGACAGGTTGGGCATCAGTCAGTGGGTGGTCAACAACTGTATTGTGCATAATTTCTCTCTCCTGTGTATTGATCATCTCTGTCCTTTTCATCATCATCATTGTTGTTGTTGTTATTATTTATTTATTTATTTTTGTTTCAATTATTAAACCATTATTATCTCAGTGCATGAATTTTGCTTTTTTTCCGATTCTTGTTCCCATCAGGGAAAGAGGTGGAGGGCGAGCGAGCAGCTGCGTGGTACTTAGCTGCTGTCAGGGCTTAAATCACGACATACCACGTACATTTTTCCCCTTGAAATTCTGTTGCTGCTGAGGTCTTAACAGCACACCTCTTTGGGGAAAATGTATTTTGTTTTCTGTCATAGAGCTCACAGAAATACCGTGTGAATTTGGTTTGTAGATTAAGAGGGGATGGGCTGTGTGACAACTTTCTCCAAGATCTACCCTTTTTGTTTGCTGAATTTCATCTAGCTGTGGCAGTTCCCTGCTAGCCCTGGGTTTGGACACAGTTGTTTTTCTGTCTTTCAGGTCCAGTGAGATCCTACTAAGGCAGAAGAAGCTTTTCACCCATAAGTTAGTCATTTCATAATCCTAATGTTCCAAAGTGTTTCATGAATTATGTTAATGTGCTGGATGCGGATTTTTTTTTTTAAATCCTGCTTCGAGTAATTGCCCCATTTCATAATTTATAGACGTAGATGTCAGTCCACCTGGGAAAGAGCTTCTGGGCACTACCTCATTCCTTGCTCAAACACATTCATTCCAGCCTTGCTTGTTACTGGGATGGGCCTTCTGTGGTTACAAGAACAGTGTGGCAGGCAACCGCAGTGGCAGGCAACCGTGACTGTGTAATTGCTTTCCTTTGCCCATGTGGTCAGAGAAGTCTGGAAAATCAATGATGGGGTAAATGCCCCAGAGAAAGCAATATTTCAAAGCCTGAGTAAACCAATGAGCTGGGAAATTTATTTGCCCAGAGTTGTTGGTTTTGATTTATTTGCCTCTACTGAACATACTGACCACCACTGAATGGTTTTCTCAAATAATTTCAACGGTGCTGGATAGCAGTTGAGCAAAAGACACACAAATTCTCTCCCAGCTGGTTAGAGATATACATGATTTGGAGTCTCTCCCATCCTCAGGACTTGCTCTGCATTGTTCAGACTTTACCACACTGGATTATATGGACAGCATCATTTATATGCTCTAAATTGCTGTATATTACCACGTTGTCTCCTCTTTTTCATTTATAATGCATCCACAGTGAAAGAGCACTGGAACTGGGCACTGATTTCTCTCATCACTGGCTCTTTCTAGGAAGCACAGTCTGGATCTCTTGGGCCTCTGGTTTGATTGCCACCTGTAGGCATGTGTGTTGCAGTGGCTTGTGCAGGATGCTTTGATATCTGTCCTCAACTAGGCTGAGAATTCAAACCCAAAATCTTTCATGAGTTTCTGGATAAAACCTTCCAAAAGGGAGGTATTTCATATGAAATCAGTTTAGATGATAACTCTGCTTAAAATAACTCAGACTTTGAACTAGATTTGCAGACATTTGACTTTCTGCAAGCCTCTTGGTGGGACCTGAGCCAGTCTTTACATTTTTCTGACTGCAAGTTTTAGTGGCTAATATCTTTTTAATGTCACTTTTATATGTACTATAAAGGCCTTGCCATAGACCACTCTTACTGAAACCAAATAAAAATAAAAGTCCAAGTGTTACATGGAGTTCAGATTCTGAATGCTTCAGAGAAATGTTGATAATTGCTACTCCCTTTTCCTGAAGCTGCCCAAGCAAAATCATTTGCTGTGTCATTGGTGTTTCTAGAAACTCAGATCACAATACCTGAAAATTATTTGAATGCAATAGCTATGCCCACGTGTATAAAAAGTATATGTACCTGTATGGATACACATACACACACAAACACATACTTACCAGTCAGGAGGAGGGGACAGGTGGTATACTCCTCTGAGAACAGACTTTCTGATGATTCGTGTCTCACCATGTCAACATTTTGGATCCATAAAACCCAGTCGCAGTGGAATTTCCACCCGCTGTATTTTCTAATCTTGAGGTTTGATCCACATCTCAGAGCTTGACTAGTAAGAGATATGGTGGTTAGAGGTCTAATTGCTCAAATAAACCCAAAAGGTGTACACAGTTGAAAGCCCAAGTCTGAGCTCTGTCTGTGTGTGTGTTACAGCCCCACTGGTGGGTGTGCAAGGGAAAACCGGACCACTTTATAAGTGTAAGTGTAGTTAGATAAACATCAACAGTGGTCAAAATGGTGCATTAAGGTTCAGTAAAGTGTAAAAATAGGAAACAAAAGTCAATATTGTACCAGAAACTGGCCACACTTTTTGCTGCCTATGTTAGATAAATGGCCCTAGTAGTTGCTTAGTGTGTTAGGCTATCCCAGGCTGTGTTCTGCAAAGTGGAGGGAGTACTTGCACATCTGCTGCCATCTCCTTCCCATGCTGGTTGTGTGTAGTCGGACAGGAGCCTGGTCTTTGCAACCAGAGTTTCCAAAAGTTAGCATGTTGATGAGGAGTTTTTGGTGAAGTTTCTGTTCGGTGACTGGAGTTCGTGTTTTATTTGTTGGAACACATTACTCTTTGAGAGCCTCACTTGGGGTCTGCTGCATGCTGGAGGTAGTCATTGATAAGGGGGACTTAAAAATGGATAAATGATAAAAAACCATTCACTGTAAAATACTCTTAGTGTACTTTCTGCCACTTCAGGCATCAGTGCATACAGGTTAAACAAGGCAAGAGGTGATGAAGTGTATGGATTTTACTGATGTGCACATACAACGACTCAGGTTGTTCAGTTGAGATTTCTGTGCTTGTGAGTTATGTAGATCTTTGGAGCAATTATTTCTAAAGCTTTGACACTTCACAGGGATATTGCTAAGCCTAAAATGACCATCAACAACAAGACTGAAGAAAGAAAAAAAATGGCTTAGGTATAAAGGGAAGAAATAATTCCAGAGAAATTAAACAAATGAAGGGATAAGATGGATGGGCTTTGGTGGAGGAGGGGGAAATTTGCAGAAACAATAGAAATAGAAACAATAGAAATTTTGAGATAAAAAGTAAAATGGAGCTAGAAAACTCTTAGCAATTGGTTGATGTTGTTGATTTAATCCACTGTGACACACAGATCCATGTATTCATGTAGGAGTTTTATTAAATAAAAAAAAAAAGCCCTCGAGTTTAAATGCTGTGGTTTTGGTAATGAGCTGTTCTATCATATGATTGATTTAGACAAACAAATTACAGTTCTTTTAATGGCAATTAACTGGTTACATTGAAGACTTCCAAACTGTGACTGCTTGGCTGAGATGACCACTCAAAGTCTATAAAGCTCAGAGCTGCTAATCTGAGTCATGGCTTGAAGTTGCTGTCAGTCATCCACATCATCCAGGCTTCTTCAGGTCATTTGCCTTAGACCCACACACATCGTATGGCATGCTCATTTGTATGCAGTGGGGCAGATGTATCAAGGCTCCTGCAGGAAAAGCAAGCTTAAATGATATTGCATTCACAGGTCTTCCTTCTTTGCTCAGAATGAAACTCAGTCCTTCCTGTTAAGATTTAGCTTTGGCTCTGAGTCAGTTCCTCAAGCATTTCCTAGGATAGTGTTGCTATATGAAGCATGGACAGAAGTGTCAACTGAGCCTTTTTTAACAGAAGGTGACCACCTTCACATATCCTTGCTCAAAGACCATGCAGTATAGAAAGTAAATTTTCTGTCTAGTTAATTCTTTTCCAGACTTAATCTTGCAGGAGTGCAGCAGAAGACACTAGAAAGATATCAAGACAGAAGGAGTTTGCTTCCTACACAGCCAACCTACAATACTACTCTTTTAGTTAGAGATGCCATCAGGTGCAAGTAGAGCTGAGAAGTTGCTAAGTAGTTACTTTAATACTCAGTGCTAAGGACAGACATTCTTGCAAATCTCGTGGAAGTCAAAAGAATCTGCACAGGGTGAATGGCGACTACAGCAGCTGTGCTGCGTATTAAGCCACTGAACTTGTATTGTGTGCATACTGCATTACAGATGGAATGAAGTCAGCAGTGCAAATCTCCCACGTGGGTATGCCCACGGTAGGTAGGAAACACCAAGAGAATGGAGATATTCCAGTTCACCAATTTTCACCAGTTTAGAGGTTTCTGATCTGCCTTTTGGCACTCTCAGTGATTGAACTGGTTCAGCAAGCAGGATGTCATCTGAGTTCAGAGAATCTAATAAAAAAAGTCATACCTGTCAAGGTCTTTTTTTTCCAAAAGGCTGCTCTGAATCAATACATTAGAGATAACAGCCTTGAACAAGACTAGCTGGAGCAAGGGTTGTTTTGACAGTTATGAATTCATGAACTTCTCCCTCAGCAACACTGTGACTTGAAGCTGAAATATTCTTAGTGACTGGAACACTAAATCTCAGAAATGGGGAGGGAGGGAGGGAGTCACAGAAGGGAGGGAGCAGATGAAAGGCCATGGGTTACAGCAGGGGGTGCACAGTGCCAGCAGGATTAAATTTCCCTAGACCTGTTGTAGCCACTTTCCATGATCCTATGGGATCCTTTGTTGATCATATAGCAGAGCACAGTTGTTATTTTTTACTGTGGCCAAGTAAACCCCAACTATCTCTCCCTACCAGAATGGGTCACCATACCTTTTTTTCAGCTTTTCTTCCCTTCTGCTCATATGTGTTTCAGACTGAGAACCCTACTGAGTAAAAGCATGAAAAAGTCATCAGTATGAAAAAGTCAACAGTATGAAAAAGTCATTAGAAGAGGAGTATGATTATTTTCTAAGCATGATAAGTGGAGGATGAAATTGTCTTAAAATAGCAAGTCTTGACTAGATCTTCCTTGTGAATTACTCTATTACTTAAAATTTATTACTCAGGAAACTGAACCATTTCTTACTAAGAAGGACTTCACTACAAAGAGAACTACAGATGATAAACGCATAACTGGTTGTCAAGACCTCAGCAGCTGAGAAGACAGATAACAGGCTGGATAACTTGTCTCTCCAAGGTTGCTGGTTCCAATCCAGATGTTGGCATAGCTGAGTCTCCCAAATGTAAATGAGCACTTATTCCTGAGGACTTTTCTTTTACCTCTATTCTGGGATGTGAAGGTTTTGATCCAGTCTCTGGATGACCTCCTAGATATGGAATAGAGGCTTTTTCTGTGGCTGAATTAGCACAGAAAATGGCAGCTGGGACAATCAGTGACTTTCAGCCATTGTACATTTCCCATGAGTCAGCATAGCAGCTGAGACAGAAGTTGCCAGTACTGTTTCGAAGTGCTTTGGAAAGAGATGTGCTTATTTATTTGAAACCTTCTACAAGTCCCAAAGAAATAAAAAGGGAGGAAAGCTAGAGAGGTAGCTGCTGCTTATAGCAAAGAGGTAACAAGGATTTGGATAGAGTTGGTTCTTCAGACTGACACAACCAAAGGAAGGATGTGCATGCAACTGATGGCCTTCTCTCTGGCTGAATTATCTCCTATGAGTTAATCCTGAGACTTCTTGACAATGTCATCATTTTCACTGTTTCTCAGACAAGAAAGAAAAAGGTGATAAACAGCATAAAACTGTTTCAAGTATAGAAGATCATGTCATACTAGCAGACCAATCTAGCTTTTCCTTTCTCCAAAAGTGCTCTGGAAGACATACAGCAGCCTTTAATTCTACCACTTTTACATCTGCATTTTCAAGCATTTGTATTCTAATGGTTCTTTAGCTTGCTTTTTTTTTTCTCACCCTGGTTAAACTCATGATATTGCTGGATATATATTTAATTGACCCTTCAGGGCATTAAACTGTCTAAACATTTAGGAAAAGCAGCCAAGTCTGACATTGTGTCATAAAATAAAGGAGCTTGCCAGACCCTGGACATAGAAGCCTTGTGCATGAGAGCTTGACCAAAGGACAAGCAGAAATCTGATAGCTGAAGAAATACCCTGTAGTTAACGGGCATGTAAACCAAGGAACCACTGTGAGATTAAGTATCAGGTACTATTACACTCTGGTGTGCTAGGACATCTTTTTGACTCAAAGACCTATTTATACTAGAGCCCTTTACCAAGCCTGAGCTGAGTGTATAAATGCAGACCCTCTCTATGCATAAGGAGGCCTTTATTTTCTAGTAGTGAAACAGAGGTTCAGCTGTGACCCTTGCTAGTCCTGGCTCCCACCTCTTCCCAGGACTCTCATCAAGCAACTACGTGACTGTTTGAAGTTTGGCAGACCAGCAACAAGGGGAAGTTGTATTTGGTTCCACTGAGTCTTAATGAGACCTTTATTATAGCTTGTCACTGCCTCTACTGATGCTGGAGCTCAGGGAGTTTAAACAGATCAAGACGCACTTTAAACTCCTACCCCAAGGCAAATTGGCCACTTTGTCTGATCACAGCCTCGGTGCTGATATAAAGGTCCATCTGTGAGATTGCACAGACAGCTCTAGTAAAAGCCCCACTGACCTCAATATATGCTAAAAATGTTATGTACTTAGTACCAGTCAATAGCTTCTCAGCTGCTAGAGTCTTCTTAGGGCTGTGTATTTGTGTGTGTTTTTATCACCATAAGGGCAATATGTATTCTTTGAAACAGCTAAGTAGCTTTTAGCAAGATATTGGAAAGGTGAGGTGGTAATAATAGTTGCAGAGTGGCAATTTGTTAGTCAAAGTACTATTGGAAGGATCTTGGCATTTTATACCATACAACTGCTGTGTTTGGAATAGGAGGGCTTAGAAACCTTAAGGTGCTATGTGTGCAGTAAAGCTGTACAAATAAGTGATTTGCAGTTTACTGTCTGTGCTAAAAAAAAAAATCCCAAAAAAAGAAAACAAATAATTTAAATTGACTTGGCTTTAAAAAAAATTGAAAGCAAACAAATATTTTTGTATAGTTTTCAAGACTGTTTTTATCTTTATCAAGCAAGAAAGCATTTTAGATGCATTTTGTAACTGGTTTAAAATAAAAAGCAAAATAATGGTTTGAAAAGTCAGTTCACAATTATAGGAGCTAAGACTATTGGGCATTTGTAGTTGTGTAACAATAAATGCAATAGCATGTATTTGTATATCACTTCTCATCTGCCAGTGGATGAATCAGTATTTACTAGAATCTTGTTTAACAACATTAAAAAATGTTTTGATCATGGTTCATTGCTTTGGGAGAAATGCTTTTTGGTTTCCATTTTAAATTCTTTTTCACTCAGATGTGTTTAAAAGTCCTTAGTACGCTGAGGTTGCATGTTTTCACAGAGCTAGGTACATCACTTGCTTTTGTATACTCCACCAACTTCCATATTCTATAGCTTGCGGTGCTTAACTAAGGTTTTAAGTCACATATTCAAAACATAGCATCTAGGAGCCCCTATATTTTGAATCAAATGAAGTCTCCAAGGCATTCAGAAGCCTTGATTTTTCCCCAACACATCTGATTATAGAAGGAAAAATAAAATTGTAAAATACTCTTTGCACATCAAAAACCGAAATAATGGAATAAAACCTCAGATCACATGAAATACAAAATAACCCCATTCATGGAAGCACTGTGAGTTAGTAAGATAGTAGGGAATAGCTCTGATACATATCTATTGTGTATTTTAATATCTTTTCTTGATTCTTCGATTGTGCTTTTGACAATAATTTCACACATTTGTAAAACACTGAGCTTTAGCCGTAAGCATATAATTTAGGGCTATAACATCTTGTCATTCCCACCAGCATTACTGTAAGTGACACATACTTCTGCTGTTTCAGAGCCTAAACATCTTGTATCACTTGCCTTCCTGGAAAGACTTTGCTGTGAGGACAATTAAATACCAGCTGAAGCTTGTGCATTGCAGGCACACCACACATTTTAACTTTCTGTAGCTGTTGGCATTTAGCTACCCCTCAGAGTAAAATGCGTGCACCAATGTATATAAAAACAAAGGGGCAGCTGCATTCTGTTCTTAGACTGAGGTCTGAGTTTTAAAAACTGCTGTAGCATTTTAACATTGTAAATGAAAGCAAATCACAGTCCAAGCTGCTGCTTCTTGTGGTCCAATATCCAGCTTGTTGCTGCAGCTTTTTTTTTCATGAGAGGGCTCCCATTACAGTAGGACATCTGTCCAGCTAGAGAGCCTGGTGCCCTTAACAGCTTGAAATGTTTTGGGGTTTGGACCTTTACAGATGGGGTAGATTAAAACTGGATTGTGGATCAAAAACAGTTGCTGTGTTGTCCTGTGATCTCAGTGACCCTTGGCTGGGATCTTACATCCTCAGGAAGGGGCACCACTATCGCTGTCATTAGGTGGAATCATATATTTTGTTAGTTCCAAGAAGCCTGATTTCAAATGCTAAACAGCACATTAAAAAGTGAGTAAATCGATATAAAATATTCACACCTTATTTTTATTTTGAAATAAACTATTTCTTCCATTTGTCTGTGGTCTAAGCAGCGTTATGTATCTGTACACAAGGTATAACAGTACAGCAGATGTTGTCATCAGGAAGCAATTTCCCCTCTAGCTATGAGGGCAAGATCCCTCACCCCTCCTGGGGTGATGAGCAGCCAGTGAAGGAGAGTGAATTTTTCTTTCTTTACCAAACAGGCCTAATGAATACTGTACATTTATAAAATTGTAATATAAAAATATAGTTAAAAAATATAAAAATTATATATATATATATATCAGCTAGAATTTCAGCTGCATTGCTTAGTGGGCACTGTTATGAGGGATAGGTCTTCAAAGGTGTAAAAGTGTTGGAAGATGTGGGATTTGTATGAGCTTGTAAGTAGATTTGGTTCTTCACTTTCATTGCCTGCTTTAGGAGATTTTGAAAGTCTTGATGGGCACCTCTTGCAGCTCCCAGTCAGCTAAATAACTTTGAAAACCTTCTCCCTGATGACTGGAAGAGGCCGAGAGTGCATGGAAGACTAGCAGTGAATTGTAGCCTTCACCTTTTTCTCCAATAGGGTGGCCAGCAAAATGGGGTGAGCAGACTGCTGTCAAGAGAGGAACAGGTTTTTGTGCACTCTCCCCACCATGCAGGCTGAGCACTAACTAATCTTGTATCAGCCCCTTTGTGAGGCAAATCTGACACGAGAAATCAGAACTGATGAGAATACCAGCTTGTTAGTTTTACCCTGAAAGCCTGCTGCTAAGGGATTGATGTTCTGTCCTGTCCCATGGGGTGCTGCTCTCCTGCTTGGCAGTGTGTTTGCAGTTTTTCCTGGGGAACAGCTGGCTTTTCAGCATGAATGAGAACAACAGAATTAGGCCTTAGATTTTTCCTCGATCCTATTTCAAGCTAAACTAAGAACCCTCTTCCTAATGAGGGTGGTAAGGACTTCAGAGTTCAGCCTATAATTAGGTCTGCTGTAGATCAGAGGGTGTCAGAGCAGATGGTTTTGTTCCCCCACAGTGGCTGGTAGAAAAAGATGGTCCACGTTGTTGCACTTATGCAATATGGGGGAAACTGCTTTGCTAGGGCTGTCTCAAGAAAACATGGCAAACGCCCCAACTTATTTCCCTCCATATTTGCATGATTTTCCTGGTAATGTCTGCTTTTTTATTCCAAGTATAGGGGTGTTCCACTGAGTTGCAGACAGTGAATTGAAAGTCTCTTAGGTGATTACAAACTTGGAGGAGTTAGGCTGGGTAATGGGGACAGGGAAAAGACATTTGCTTTTCAGTGAGGAGTGGTGTCATGGCTCATCCTGATGGTGCCTGGGTCCTCTGATGCAGTGGGACTTGCTGCAGCTGCTATGAGGGAGCATCTCTTCTCAAGGTATGTGCTGCTATCAAAATATAACACCTATTTCCTGCTCTGGGGCACATGGGGTTATCATCTGCACTGGCACACAGGTGCTGCAGTGGGGCAGGCACTGATGCTGCTCTGCAAAGCATAGGAGAGCTACCCTGCAGGAAGGCAACAAGAGGGGAAGAGACTAACTCAGGGTCTTGCACTCAGAGCTGACACAACAGATATGGATTTCCCCATGAAAAGGTATCAAGATCTCTGCAGCTTGGGGATAGTATTAGGATACTTTCTCACTCAGCTTGCCAGTCACAGCTGGTAACTGAGGATGGCAACACATGAGAGTGACAGGTCCATTTCCCACTTGCAGTATAGCTCCTGGCAAGGGAATCTCTGAAGTCCTGGCTGAAACAGGATTTTGTTAAACAATCAGAAAGTCTGTGAGTTTATGGGTATTTTCAACAGTAACTAATGTGCACATAGGTGGCTCAGGTGAATTTGATGCCCCAGCTAAAAATCTGATTGAAGGCTGAAATAGCCATTAAGTTATTCTTTTATTTCTGTTCATGATGAGACAACAAATAGATCTGGAGTTCTTCCAGTCTATTTCTGATTCATAATTATTCATTGGATTTCTTCAAGTAATTGACTTTGCAAATTTTTGCATGTTCACAATAACACAGTTGCATATCACAATTCATGCTGTGATAGTTAATAGATATAAAGCTCTGATCCTACTAAGTATGAAATCCTGGCATTAGTAAAACCAAACAGGAGTTTTAACACTAAATTGAGACTAGGATTGAATCCTGATGCAGTCCTATCAAAGATTTCTTTACACTTTCTTATTCATAGCAGAGATGAAGTTTAAATACATATGTTGGCTGCGTAACACTTGCAGCCAGATCAGTTTGAAAGAGAAGTCAAACATCTGCGCCACATCAGTTGATTAGTGAATTCTAAGAACTCACACATGAATCGGCAAATTAGAAGATAAGGCCTCATTTCCTGCTAACAGGTAATTGCTGGCATTTTCCCTGAACTGCATGTTGCTGACAAGGTTTGGCAGATGTGAATTGTTTTGTTTTTCATGAATATTTTTCAATGACTGATTGACAGCTGACAAGTGCTTTTTCTTTAGACAATAATAAACCAATTTCCCCCATCACTGTGTATATGAAAGGATTGCTCTGCTCGTTTCCAAATGTGACATGGGTTTATATGGTTGTATGAGAAGCTCACAGTCACACTCATGAGACTATACAGGGCTGGGGCACTGTACCCAGCATCCCAGGACTTGGGGCTGCCAGAAGCTACAGCAGGAGGAACAGCCAACAAGGAAAATGCAGGTAGCTGTTGGCAATTTTCCTATTTACACAGGCCAGGACTGATGTTATTGGGCTTCGCACCAGGAGATGGCAGGGTCGTGCTGTCCATGCAGCCTTTACCCAGCACTAGTTACCGATCCCATGCCTTTCTAGTACGGGATTTTAGAGCTCTCCCATGAGCTACTTTATTTTGTTTAAAAAAATATCAAGCCTGTGACCCACATTCATGGAATATATACTGTCTGTGGCCAGCAGTATAATTAAAGTCTTGAGACTGACCTGAGTTAAATGCACTACATTCAGACAACCGCAAGCTTTGTGAGACTGCAGACGAAGGACAGAAATTTCAATTCAGGCTATTTCTCCAGACACTTCTGTTTCACTAGCTGTTCTTCAGACACCTAGAAAACTGTGCAATAAGTAATGCCAACCCAACTTTTATCCTGACCTTTTATGCTGCCTCCTCCCTTCCTGTCAGTTCTCTTTTATTAAGTGAATTTGATTTTGGTGTTGGGTTTTTTTCTTCCTCTTTGTTTCCTTTTTTCTTTTTTTTTCTGTTATGGTCATCTTCAGCACAGTTTCTGTTTTTCAAGCTCTGAAAGCTAGAGGAATGATTGTTTCATGCATAGTGTATGGGGGTAATCCTTAACTTGTTCTACTCACTAAGCTCATCTTCTCATTCAGCAGTCACAAAATCTTACAGAAAGAAAATATTGCTATCTGTTGCCATTAAGGGAAGAGCTTATTTTGGCTTCGGGTAAAAGACAAAACAAGGTAATTTTCACTGATCTCTCGGTTAATATAATAGCTTTCCACTGCTAAATTTTATAGCCACAGACTAAGTGTGAATTTTGTGGTAGGGAATATTTGGACTTGTTTTGTGTAGTGGCTGAGGTCATGCCAGCTGCCTGGAAAGCTGTATTTTTGCTATGTATGTTATCTGTTATGTATACATAAGAGGCTTGCAATAAAATTGGAATTGTGTTTTGCTGTTCATTAATCATAGTAATAGCAATGGCAGCGATTAATTGATCAGACAGGAAGCATGTGCTTGATCCATGACATTCACTGGAAACGTGGTGTGACTTTTTAATCAATGGCAACTTGTTGCTTTAAGCCTGGGAGACCACAGTCTCTGCCACCTCTGTGGACAGTGCCCAGGACAGCACAAATACCTGCAGACCCCATCCATCTTTCAGTGCTAACTCATTTCTGACTGCCTTCAGCTGTGTCCGTGGGGTATTTCAGCATAAGAAAACTCCAGTTCACCAGCTAACCCATCTCACCACCAGCCCTCATGGCCTGGTGACATAGGTGCTCTTGTTGGCTGCCTGCACTGTTTCAGGCAGCCCATGGGGAAAGGTCAGTGTCATCTATGCTGTCCCAAAATATGCCTGGGCATTGCTTGGAGAGAGCCAAACCCACACCAGAAACTAGGCTGACTCTGTCACGTTATAGAGGGCCACGGCCAGCACATGAAGCCATGCTTGGGGAGTGCTGTGCACTGCTGGTGGGGAAGTGTGATGTGCCTGTGGCTGATGGCCTGGCAGGACATGCAAAAGTTTGCAGGATCTGCTGGGTGACTAGTTGAGGAGTGTAGGAGATTTGGCTAGAGGCCAAATTGCTGCTGCATGCAGGAGAGCCAGCAAGGCTTGTGCCAGACATGACCCCTTGCTACACCCACATGTAGGCAGGGCAGCTGGCTCACCACCCAGTGACCAATGCCCAGCCTGCCCCTGAGGAGTGATCAGCCTCCCGTGTTCAAGTCCCTCCAGTTTATATATTGGGCATGACATTCTGTGGCAAGGAACATCCTTTTGGTCAATTTGGATCAGCTGTCCTGGCTCTGCTCCCTCCTGGTTTTTTGTATACCTGCTCTTTGGCAGAGCATGGGAAACTGAAAAGTTCTTGACTTGGGGTAAGCACTACTGAGCAACAACTAACACATCAGGGTGTTATCAACATTATTCTCATACTGAATCCAGAACAAAGCACTCTACCAGCTACTGGGAAGAAAATTACTCTTTCACAGCTGAAACCAGGACCCAGGGCAGGCTTTCTCACCTCTCCCTCCTCCATGGTGCCAAAGGGCTTTAATGGTGATGGCTGTCTCATAGTTTGGCTGTGCGGACAACATAACACTGTCAGGACAGGAACAACAAGTAGACAGTGTTAAGTCTCTCTTTGTCAAGCACTCTGAGTTATTACAGTACATGCTCTGACTCTGGCATGGGTCATCAGGCACAAGTAGGACTTTAGTCCTGGGCAGCATGCATGATTTACAGCTGTCACCTTTATATTATCCTCCTGCCTGAGCCTCAGCACCCCATGCTGTTCCATGCTGTATTATGGTAGCATTGGTTGTGGCAAATGAAACACAGAGCACAGCTGAACTGCTCTGCAGTATGACAGACATCAGGGAAAGAGATCTGTGTCAATGCTGAAAGCAAGTGGGTTTCCTAGTTTAAAGGTTGTTCTGAAACAACCTGACCAGACAGGTTTAGCCTGGTACCACTAGAAGCATCACTCAAGGGAGGCAATTCACAGCATTGGGGAAAAAAAATACATTTAAGCAAATTTTCCCTTCTCAAAGATTCTCATTGAAAGCTGCCATGTAAAATAGTGCTTTGGTACCATAAGACTCAGACAAACCAGCCACAGTTATGACCATCTTGCTTCCAAGTTACTGTCTGAGACATTTTGAAATCCCTCTAATTCACTGCTATTTGTACCCTTCAGGAAGAGGATGAGGTTGGTGTCCATTGCACGAGTTATTTGTCCTGACACAAAAAAAAGGGGACCGTATTCCACACCAGGCCTGGAAATCAGTTCATTAACATTATCTCTGACTTTTTTCTCACCTGCCATTTCTTTTGTTCTGGTGTAGATTCCTTTTTCTCAGCTTGTTCCTGTGTAATTCAGAGGACTAGCTGGTGTCTGCACTTCTGAAAAGGGCCTTGCAGTGTCCTCCAGTAATTGCCTTGCACGCCCTTGCATACAGCTGGGGGAAGGTGTTGCTCCAGTCATTGGTAAGACACATTTGTGCTCCAGTCATTGGTATGACACATTTGTGTTTTTTACAAACTCAGGAGAAGTTTCAGACAGCCTGCAGAGGCATCCCACTTTTATTTGGTTGCCTGATCATTTTATAAATGCTTTCAGCCAAATGATAAGTAGGAGGAAGTCTTTGCATGTGACAGTTTGAATAGGCAAAGACAGCTAAACAGGGGACTGCACTCTTGGTCCACCGTGTGCGTTTAGCAGCCACCACTCCTGCAGCCGAGGTATGTTCACAGTAGGTGGTTTATCAGTGCAGGCTCACCTGGCAATGGCCTGGGTCAGGCACACTAAATGGCACTGTGTGGGAAGGAGTGTTACAGAATTACCCTGTAGACTTGCTTAAGCATCATAAAGTTATTTTTTCAAGCAACTTCCCAAGTCTTTTTAGTTTGTTTTCTCTTAAAACCTTATAGTTTCTTTTTTTTCCTGAGATTTTAAAGACTGGGTCTTCACTGTCCCATATATCTGTATGAAACCTGGAGTGACTGTTCTAGAGAAAATACCACATATCCTGGCTATGCTTTCTATGTAGAATATATATATATATGGATCAGAAAGGCTAGGTCAGTTTGGGGACTGGTAGTGCCAGGTATCATGAGCACTACAGAGCATCCCTGTGGTATGGGACTAGCAGTGGTGGATCAGCTAGTGGCATCAGGAAGAAAAGCACCCAGTTGTAGCCCTATAAGGTCGTGTTCAAGTGCTTCCTAAATATTGTAGGATTTTAAAGGTCATTTATTACTGGACAAAATCTGAGCAAAGGATTTTTGGAGGAATTTCAGGTGAGGACTGTCCCTTTGCCCCTCTTGAAACTCTTGGACACCAAAATACTTTAAAAAGTCAGACCTAGTTCCCTTTCAAAGCAGAAGGCTTATGCCAAGCCCTTTTCCTTTGAATTTCTGGTGACTAACCTAAGAAACCCCTAGCACAGCAACTACTGTGAGTTGAATTAGGTGCCTGAAGTATCCATGAGCCTAAATCCAAAACTTGCCACTTGGTTTCCTTTGTGCATTGCACCCTAAGTGCTACCCCCAGCAATTGCCTGGCTATCTCCAGAGCTGCTGCCAGGGGGTGCTTGTTCAAAGCCTACTCCCTTGTTCCTTGGGCCCCAGGTTCAGGAGAGACCTGGGGAGGAAAAAAGTGTGTTCAACAAACAATTTCAGTGCTGTCATGTTCAAGTTTTGCTTTCCTTTTGAAATCCAACCAGGATGTTTGAAGTCCCCCGTGTGCAGAGATGATGCCCTGGCCTTGCCAGGGGCTTGATGGGTGATTGCACCAGAGTTGAAGACCCCAGGGATCTCAGGGAGCAGGGACACCACATGACAGCAGGCCACATGTGAGCCTGGTATGGGGCATACCCATGGGGGGCTGAGACAGTGTGCCCCAGTGGGGTTCTGCTGATGTGGGACTGTCTACATGAAACTTTTCCACTTCAGTGTCTTTGCTGACATCCTGGTAAAGCAAGAAGAGATCATTTTGGACTACACCTGTAAGGCAGGTCCAGGAAGCTGCTGAAATTCTTCTGGCTGCATAAGGGAACTTTAGTGCTAATTTGGCAACATTCCATTTCTAGAGGCTCTTCTCTCATAAACACCTGTCCTTCATGTCCTCCTTGGCTAATTTCCTTTGTTCCCCACTGCAACCAAGGTGTCATTTACTTTTAAAGTATTAGGAGCTGCCACTTCCAAGCAATATCTGGAAGAAATTACTTCAGCAGCAAAAGATCGTCAAACAGAGTTGCTGGAAACATTACCTCAGAGCAACCTCAGAAACAACTTGACATGGCAGAGGTGCCCACAGTGCAGCCTGAAGGTGGAATATACTCTGTAATGTCCTGGTGCATGGGCCAGGGCTACCTTCCTACTGTCTGGAGTCAGGGTAGGGTTAGGTGCCAGGTTCCTAAATTTTTTTTTCACTTTGAAATCCTCTTTTTCACCAGATAACCATCACTTCAAAAACAGATCTTTACATTTCCTGAAATGGGACCACAGCTTGGCCCATTTGCTTGACCACTTTCCTTGGACCACTATATGTATTCAATTTTGGAAACTGCTGTTCATGACAGTATTTGAATGTGTGGGGTGAGATTTATCAAACCACCTTCAGGACACAGGGACACAGAGATTGTGCCTCAGTTACCAGTTTTCTCATGAAGCACATGCTGAAGTCTCATCCTATCTGCATGATGACAGCAGAGAAATTATCGGTATGGCTAATCTCTGCCAGCTTCAAAAGGAGGTACTGAGTCTACTTCTACCCTGGATGTTAAGCCATTGATTACAAAATGAAGCATCAAGAAGAAGTCAATAGATGTGAAGGACCAAGGGTACTGAGAAGACTTTCTTGACAGAGAGTACAAGATAGTTACTATTCCTAGAAGAACAGATGGAGACACCAGAAAAAGACAGAGGAACAGAAAGGAGAAACAAAGTTAGCCTGTGAAAGGTTATGTCAAGTCCCACACAAGAAGAGAAAACACATGCTTTAGTGCTGTCTTGGATGGGGCCCAAAATGTCAAACAAACATGCAACTAACATAGAATAGTCAAGTTCTGTTCTGCTTTAATTTTGGTATATCATGTTTAAATTAGTGTGCTAGCTCACGTCAAGTACATGCTTTTAATTAAATTTTGAAATGACATTTTCCTTTCTGAGAAAGATTTTAAAAATGGATTGGTTATACTTCAACTTTGTTGACAAAGATGGTTTCAGTTAATGAAAGATGAAACTGGATGCATTAAGAATTAAAGGAATATAAACCATATGCTGTTATGTTTGATGCACTCAAAATGGTTCTTCTTTCTACTCAGTTCCCTGGGGCTGTTTTCAGACTGGTGGTAATATGTGTATTTCATTTTGTGCTTTAGCACTAGATAACCAAAATAGGTACAAGTTGGAAGAATTGAATGTTCTTGGTCCACTTGGAAGTGTCTTTCTGCTAAAAAATTGAGAGGACTAAGTCTGAATGTCTCATTCTTCACAAGTCAAATCCTAAAACTAGAATAGTTTATTTTCGAGGTTGAAACTTGCTCTGTCTTGCTGGTTTTCTGTATTTTCTCTGAAATTTATGGAATGGATCAAGCCCAGAGTGCATTCTTTTTGAATGAAGAACATCTTGTACTTTACACTGAAGACTTTGGTATTCTTTTCATGGAAGGCTGCAAACCACTCTTTGGAAGGAGAGTTTGTATTGTTTTCAACAGTTGCCTATTAACAAGAAGTTGAAGACATTCAACAAACTGCATGAACATGTCTCTTATAACCAATTTTAATACTTTCATTTTAGGATATTTCATTTTAAAAACAAATGTTGGCCTTGGCTTCAAGAACCACCAGTCCTTGAAAGCTAAATTATTATCTGCAGGGAGTACATATGGTTACAATAAAAAGAAACATGCACAAAGTTTATTGTAAGGAAAAGCATACCACTCAGTCTGATGTTATTCTTATCCTGGTTTTATGAGATTTTGGACAAGTGATGGGTAGTTGTGAATATGTTTATGAATCCTAATTCTATTTTGTTAGAAAAAGCTCCTTTGTTCTGTTTGTATTCAAAACGCATTATGTGTCCTCCAATTCTGGAAAGGCTTTGAGCAATTGCACCAGCAAGATTGCTGTCTTCTGTTTAATACATTCTTGATTGACTGCTAAAATCAACACTGTAGTTCTTGTAAACCTTGCAATAGGTACAATCCTGGTTTTGTTTGAGATAGTGGGAGTATTTTAATCAACTTCAATGAGAATTTTTATGTATGTTAATAAAACAGATGAATTCCCTTTGTCACAGATAACGAGCGTGCCCACTTCCTCCCAGTGAAGTACCTTATTTAGCATCTCAGCATCCAGGTTGTCCTGGTGAGGTCTGCAGGTTCAGTCTTGCATGTCTCTAAAGAATGGTGGGACATCAAATAGGGAAATGAAAAGCCTCACCCCTATGAGAAAGCATACCTATATGAAAAGTTGATAAAGTCTGTTGCCCAGAACTGAAATGGTGAAAGCGGTTTACCTACAGTTGTACCACTGCTTTTGGATGAATCCCTTCTGTTTTGTCAAACACTGCTTGGGAAACAAGAAAGTTTGCATAGTTCCGGGCAGTCACAAATGCCCTTGCTTATCCAGATCTGCCCTACCTTCCTTTTCTACCACGTCTGATGCATTGGCAGAACCCCACTGGGGCACACTGTCTCAGCCCCCCGTGGGTATGCCCCATACCAGGCTCACCTGTGGCCTGCTGTCATGTGGTGTCCCTGCTCCCTGAGATCCCTGGGGTCTTCAACTCTGATGAATCACCCGTCAAGCCCCTGGCAAGGCCAGGGTGTTGATAGGGACATCTTGAGACTTGGGTATTCTGAAATTAACTTTGAAATTAACTTTGAAATCCCTGCTGTTGTGTTTGTCTACTAGCCTTTTGCTGCTGTTGTATTTGATGATCTTTGTGATTTTTGTTGTTGTGTTATACTTTTCACTCTTCTGATTTGTAGATCACTGGTTGTATCTGCAGCAGGGCCATCACGTGGACATGAGTACTGGTTTCTGATGACTCTCCCAAGTAACAGCAAGCTCCTTTAGGGAGGTGTCTGTGTTTATTTCAGTGGGAAACTGGGGCACAAGGAATACTGGAGAAGACCTCTTGTAGGTTAGTCTTTTGTCTGCACTTTAAAGTGAGGTATATAATGACTTCTCATTGCTCTTTGTTGAAGATTTGATCTCCCTTCTCTGAGTCAGT
Source organism: Manacus candei (assembly GCF_025592945.1). Lineage (NCBI taxonomy): Eukaryota > Metazoa > Chordata > Aves > Passeriformes > Pipridae > Manacus > Manacus candei. The sequence goes on along the minus strand of NW_026138129.1, from coordinate 970,260 downwards.
GTAAACGCTATCTTAGCTGGGTAGTTTTTGGCTTCTCTGCTAGACTTTCAAATATATTCCTTAGCACTGCAGTTTAGTGTTGTCAGCTCAGGTTTCAGGCTCTTGACCTTACTCGGGATTCCTTTGTGATTCAGGGTGTTATACCTGCTTATATCATCATCTCATCAATGTCTTTAATCTTCTGAAATGAATTCAATATGAAAGTACACTGTACAGGTGGAGACTGCCTTTTGTATTCCTTAAGAAGCAAAACAAAAGCCCAGTAACATCAAATAAGTGGAGCTTGTGCTGTTCATCCTGTGGTGTCCACACATCTACTTTCTAAGCCTCTGTGAAATTTTACAAAAAGGATAGAACACTTTTCTTCCATGCTTCCCTGCTTTCTCACTTTCTCTCTCTCTGTAGGCAATGACATATATCTAAGGAACATTTCCCTAGAGCTTGTTGTGTATACAAAGCACAGTCTTCATAGAAGTGAGCTGAGAACTGAGCCTGAGTCTTAAGTTTTCACAGAAAATCTTTTTGTCCACTATAAAATCTATTTTGCTCTATCACTGACATGATGGCAACAGCTGAACAAGGTGTTTACACCTGCCCACATCCATGTGTATATATATATATGTATATATATATGTGTGTGTGTACATCATATATGTTTACATCTGTGTATGGTATATCTGTACAACTCAAAGACATTTATCTTCCAGAGCTCACAGTAAACTCAGCAGATGTTGCTTTTAGAGAGAAATGAACCTTTTCATTTTTCCTTCGCAAAGGTGTTTTCTTATAAGCCACAGCCATGAAGAACAGACAAATGCATTAAACATTATCCACTGTTTTAAAATAAACTATCATTACTGAGAGCACTGCTCTGTTACACTTATGAACTCCAAATATCTACGTATGAAAAGATATTTTCAGGGTGGTTAACCTATCTGAGTAAAATCAGAAGGAAGAAAATAGTCATAAGAAAGTGCTTTTGTTCAGCTGAGTAATTGAGTCAGATGAAAAATGTGTGATGGTGATGTTCCCAGATTCCAAAATGCATAGTATAACAGGCATCTCTACAACTGCCAGCAACTTATAGATTGGTTAGTGCTTGAGTTTTGGCTCATTTTCTTGTTTTGAATATAGAACAGCAACTAGGAAAAAAAGGGAGAATTTTGTCATTTTATAAGCTTCCAAACAGTATTTGACCAAGACCATTTCAGCCTGAGCTTCACTTTCCCTAATGCTTCTTAGCCTCTCTACCTCTTCCTTGAGCTCTGCCACCAGGCACAGCAAATCATTCACCTGCTCGCATTGTACACAGACACCACTCACGCTGTTGTCTGGTACTAAAGCCAGGCTCAAACACTCTGCACAACCAGAGACCTGAACAGTTGTGTCTGTCTTGGTATCCTTCTTGGGGGGTTCTGTCTGTATGAACACACCCCTTGTGATAATAGGATATTCAGGTGATATTCACCTGTATTCTGTCATCCAGACTAATTATCATCATAACTTCTGTTAAAGGAGGAGGTTATATATTGCTTTATAATTTCTAGCAGAAAATTCTAATAATGTTCCAATGATGTCATATTTTGGAAGAGTTAAAGAAAACATGCTTACATGAGGAAAGCAGAAAAACAGTCATTCTGTGTTTTTCCAGATCTAAGGAATTTTTATTTGAGGTACTTTACTGAAGGTGAGATTCTATTCTGCTTGATTTTCCCGTATAGACTTAGCCAGAAAGAGAGTTTAGCCTTTAACTTGATACCATTTGAAAAGCCAGAATCTATAGTTACAGGTACATTTTGGGGCCTCCTGCCCTCTTTACAAGGAGCTCCCATCTATGATGTCTTTCATGGCCCCTGCCATACCAGTGTTTGGGGAGTTGCTATGATGCTTGAGGTGATTAACAATACAGTCCAGTCCTCCCATCACAGCTGTGGCACCACTGTTATTCTACCACCCCCAGATCCTTAATAATGCCCTGGGCAAGTGGAGCAAGTTGTAGTATTAGATGAAGCTCAAAATATGACAAGGTGGAGAATTTCTTTAAAATTCTTCTCAAGTCCAATGCCTTCTAATTCTCTTAAGCTTTGATAAGAAAAACCCAGTGCTCTCCAAATCATTCCCTCATCCATTCCCTTCCCTCTGCCCCAGCTAAAAACATAGCTAATGATTTGAAATGTATGAATATGTATGTGTAAAGCTGAACTTGGAATTATAAACATTTAGATATTGACCATTTAACTATGCCACCTTTTCTTGCTGGTGTCCTTTGAGGTTCTTTGAAATTCAAAGGAACTGACAAATGTGGGGATTGCAGGTTCATTTCAGGAAAAACTGTCTCTGACATATGTGTGTTTGTACGCTTCTGTATTTTAACACAGTGTAGGAAGATGAAAGCAAGGGTAGCAGCAGATAAAGCATCTTTTCTTCTTCAACTGTAGACTGTAGTTTCATAGCAGTTATTTCTAACTATTGTAGAAACTCCATGATGGCGTGTTAGAAATCTCACAGAGAAACAGACTGCTCACATAACAAACAAAAAATATTGGATGCTGAGGCAGGGGAGTCTACCAGCATACCTGGTGATGCCCTCGCTCTCCAGTGGAGAGCTGGGGTCTTACAAAGTCAGCATCTGTATCTCTAGACAGCAGCATTTTTACTTTTAGCAAATCTCTTAATCAATTAGCAATTACCAAGTGGTTGCATGTTGCGGTGGTGTGAACCTGTTCAGTGTTTCTTCCCAGAATCACTCATGAGCACAGCTAGGAGAGACAGGGGCCCTTGGGGGTAGAAGACCTCCAAGCAGCAGTCCTTAACTACCAAAATATATGAAAGGTAGCATCCTTCTCGTACGTAGCTGGGAAGAACAGTTGACACATAAGCAAGGAAGAACACATGAACCTGGGATGCTGAGAAGTGAGAAAGGAGCAGAGAAGCAACCTCCTTGTATAGGATGAGATAGATTGATGAGATAAAAATACTGAAAGTATTGTTGGGTTATTATTTTTGTTATCTCCAGGGGCAGATCATCAGGGTTAGAAGATAAATACTCAGTGAGCATCTGAGATATCTAGGCACTGGTCCTCCTGAATTTTATAGTTCTTAAGAATTATAACCTTTTGGCCCAATCAGAGAAAAATTCAAATAATGAATCTCTGTAGAAAAGCACTAGGAGAGAAAAGTCATATTACAGACCTTGAGTTGCATGATCCAAAGCAGCACATTCTCAGTGTCCTTACTCAAGGGACTAGTTAAAAAAATCTGTGTATTTTCAGCAAATAATGCTACTCAACAACATTTTTAAAATGAAAATCCTTTTCTGAAAACAAATTCATGTGTAAAAGGAAGCAAATTAAGTCTTGGAGAGAGTCATCCCTGAGGTTGATTAGTAAATACAACCACAAAGAAACTTTTATCCTCTTCTTCCAAGCCAAAAAGATTTTTACCATTTATTTTAATGGCAGAGACTTCAGCCTACAAAGATCTTCTATATGAAAATAGTGATTTTTCTTTTCTTTACTCTAAATTCAATTTATACCTAGACCTACATCTGACCTAACTTGCTTATGTACAGAAGCCCATACCTCTTTCCTTGCTGCAGACCTCTTTCTTTCTTTGCAGACCTCTTTCTTGCTATGCTTCCCCACCTCATAAGAAATATAGAAGGTTTGGGATTTCTGTTATTTGTTGTTTTAGATGTGATAAGTAATCCTTAAAAGATGCTTTTACATGACTTGACTGTGTTAAAATCTAACAACATGCCATAAGCATTAAAATCAAACTTTTGGACAAACAGCATAATTATCCTCAATACAGACCTTGAATTAGCTACAAAGCCAGCTTCTTGCTATCCACATTCACAGGATTATCTCTTCACTTCCCTGCAAAAATTTCATCAAATAGGCAGCATTTGCGATGTGCTGGTGAGGTCATGACTGCTGGGATAGTCTAGAGAGACATTAAGTGCATGGTTCCCTGCTGGGGTTCTCCTTCTTCCCTTTCAGAGCAGGGAACATCCACTTTGAAGATTCACTTGCCAAAACTATGGCCATCTGTCTGAAAGAATGCATGCCTTTCTTCTTGCTGCTGCTGTCCTCACTCTTCCCACTCTTCTTTCCATATTTACTTACGAACACTTCCCTGACTTCTTTTTTGGCTCCTATATCTTTCTTGGACACTTTTTTCCCTCATCTCATGGCAATACTGTGTCTGACCATGACTCACTCCATGAACTTGTGCTACTGATCAGTCTGTGAGAATGCACCGGGGTGAAATTTGTCGGGAGGTCAGTGTTTGATGGTGCTGTTACCCTTGATAGAAGAGAAAGCCAAAGGAATTATGACACAAATCTTGGAATATGAGTTGAAAGAATAAAGCCCATAATACAGACAGAGAAGTCAGTGATTGAATGAATACTGGAGACATACCCTCATACACAACAGCACCGTGTTTACATAAAAACCTGTCAGCACATTACTGCATCCAGAGCATTAGTAGAGGAGTTTCTTATTAGCATCTGCTTTAGGTCTGTGTAGTAGTTGACTCTTTTGTCTGACCTGACTGAGCAAAAAAAAAGAAAAAAAGCCTGTGTTCACCTGAAACAAAATATGTTTATTTTTCTTAGGAAATTGCAATGGAAGCAAAAGAAATTACCCAGGTAGGACCAACACATTTCTTTCATACCTAAATAATACCTTTTGTATAGTCATTAAGCTTGGAGGTTAAAGGGTAAAAAAGAAAATATGATTTTTAGTCTGTATAAAATATTACATGTTTTTCACTGTTGAAGTTGAAAAGTCAAGATAAATTTTTCAAATTTTTTTGTTTTGCTTACATTATGTATGTATATTGCTGAAACAGTATTTTTCAGGAAACTATTCTCTGCAAAAAACCCCTCACCTAGTTCTTTCAGTAGAACATAACAGCATCTTTCCTCACAACTTGTTCTCCAGTTAGAGCCTGACTCATGACCAGTGCCACAGACTTCAAAGCGACTGTGTGCTTCAGTGGGGGGTTGCATATTTAAATCAGGCAATCTAATGTTTCCAATTATAGGAAATGTATTTGGAAGGGTGCCAAAATGCTAAATAGCTTGATAAAAAAGAAAGGTTCTTTGTTTCAATTATTTCTTATTCCACTATATGCTTCCCCTACCACCACTTAATTAGAGACAAGAACTCCACAGGAGATCCTGTTCTTTATTAATTCATTTAAAAGTTAATAACTGTATTTGCAAGAGCAACACCAAAGCTTGAATTCGATGGCAAGCTCTGGGTAAGGAAAGACAGTCCAGAGGTTATGTGACTAAATTGGGACTGGAGTGGCCATTTCCCAGCTTTGGCCAAGGCCTCTTCATGCAATCAAATCACTTGGACACAGATGACTAAGGGTGTTTAATTTCGCTTCTGTGGAAAATCATTCAAGTCAGGAACCTCTAATGATCTGATGCTTTGTCTCTCTCTGTGACAGTTCCTACTTTTGGAAGAGTTTGTGAGGATAGCTATGTGAAGAATTGCTCAGCGATTATTTAAGAAGTCCTGAAAGTGTTGTAACATGCATTTTTTGGCTTCATGACCACATTTTCTTTCACTTGGTGGTAACTTGTGGGAATGGGATTAACTTTGTACTGTGTTGGATGTTAAAACTTTGACCAAGTGTCAAACTAACACCTTCTTCCACCAGGCAGAAGGAGTGGGCCATATTCTTTTCTGTAGCTCCTGTGTCCTTCCTGATACAGGAATCAATAGGAATGGTAACTGAAAGCTGAGATCAGGATTTTTAATCCATCAATACAATTATAATTAAAAAAAGAGACCTTCTGAGCAAATGCAGCAGAGGAGTTTGGTACTCTCCTAAGGATTAGAGTTTAGTGTCGCAGCTTCTTGTACCAACTAGTAGATAACATTAGGAGCTTAATGCTTGTTTGGATTTTGCCAACAAAATGTAGGTAAGATAAGCAAAAGAACCTACAGCAAAATTTACAAACCAATTAGTCAGCATTATAACAAGTCACTCCACAAATGAGAATACCAATAGGAATGTTTATGTTAGGGATTTATTTAGCTCTTTGAGCTATCTTGTTTCTAATTTAAAATACTTGGGTTTGCTCACTGAAATATTCTGCTTGCAACAGCATTGGGTTAAATACAATAGAACAACATGTTGAATTGTTTGTTTGTATAATGACTTGTGGGACAGGTGATCACTCCTCACTTGGTGCAATTTGACAGGGATTATGAGCTCAAGAGCTGTGGCTACATAATTAGTTGTCAACTAATTTGTTCTAAGGTAGGATCACTTGAGGAACATTTTCACTAGTGATAGTTCCTGAAATGTGTATTTTGCTGCTTTTTATTCGATTGCTGACATTCATGTTTTTCCTTGGAGCACATGCTAGTGAACTTTATAAACTACAGCATCCTTAGTACTCTGTGGCTCTGGATGTTTATGTTGCTGCCTAGGACATCTGTGACACTGCTGTCTGTCTATCCTTCACTGCTTTGCTGCATAACACAACAAATTCTTGTAGGAAAAACTGTAGCCTGTTTCGGCTCTTTCACAGCATCACAATGAAGGGTGAAATGAAAATTGATAGAGTTGGTTTGAGCAAACCTGGCCACACTTGCACCATGCCAGTATGTTGGACTATCTGCGAGCTCACAGGTAATCCTGAATTAATACCCTAACTAATTCTGCTCAGGCTCAGGATTTCTTCTTAGCTGTACTCCAGAACTTAGTCAAAAAAATTATCTGGAGTACTGTGTCTTAACCTTGTTTGGCCTTGGCAGAAGGCTAGGAATTATCTCTAGAGCACAGAGCAGGTTTAGACATTTTTAGAGATGCTAAGAAACTGCAGAGCTCACATCTTATGTAGGGGATTATCACCTCTGAGCCCCAGGTCATCCAAGCAAGATGCTTATGCCAAGGAGCCAAGACTGAGCTTCTCAAGCAAACTGATGGTCCAGGTACATTCATTTTGAGTACTTGGGGTTGAATCTAACATAGAACTTCTTAGGGAGGAGTTAAAACAGAGAACTGGCTTTCAAAGGCCAGTTGCTACAAATATAGTGATATTGTCAGAAATCCAAAATTAGTGGACTTAAATTTAAATTAAATAGTCATCATTATAAAATATTACACTGCTCACTTGTATTTACATTCAACAATTGCATTTCATTATTTTTATTAACCATTCAGTAGTTACAACGACGCATTTATGACCACTTAACAGCCAGGCTCTTAATATTTGTAGTGCAATTAGCCTGAAGCAGTCTTGAATAATGTCCTGTTTACAACTGAAGTAATAAAACAAGAGCACCAGGGGACAGAAAGGCTAATTAAAGGGGACAATTGGAGAACCAATCCAGAGTTGGATGGCTGGAAACATGCTGTTATTGTTCCTGTATGGGGTAGATTATGCTAAAGGTGATTAAACCTTGAAAGTATTTGGTTTCTTTTTGCATTTTTGTTTGGACTCGCTGGACTTGATTCTCATTTACAGCCAGACTCCTTTACACTTGCGGGGGCAGTATAAAAAGTCTTTGGAAGGATATTTACTGCCAAAGTGGTCTAAAAAGGCAATAAAAATCAGACTGGACAAAGAAGTTAATGGGAACAGTTTTCCTACCCCTAAGTGCTCAATATTTTATACGGGCTATGGGATCTTAGGGAATTAATATCACTCCTGTATAATGAACACAGACTGACTGTATCCAGATATGTTGTTTAATTGCTACTAACATCCAAACTTCCCAAAGTCTGCTGTGACTGGCCAAAATGCTTGGCAACCATTCATGAGCTGAATTGGGTAGCAGTGATTAGGAGACTCTCATCATGCTTCTAAAATCAGCATTTTATTAGGAAAACTATTCCCTGAGTGTCTACCACACTCATATATACTAGAAACACAGTTTTGTAGTTCTATGTGTGGACTCTTAATGAGATGGATAAAAATCAAGACATCTGAAAAATAGGATGTTTTATGATTGTTGTCACCTAGTTTACAGCCTTATGCTTTCAAACTTTCCTCTGCAAACTGGAAAGTCAAGATTATTTTTCTGTTTAATATTTTAAACAAAAGCTGTTCTTCTCTGTTCATGCATGTCTAAGAGCTTTAGCTTTCTTTCTTAAACGTACTAAGATTTGCAACAGAGATGCAAGACTTGGTAATGCTGGAAGTTTGAGACCAGCAGTGCTTTTTTTTTTTTTTACTTGTGGGCCACATGAGTACACTGTGCTTTTCACTGAAATCAGTAGGAGTTTTGCTACTATTAGCTTCAGTGGTGAAAAAAATCAGACCTGAGTAATATTGTCGTATCCATTACTGTACAACTATCAGATTAGAAAATATAGTAGGGATTGTAATAACTTGATAATTGATATTATGTTCCTTGGTTGTCTTATATGTGATGTCTTTGTCCTATATTTGATTTTAAGGATAGTATAAAAGACTATATTTTTATACCTGAGATTAGTGTTTATGTGCACAAAGAGGAACTCAGGAGGACTCTGGATATGTTCCTCTTCCTTCGATCCTTGTTTTTATCAGCTGTATACAATACAGAAGATGGACTGCGCTAACTCCACTCTTGTACAGATCAGCCTCACACCAGGCTGGTAGTATACACCAACCATATGTATACCTGCCATTTCATTTCTGCTCCAACTCCATTAAAGCTGGAAAATCTAACTGCAGAGTTTTCCAAGATTTCTTTCCATCCTTTTCAACTCAGTCGTGAACTGGGGGAATAATGTGACAGATATTGCCTTGTCTGCATTTCAGGCAATATCAATCAGGGTGTTTCAAGAGGATGCAGATACACTGTCTGAAGAAAAGTTCTTTGAAACCCCATAAGCTTCTAAGTTACCAAAAGACTGCAGTTCAGGTGAGCTGGGAGGTCTGAATGGGAATGGGGATGAGTCTGCAGATGCGTAAAGGGACACACTGTCTTTGGTGAATTTTGTTCAGCATGCTGGTTAAGGACTAGATACTGATAGTATAACGTTGAGAGGTATGGCAAAAAGAAAGAAAAAAAAAAGTTGGATGTGAAAACTGAAGTAACCTGATCAGCCAGGCTACTTGAAACCTTGAATGAACTGATGGGACAGTTTTATATAGAAAACAGTAATGTCAAAAGAGATTAATAGGTAATGATCAGACTAAAATTGATTATTAATTCTCAGTACATTTTTTTTCCATAATAAGTCAGTGCTCTTTTAATCAAGTTATATCAAGGAAAAAGGTTTCTTAAAAGGCAGAAGAAGTCATATTATTTATTCATTATTTGACAGTAAGAACTGTATAATTTTTAAAAGGATGCTTGAATGACAGAAAATTGAAACGAAGGGGAAGGGAAACTGGGAAGAAGCCCGTCTTCTGAGGAAACCGGAGAGCAGAATTTATACATTGTATGTGATGGATCTCATTCCCAAAGTCTGTCCTGCCAAAGGTCTTTGGATCTGGGAATTGTCTTACAGTATTTACTGGTCTCATGGTTCAGATTCCAGGCTTGTCAATAGTGCAAAGGCTGAAGAAATGTGTGTTTGAGCCAAATTCAGTTAGTTGTAGGGGTATCTTGTTAAAAATTATTTCCATTGTGCATTCCTCTCTTCGCTTTCAATATCAAGGGGATAAAGAGGCTGGTTAACTAGGACAGTGCTGGCAATTTGCCTCTACATAAGCAGCACTAAATGCCTCTATACCTCTTTTTTTTTTTTTTAATGAAACCCTATGGAAGCTGTGACTAAGGAAGGCTCATAAAAAACCACCAGAGGCACAACACTTTAAAACTCATTTAGGAGTGTAACAATCCACAAGAAGTGGTGTGAAACACTCACAGTACCAGGCTTAGATGTAGGGTTGGCAAAACTTCACAGATGACAGTGGCTTCTGGGGACTTAGTCCTATAAATTAGGAGAGGATTTTATCACAGGATAGATTTATGAATGTAATACTTATGTCAGGGAGGGACAGGAGAGAAGGAAGATTTTTAAAACTGCTTTAAAATGTTCCTGGTAAAAAAAAAAGTCTCATTAATTTTTATCTTTATGTGCCAGCTGGCTAAATCAATAGAGAGCAAATTTAACTGTTTTAAGATTTTGGGAAGGATATTTGCATCTTCTTTTTTTTTCTGTGGCTAAAATAGATTTCCTGTTTCTGGAAATCCCTGGTGTTGAAATTTTTACTGACTCTTCTCTACATGTAAATGCCTGAGCTTATATAGGTCTATGCATTTCTTTGCATCCCAGGCTTTGCTGGGCACTCGCACGTGGGAACAGTATTGAATAACAGTGTTTCTAAATAGGACTTGGGTGTTCAGGAAATAAGTAAATATAAGCAGATAGGCCCCAGATATTTTCACTTTAAAATCATTGTGGAGAATCCAGATTTTGAGTGACAGAGAAAAATGCTGGCATTTGTAACCCCCAAGTCTTCTGAAATACTGCGATTTTCAGGTAATGAATCCCCTTGCCTTCAACAATGTTTCTGGATCTTGAAACGTAAGGCCCTGACAACTGCTGTAGACTGGTTAGCTTCCTCCACTCTGCTAAAGAAAACAAGAGATCCTATTTCTAAATCATGTGGCTGTATGGTTTAGGCTGCTCAGTAAGGATGAGGAACAGCACTGTGTTAAGAGCCTTAGCCCACAGAAGAACAATTGAGCTCTTTTGGCCCTTTGAGAGAAGAGGTTTGAATCTCAGAAGACTGTGGAACCTATCACATTTCTCTGCATGATAAGGACCCTGCTATGAGGAGCAGGAAAGGTGGCCTTTCTACCCCTCCTTTCAGTCATCAGGGTCAAGATCTTACTCTCCAAGGTCGTTTCTACCCCTGCCTTGCTTCTGTGGAGACAGAGGCAGGGACTAGCACCATTTATGATCCAGAGCTGAGGACTGGTTACCGGTCCCGTGCGCCGGAAACCTGCTATGTTCTCTGTGGTGGTGGTTCTATGTCCTTTGTATATCCTCCATGAATGATCAGTCAGCAGCAGCCTCAGTCCCACTGTGGCTGTTTGTCTATTCCCCCTAGGCACCTAAGGCGAGTGCTACTTTTTTACATTCAGCTAAAAAGAACTGGGCTTTGCTTTCTTCTTGAGGCCCCTAGTCAAACATAGAAGTCATTTGCAGACATGTGGGCTCTTCCTGGCCCCTGGAATGTGAATAGTTACTAGACACAGGTTAACAATGTTGGTATTTGCTAGTGAGCATTAGTGGTTTCTTTAAGTGTCTTAAAGGTTTGCCCACCAACTACCTCTCAGGACCAGATGATCCCTGAGGTCACTTCCAACCTGGTGTTCTATGATTCCATGATTGGTATGCCACAGGGCTGAAATTAAAGCTCTAACATCTTCAAACCCTATTGAATTTTCAGGATAAGATCCTTCCTGCAGGAAAGTATAGGATATGGCCATACAGATGGCCTCTTCTCACACAGCATGCAATCAACAGTGGTGTGGTTGCCTGCTCGATGTCCCTCATGTAGCAGAGCAGGGCTGCCATGTTCTGCTTTCTCTGCCATCAGCAGGAGCTGCTAGTGCTGTTCACCAGGAAAAATCTGGCCTGTGAGGAGCAGCATCTGTGCAATTATGCTGTACATCAGCACATCTACCCATAAAGAGATTTATGATTCATGCCAATGCAGTGGATAGCAAGGTAGATATAACTGCGCCAGTAAAAGAAAATTCACCTGGGGTGGGGAGGATTGTCTAATGTTGCCAGTTCCAAAGGGTTGCAATGACGTACTAGTCCAGGTCCAGACATGCTTTAATCAGCTCCATCTTTATTATATGACAAAAAACCTCTTATGCTAAAGCAGAGAAAAAGCATTCAAATAGGTAAGCCCTGTGACCTGCAGCTCCTGAGGGGAGAGGTTTTCTGTCCCATCTGAAGACTGAACAGAAATACAGGTAAGGACCAAGATTATGAATTTACGGAGTTCCTGTCACAATGCACATGAAGCCAACTGGAACTGCTCCCTCAATGATGAACTAACTGACCAACAAAGACCAGTGGTGGAAAAAAGTGTCTCAGGTAAGAGCAAGAATGTGTCACTAGTGAGGTCAAGCACTTTCCTGGAGGATTTCTGTGTCCTCCTTCCCTCCCTTTCCAAAGCCCATGTATATGGAAGAGGTATAACAGCTCTACCGTCATGTCAAACTGTGGGTCATGACCGGACTCCCTGGTTACCCATTTCAATTCTCTCTCTGTCCCTTTCCAGTGGTGACTTGACAGGCCCATATATTTGGCTATGGAGGGGTACAAAGGCCGTAGATGACCTTTGCCATCACAGCTAGGATGGCTGCAACCAGAGCAAGGCACTTATCTGAGCAGATGGCACCCCACCCATGACTTTGAATGCTGATATAGACAAGAACTCTGGGGACAAGTGGAGCCTGCAAAATGGCAGTTTAGCAGTAGAGGTGAATCAGACCTTGCCAACCTCTTCCTATTAATGTCACTCATTAAGTTGAAGCATCCATAGATGAATTAAGTGGTGGAGTTGAAGACTAGGACAAGAGAGCCTCCCCAGACACTGAGCAAAGCCCTGCCAAAGTGCCCTTCAAGGGTCTGGGAAAGTACTACCCACTGATGACAAACTGTGAAAAGATGTAGTGGATAGAAGGTGATGTGATAGAGGCATATTTGTATGTGTGAGATGCTTGCACTTATGGGCAGGGAGGAAGCTTTTAGTTGTAGTGGCTGCAGAAACAGAGGAAGGGGCAGAGAACAAAACCATTTTGATCGTTCTTGCTGTGGGTAGATTGTTGCTCTGCTTTTTCCAAATGAAAATTAATTCCCCATGTTTTCTAGTGATCTCTCTGTGCTTCCCTTGCCTTGTGATCAGCGGAGCATCACTATCAGTGGTCCCAGGCTAGGAAGTTCCTTATTAAATATTTCAAATGGGGAAGCAAGAGAGACAAGTTCAGTAATGTTGGTTAGTTACAGAAAGGATCTGTATTGGTATTACTGGAGGTTACTGACAATGACTTTTCACACAGGCTGATATGACGTAATGGTAAGGCTGTGCTGTAGCCCATCGTGAACCTGTAGGCTGACCCCTCTTCAAGTTAAAAGCCTCAAAAATAGCCAATCCCTCTTGGAAATTCTGGACTCAATAGCTAAGAGCTTACAATTTGAACAAACAAACTGGAGATAAGATGTGAGAATGGACATAACATTAAAGAAATGCCATTTATTATGATAAATTACTTAGCAGTTGTTTAAAGTATTGAAGTATTATCATACAAATAAACACTTGATGAAAGCAGAAAGAGAAGTGCCTGAGGTAATAAAAGATTTATGGATTCCTGGTTGAACCACAAGGATTTAGAGCAGGATGGGAGTGAAAAAAAAACAAAACCAAAAAACAAGCTTGTTGAAGTAAAGATCACTTTTGAAAGAAATTAAAAGGAACTAACCCCTGCTTAAGCAAAGGGAAACAGCAGCTATTGAGGGTTGGAACACTTTTCTGCTTATAGCCATTATATTTCTAATCACGATATATTACTCCTTGAAAAAAGCCAGTCATTGCCCCATTTGATCTGTTGATATCAGAAAGGTGCTGGTGGTGAGAGTGGTCATGAAAGAAACACAAAACCGAGAAAAAGATATCTAGATGTCACTGAATGGGTCTTGGGAGCACCTGCACTCAGATATAGGGGACTCACTATTCATGAGTGAAAATTGAAGCTTAGACTGATGTCATGCAAGTACTTTATTTTTCTCACACTGATAGTGAGCCACAGATAGAGGGAAAAAAAAGAATGAAAAGGTAAAATATTAAGCACACAGTGAAAATTAGACAAGGAAGTGCCATCATACTAATCAATGTAGATACTCTTATGGGGAAGAGCAAGGTCACAAGAGACAAACTCCAGTAATACTAACAACTTATTACAAAAATAAGGACTTTTCTGGCTCACTACCTAACTGAATTGCAAATGTGCAAAACAAAACTGATATTCAAAGTAACTGAAAACTCATTTGAAACTTTTAACCTGTCTGCATTAAGCAGAGCATGCTGCATACATATTTAGGATAAATTTATTCACTGAATAAATTCTGTAAACGATAGTAGATAATTTCTTTAGGGTGAAATTTTTCACTTTACTGTGTAACTACATAAATTCCAGGCACTGTTCAAATTCCCCATCATTCCTGAAATAGGATTAAAGAGTATGTCAACGCTTCCCAAAGTCTTGTCTACGCAGAATTATCTGAATGCATACACGGGGAGACCACTGAAGTAAGAAAACACAGTAACCATGTTAAGCACATTTACTCAAGAGAAAGGTAATAAAGTCTCATAGATGTATTTCTTAGTAAAGAAGATCTGTGTGGAAAGGGCTAATATGTAGTCAACACCTGTACAGAGTCAGTAAAGGGAAACTGTCATCGTGACTGATTCCTCCAAGCATGAGCTAAATGACCACATTAGTGTTATGTATAGGCAGATATATAACTGTTCACTGTCAGTACTAAATGCAAGGGTTGCTCAAGCCTACCTGCAGCCCCAGAAATGGCATGAAGAATCAGGCTATTCTGTGCCCTTTGGTTAAAATTTTGCTTGACTTCATATTGGAAATTTGAGCTTGTTGTGGAACAGGAGTAAGATTGGGTGCAGGCTCCAGGCTCGCCTGTCCTGCAGGAGCAACTGCTGCAACCTGACAGACATGAGAAAGACGACTAGGACCATGAGAGGTTATTGGATCTACCAGTTTGAGAGGCGTATGGTCTGCCTAGGCCTCTGTCACTGTCAGTCATAGATAATCCTTGAAGGAAAGTCATCTTTGCTCTGGTATATTGGACTCCTCCCAAAGAGTGGAGTGGATTAAAAGGGTGGATGCTCAGAAACCCTAAAAATCAGGCACTGGTTCTGGTGGCTACATGTGAATGATGTGCTCATAATACAGCCTTTTTGGTCACTTTGAAAATGGGCTGATCTGCCTTATTCTGCACTCAGATGGATTATTATTTTGATGTAACGTAGAAACACCCTGCTGGGAAAGTCCAGCCAAAAATAAAGTCACGCATCTGTGACCTTCCTTTTAATTCCCAGCCAGCCTTCACTATTGGTCTGACCTAGTCATGCCCACTGGCTTCTTAAATCAGCTTTGTGGATCTAAGAGACGCTGTACTTATTTCAAGAGCATTTTTTTTTGAGCTAAGTTGTAATTAACTGATGTAAAACTCTCTCAGGCAGAAAGAGTGTATGTATTCGTTGATATGTATGTATCTGAAAGTATGCAAAATGAAACCAGGAATTTGTGAACTACAAGAAGAATCATGTTGCTTATACTGTTGATTACATATTATTAGGATTTAAAAGATATGCAATGGAAAGGCAAACAACCTAGGAACTCAGCTAGGATTGAAATTACTCATGGCTTTCAGTCATTCCCACAGAAAGCATCAAGTGTCAAGGGCTGCTTTATGTTTCTATTTAAATACCCACTCAGACATGAGAAATATTTTGATTAGATTGTGGTATGGCAACACATCTTCCTCAATGTGGTCTTGTCCATGCAGAGCCAATTAGTGCATCATTTCACCACAGGTTAGGAGAAGGGTGTGGATGTGTGAAGAGAGGGAGAAAAGGGAAAGCAGATGTGGTTCAGAGATTTTTTCCATCTGATCTGCAAAACAATTTCCCACCACCCTAATTCTGCTCCTGCTGGTGTCAATTGGAGCTTTGCCACAGACTGCAGTGGGATTAGGGCTAGGTCAGCGCATGAAACCTTTTGAAACCACATCCTCATTTCTTACATAAGTGAAAGCTCCGTGAATAATTTTTACTCACTGTTACAGTTTTTGAAATGAAAACGGTCGGGGATGGAGGAACACCATGGGTTCTGAAGTGGACAACACAAATCTCAGCATAGGTGTGTTTTAGAGATGGGTCTTCAGATCCTGGGGTTTGTTGCCCTGTGCAGAGTGTGCTCATGCCAAGTCATCAGGGTCCTTCTCTCAGAGGGTTGAGACACCACAGGTCCTGCAATCTCTTACATGGTGAGGTCAGAAGACCGCGTGAAACTGTAAAAAAGTGTGAGTATGTGCTGGTGATTTGCTAGATAGAGGCAGCAAGTAATCCTTTGTGCCAGAACCCTCTACTGAGCCATGCCAGGCCAAGATTGGGAAGAAGTGAGATTTATTTTCTCCCAGCTATCATAGGCTCCCTCCTTGGAAATCGAGGAGGGAGATTTTTAATTCCTTTTGCGACAAGTTTTGTTCTGTGTGAGGGGAACATTGCACTGCAGGAGGATGAAGGAGAATGAGTCAAGTGGGTAAGAAAACTAGGTAGCCCTTCTCGCTTTCTTTGAGACAGAGGTGTTTGGCCATGGAGGACAGGGCAGTTCAGAATCTTTCTTAATGAATTTTTGTACCCAATGGCTATATGACTTCTTTCCCAAGTCTACAGTGTGGAACAGTAAGTGCTATCATGGGTTCTGTAATAGTACAACTTCGTAAGGACGTACTCAGGGCACACCTTGTACTAAGGCTTGGCACAGAAAAGCAGCCCTTACATGTTCCTTTGGCTTGTTACATACAAGTGCAGGCAGATGGGAATGTCAAATGACTAACTTTCCTGACTGCTTCTTAAAGAGGTGGTTTTATACATATATATAAAAAACATAAACATTTACATATATGTGTGGTCACTGGTGAACCTCTTTGAATTTCTGTACTTTCTGTGACACTGTTTTTATCTATAAAAGTTCTGAACATTTGGGGGGGTTTACTGTACTATAATGTGTCAGTGCAATACAGCTCCTTGCACTGATGAGGACTTTTATTTGTGAGCAACTCCTGAGGAGTAATTCTTTGAATAAATTAACAAATAGAAAACTGTTGCATTCAGAGGAAAGAAAGAAAATCGCTTATATCACAAAAGTGATAAACACTATTATTAAGGAGGAGAAACCTCTCAAACCATGTTGTCTGTGAGCAAAATACCTAAGCAGAAGGTTTACTAGCACGTGCTTTCGAAAACCTCAAGGATTCCATATAGATGGCAAGTGTAATACATCCTGAAAAGCCTAACCAGCTTTAGAGGTTAACCTAAGACCCACTGAAATCAGTGAAATTATTATCTTGGGCTTCAGCCCAGACTCTCATTATGGCAGTAGACATTTTCAAACAAATGTAGATGGTATCTCTAGTAGAGGTGCTAGGCTGAGATTCACGGTTTTGGTCTCTCTGTCAGCCTTGACTCCACTCTAAAGAAGGTAGTAGAAATCATTTAGCCCCACCACAGCCTTGTTGTCATATCTGTAGTACTGTGCCACTAAAAGCATAACTCCTTAACTTTAATAATCTCTGTGAGATCCTCAAGCAGAAGATGCTGTAGAAGTCCAGAGTATAATTTTATTTCAAGGCATAAAAAATTTACAGAATAAAAGGTGGAAGGATTTAACACAGTTTTCCCACAGTTGCTTGGAAACAGAAGAACCAGAAGAAATATTAAACTAAATAATCTATGACTATCTCATGGTGTTGGTTATTTAAAAGAAGAGCTGGAGAAGCCAGGATTTCGCCCAAAGAGAGACTAGATATCTGCACAGGGGCTTGAAAACTGGATTACAATAATTCATCATCTTTATTGGGATGCTCCTTAGGATAAGAAAATGTGACAAGTTAAGGACACTGTACACAGTTTGAGTTTGGCAATGCTGTTTGTTCCTACAGGTCATTTGCCTGAATATCCTTGAATTCTTTTTTTTGAAGAAGAAAACTTGCTTTAAGTGATTAGGTGGTTACTCTGTCCATTTTGAGGTATGCAGGAACCTGACACATGGAAAGACATTTCAGTCCGAAAATTTCACCCAACACATCCAGGTGATATGCTAATGCGCTGGTTTTGGCTAAGATAGAGTTAATTTTCTTCACAGTAGCTAGTATGGGGCTCTGTTTTGGATTTGAGCTGGAAACACTGTTGATAACACAGGGATGCTGTCATTCTTGCTGAGCAGAACTTACACAGCATCAAGGCATTTTCTGCTTCTCATTGAACCTCAGCAGTGAGTGGGCTGGGGATGCACAGGGTGCTGGGAGGGGACACAGCCAGAACAGCTAACCCCAACTGAACTCGAGGATGTTCTATACCATATGGTGTCATGGTCAACATACACAGCTGGGAGAAGTGGCATCTGTCTTCTCAAGTAACAGTAACAGACGATGGAGCCCTGCTTGTCTGGAAGGGCTGCACACCTGACTGCCCATAGGAAGTGGTGAATGAATTCCTTGTTTTGTTTGCTTATGCATGCAGCTTTTGCTTTTCCTAATAAACTGTCTTTATCTCAACTCACAAGTTTTTTCACTTTTACTCTTCTGATTCTCTCCCCCATCCCACCAGAGAAGGAATGAGTGAATGGCCTGGTGGGGCTCCGTTCTGTCTGGGGTTAAACAATGACAGCTAATCTGCATGTTCAGTTAATACGTGATGGCCTCAGAATAATGGTCTTAATAATAAATGGCCTCAAGAATTTGAAAGACTGCAATTCTACTAGGTCCCAGCTTTGGAGTACATATGGTAATTGACTGGTTCTTTCTCTCAGCTTTTAAGGACATGTGTGAAGTTTATGTGAAGCTAAATTCATAAGTTGTAAAACAATATTCTTGAAATAACATTGCCATATGTTAAGAAACAGACAGTGTTTGCTGATATCTACCACTTTCTATAGTGAATCATGGTTCTCAGACAGAAAGTACCTTGCATATTGTCAAGTCCCTTTCCATTCTGGCATGCCTCCTCTTGCCAGAGTTTAATGATGTTTCACTATATCTTTGTCCAGTCTAGTGCCTGTATAAAGATATTGGAGGCTTTAATGCTGAGAATCACTGTGAATATACACAATATACAACCGTGAATACATACAACATGCAACTGTTGTATGTATACAATGATTAGTTTTTCACAGTGTTAGTTTGCAACCCTTCATTAAATATGACCATCTTAGTCTTCTCCATATTGGACTTCTTAGGTGGCTTGTTTCTGCCCTGCTGTAATTTTTACCTCAAATGACAAGACTTGCTTTGTGGGTATGCACACACTGGAAATTACAAGTGAAACTATAGGACTGAATAGTACAGATGGGGTTTTCTCTCCCATATTGTCATCTAACACCCTACTGCAAGCTCAGGGAAGGTAAGTCCCTGGAGTTGGCCAGGTGATGCTTCTGGAAAGCACTGGAAAGGTGGGGTACGGAACTCAGCTCTGGCAGAGGGGCACCCCAGATGTTTCACTGAGAGTCATAGGCTGTCAAGAGCTTAATGGAGATGTATCACAGAAACAAATAAGGCCATCACATTCTGTTTTGTATCGATCCACTTTCAAACCCTGACAACAAGGACATGCCAGAGATGGGTAGGGCTGCGTTCATGATCTCAGCTTTGGGAGCTCTCTGGTGCTGCCGTGTTTACAGATAATCTGCAAGTAAGATCTGTGGTGTTTGGATGGAGCGGTTTATTCCCCGTTCATGTCATACTCTGGAGATGTCCCAAATCCATGAGACATGATGGCAGATGAAAACCACTGTTTCTCCCCTCTTTCTGGGTGGTTACATTTGTGTTTCTGGGACTATAGCAGAAAGCTTTGCACAGATGCTCTGATACATATGTCATTAAAAAAGTATTTTGAATACTTCCTCAAATTTTTCCCTTTTTTTCTAGGCAACGAACAACAGCTTGAAGAGAAGTCATAAATATTTTTTTATAACAAGAGTACAAATGTGAAAAAATGAAAGGTAAAAGCTATTGGAAGAGAGAAGCGACAGTATGTAATCACACTTTGGCCTTGCCATGGGGCTGTTTAATTAATTACTGTCTACTCTTACGAGTTTATTTCTACTCAAATATTTTCTTGTGTTAGCTCTAGGCAGGATATGCACCCAAGCGGAAATCTGTGTGAAAGAGACTAAACCTGTAAACAGTGCTTACATTCTAACTGGGAGCACATGTGCTATTATAAAACAACTTTAATTAGAGGCAACTTTGAAAAGATACCATCACTGCAACAGCAACTACTGTGTACTGAGCAAGATGAAACTCAATTCCTTGGAACCAAAACAAACAGGCCATTACAAGACACTGAGGTTTCAAAACATGAGATTTTAACTTTGGAAGGAAATTCCAGAAAATATGATACCAGAAAAGTATTTTCTGAGTCACTCGCCAAATCCAAAAGTTTTTAAAGGGTCTGGGGTCTAATAAATTCCTATTTTATTATATTAATAATATTATCTATTCAAAAGCTGTATCTGTTTTATGTTTTTCCCTCAGCTCCCAAGACAGAGAGTCTTATCTCAAAGCTTTAATAGTCAAAATCTCAGAACCACAAGGAAGTTTAGGTTCAGTTGGACTTTCCATCTGTTATTTATTGCCTCCTGTTGCATCCTGGTGACAGATCAAGTCACCAGAGTGCATCAGGTGCTGTCTGGGCAGGAAGAGAAGTCTCTTTCCAGCCTATGGATTTACAATGTCATTTGGAATAGGAGGCAATGGACAGGATCCTCAAAACTGGATGAAAAAGGACAAATAAGAAAAATGTGCCGTGGTACAATCATGTGGGAAACTCATTAGACAGGTGCATGTACAATAAGTGCATATATGTACTACAAATGTAATGATCGTGGGCAGCTCTGATCAAAATCAGGAGTCAGTACCCATACTTGGAAATTAGTGGAAAGAACCACAGCACAGCTTCCGTTTGCCCTGGCTCACTTGTTTCAGCAAACATGCCACCAGCATGTGCTTGTGCTTCTGAGCATGATGACTTCCACTAAGAGATGAAGTGAGCAGGAAGCCAGCTGGAGCCCTACTCTGTCATCTTTCTTACAGCCCTAAGGCTACCTGGAGGGCCAGAGCCTCTGTGAGGTGTTCAGGGTTGGTGTGAATGGGGGAAAATCCTGATTGTGATCATCTATTGGAAGTCGACATTTACCCTTTAACTTAAGACTAAGCATTAGGAAAAGTGAATCACGTGGCACAGTTTTAAATGACTTTGCTAGTGTTACATCAAACTTACCTTTGGTCCTTAAAACTTGCTAGTTTATTTAAAAAACTCCACCAACTGCATTGCAACATGCTTTTGATTTAGGTAACTGAACATCAAGATTTGAAAAGCACCAAGGAAATGTGTGATGCCTGCAAGACTTTGGAAGATCTTTCTCAGTTTTTTGTACTGCCCCATTCAATTGGCTATGTGCCCTGGGAGCTGAGAACTGGCATTGGGAATAGTTTTTGGGCTTTGGGAATATTTTGCTACAACAGAGGATGATAAATACACTCTGAAGAGTGGCCAGTAAGCCAATTTCACTTCTAAACTGAAAGGCTTTGAGGGAGATTAGAAGGCAACTTGTCAATCCTGGGTAGAATTTTTAGTAATGGGTCCAAATCTAATATTTTTACTACAAAGAATTGTGTCCTGTGAGGGCATGGACTACAATGTAATGATGCTGGCATGTGGTTGTTGTGCTAATGCTCAAAACAAGATGTACATATTTTTTTCCTTGGAAATTACAAATCTGTATGTCAGGATTTTTCCAAGAGCAGTGAGGACCAGCCCCCATAGGGGCTGCCAGAACAGGACCCGCCAGGCAGAGTTTGTCCCACTGCCCCAGGAGCTGCAGGGCAGCCAATAGTCCTGAACATCAGCATAATTGTGATGATGATGGGGCAGGGCTGAGGTGCAGGCAGGAAGTCAGTCTGTGGGTCAGGGTGAGCAAAATACATGGCCACGTATAAGCACATTTGCAGTGTACCTCAGGAAGCTTCATCAAAGGTGAAGTGAGCTAAAATGAACTCTGAAGCAAAAGGAGAAAAGCCCCAAGAAGCCTCCTCACACAAATCTCCAAGCAACTTGATCAGAGATCCCAGAGCTGCACTGTCTTAGGGCCAGGTAGGAGCACAGGAGAGCAAAAGAATATGCTTAGGGCTCTGATGGGATTTTTAGGAAGAGAATCAGCATATGTTGGTTCTGCTGAAACAAAATATCAGTGTGAATAACATCCTTCATTTTAAAACCCCATTTTAACCTCCAAATGAAATAATTTATAACTCTGTTTATTTACTGTCACAGAATGCTTTACAGGCCAAGTATATTTTAAACACAGTTTCTGTACATCAATGTATTAGGAATTAATTTAACACTTTATATCTATCTCATTTAATTTCCTTCAGCTTTACTTAAACAATTAATTGCTGGGCATATAGGCCCTGCTGTGGTCAGTATTCTTGAGCTGGAACTCTTCCTCCCTCTCAAGTGGGCTTATGACAAGCCCTTATGCAAGCTAAGTAGTACAGGTTGTTCTGGTGGCCAGGGGTGGACTTGGAAGAAAGCAGGCTGCCAAAAAGTTGACCTTGAAGAAACAGTATAAGGCCATTGTAGAGCAATGAGATGAACTGTGGAAATCCCATGTGGTACAGTACACACACCTGCAGGATCCCTGGATCCATCCTCTGATGCTTCTTTCCCTACCTCTTCTCTGTTTTTGTTCTGCAAAGTAAACCACTTCCAATTTTGATTAGAAGAAAGTGTCTATCATGCACACTTTGCAATGGCTATAGAGTTCAAGATAAATAAAAAGCCAAAGGAAGAGTGTGATGATTTGAAATACTCTAGTTTTCTGAAACAGTGTGACCAAAGATTAATTTTACTTTCATAACAAATAACCTGCATTTTGATTTTATGCCTTTGTGTGCAGGTGTAAGTATTTGCATGTTGTAGCATATACAGGATCAAATTAATCATAGATCCAATCCATTTCTCAGTGGCATTGTCCTGAGAATGAGCTTTGTGCACAGTATGTAGCAAAACACCAGCTATATGTATGTGTTTCAAAAACAACTGGAACAAGCAAGCGCAGATATTGGTGACTCTGGATCTTACTGTTTTAGTGTCCATGCTGTGTGACTGCATACTTAATTGTGGAGCTACCGATTTGGAGACAATCATCCAGATGACTTGTTTGAATATTGAAAACAAAACCATTCTAGGATACATTACCTTTATTTACCCTTTGCTGTTTGGATCCAATTTTTACCTCTGATGATCAATACCAGTCATGGTTGCTTTAATAAGCTCAAGGGAAAGGAACTCTAAATGTACTATTTATCAAGTTGATACTTTTCCTTTAATAAGTTTTCCTGTTACATTGCAAATCTTATACGGCTCACTGGATTTACCCTTTTTCAATTAGCAATCAAAACTCTCCATATACATGTGTTGCAAATCAATACCCACTGAGCCAATTGCTCTTTATAGTGATAAGAATAAAATAACTGGGAGTTCATTTCAAAAAACTCATATGCAATTGGAAAAAGCACATGGCTTTGGATTAGCTATCAGTCCATGTGCTGATAAAACTCGGGTAAGCCATTCTGAAGGGTTTTGGTGCTGAACCACACCACTGCATGTCTCAGAAGGACATATGGGAGCACACTGAAAGGGGCTGTCACCATCTTCATGCAACAAGATTTGTTGCAACCCTCAATTGTTTCTGAGACCCTGATGCAACTGTCACTACACATCTTCTATGGACAAAACTCAGCAAGGCTTCCCTTTCTGAAATGTGTCAAGCTTATGTGTGCCGAAGAAATACTGAGAAAGTTTCCAAAAAGCATATATTTATTTCAGCGTCTTGTTTTCCAGATGATAGTTAAAACAGGATTTTAAACAGTTAAAACAGCATGTCTGTCTTTATAGTCAAAGTCTGTGTTCTTCAGTCCTATTTGTCTGACTAAGAAGTATCCTACTTTTTTCAGCCTACTCATCAGAGAGCAGCAATCCATTTCTCTGAAAGGTTTGAATCTTGTCCTGTCTATTGCCTAGGGCTTGCTTATATTAAATGTTTCATTATGTTTGATTAACTCTATAATGACTAATGGCAAAGCAGAGTGATCACCTACCTGCTTTTCAGAGTAGGAATATAATGGGTAGTCCTGGGAA
Source organism: Manacus candei (assembly GCF_025592945.1). Lineage (NCBI taxonomy): Eukaryota > Metazoa > Chordata > Aves > Passeriformes > Pipridae > Manacus > Manacus candei. The sequence goes on along the minus strand of NW_026138129.1, from coordinate 946,319 downwards.
TTAATAAAACTGCTATGCCTGATATCAGCTGGTCAAGCAGACCATTATATCTTCAACTCTCCTTGCACTTTTATCACACAGAATAAGACAAATCATGTAAGGCTTGTGAATTTCTTGGCCAGGTCTGTTGATGATTTAACTCTTGTCAGTGAACTCCCTAACTTTCTCTGGATTCAGAGCTATTAAAGAGAAGTAAACACACGGGTGTTCAAAGGCTTTCTCTTCCCTCTGTGGCTCTTCCCATGTTGTTCCTAACTGGAGATGAAAAGGAGAGGGCAAAGATTGCTCTGTCCCAACAGGCATTCCAACTAATGAAATAATTATCTTACAATGTGGTTTAGTATGGAGTAATTGTAAAAGAAAGCTTCTTGGCAGCGTGTCTCAGGGCGGGCAGCTTCCGTGATGTTTCCAGTCCTTCACCCAGGGAGAAGTTCAGCAGGAGGGATGGGATTATGAAACACAGCATGTTTTAGAAGTCCCGTCACTGGGCTTTGCACAGAGTGGTGCTAGTGTGTGTTTTTCAAGCCTGTAGTTTCTCACTCAAGTTTGTGAAGACTCGAGGAGCATCTAGTGCTCCATCTTCTTCAGTAGGTAAAGATCCATTAAAATGCTTAGCCTGTATCATATATAACATCTCCTGATCCAGTAACATTTTGACAGTCTCTCAATGGATGCCTCAGACAGAGATTGAGCTATTCCCTTGTATGCTTTAAAAATTAGTTGCTTCAGAGCAAGGTAGAGAATTGATGGCTAGACTGCACAGGGTAGCCCATGCTAACTCTGGCAGCACATCACAGAGGTCCTCTTGGGACTGGCAGTCTAAAAGCCAATGGTCTTCAGGCACAATAACATCAAATTGTAAAGAATGGACTAGGAGGCAGCCCAAATGTCACTTGACTGTTCATCAGACCCATGTACTTATACTCTCTTTGATGTAATCAATGGTTGCCTTTGGACAGATTTCTGAGTTTTAGGTAACAGGAGAGATTTAGGGGGGAGAGAATGTCCTGATCTTCATGAAGACACACATATAATGATGAAGAATGAACTGAGCAGGGACAAGTTTGCTGTCAGTTTATGAATTCTGAAGGCTCATAAATCACAGAACCACAATCCAGGCAAACAGTTTATTAGACATGCAACCCCATTAAACTGTGCTATAAAAGCATAGCATACTTGGGCAAAATGTTTTATCACTTGTCCTGAAGAAGCTGAGAGAAATATGTTTTGCAACTCCAGAGAAAAGAATTTTCCCTTAAAAATAGAAGACTATAATCACAGAGAGAGGAAATATTAATCCATCGGGAACTCAGGGTCCCAGATTTACTCATGTATTTGAAAAATAGGAGTGGTGTTGAAGTAAAAATTAACAGGTCTGTAGAAAGCTTGGCCCTGATTAGTCTATCTGTTCAGCACTGCCTCAATGCACTGCTTTGTAAGAGGAAAACAAAACAAAAAAAAAGAAAATCAGTAAGGTAACATGCATGGTGGAGATAAATGGTCTTTATAGAAATTAATTTAGTGTAATCGTACAGACACTTTTTCCAGCACAACTCCAAACACAATCACTCAAGCTTGTGCTATCAAGTAGCTGAAAGTGCAATGGTTTAAAAAAGGAACTAAATTATTTACACTGTTGGACTTTTCGGGTTTTCCTGAGGTTTGTCTGCTTGTCAGTTGGCCCATCCGTCCAAAGGTCTGTCAGACCTCCGTGCTATGGCAACATTTGAGTTACTCTCCAGTTTCTTCAGAGAAAGTCTCCAAGATGCTTAATTCCTACAGTTATTAAAAACATAGGTTTTTTGAAACAGTGCCCCAGAAAAGGCTCAGTTTGTCTGCACAGGACTTTGTCAATACTGTCAGTCTCACATTCTCCCACCATATCTTTGTGGAAGATACTTTGTTTGGGGGGATCAGCCAGCTGCAGCTGCAGTGGGATGAGGGTGCTGCTCCTTGCCCAGCCCCATCTGTGGCTCATCCCACAGTGCTGCTGCCATGGTCAGAGCCCTGAGCTCCTGGGAGCAGCCAGGAGCACTGGGATGAGGGCTTTGGCTGCTTGGGTGCTTGCAGGTAGAGCGGATGGCTGCTGGATGTGATTGGCAAGCCAAACAGCTGCTTATTTTTGGCACTAACAGTTCTAATAGATGTCACTGTCATATTGTCCATCCAAAGACATCCATTAAAAAAAGGGAATTATGTATCTATAATAGCAAAAAATTCAGCTTGTAAGATACAATTGACCTGCATGGGATAGGGGAAAAGGGAGCAGGTGTCCAGTCTCCAGCATTGTGGCATAAGCCAGAACCAGGATGTTTTGTGCTGTGAAGAAATCACTCATAGCAGTGGGTGCAATTCCCTATTAGGGGATTACATCTCTCTGCAGCATCTGATATGTTTATTTTGAAACCAAAATGCAACATTAGATGGGTCATTAAATTTCTGCGGTGTGACTGTTCCTGTCCCTCAGCTTCCTGTATATCTGTTCCATTAATGGGTTTCAAATCTTCTGGACATAACTGCAGGGAGCAGTGTACTAGATTTAGTGAAGCAAGTTCTCAAAGCCTGAAAGTGTAGCTTTTTAAACAAAGAAGCTATTCTTTAACCCTCCTTTTTTTTTTTTTTTTTTTTTTTTGGGTTACAAAAGCTTTTTTTTATAAAGACCTGGAGCCATTCTGAGATGAGAAAGTGTTAGTTGGTACATTAAGAAAAAAAATCACAATTTCTTCTGCATGTGTGTTTTTCTACAAAGAAAAAAGATCCATCACTAATGAGTAATGAAAGATGAACCTGAAATGAATGAGCACATTGCTGCTGAAGATCCAGATGGGCCGGAAGACCTGTTTAACGTACCCAGCAATAAAAGTGCCCATTGTCTCTACACTCCAATATTGACATAATTTCCTTTAGTCTTTCAGGTCCTGGAAATGACAGCATAAAAGTAAATATTTAACTCTGAATTTATATAGGAGTTCACTGTTCTGATCAGGTTCGGCTGCCTTCTCTTTTTCCAGATTTTGTAAGGGTTTCTCGGATGCCACTGACATTACTGAAGAGCCCCCAGGGAAATGCTAGCCCCCATGTCAGCACAGTCATCCCTTCAATCAGTGTTCAGCACAGTGAAAGAGCTATACCACTTATTTAGATTTCTAAATATGAACTCAGTATTAGATGCTCATTGATTACACCCATGCTGTCACCGTATCCTTCCAGTTCCACCAGCATAACAGCTGAGGGGCTGTACATGATGATCCAGCTCAGGAGAGAACCAGGAGAGTTGAGCTGAACTGAGGGTTCAGAGCTGCAGTCAGAGCATTTGCTGTCAGCAGTCAGGCCATTCAACAGGGCTGCTAGATTTTTATGACAAGAGCATGTAAAAGCCCTGGATCATTGTTCAGACAGGGAAGGTGATCAATTTATCAGGTAAGTGTGGTGTTCAGATGCAGCGCTGCAGGAAAACAATGAGGCAAACCAAGGTAGGCATCGATCCCACACAGTTCTTCTGGTAGTAAGGAATTGGCAAAAGGTGTACCAATGTGAAGAGAAGATCATGCTTGTTTTTCCTTCTCTTTCTAAATGAATGCTGAGAAGTTTATGCTTTGGTCAACCGCAATCCTGTTCTCTGACCAGAACAGTGACCCTGGTCACTGCTAATGCCAGACTTATACAAAATTTTTACTTGCAATCTAGTAGGGATATTCTGAACATATAATTCAATGATTACACTGATTCAATATCAGTTAAAGTACTAAAATCTGATGGCAAATTCAGTCCTTAAAAAACAAAAGATGCTCCTGAGAAAAACTGATCTGAAAATCTATTCTTTGAATTTATCCAAAATGCTAAATAAACAGCAACCCCCCACATTTTCTACATATTATGCTTTTCAAAATGAGAACGGGTTCAACAAATAGGTAAATTAGACTGGGGCTGCTTTTTAACAGGTGACAGCTGAGGTCTGCAGAGGTTCAGTCTACTATATTATAGTCAGAGAAAGTTTCAAAATAATTATGCTTGGCATGCTTTTGCTTTAACAAAACTGATAAAGTTTATCTACTTTGCTGCAACAGTGCTTCTGTTCAGCTTTTTTTCTTGAGACACTAAAATGTACAGGATAGCAAATAAAAATATTTAATTGGTTTTACTGGTATTCAAAACAGAATGTTGTCATAAATGTGTACAAGCCTTATTTTGCTATAGTGTTCATACAAATGTTTACAAAAGTACATTTTAGGATCTCAAAAAAAGTTTCTTTACCTTCTACAAATCTTGTGTTTTAAAAAAAAAAATAGAAAATTAAACATAAGGGATTAGAATTGTGTATGCAACACAGAGCTTCAATTTTCTTCTCTTGAAACTGAAAACTGGTAGAAAATATACCTTAAATAAATAACTCTGCAATTTCAAACATTAAATTTCATATGTAGCGATAAACAAACCACTGGACACATAAGGGATTGAATTGTGACTATCCAGTGCTGAAAGAAATATATACAGAAAATAACTTGTGAGCTATTCAAATTTTTTAAAACATTAAACCTATTTGTAAAAGTGAATACTTCTCATTACAGTTTGTACTTAGTATTCACAAAAAGGAGCAAAAAGCTAAATTAATAATTTGTGTGATTGTATTTTTGGCTAATACTCTATTGCTCTGTTACAGTAGGACTTTGAATCTCCAGCTATGAATCATCATCCATTTTATGAGGGACTGTTCAATAAAGGAAAATCAATCCTAGCCCAGAGTGCTTGGAAGTCTAAGTTTCTGAGAGCTGAGGTTACATTACACAAGGACTGGACAGAGAGATGGTGTTATAGGACTGAAAGAGGGGTTTGAGAAAATAAGAAAACAACAAACAAACTATTTCTGTTTAAAGCAAGACTTTAGAAACAGGCATAACTGGAGGAGCTACAGTGAGATACATGTTAACTCATATGCATATATTAACCTGAGGACTGTCTGTAACAGGTCCTGAGGATGTTGAAAGTGCAGGGAAACATCTGAGATTGGGCTTATGTGGCCAACCGAAACCAAAGGTAATGTAAGAAGTTGTCCCCTGGGGAAGATGTATGAGGGCGTGGAGCAGATTTGTGTCTGCCTTGTGCTTCCTGGACACAGTTAATTTACTAATTTAGACATGACTTTTGGTTCTTTCTGTGGATGCTTGTCTGAACTGAGCTAAGTAGTGATGCTTTCCTGTGCATGTTTGGGATTGGCACATCTTCCAGATCTGTCATTGCCTCTCCAGAGACTTTGCACACCTCTTCCCCAGTGCCTCATTCCTGTTACTGCACTGGGTAACTTGTAGACTAATTTTTAGTCTCAGGAAAGTTTAAGCCTATCCACACAATGGATGAACCCAGACTGACAGAAGTTTCCTATTATCAAGTCAGCACGGCTGCTATGTGAGTCCTGAGAAATGAGGGGACCATCCTCTTTTCCCGCCCAGACGATGTCAATGACCTCTGTTCAAGAGCCTGAGAAATCTCTGACTATAATAGGCCATCATACTAGTTGGCACCTGTCACACCACTGCCCTCTCTACCAACATTACTACCTTTATACTGGTTGAGGAAAGCCCTGTGAGATCTACAGATGGTACCCACACCTCCTTCCTGTCAGAGACCCAACAGTCAACTTAGCAACAGCTTCAGGTGAAAAGCATGAGGAAGAGAAATATGTAGCCTACACGGGTGAGCCAGTAGAAAATAGTATATACTTTAGGTGGCATGTGGGTGTCAGTGTTTGGGTCTTGTAGGAACATGCATGGCATATCTTGGACATGATGGATCAATGTCCAAGAAAACATTATTAAACAAATCTGGTTAATCATGGAAAAAAAATGCATCTCTACACTCAGTTAGTGCATAGGTTGTGTGGCAGCCAACCAGTTCTGTCATTCCAAGCTATTTAGTATAGCAGTGGTGACTGAAGTCCCCATCCAGTCTTACTTGAAGTGGGCATGAACATAAGCAGGAAGGAAAAAGAATAGAAAGGGTAGGAGGAAGGAGTGGGGACATTTCAAAACAACCCAAAAATTTAAGCAGAGGCAGCTGGGAGAGCAAGGGATGACACGATGCAAAAGCAAAGGGGGACCTCAGAGAAGAGGCTACAGAAGATAAAATAAAAGGTGTACTTGGAAGAAATATGAGAAGACACCAAGGGCACTTACTGATGAAGTCACACAGAGACCCAGAGGGGTGACAGAGGCAATCTGAGCGCTACTCACATGAGGCCTGGCTGGAGAGAATAAAAGACCTGGCCTTAGGAGGTGAGGGATAAGAGTGAAGTGCACAAAGGCATCAGAGAGGTTAAAAAGCATATCTAGGTGGTAGGAGGAAGGTGGAGTCATTGGAGGAGCTCTCACAATGGTAAATAGTAATGAGATGACAAAAACTAATAAATAACTGACTGGTATTTTTCTTTAGTTATTACTGGAGAAAAATAACTTACAAATAATTTTCAATCTCTTCTTTCATCTAATGTACTCTATGTCTTTTACAAATTTTTAGTTGTGATGGGGAAACATTTGGGTTCAGCAAAAAATTTTTGCATTGAAACTTTGGACAGTTTTGGCCATTATTTTAATGACATACCTTGGAGAATATTTGATGGTTCCCTTAAGTGTATTCATTATTTGCTCAGTATATTTTCATGGATCTATAATCAATATTCATACTCTAGTGCCACCAATGCCAAAATGGTATTGTGAACCTTGTTATTAAGTGATTTGCATAACTCTTCAACTGAAGAGATCAGATGATTGTAAAATCTGCAGTTCTCCCAGCTGTGGAACAGATTTTTAAATTTTTTAAAAAAGACATATAAAGGGTTAGAAACAAAAATAAATTAGAGCTCCTAATACATTGCTTGATGTATTTTGAGATTTGGAAGTCATTATTCAATATTTAACCCAATAGTCAGCATGTAAAACAATACAGATTTTTAAATTTGCTGTTGCACATATTTACACAGTGGATTTTACACTTCGCCATCAGCGAATGTTAGTAGTCATAAAATTTAAGAGAAATAATCTCTATCTGAAAAGTAACTAAAGATGGTAAAACCAATTTGAACAAAGGTCAGAATAATGTTCATAAGTGATCAAATAATCAAAAATCTTTAAAATGTTTGTTTAAAAGACATTTTAACTAAAATGTCATTCAAATACAGCAAAGGGGGCTGCAACTGATATAGTTGGGTCACTCAGAAGTGAGAAAATCAGCTTAATGTAAAAATATTCACAGGCAATTAGGCAGGGAAACTGAGGGACGGGGTGGATGACGCACATGAGAGTAGGAAAAGTTCTATAGAAATGAAATACTGAAAAATAAGACTGAACTTGAATCCTTGCTGCAGGCTCAACTGACATTTACAAATGCAGTCTCAACTGTCAATTTAAAACAGGAATGGATGAGTAAAATAATCCAGAGAAAAGGGCATCCATCAAGCACACTCGGCCCAGCCACGTGAAGCTGGCTTTGCTGCTCTCCCAGTCCAGCTGGCGTGTCGTCTGCACGCACAGTCTGACTAATCTACTGCCTGAGTGGGCTGCTGCTGCTTGTTAAGCCAATTCTTAAAATAATGGCTGACCTAATTATGTAGCATGGATCTTTACCTTAAACATGTATGATAACTGTTTACATGAAATGCATACTGGATATTTTGTAATAATTTCTTTTCACGTCTTATCCATCTTCCTGTCCTGAGTACAATTAAAGTGATGTGTACTTATGCTGCAAACTTTACAGCACTGATTTAGAAAGCAAAAAGTGTCAAACTGATCGCTTTTTACTAGTAGGCACTGAGGAGGCAGATAAAAGGGGAGAAATAGTGATAGTGTCCTTATCTGGCTTTAATAATTTCTCTGACATAGGGTTGAAAGTTTCTAGACAGGTTAAACTGTCAGTACAGTAATACTACCAACCAGGTACATGTTTTGATTGCTGTGTTCATCATATAGCCTGCTAAGTTTAGGTCAGACTCATTAATTATTCACAGAATTATTGTGAAAACATTGGACATTGCATGGATTCTCTTGATATGGAGTCTATTTAACATCTTTTCTACTACAATGAAAAAGCATACACAAGATTGCCAAAGTGGGAGAGAAACTTCAGGCTAGGATATAACTACTAGATGTTGCTGAACATCTTAAGCAAGTACAAAAAATATCAAATAAGAAAGGTCATTCCTGGCTACTGATTTAGCCTGTCTTCAAGTCTTATAAGCTGGACTGACTCTTCATGACCCTTTCATGAGGAGAGCCCTGGAAAGGAATGGAAACTAGAAGGCTTAGAATACACTTTTCTCACAATTACAACAGATTAGTCCTCTTGAAGGCAGTTCCTAGCTTTTGTATGGTGAATATGTGTGATATGAAAGAACAGAGTTTTTATCCGGTTTATAACATAAGGCTTAAATGCCCTATTCCAGTGGTTCCAACTTTATACAATTTATAAATATACTCAGCATACTGTGCCTAAAAATAATCTGGACACATGTGAATATATGCAAATAATTGCTCTCCCTTCACAAACATTATGCTGAAGAGAATTTAAATTGTAGTTTGAAAAAGCATCAGAACTACTTGAATTGGTCTTCAAAAGCAGATATATACTCCTCAAAAAATAAAAATTAATGTTGCTGAGTCTGAATGACTGGGACACTCAAACCTAAGGTTAAAATCCCAAAAGACTTATTTCTTTAAAAATTTTTTTTATTAGTCATACAAGAGACTAACATGATTCCTGGATGACAGAGAAGTTCATACATTCATGAAATTTATGCTTAGAGTCAAAGGGGCTACATTTTGCCTAGGTTTTTCTTTTCCTTTTCAAAGGATGTTCCCAGCTCTGTGAAGCACTTGGGCATGTAAGCTAGATCCTGAAGTTGAAATTAGTGTCAGTAGTGTTTGGAAACATGCTTAAATTATCTGCTGAACTGGAGACTCTGGAGAAAGTAACTTTATAGGGGTCAGAAGAAATTCTGAGGTGACACAACAGCAGGACAAAATCACTGCCAGCAATCACATAACACTGAGAATGTGTGCAGCTGTATTCATGTCAGGCAACGCAATGAGAAGCTAAATGAGATGTTATGTGTATATCAGCCTCTCCTGTACTTACATGCTGTAGAGGCATGTTGCTAAGGAGCAGTATATTTTGCCACAACTTTCAAACTGCTTGCTGTCATGGACTCACTGCCTGCTCAGTGGCTGAGGAACTGCTGAACTCCCTACAGGTAACTTTCAGCCTTCCTCCAGGCAATTAATCAAAAATAATTTGGAAAAGTTCAACAAGTACCATTTAGAACTGAACTAGGTTAGAGAAAACCACTACAAACGAAGAGATGCTAGTGAGGTGTTTGGGTTTGGGTCTGGGGTTTTTTGCTTTTTTGTGTGTGTGCATTCTGATGAGGCAAGATTTTTTTCCCAAGTGAGCACTTTTCATCACATTGTCCATATTATTTAAAATGAATAGGCAAGAGACTTTTCCTCAAGAGGCTATTCTACAGTCTAATAGATCTGATCCTTCCATTTTTTAATAGCTGAGCTAATGTTTTCTTTTTGCTACTTCAACCCCATGCTGCTAGCCATGTTCCACACTGTCTTTTGGTTGTTTTATGCTCTGAAAAGAATTAGAGTTTTATTACCCTCTTTCTTTCTCATTTAGCAATGTTAAACATATTCAACCCCTATTATCACTTTTTATGAATTGTCTTCAATCATTTCAGACATTTTAATTTCACTTCACTTAATTTTCTCCTGAATAGTGTTTCTTAAGTCATTCTCTGTTTCTAGACTTCCTCTCACTATAAGTGCTACCAATATCCATAACAGAGTATATGAGCTGTGGCATAGCCCATGACCACTGCTTAAATATGTGTCCTTATTATGCTGCCTGTTTCTGTATTATTTATTGAGTGTTGTGATAAGGAAAAAAAGGCACTGTGATGCATGGAGCCTAATGCACAATTCCTTAGATAGGATCCTGAACTGCTACTCCTATAGACTATTATTAACATCTTGCAAAGACATTTTTATTTATCTCTTCCTTTTTGTACCATGCACTGGAGTCACAAAAAAGCACTCTCTTTTCCTTTCCCTTGACATATGAATTTAAATGTCTTAGTTATCTGCCTTTCCTCACATGCACTGGTGATAGATAGCTTTTCTTCTGTAGAACTGTAAGCAGTACTGTGCCTGAAAACAGCTGACATGCTTCTAATGAGAAGAGTTGCCCAAGTCTGAAGGTTCACCTCACCAAGAAGCTGGTCCCTGATGGTGGCCTAATTTCATAATTTCCACTCTCCTGAAATGCTGTTCTCTGGGTGGCTGTCCACCATGAACCCTGCAGTGCTCTGGTTTTGGGAATAATCCCAAAGATTAAAAAACCCTTCAACTTCATTTACTAAGAGAGCTGCTATTCTTTATGCTTGTAATTGCATTCATCAAACCTTAGGACAAAAAATACTTGGTTGTATCTTCAATAAACCTATAGTCCATCAAAAGGAACTGTGTCTGGAGAGACAGAAGTGCTGATTCCAAGCCAAATTATCTGTTATCCTGGAAATGTTTACTGACAAATTAGCTTGTCATCCAGAGACCTCAGAGGCTTTCAGATTCAGACTGCAGCTGATCAGAGGTGTTGAAGGCCAACATTTTGGCCATAGGCTGTCCCCATTCCCTGCTGAATATGGGCAAAGCTTCTTAAATACTTGTGCTGCCATGGTGCAGGGAGTGATGCAGAGTAAGAAATCCAGTTGGAGATGGCCTCTAGAGGGGTGACAGGTGCCATCTAAGCCTGATTAGTGTAGACACTAAAAAGTGGCAGTTTGAGGATGAAATTTCATAGGTCTTCAGTGCAGCTCTCTCAGTCCTTCTCCTTATTTGTATTATGGCAGCACTTAGGAGGCTCTTGGCACAGAAAAAGAGATAATGTAGACAATGATCAAAACCCTGACTCTGAAGGTGCTGCAGGGCTCTGCAGTCTCACTGCCTCCCAGGGAGGGCTGTATCTGGCAGCCAGCATACCCTACATCCCTGTATAGGCGGGGAAGGGTGGGAGTCACGTGCCAGAATCAATGAAGGTGATTTAAGGGCAACATAATAATGGTGGTGTTTTGATGTAAAGTGATCATGAGTGCAAAGGAAGAAGGAAGGCAGCATTACTTTAAATAATAAATTTATAGTATAAGAGGATAACATTTAAATAAGCCCTAAAACTAAGCCTTGGATATGGTCTCTGGAGGTGCAGTGGAAATGCAGGAAAGGGGAAGCTTGAGCTGCTGATAACCGTACTTTTCTCTGCCCAAACAGAAGCTATTATCCCATTTCTCCAACTTCCCAGAAACTCAGTGTAGTTAAGCCCTTGTGGCTATGGGTGCTGTTGTACTTGAGACTCATCCCTTTCACCAGGAATGATGGCAGGAATGACTCTGTACAAGCACAGTCCTGCTGCTGTTTTCCTTCAGGCTGTTGTATTAGCCATCCTCTCAAGACCTTGATCCTGTTTTTTCAAGCCTCCTGAAAACAGGCATCCCAGAGGGCTGAAACAGTTCAGTAGGTCAATACAATAGCAGGGCAAATACAGAGCCTCATGGATGTTCAGAGCCTCTGATGTGTGGCACTGCAACTAACAGCTGATCAAATAGCTGTATGTCACTGGGGCAAGGAGCGGGGGAGGCCGCAGGCATCTTATTACCGTCTTCTTTTTGCTTGTGGCTTTTGGACTGACCCTCCCCATGACAGACCCAGAGTTAGAGGGGTTAGGGAGCCTCGAGGGTGTGAGGGTCCCTGCCTGTGGCTGGATATTCAGACTTGTCCTTTGCAATTTGCACTGAAACCCTATTTTGACTTTTCCCTTTGTGGAGAGGCAGACTGAGTGGTAAGTTAAACTGGAAGGAGAAGGAGCAGCCTTCTGTGATCCCTGCTGCTGCTGGGGATGATGGTCTTCTCTTGGAGAGAGGGTCAGAGGGATTCTGTCAAAACAGGGCAGGCTGTGGGGAATCTGTGGGACAAAGGAGATGGCATCAGGGGTCACTGTTCAGTGCTATAAAATGTGACACACAGGGAGACACAGGGAGACATGTCATGCATTGTGTTTGTCCTTGCCAGCTGGTGTCTTTTGGAAGGAACAGCTTGTCTGAATTAGCCATGGTCTTCACTAACAAGGCTTGGAATAGCCAGGCACTACAATAGACCTTCACTCATCTAAAAGACTTGACAGGGAGAGTGCAGGTCCGCTTCAGCTGGGAAGGGAAATCCCTTGCTGCAGGCAGGAGGAAGGATGCCACAGCAACAAGAGCCAGAGCTGGTGTCCCCAGTGCCTACCTGTGCTGAGGCCAACACACTCCTCACTGCACAGGTAGGGAACAACTCATCCTGCAGGCTCTGAGCAATAAGGAAAGGGGTAAGCGGATTTAGGGGAGAGAGGGGACAAAACACCTATGAGAGAAGGAAAAGCTGTTCGATTGTAAAAGTGATACGAGGGTAAAGCAGTTCTGCCGGCGAAGCAATTGTGCCCTATCTTTAGAGGGAAGCGTTGAAAGGAAGTGGTTGAAACAGAGTGGTGTCCTTCATGCATTTGAACCTAAGATAAAAAGACAGAGTTTCCTCATTACCTTCAATATGCCCTTGTTCAGCACTTCCCTGTATTTACTGTAGGAAATACCTTCGGTATCTCAAATGGTGAGGTTATCTGACCGCAAACACTTATTTAATCATCTAAGTAACTTGCATCAAGGAAGAAAATAGGTAGTTTAAGTAACGTTGGTCACAGAATCCCTCGGGGGCTGCATTACATTTGCTGACAGACTCAGTCCTGTGCACATTTGCATCACTTACCCCTTTACTCATGACCCCAAGGACCACTGGGATTCACTGAAATCTCTGTTCTGCTCACTTTCGTTTTGTGTTGTGAAGTTTTAATGAGTCACCTACTTTTAAGAGAGACCTAATCAACATTGCTTTTGAGTGTCTTCCACCTTCAGCCTTATCATACAGCCTTTGAAATACTGCCTTTTTTTATCAAACCTCTTTACTGCCAGGGCAAAAGGGCATCAGAAGTGCAGTAGCACCGAAGTGGTTCAGAAAGTTGTATTTTTAATGAAGTGTTTTAGGAAGTGCAGATGGCTTTAACCTGTAGCTATCTGGTAAACACATAGACATGGAGTGCAAAATCCCTGCAAGCTGGAGACATCAGTCAGAGGAGGACACACAGGTGGCAACTCTGCACAGTGCATGTCTCCCAGGCAAACAGTTTACTGCGGTGGTGCCTGGAATGACCACTGCAGCCATGGCCAAAGAGTCTGGTGTAGAGGCTCTGGTGAGGGATAAGTGCAGCATTGGCAGACACCATTGTGGTAGGAATGTCTCCACTTTTGCCTCAGACGGGTTGAAAATTCCCCTCTCTTTTCTTCAAACGTGAATGTAAAACAGCAACCAGATTTTGGGACTTAGCTAAATTATTCTGAGAAACGTCAGCCCAGCATAGTGCTAATTGTAGCATTTGAAGTATTCCTAATGACTCTAATAGCAGCATTGTTTGATCTTCACCTTTTAATAAGTACAAAAGAATCCTGGTCAGAGTTCTCTGCAGTAAGACAAGTTGTAATGTCTATTTATTACAAATGTGTCCAAAATGTCAATGGCACATCATATCCAGTAGAAAAAAGGGGGTGAATCTCTCTGGTCTTACAGACAAATTGAGAACAAAGTATTAATAAAAAAATAAATGATTGAACAGTGCTGTTAAATTTCTGCCTTTTATTTTTAAAAAATCGCACAGAGCAGTAACAGTTTACAGTTCAGGAAGGACATGGTTTTCCCCTGTGCTGACAACCACTTATGGTCTATTTAACATGTGGAATTTAAGTGGTGCAGAAAGTACACTTGGCCAGGAATTTCTGTCTAAAGCCTCTGCAAAGGAAAATGCAAAAATTAGTTTTCAGTAGGAAATTTCTTAATATTCTGCAGTCATAGACTTTACTCCTCTTTTGCACTTAGACATGCAAGGAAAGTCTGTCATTTAAATGAAAATACATCGACTGAGATCCTTTGAAACAAGCAGCATGCTGAATATAAATAATTAGTCATATTTCTGTTTATTTTAATCTCATGAAACTACTGTTGAAAGCCATTGTTAAGCATGTAGTCTGTCATTGGAAAGGTTCCTATTAACTTTCACAGGCTGTGGGATAGGCTCCAGCACTTAACAGGTTGTGTAGATGAAATAGCACTCATGATCTGCATTACATGCATTTGTCCATAGCTAGATCAGACAGGTTGTGTTTATTTTGCTTTATGTGTGGTGACTGGGTAAAAATGAATGGCCCTTACTATGTGGGAGGTCAGAGTAGATATCTTAATTATGCCTCCCAGACTTGTGCTCTGTGCATTTACAGGCTAGTGAGGGTACACACATGGGGTGGGGGAATTAGGAGACCCTTGTCAGGAAAGATGTGCTAGTGAAGGCTAGAGGCATGCAAAACGTGGTCAGTTCTCTCCTGTTTTCTTCCCTAGCTTTCCAATAGAAAATCCTGAATCAAGGAGGCGTAATGATCAGCTGGGCAATTTATATCACCTGAGGAATACTTGCCTCATAAGAGAGAGTTTGCACGAAGCAAATGTCACTTCAGATTGAGCAGCAACAGACTGTTTCAGAAAGCAGAGGTACAGCTCTAGGAGTGATGTGTTCGGGGATGAATCCATGTGCCTGCTGGCAAAGGCTGTCTCAGCACCTACCTTTCCATCTTTCCTAATCCAGAGAAAGAAATAAGCTCGCATCAGTGGTAAAAGCAGAGATGGCAATTCAGGACCTTTATAGCCTAACCATTGCTATTTTGGGGTTCAGTTGCTTAACCTTTGTTGGTACAAGAAGATTAATGCCAAAAATGGTTGTGAACAAACAAACCAGAAGAAGGGGCAGTGCCTAGCTAGTAATCAGGGGTGTGGTAACTGGACGCAGATAAAGTAAAAAATGACAGGAAATGTGTAAGTCCTAAGTATTCTTATCCAGTCTATTTTCCTTTCAAAAAGACTGTCTAACAAAGATACAGCTTAAAGGATAATAACCTATTTTGCTGTGACCGAGTATATCAGTTAAAAGATTCCCAGCTGCATCACTGAAACGCTTCAGACACCAGTTATTGCTGTTTGTATTTGGCATTGAATTGATGTCAATTGTTCACGCAGTTCAGTGCTGGGTGTTTGATGTATGTGGAAAAACAAAGAAAACTATAGAATAGTCTGTTCGTTACTGACACTCCTACTCAAAGATAATAACAGAGGTTTTTTCCTAATACTTTGCCTTTCTTTCACCTTGTCACCTAACCAAGATCAACAGAACAAAGTAAAAATTAAAGGTAGCAAAAGGAAAATTTCTGTTATACCTAGTAAGATAATCTTAAACTCTCATGAAAAAAAGTAAAATAGTATAAATATCAATATATTTGCTTAGTCACTCGCAATTATAGAAAGTGGTTCCTAAACACCTTTTGATATTTCTTGAAGTTCCTTTG
Organism: Manacus candei; assembly: GCF_025592945.1. Lineage (NCBI taxonomy): Eukaryota > Metazoa > Chordata > Aves > Passeriformes > Pipridae > Manacus > Manacus candei. Next base: position 930,799 of record NW_026138129.1, on the reverse strand, counting down.
TATTACAGTAGCAGTGGGAGACCAGAACCCTGTTTTATTAGCCTTGAAAAAAACCCAAAATAAAACAAAATTCCCACCAAAAACCAGGGTAAAATCTGTTTCTACTAAAATTGCTTCTAATGCAAACCTCATATATGAGGCAACAGATGAAAGCAGTAGCAAGCTGCAGGGTATCAAAACAACTTATTTGCAGAAATCACAATCCCTTTTAAGACAACATTTGTACTTCTTACAGGTATATTGACTGACCGGTTGTCAACAGTGCATTCTATAGGATGGTTACTCATTTAGGGATTTCTCCATTTACCACCACTTTAAAAATAAAAGAATCTCAAAAGCTCACTCATTGTCCTATCTTTTTGACAAATTCTTCTACTCTAGACAGATTTTCAAAAAAACTATTACACCAAGTTCCCTGTAACTGTGCACCCGCAGCACAATGCAGGCTGTCTATATCAACACCAGAATCAGGTTCTCTTGGAGCGTTTTTGACTGTAAAAAAAATTAATTAATTCTGTAACTGTATTTTAAAATGAAATATCAGTCTAGCCAGTTTCTTACCAATCTCACAGTAGAAATCTTTGAAACAGGAGTGCTGCATGTAATATGCAGCAATTTTTTCAACATGCCTTGTTCATCAAAGTCCTGAGAAGAAATCTGCCATGGCTGGACTCTCTGTTTCTGAGGCTGTTAATGATGTTAGCCCTGTGCTGAGGATGAGGACCAGTCAGCACTTATTTGCTGTGATTTACCTGAGGCAGTGGGCAGTTTCTTAGCACTCCTCTGCAAGGATATGCATCAACCACACTTACTGTGTATATGGTCAACTGTCTGGGATCCATGGGAGAGATCCCTTTAAGTCGATTCTGATCCTTACTTCCCTTCCCAAGTGAGCACCTACCAAAACATAGGCTGGAATACTCCAGTCAGCCTATGGGCTTTGCATTGAGCTGTACTCAGCACATGCTCAGATAACCCAGCTAACTGCAAACACGGTCACTCTGTGATGCTGCCCTGCTATATGAAACCAGTGCTTGCAATCTCTGGGTACCTTATCTGGATTTTTGCCACAGAGCTTGGATTTGAAGGTTATGGCTTTTCCAGGCATGAAATCTGGATGAAATTGCTGGTTTTGAAAAGCCAAGAACATTCTTGTGCTTGATGGCATGAGGTACTTGGGTAAGTGTAGAGGGAGATAGCTTTAAATAATGTCTTTGGCATGGAGTTGTTGCAGAAGTTCTTTTACCCCCTTCTGTCCACCCAAGCCACTGCAACAACGTATTAGCACCTCAGGCACCTAATGCTAATTTCTCCAGCATAAAACTCAGAAGAAAGCTGCCAAGAGCAAGGGGTATGCCGATTGCAACCTGGTTTCAATGTGCAATAAATCCTTAACAGGTTATATCCTTAACAGCAGGACAAAGCAGTGCTTGAAGTTGCTACTGGACCATGATTACCTGCCCTGCACCTTGCACTTGAGTGGCCAGAGGTAGGAGGTTCCTTTGCCTCTTTTTTCATGTCAAGCTCTCAGACAGGCTGGCATTTATTCCTCTTTGGTATCTTAGGTCCTGCAGAGCCAGGATACATTCCCCTCTCTGATGAGTTCCTTATCCTGAACAGGCTTTTAGGTACTACTGTAGTAAAGACAGTTTTACTCCTTTCTGTGACACAATGTGAGTAAGGGGGGAGCAAATGCAGTGACTCCTTACTGAAGGAGGCGAGATGATGATTAGCAGTGACAGTCACACCATGAACACATGTGAGAGACCAAGGGAATGATGTCTCTCACCCATCTGGCTGAACTTCTCTACATACGCATGCATATATCTCATGTTAATTTTAGTATAAGCTGAAAGAAGGGGGTTGAAATATAGAAATTATACAAGTACTCTTTGAGATTTGAACTGTGCTTATGCCTCCAAATGCCTATTCAACCCTAGGCTTATCTTACCAGCTGCTTACCAACCTGCGGTTCAGGTTCCCGTTTGGTGCCAGGATGGCTCTGCAAGAGCTGAGACTTGTTTTAAATGATGGTCTCTGCACAAAGAGAAGTCAAAAGGCACAGCACAGTAGCCCAAAAACTGAGACGGTCTTTTGTACTTTCAGAGGGAGGAGTGGAAGTTGAAACAATTTACAGTGAGAAGTGACTCAATGGGATTTTCAGAACTGGTCCGCATGGATGGGTGCAAACAGGTCCAAGTTCCTTTGCTCTGACTGTCTGGTTCAGCAACTGTGGAGCTGTGCTTGAGTTGACTTGCCTTGTTGAGAAGTTGTGTGGCTTTCAAACCAAAGCTGGCTCATGGCCAAGCAACCTTGAGCATAGGCAGAGTGAGCTCATGAGCTCATGTCTGCCTGCATCCACACATGGAGACAGGGCATAAGGGTTATGTTTAATATAACTGCAAGGATACTGTTCATATACAAGAGGCATCAGAACAAGTAAAGAGATATGTGAGCAATAAAACGTATGAGGGTAGAGAGATCTTCATACCTGTCAGGGTGCTTTCCAACAGAGTCCAACAGCAAGACGAGTGAGCCCTCAACATGCAAGCAGCACACTTGAGCTGACCTGAGGGAAGTGGACAAGAGGAAATTCCAAGCCTCAGTGAGCATCACACTTGTGAACTAGGGCTTTGGTTTTGCCTTGACCAGAAAGAATAACTGAAGTGTAGGATGTTGCAGGGAGCATGAGCTGAAGGCAATGGAGAAAAAGAAGACACTTGAATTTCTGAAGCCCTTTGAAAACCTGGGGTAAACTTCTTTCTAAGTATGGCTTATTGGATGACAGTGCTACTTCAACAGAAGATACAATTTTGTTGAAGTTTTAAATGTTCTGAATTTTTCCAAAATTAACTCTAAATTAGTTATAGAATTGTTTTGGTTTTTTCCAGTATCTTCTGCATTTGTTTCTCTCTCTTATGCCAATCTGAGGATTCTAACTGGAGTTTCAAACATTTCAAAATTTGTCACTTAAGACTTTGTGCAATCAATCTGGTTAGACAGAGTCTATTTATATACACTCAGAGAGCAATTACAGTTTGCTATAGTTCTAACATGACAAAAAAGAAATTCAAAGGAATAATTGCTTTTCACATTATATTAGCTTTAATAAAGCAGCCAAAGAACAAATTGGCATCTGTTTCCTGGCATTTTTTCCATTACTTAATCATAATCTTTTTTGAAATCATGAAGTTTCTCTCAAATGCTAAAGTGTGATTAGGTTGCGAAATCTGAATCCAATTAAAGAAGATCCTGTGCTTGAAGCCTTCATTGCTGTCATAAAGCTACCAATCAGATTTTCAAAAAATGAATGCTTAAAAAAATGGTATGAATTTACTTGCGAATTTTTGTGCAACTAGATGGAGTACAACAGCCTTGTAAATACAGAGACACTGTAAAACGTCTTTTAAGTGGGAAAACTAAGTTGATTTCAAAATGGGAAGAACAGTAAGATTTTAATTTCATAATGAATTCTTCTTTAAAGTTCCCAAAGCATTAATAAAGCAATAGCATTGACTCAGTTTGGACACAGGACTGTCCTATTATCAGGTAACAAGTGTCACACTTCTCCTGTAGAGAGTGACACCAAGGTGCAAAGTTGGCTTAGGTGCATGTGGCTGCTGCCTGCCTGAGAGGTCTGAAACTCAGAGCAAATTGAAAAGTGTCAAGTCCTGGGTTCCAAGGGTTTCTGAGATGTTTTGTTCCAGATTAGGAGTCAATGAATTTTTATCACACAGACTCCCCCAGACCTCCCTTGCTTTATAGTAGGTTTTCACCCTTGTTGTCATAACTTCTTCTCTTAGTTGCTCAGTATTAATATTCTTTTCTGAACTCTGTTAAATCTTTGCACACACAATGAGGCCTTGAAATAGGAAGTATCTGTAGTAAGTGTTTTCTAGAGAGTCCAGTCTATCATATATTTTTTTAAAGTTCTTTCAGCCTTGATTTACATAGGAAGGGCAGGTTATGTATTAATCATTCTGAACCATTAATTTTTTGTTACCTCTATCATGTCCAATATACATCTCTTAAAAATAAGGACTATCATACTTCTCAAACTCACATCTTGACCAGGCTCTCTTAATTTCTTCCCCCCAAAAAAAACTCCTAAATTTTTTTTGATATGCTGACTAGAACAGGATGTTCACAGTGAGTGCTTATGTTCTCAGAACAGTAGCATATTTTCATCATTGCAATATGGCAACACAGTATTTTATTTATTTACCAGACTGCAGTTGAGGAGTGATCAGGGACACTCTTCCTATGAGCACTGGAACAGATTTCCAATCTCTTCATCCTCACACATTAACAAGATTTCATCAGAGCTAGTTGTGATTCTACCATGCAGTTAGTATTAAAATGAATACTTTATTCATTTATATGAAAAGAATGCAGATCATTATAGTAATACTTTTACAACAAAGATTCCAATGACTTTTTGAAGTCGATGTCACACCTTTCAAGGGCTGGACTTGCCTGTGTTTATGAGGCTTGTCTGAACAATGGTTAGTAAATATGGGTATTCTATTGTATACAAACATATATCAATACCTCCTTCAGGCAGCTATAATGAGCGTTATAAGTCATAACAAGCACTTTACATTTGAGATCAGACATAAGGTTCCACAGTAATAATAACAGGTCTCCATTGTCTTTTTCTGGGTTAAGCCAGGATTTGGTCCTGAATGTTGGAACAGGGCAAGAAGATGCCAAATCAGCAACCTTTAAGAAGGTCTGTTCTTAATTACAGAGGGCATTTAGAGTTGCCTAAAAACATATGGCTCACTTGCAGAGCATTCCTGGTTATACACTGGAGAACTAAATATATTCCACATACATGGATAACCCCATTAGCATGGAAGAAGAGCAAACAGGCATGGATATGGATGAAACAGATCCTAACTCCACTATTTCCTAATCTTGCTAGTGAAAGGGATAGGCTTCACTCAATATGACTAGAAAAATCATGCTTTTTTGTGTTGCTATAGTAGTCAAGCTCCCAACAGGCACCAGGAACAACTGAGAGCTAAAGGCTGACAATGTCCTTAAAGCCAGACTCTGAAGATTAAGATTAGGCAGTGGCTGCCTTTTATGGAAGACAAATAGTGCCCCTGGAAGTGTGCCACTTACACTGGCACATCTTCTGCTCTGTGCCCAGACAGCTCCTTGGATGCTCCAAGGAAGCCACTCTAGGAGCCAGAAGAAACGCAGGCAGATGGCATGGCACTTCACAGAATCACAGAATCATAGAGTCATTTAGGTTGAAAGATACCTCTAAGATCATTGAGTTCAACCATTAACTGGGCATTGCCATGTTCACCACTAAACCAGGTCCCCAAGTGCCCCATCTACACATCTTTTAAATACCTCCAGGGATGGTGACAAAACCACTTCCCTGTACAGCCTGTTCCAATATTTGACAACCCTTTCAGTGAAGAGATTTTCCTAATATCTAACCTAAACCTCTCCTGGAGCAACTTCAGGCCATTTCCTCTTGTTCACTTCACTCAGGTCAGCTCAAGTGTGTTGCTTGCATGTTGTGGGCTCACTTGTCTTGCTGTTGGACTCTGTTGGAAAGCACCCTGACAGGTATGAAGATCTCTCTCCCCTCATGCATTTTATTGCTCACGTATCTCTTTACTTGCTCTGATGCCTCTTGTATTTATTGGGCAGGCCCCTGGTCAACTTAACCAAGCCTCTGTAGCCCTTAGAGTGGCTCTGTTGCTGGCCTGAGTATCTCCCAGTCAATCTGGCAGAAACTTTATATTCTACCATATTCTCCAGCTGCTCTGAAAATATTTGGGAGTAGCAAGGAAAGATGATCCACAACCATGTTCACCCAGTGATGTAAGTTGGTCTAATTTAAAATTGTCTCTAGAAAATTTTGTCCTTGTAATGTCTGTTTTACCTGTAAAGATGTGACTACACAGCCGTAGTTGTTAACTGTACCTGGCAAGCAGTGGAGTCTTGTTTGTCCAGAAGATAATGTCATATAGGACCCTGAAAAAGGGCATTTAAAAGCTGAAAACATTTCTAGAAGAATATCTACATGTGTCTTCTGATCTCCAATCATAATTCACCCATTAGTTCAATAGGATGACCCAAATTTATGAGTATTTGGGCTGGTGATTTTAAAAGGGATATGGTTACAGGGGACTGACAGAATGAGCTCAAGGGTTTTATGAGTAACTTTATTTTCCTCCATGCTGTTGAAGAAAAGGTTGCAACTGCACTTTTGACTAGTGAACAGCTACATGGGAAGTGACATTGCTCTTGCTTTTCTCTCTAGATGAATGAATCAACTGTTATTTTATAACTGCTACCTGTCCAACAATATCAATATTACATGGTAACACTTAGAGAAAACTGTTGTCAGCCGCTGACATCACAAAAATTGAATTTTGTGCCTAATTTCTAGTTGAAAAAGGCATACTGCATGACTGGTAGCAAAGTGGGGAGCTACCACATTACTAGTCATATGATTAAGCTCCTGAGCTTCCAAAGTTGTTTTCAGTAGGAAATCTGGAATTAAAAAAGCTGAAGTGAAGAATACATCCCAGCAGTCATCAGACAGCTGCAGAATATAAGATCATTTTAGTCCTAAACTCCCATACATGGCTTTACAAAGTGCAGTCAAAAGTGACAGCAGACAAGAAATGGACAGCAGGGAAAGAAGTGTGATCTTGAAAGGAATGGTCAGAACAGTTCAGCAGACACTCAAAGGGAATAAGTAGTCTGAGGTGTGCTATAGGGATGGTACTACAAAATCATACAAAAATCAGTATCGGGCCAGATCAGATGTCTGAGTCTCCTATGTGGCCAATGAGAGCCATGAACACAGGTAATCAGATAACAGGCATCTGCAGTTTTCCCCCAACTATCCTTCCGTCTGCAACTGTTGTCATCTCAGGGACTTACCAAGTTTGATTCCCAGCACCCTGCCAAGCTGTTCATGCCACAAACTCACAGGAACCAGGAAACCAGGGAACCTGGTAAAGAGGCATATTCTCCTTAACTCTTCCTTAGCAATTATTTTCCTGTCTTCATTTATTATCACAGGTATTGTTTAAACTTAGTTTAATTGATATTTTGCTCTGGGTTTTGTGTACGCATATAATGCCTACACCAACTGCTAGTTAGATATAGATATATATATATACACACTTACGGATATGAATATATGTATGAAGTGACTAAAAATGCCATTGAATAAAGTTCCTTGAACAGCCTATAACTGAGTTAAAAGAAAAAAAAAGCAGAACAAAACCAAATAATATTCAAGTCAAGACTCAAACTAAACAGAGCCAAAAATGTCAGAATTTGAAATCTTATCCTGAACACATGCTGCTCTGAGAGTATATACAGCTGGGGAGATTCAGAGAATGCCAACTAAGATTATTTCTATTTGTGTAATGCAATATTGAATACATTTACATTACAGATGATTGCTATTGTTACAGAATGCAAGTAATCATGTTAAGTTCAATAACATCCAATATCACAGTCCTGTATAAGGGAGGATTTTAATCTCATCAGGAGGGTGAATTCATTGATTTTCCAGGTTTCCTTGCCACTATTAAGAAAACAAAGTTTTACAAGACTCTCAGCATATCCTTTTTCTTACATTGATTTTTTCTTTTCTATAAGCTAGGAAGATGTGAAACATTTTTAAACCCTTTTCTTTTCATATTCCCATTGGTGAATAAAAAATCAGCTTTTTGGCTGAAATTTACTGGCATGAAGCAAAGGAACATAGCTCATCTCATTTCATAAGATGTGTACTTCAGTTCAAAGCATCTCTTTCCTGAGTGAATTCAACAAGTTTAAAAAGTAATGAAGCATTTGTGTTCAAAGTGTCTTCTCTGAGGAATACCATGTCTCTAAGAGTACTTGAAAGCATTTGAAAGAAGTATAATTTCAATGAGCCAGATTTTAGCAAGGTTATCTGGCAGAAAGAGATCAATGTTTGCACATGAAGTGGCCAGAAAATGTCATCAGGAGATAAAATCAGAAAATTATCCACAGGTTCATACATACTCTGTTACAGTATAAAATACCTATGAATAATATGCAGTGCCCCTTTAAGAAGGAGTGTTTAGGCAAGTGAAATGAATTAGAAGATATATTAAAAATGTGATATTCTTCATAGACAAGTTAAAATTTTGTGGCATCTCCGGTCACTGATTAAATTTTCTTCTGAAAGTTGTTGTGTAAGCAGTAAATGGGGCCATTTTCAACCCTGGGAGAATCAATGCCAATCTCACATTAAAAAAAGAAGAGCAGGCAAAGAAACAGTAGCAGAGATCAGATGAGGAAGGCTTACCAGAACTAAAGAAAGAAAGGCTCATTTATAATGCATGAAGCCCCTTGGCCCTCATTAAAGGATAAGTATGCTGTCTTGGATACTGTCTTACCCCAGCATCCAAAGTCCTTGGTTTTGGAAAATGTCCAGATGAAGGCCATAAGGATAGGTAAGAATAAAACAGAATGTGATAATGGCTTTGAGGTTGTAATTTTCTCAGCCTATGGGACGTGCAAAGAGAATACAATTGGGATATACAAGTACCCATGAGAGAAGTAAGAACTAAAATCTCCTGAAGTTACATCATGTGCTGCCACCACAAAGCCCATGGTGGGTGTGTGTGTGCAGTCAGCAATGAAGGTGACTGAGGACAGAGGAATCTTCTCTGACAGGAAAACAAGAGCAGGAAAAGAGATGGTCTTCAAGCAGAGTGTCTGCTCAGGGGTGTGCAGCAGGAATGTGTGTTGAAAAGCAATTATTGGCTGCTATGTGTCCCTGTAGAAGAGTTTTGAGGTGAAAAACTCTGGGGAACATCTGTCTAACCAGTTGGCTTTGCTGCCTGACAGGTCATTGCAAGGTAGAGGGTAGGGAAAGGGCAAAGAGAAATTGTGGAAGCTTGCTGTTTTGAATACAATCTGCAGAATCTTAAACCAAAGAAGTCAAAGGACGTTAAAACTGAATCTGTCCAAGACCCAGGGAAGAATGTCATGATTCAGGGCCTGACCCAAAGCCAACTGAAGCCTGTGGGTTATGGAGTGAGTGTGCTATTGTAAGCAACAAACAGGATGTTACCACATCCCTTAGGGTTGCAGAAACTTTAAATATCGGACTGGAAGAAATATCTTAGCTCATCACTTCCCATCCCCTTTCTATATAGTCAGCTGTGAAATATAACCCCATTTACAAGTGCATCAAATGAGTTTTGATGCTGGTTTGGTAACTTCATTGCTATGTACAATATGAAATCAGCTGAGCTATAATATGAAATCAGCTGAGCTATGCTGAGAGGTGGTGGTGGGGTGTTAAGTTGAATTAGACAAAAACCCACTAGATATAACTGTCAGTTACAGAAAAAGCTTGTAGTTAAGGCAGAAGGTGTTCAACAGGTTATTCAGAATAATTTTTCAGCTGTGCATGGACATAGCATTGAATGCATAGGATTGAGTGGGAATTTCCATGCATCAATGTATACATGAAAAAAGGGCATCATGAAGGATAGGAGTTTAATTCTTATACTGACAAGCTGAAACTAATGTGACTAGGAATATCACCATCTAGGAATACAGAGGATGTTGTAAAAGAAGTTGTTAAGTTTCTAATAAAAAGAATATTAAAATCAATTGCTAAACTGCAGGCCTAGAGAGCAATGAATTTGAAACTGAAATTTGTGGGGTAGTTTGAGCTATTATAGACTGATGAGTTTTCAGTGGGAGGCATGCTATTTTAAGTAGCTCTTATAAAACAACCTAGAGGAAAATTAGATGATTACAGAAATGGTACTGGTTTATGCCAAAGAAAAACCTTGCTTCCAACTATAAAGATTTGTTAAAGTGTTAACAAATTAGTGGGTAAAGAAGCACTGGCAGATATAAATATTCAGATTTTTTAAAATCCCTCAATGATATTATTAAAGAAAACCAGGCACCTAGAGTGTAAAAGATAATATTCTTCTGTGAAATACAAAGGATAAAGAGCCAGCTTTCATCTAGAAATGAGGTTAATAGTGAAGTGTTTGCAATGCATCTGCTGTAACTGAGGCTGTTTATTAATAATCTGACAGCAGGGCATAGTAGCAAAATCTGCAGATGATGATAAGTGATTTAGATCAGTCAGGGATTGAGATATGCAGATATGACAAAATGAAGCCATCAGGCAGTGTATTATGAGTTTGATGCTTGTTCTGGGGCTGTTGTTTCTTTTTTGTTGGTTTTTTTTTTAATCAAAAGCAAAGTCATAAACATTAAAAGAAACTGTTAAGTTCCTTGCAGCACCAGACTGTATTCTAAATGAAATGAACACAGTTCCAGTGCAAGATTTGCAAGTTATTGCAGATGGTCCAGAAGAACCCTCTGCTTAATACCAATGAAAAAAAAGGGTTTGTTTAAGAAAGTGACAACAAGAACAGAGCAGAATTCTATATGGCTGTTATATCTCAGTCCTTATCACCCCCTGACTTCTAATACTGTTTGCATTTGTAGTCTGCCAGTCCTGATCAAACTGTAGCCAGTGAAGGAAATCAGTTCCACGTAAAGAGCAACAGATATGACCTCCAACAAGGAAATATTTCCAGAGACTGAGAAAGATCAATGAAGACATTAATAAGAGGGAACAGAAGCTGAGAGGCTCATGAGAAAGAAAGGAATGCTCATCATTTTTAAAACAGCTTTAATACAAGAAAGAGCAGAAGCTGGTGAAGTCTAACAGTTTTGAAATAGAAAAATAGCTATTCATGCACAGTATGTAATGAACTTGCAGAACTTGTTGCAGGAAATGTTAAAGCAAATAGTTCATGAAGACTGTCAAACTGAAAAATAAGTGTGTCATCAAAATTCAGTATAATACTCAATGGATAAAAATTTGGAAAGAACTGCATTTTTACAACAATGCTGACTCTGAGATATGAGCTTCCCTTGTATAGGGTTAGAAAAATTATTTCCACTGTAAATCTTTTTTATATCCTTGTACAATAATAGTTATGGCTGTAGTGGGGGACACATTTTGTCATAGACCTTTATTGAGCTTTTATTTTCCTCCAGTGAAAGACTCAGAGGCCTATGGTACCCTCCAGCCTTGGAGATCTACATTTTTATTTAATTATTTCAGAAAAAATTCTAAGCAGCAATTGACACTCTTCAACATTCAAAAGCTTTGCCCTAAATATGCCATATGAATGGCAGTCAAGCTGTCATCTGCTTTCTTGGCAGAGGTAATTTTGGAAAGACTGGATGGTGCCTAATATGGAAACATTAATTTTACAGTTATTAGCATCAGTAACTTAGAATTAAGTGAGAAAAGAAATATAAAGAAGCTCCAAAATTAAATACAGGAGTGTAAGTGTTCTGAAGACACAAAATTGATATAAAGGTCAAGAGGATGAAAATGAGACATTTGGAAATTAAGAAATGCCTTGTATTAGTGTATTATCACAATTCCATTGACAATCCAGTAAGCTGTGCTTTCTGCCTTCCTTCTTCTGACTCCAAATTATTGAAAAACAGACACCTATTTCTCAGTGATTTCTCTTCCCAGCTGGTCCAGACAACCCTGCCTCCCACCAAATGTAGCAGGAGGCATCTTGTGCTGCATCTGCTGCGTTGGAAGGTCATGTAATGCTTCTGCAGAAGAAGAATCAGATGTTCTTTGTTACACCCTGTCACCATCCACTCTGCTTTATGGATGTAGTGGCTCCATGTGGAGATAGGCACTGTAATTTCTATTTTGCAGGCAGACATCTGACAGCAAGGTTACTTATCCAAGGTGGTACAGCCTGTGGAAGCCAAGGATGCAAACCACATACCTTAGGTCAGGCTCAGCTGTTGCATGCCTGGAGAGTCACCCGGGTTTGAGTGGGAGAGAGGGGTAAGGAATGAATCCTGGGCTCATGTTGCTGAGACAGAGTTGTGTTGTTCTCCCCATCCTTCAACATTTGGAGCAGAGGAAGAAGAAGCTCTTGTGTGCCAGTAACAGCATGGCTAGAGCTTGCTGAGCTCACTGTATGAAGATTATATTGCTTTATGTTTTTTGTCATGGTGTTTAATTAATGCAATGTCATATCAGTATAATTTCAAGATATTTATAAACTGGAGTGGGCGTTTATAAACTGAATCAGGGGGATTTACAAACTGAAGTGCCTATTAAGTACTCTGCTCTGAACCTATAGTAATGAAGCCAGGGAGAGAAGCATTTCCTACACTAAGGTAAAGACCTCTGACTAAATAAGGAACTGGTAAATAAGGAACTGTTCCTAGTGCCGAGGTGCAGGCAATTACACATGGCCAATATCCCTCCCTTCCTAGGGTAGGTCAGGGCACATCTCACCTCTCTTCTTTCTCTTCTCCGCAGCACACCTTCCCCACGCTGAGGAACCTGCCTATGCTTGGAAAGCAAGGGGACAGCAACACCCTCTGACTGCAATTCAAGAGAACCCCAAATAGGCACAAGACACTTGTTTTCAATTAGTTAGGGTTATCCTCCTGCTTTCTGAAGTCTAAATGGATAGCAGACTACAGAAATACTAAGTGAAATGGGGTTTTGAGAGGTTGTGCTGGGTGCACACTTGTCCTTTTTCTCTCCCTGTCTCTGAGTTTTCCACTGGAGACCTCACTGAATCTTTCATTTTGCACAAAGATTGCTCTGAAGCTGCTTAACCTGCACAATCCTCCCGGAGGTGTACCAGGGCCTGGAGAGGCTGCATCAGAGGCCGTGTCGACACCGGTGCAGGGGAGAGGAGAGGATGTGAGATGATTCCCTTCACAAACCCTAACTCCCCTGGGCTACCTTGCACACTTCAGAGAGAATTGAGGTCTGCTTTCGGGGAGGAATGTAAAAATACAGCTCTGAGTGCCCTCCTACTGCAGTTTTGATTTATCTGCTGAGAAGCCATCAGACTCCACTCAGCTGAAGCCAGCTTTATGCTCATTTATAAGCAGGCTTCTAAAAACAAAACGTTTTTCTTTAAATGACTACTACTGACCTTTAAAAGTCCATAAGGCCCTTGAAGCTGCCAAATGGCACAGAACAATATAATCATCTAGTAATACCCACCTGCAGACTCATTATTTTTTTCAGATCTGCTCATTCCTCATCACAACTATTGAGATGCAAGAGAGCCAGCCAGGTTCAGGTGTCACCGACAGAGCCATTAGTAGGGAATGTGGTGTGAGGAGGAGCAGGATTCATGTCCCAGACAAGGGTTTTGAGGTTTTAATGGCCATTATAGGAGATAGGCTCATATTTCAAACTGCAATAAATTAGGATAGTTCTGCATATTTCCAAATAGTTAGGATAATTTATATCACCTACCTGTGATTAGCTGAAGTTGAAAGGCAGGGCTATGATTCAGTAATAACAACATGAATTTTGCCATTGAGGTCAATGGGATCCCACCATCAAGACTTCAAAGCAGCAAACCAGCACAGAATTGATTCCAATGTGCTGTTCTCTCCTTCCTAAGGGCAAGTTGTTCCTTTGATGTTATATTTGAGGTGTTTGTAGAAACCTGTAGGTAGCAGAAAAATTTAAATTTGAAGTTTGCTTCAATTTGACCTCACCATGGGGACAGAAAAGTCACAGTGGGAAATATCAGTAGCATTCTGTGACACAAATGATAAATCACTTTTCTGAGTTAACGTCACCAAGCACACGGGTCTTACTCTTTTGGCAGCACTTCCAAGGAAAAGACTCTCGACCAGACTACCTTCACAGAGAATCAGAGTTCTTTCCTAAAATACGAGAGAGTGTAATTTCCTTTTGTGTTAGAAACTAGCTAGCACCGAGGTTCTGGAGACAGTGAAACTGAATTTAGCCGATCAATACACAAAGCTTATGCAAGCATGTTTTCTTCTGAGTGAGGGAAATTCTTCGATCCATCGTTATTCAACTTCATTCTTCAGTGAATTAACATCTCAAACAACTATTCAGGTCACAGAGGTTCAAGTCGCTAAGGCAAAAGCAGCTTTGCCTCCCGAGGACTATCAGGCAGCAGGGAAGGTAAATAAAGGGGTTTGTTTAATGTTTAAAAGAGAGTACTAATGGACAATTAGCCAGAGGATTTGAGAGTAGTTTTTAAATCTACAAAAAAAGCAAAGCTTCAAACACTCAGCAAACTCTAGGCTGTGTTTTGGGCTAACGCCACAGTACACATCTCAGACCCGCAGCGTTGATGGTGACGGGAACCCATGGTTGTCACAGCTTCTGCCGGGAAGCGGTGACAAAAGTTCGCAGATGTCTCGAACAGAGTAGTAGATAATCTAAAGTGAAGTAAATTTGCAGGGCAAGGACACATCTAGGCTAAAGTATTTGCCTCAAGCTTCAGACTTCAACTGAACTGCATCTTTAGACAGCCATGGCTGCAATGTCACTGTTTATAATATAAATGACGTGGGAAGAAACATCGAGTCATCTGGTTCAATGAAATCAATATAGTCATGCAATACTTCGAGGGCTGTTAAGGTTTTCAGAGAGAGTAGATCATATTTTCAAGAACAGGGCTCGCAGTTATTTAGAGAAGGCTGAGAAACAGTCCACACATATTGGTCACAGCACCCCTGCTGTGAACGAAAAAATCGAAAAGATAGAATGTAATTTTAGAGAACAGCTTATTTTTGAGGTGTTTCAGTGAAATTCTGCCTCTGAAAACAAGGTGAGGCAGTACAATAGGAACTGTCTTTTCACTGTGTCCAAATTTAGATGGTATCCTCACTACCGAAATGAAAAGCAGAAGAAAAAAATTGAAAAAGATGACACACATGCTTGAAAAAAAAATCGACTATATTATAAGGTATTATTTTTTAAGTTTTAAGTTGCTTTTACAGACCAGGCTATTGGATTTTGTAGTTCTGTTGCAGAAGCACACTCTGCTTCTGAAGTAAAATGAAGCAATGAACAAAATTATAGATTTTGTGTCATAAGCATCAGATCATTTCTCAGTTTGCTGATCTGTAAGCAGGTTAATTGTTCTCTGATGAAATTGAGTGACAAGATTAAAAAAAAAAAAAAAAAAAAAAAAAAAGAAAAAACCAAAACCAAACGAGGATATTTTTTTTCATCTGGGAGACAGAAACAATCCAAGCAGTCAAGATTACTGTTGTGAACCTACCATTGAAAAATACGATAAAAAAATACATTCGATAAAGTACTAAATTAGCTGATCTGAGACAAAACTCCCAAATTAGGTCTGCCAGGTATTTGAGACATTCATTGGACCATCGGTCTGTTAAAAGAAATCTGAAAAGAAGTCTTAAAGATCTTCTGCTGATACCATCATGTCAATGAATTATTCGGCTGCAGGGCATCCAGTGTTGCTGGTCTGTAAAAGTATCGGCTAATTAGCAATTTTACTTCCTCCCAGGTTGCCATTTCCTAAATCATACTCCTCAGCTTTTGGGACACACTACCCTGCTACAGTGTAGAGTACGGTAACAAGTTAACATTTTCCAGTAACAAGTTAACATTTTCAGGAAATTGAGTCAATTCGTGCTTTCTGTACACAAATAGACCCAAGGGAATTATTAGCCCTCCTTAGACCAAGACAAGGATGTCAATTAAATAAAGTCTTCTCAGCCAGCTACAGAAATGCAACCAACTGACATTTCCTGAGAAGTTCAAATTTAACAAAACCAGTAAATAAGTCAGTTTCCAGGCAAGGTTAGCTCACACGCTGCATGGACAAGGCTTGGAGTTGTGTGTACATTTTATTTCTGTACCTAAAATGGGCTGCATGTTCCCATTATGGCCATGTTGAACCTGAAAAAATGACCAGTTGAGCCAAGATGAAGACTTTACTAATGTTTGTTAAAAATCTAAGTATCAAACAGGAAAAGTTATAGTGTGCATTGAGGGTTTTATTTGAGCACATTGTATTGCATTATTTTCTTCCAGATTTATAAATAAAAGATCACTATTGTTCCTGCACCTTCTACAGTATAGATACTACAACAGAAACATGATGTGTTCAGTCCTTCCCAGACACAGCACATGTGATCTGTGAATGCTCAAGTGTTTCCTATCTATGAACATCTTTCAGATCTAAGGATAAAAAAGAGAAAATCAGAAACTAAATGCTTTTACGGTTGAGAGGAATTAAATTCCCATTGAAAAGATTATTAAGAGATAATTCAGTAACATAAAACATATATGAAATTGCTTCATCTAAACCCCTCTCTAGATATCTGTATTTTTATTGGATATGTCTGATGTTGGAATCAATTTTTCATTTGTCAAAATTATGTGAAATCACATTCTTTCTTGAATCTGTAGCCATGTTTTCAAAGGAATAAAGTTTTTAAAAAGTGCCAAGTGTATCAATAGCAGTACCAGTTGTGAATTGTGCTAGAAGTTGTAACTGACCTTGTAACACAGCTATAGCTGCAATGGCATCTGTGCTTTGGGGGCTGCATCACAAATGACAGTAACATAACGACCACGGCCAATCCTGCAGCTGCTCCTGGCAGCCCACAAGTCGGCCAAAGAGCAGGATGCAACTCTGAGATGTTCATAGGTGTAACAGATTGATTGATTGCTACAACCATGTAGCTTGGGACAGCAGTAGTTATTACAACCTCAATGATCCCATCCCTGACCTCCCTTTCTTGTCCCACACCAGGCCTATGTCCCTCCCAGTAATGAAGGCTCTTGTCCCTGGGACTTGATTGGCTCAGCTGATACATCCTTAGAAGGGTCCAGGGTGGTTTTGAGCTCTGCCAATCAATACTTGTCCCCAGGTACTATTCAGGCACTAGCATGGGGCTGGGGATTGTGTTTGCTGGCTGAGGACAGAGGTCGGCAGGAGAAGTCTTTAGTCCAGTTCGGTTGAAAAACTGAGAGTAGTCTGTTAGCAGCATGAAGGCAGCAGGACGAGGGTGCAGATAAGGTAATGCTGTGCCCCATGAAAGCACAGCAAATGCCAGGAATCTGTGCCACCAGTAACCTCTGATTTTCTCCACTTCATCTTCCTTTGGTGGGAGGAATAATGGGCTCATGCTGCTGTCGTGAACTTCTTAGCTGCTACTGCACTTCCAGGAAGCAATGCATCCTCTCTTGTCTAACACAATTTTTTATAATCAACTCTAACTACCACTTAATCAGAACAAAAGTCTGATTGTAACATAGACAGGAGCAGAACAGATGTTTGGAAACAGTCTTTTTTCCTTAATAGCCGTGGCTATGCCTCAGACAATCTCAACACACCCTTTTCCATACTCTGTTTTTTTTTGTATGATGGTAGCCAGGTGTAAATGGATACTTCACATCTGTAGCACTTCTAACCCATTCTCATGGTCCATAGGAGCCTTTTCTAAGCTGAAAACTCATTCTTGTTCCAAGGGTGACTTGAAGCTCCTGAGGGAGACCAAAACACCCCTCTGCTCACTGCTGTGCCCTGGAGAAAGAGTCAGCATCTTGTGGAAAGAGTAGTCAGCCTAACTTAAAGCCAGTAGGTGAGTAACAATGGAGAAGCAAACCTGAGTAATTTTTAGTGAATTATGTAAACAAAATCAGCAAGTCAGATGCTATATTATTGCTAAGATTTATGTAGATTTTTCAGAGAGTTAATTCAGTGTTTGATGCTCAGAGAATGGCAAAAGACAGTTTACATTAAGGTTCTTTTCAAAGAACTAGTGTTTAGAGTATTAGAAATAGTTAAAATTAAGTAGTAAGAAAGTTCAGTGGCTTTGTAGGCCTGGAAAACTAATTTCTCACTTGGAATATTATGGGAAATAAAAACTTCAGAAATAAGGAATTAAAACTGAGATGATGAACTAGAGTGATGATGAACTAGAAGTGAGGGGTTCCAGCACACCTACCCTGGGCCAAGGTCTTAGCTGGCCTGGAGGTATGCAACTCAATTAACAGCTTTATCATTCTTTTACACCTGATTTGCCTTGTTATGTAGCTATGTACCATACACATTCAAAGAGTACTTGAGATTTAAGGAAGTTTGCCAATTTAGAGGGTTTTCAATTCCACCATTATCTTGCTTAGTTTACACTTCCTCCCTTTATTCCTGAGCTAATCCGAGTGTCTGCTTTCTATCCTGCAGGGGTACTTTCTCCAAACACATCACTAACTTCAGTTATTTTTGCCTCACAGTGCAACCTGTGAGCCAACATTATCTCTATTGCATACGTGCAGAATAAGGGAAAAACAGGATTAAAATAATCTGCTTGAAGATTATCCATTATTTCCATTATCTTGGAAACTGGTTTCAGACCCAGCAGCAAACTCACAGGGGTGAGCCAGAGAGGGTTGGTATTTGTAAAACATCGCAAGAACCTCCAACCATAGACTCTGGAAAAAGAGGAAGGATCCAGGTGAAACCACTTTGCTAAGGGGACATCAGACCAGCTTTCTGCTCTGCCTCATTCCTGAAGGGACACCTGGCCAACTAGTTAGATCCTCTGCAGCCACCTCTCTTGTAGGATATGTAGGGGATGGTGGTACAGGTCTGTGGCTACTGCCCATCTCATAACTGCTGCAATATCAAAGGGTATGAAATGGCCTGAGTGTGACTGTAATCCTTGTGAACTCTCCAGCTGGTCTGCCACAGCCTACCCTCTGTCTCTAGGATTAGTTCCCACAGAACAAGGCTGCATTGTACTAGCAAGTGTCTTGCAAGCCCACAGCTCATTTGAATCCACACAGGTCCCACACTCACAAGAGAGAAAAAAAAAATAAATTAGGGCTGTCAGTCTAGAATCTTTCATAAGAAAAACTCTCTACCCAACGACCCCCCCCAAATCCTGAGACTGAGTCTTTTTTTTAATTGAATCATTTAAAAATTAATCAAAACTGAGAATACTACACAACCTAGAAACCCTCTGTACCTGTAACTCACAGAAGATGGGTTAATATTTCAGTACTCAACATCAAGAACTGTGGAGTAGCGTATAAAACAGGTAAAACCTCATTTTCCCAAAGGTACAGCTGCAGACTAGCATGGCAGAAGCAGGTTCATCTTCTAGTGTTTGGACTTGTGTCAAAAAGAGGAAATCAGTAGAATCACAATTTCAGATGATAAAACTCAAACCATTGGATTTCACGGATGGTTTTGTTCTTCTTTTCTTTTGTTGAAGAAGCACCACTGCCCAAGTGACAATTAGGAAGCTGTGGCCTAGAACAGTAGAGTCATGCCATCTGGCTGGGGTGACTAGGGTTGGGACTAATTTTTTGCTTCCTGACTGCAGGCTTGTGTCTCTACTGGGTCAGGACTGGGCTCGTTAAACCTGTCCCATAGGCTGGGTTTTACTCACTGGCAGTAGTACAGGGCAAGATTTGTACAGTTAGTAAGGAGGCTTGTAAGGAAGCATGTTACTTGCTATGAACATTGCCTTTTGTTTAATATGTTTGTTTAATCCTGAAGGATATAACCTGTCACTGAAAAACCTAATATATGAGATTTGACTTTGAAAATACAGCACCATGCTCTGTAAATTCCAGCCAGGTGTATTTGGCTACATTTCATTCATTGTTCCCTATGAGAATTCTCTTTCGTATTTTCCACAGGCAAAATTGTGAGCTATAGTTTACTGTATTATTCTAACGTTCAACTGTGGTAAAGCTTGAATTACTTTGATCATAGACCAGGAAACATTTCTCAGACCTCAGACAAACTTCACCGCATGAAAAATGTTATAGAAAGAAAAATACCCAAAAAACCCTGCCACACAGACTCTAAACCTGCAGCTGGCCTGATGGTAGAAGGTTACTGATACATGCCTTGAACACTCTTTTACATGTGCATTGGACATCAGTTGATGGCACTTAATTCATTTTGCTACCTCGACACTTGTTTTCTGGATGATTATCATGCATTTTTTGTGTTTTAGGACTATTTACCTTAACAGTCTGCTAAAAAATAATATACCTGTTCTTTTTTTGTTCAAAGATGTATTGATTTATAAACAACTTCTTTGACAGCTGACAGTTTTTTCTCAGAGCTTAATATAGATGGTGTGTGAAGAATCAACTGTTGACTGCTGGACTGGCATTTATTTTTAGAGTCTACCACATAAAGATGTCCACGATTCACAATTAGGGACTTTCAAAAAACAGGACTTTTCATTGTGAAAAACAAGGTGAGTCAGATGTTGATGGGAGAAAACTCATTAAAATGTAGTCAGGATAAGAAAACAAAAGGGGCAAACCACATCAATTTGATAGTTGGTCTCTTGCAAGACTGAATTGCTATTACTCAGTTATTACCTGTGCAAACACATGGTTTTCTCCCCTAGTCCACATTGACAATCCAGACAGACTTTTCCCTTGGGGAATGCTGTGTAGCCTTGGCTGTGCTGCAGATAAGCACCAAAACCACACGAAGAACAGCCACAAGTGGGTTTACAGAAGGCGGCAACCTCTGTTGTCTTCTCTGACTGTGACTGAACAATTTAAGTAGCAACACCTAGAGAAGAAAGAGGCAAGCAAGTCTTTGTCACCAGAGTTTCATTTTCAGAAATGAAGGTACTATGGTAAGGGGCTGGCATGAAGCACTGCTTATGTTGCTCATTCTAGAGTACCTTCTGGGGCAGAAACTGCAATGAGGGAGAATTAAGCCTACACATGGTTCACAGTAACCCAGTTTAATTTTATGCCTCTAATGAGGATTCTTCACAAGATAATTTCTGAACAAAGTGCTAGAATCAGTACTTCCATTTCACACTTTTTAATCCTGAGAGCTTCAATGTACTTAGAAGACAAGTAAGTCATTTATCTTTACACTACCTAAGCACCTGGCCTGCTGAGAGCTCATGCGAGAGCTAGTTCATTCACATGAATGCTAGCTCATCGCTAACCCTGCCAAATATCAGAGTGATGCCAGCCCTGCATAGTGTCATTGCTGACAGAGAAAGGTGTCCTCTTCATGTGCATTAGCAGTCCTTGCGTGGTGAGAACAAAAGACCTGTAGCACAGAATGAACAATCCAATTGGCCAGGTGACTTAGTCTAGCTGCTCAGCACCTTCTCTTTGCTCAGCATTGGGTAGCCTCCCTGTTTTGTTCTAAGAAATACTGAAAACAGAGCCCTACTGCTCTTTTCTTTTCACGTAGAGGCCTGAGGACTGCTTTAACAATTCAACACTATGAAATGTTGAATTACATTGCTCAGGAATGTTCCCTGGCACTGTTTAATTTACTAGCATAGGCATAGCCCAAGTCCTCCCCTACGAAAACAGACCTTGAAAGATTGTGGAGCTGTAAGTGGTGAAGTCTGAGCAGAATGGAGTGCTGCAGTACATGTGGGGGGAGGGGGAGTCCTCTACCACTCCAGGGTTGATTTCCTGGGCATTTTAAGTGTTCTCTGGTTGTTTCAACTGTAGAAAGGGATGGCCAAAGCTTTTGACACACACACACACAAGATGTCATCTCTTCTCCTTTCATTTTCACCCTTTACGAATGAAAGCCTTTCTTGAAGCTGATAACTCTGTCTGGAAAGACTCAAAGGGATGACTGGAGAGAAATGTACCTGAGAATCCTTTTTTCTAGTTCCTGGAAATGGCAAAATTCCCACTGATGCAAATGAAATTCTACTGCTATAGATTTACTGTACGTTCTTAATTCCAACTGCCCTGAGGCAAGAACATCCTCAAATACTTGCATGTTTTCCATTTCCTAACAAGCAATACTTTTTCTGATTTAAAAGTAAAAATCTATAAGGGATGACTTTTTGACCCAACTTGGCTGAAGAGAATGTTTTTCCCAGCTTTCATGCAGATCCAAGTTCTGCACTGCACTAGTCTTTTATTAATATTCTGCTCTCACCTTTATCAATCTCCTCACCAGCACAAAAGTTCATCTGCAAACTATTACTGTCCCACCTTTAGAGCTCAGATCAGCACATCTGTTGCTTATAAGTGGGGTTTGACGTCAGTGAGAGATGACTCCATCATCCATCAGATTTATCATTTTGAGGGGGAGAAAACCTGCCCAGCTGAATACGCTGCTAGAAAGCATATCTGTCCCTTAAGTAAACAGACTTCTATTTGAATTTCTGTCAGTCTGGAGATAAACAAAATAAAAACCAGGGGCTTTAATTGCTACTGATAAATCTCCATGCACTGCTGTTATCAAGGTGGACAGGTAATATAATTTCAATGCTTCTGAAAAGGATATGAGGAAACAAAACATTTTTTCTTACATCTTTTCAGTCATTATTTGGATCTGTTATTTGATTCATTATTAAAGCATATTACAGTTTTGTTTAGAGTTCATTTCATACTTTGTAGAATTGGTTTTGGTGAGAATATTTGGTGTTCACAAGCCAAAATCTGCCCACTGGAGAATATTTTAAGAAGTAGGTGAATCTATATTGAGTGTGATCACAACAACTTTTTCTTCCTTTCCTCTTACAGAAATAGGTTATGTTTGCTACAATGGTCAACAAAAAAAATATGGTGCCAAGTATTTCTTTAGGTGACTAGTGCCAAGGCTTCATTTAAGAAAGCAAGTAGAAGCCCCAGTTTCACAGTCCTAGCAGTCTTGATAACAGATAGACAAGGATATATCTGCTCACAAAAAATGCAACCACATCCTCCCAGTCCTTCCAAGACTGTTGGAAGTGTTGCAAGCACTTGTGTTGGCACACTTGACAGAGTTTGACTACCTGAAGTCTTTTTTTTATAGAAGTCCTTGGTATTTTGTGGCCAACTGTCAGCTTGCCTTGTGCAGACTTCAACTTGGCACGTTAGCTGAGTCTGGCTAGAGATACCCAGTCTCACAGAAAGGCTTGCCGGTCCTGGCTCACTGTGCTACCCGTGTTTCAAAGCTTCTGCTCAGCTGGGAGCACTGGCAGCCCTCACTCGCTCCTGGCTGCAGGAAACACTGTACCTGATAGCCTCAAAAATTTTTGGCAGCAAAATTTAGTCAGCTTCAACTGCAGAGCACCACTGGATGCTGGACAACAGTGAAAATCATTGAAGAGCTTGCCTGCAAAATTATTGACTGAACTTGTTCTGCATGAAAAGGTACTCGAGTAATGTTTTATGGATTTCCACATACAAACAATAAAGTCTGTTTTCAGATAATTTGTAAGAGGAAGAAGCTACTATTGTTAAAGCAGTTATTGCAAATGCAGCATTAGCAGTACAATAAAGCTTCCTTAGTTCTTTCAGAACTGGTCAAGAAAATGTCAAGAGAAATGGAGGCAAAAGTGAAAAATGAGATCATTCAGGGGCATGAAGATGTATGACTTTCTTGTAGTCAAAATCTCCCTCTATTTTAAGGAAGGATTACTCTGAGGTACAGGAATGTGCAGTATATAGCTTGTATATGCACCCAAGAACCCCCAAACTCCTCAATTTTTTCTCTGATTCAATGATCAGAAGATAGATAAAATGGACACTAACATTCAGACTTCAGTGGTGTCTGCTCCAGGGACTGACTGACTAGAGACCAAAAAAAGTCTGTGGCGACATATTTCTCTCATTTGTTTGCCCTGAGTGTGCGCTCAAGGGTTCTCTGTAGTGTCCAGTACGTTAAACAGCTTAAGAAAAATACCATTTTCCCTTGCCAACCTTGTCTTGCTTATGAACAAAGGTACAGAGGGGGAAAAAAATGTGAGAATTACAACAAATATAACTGTTGAGAATGCCATAGTATAAGTACCCAGTAGAGACCTATCATGGCCTTATGCAAGCTGAGTTAGCACAAAGTCTTATTTCATTCATGAAAAGAAATAAACTTAGGTACCTCAGTTATTGCTGTTCAGTAACTGATTAGTTTGCAATATAAAATAAGTGCAGCTCCTGGGACACTTTGTTCTGGCTGCTCCCATCATGCTTTCACTTTACTTCTATTTTCACTATAGTATGTTCCTTTTACTTGCTGTTACAGATGAATGAAAGCTCAGTTATCAGCACAGGAGTTACCTCTGGTGAGGAAACGTGCACTCAGAATAGAAGCATTGTGCCACCAGCTGTGTTAAATTGCTGCCTTTAAGCTACTGCGGAACAACTCAAGCCTGTTGTAAAATAGATAGCAGGAAGTCGTGTGTGTTGCCAAGGAAACCCTTGGCTGCAAGTTTATTGTGTAAATAACACTGGGGTGCGGAAGATGTGGCTAACGAAGAGTAGGGGGAAAAAATGAAGTGTCTGGCATGTTTCAGTGCCTGGGGAAGGGTCGTAAGCAGAAGCAGTGAAACAGATTTACCAGTACAAGTAGCTGATCTTTCTTCAGCTGGGGAAAGCAAGGAAAGCAGGTAATCTGTAATCCAGAAGTGACTGGGGAAGAAAATAGAGGCTGGAGGTAGAAATATGACCATGATGAGCAAGTCCATGCCTATGGGTGGAGAAGCAAGAGTGACCCCTGCACCTTCTCATACTCACTAGAGAAAGAGACACTGGTGCTCAGAGCAATGCAAGAGAAGAGGTAGATGAGGGTTGTAGCGGCAAGTAAAAAAGTGAGTGAAATATGAAAGAGGGTAGCCACCACAGTAATATACCTAAGCATTGGGACAGATTCAAAATAAACACCAAGACATTTATGTTCTCCAAAGATTATCTGAGTATAACTTCTTTAAGATTTGTGGACAAGATGCTACTAGAATGGAAAGAAACGCAGCAGGCAAATCCAATTCACTGCATGTCAGTGTGTGCTGAAAGCTTGTCTCTTCTTCTAGACCTTACAGAGATAGTCTATAATTCATCAGCATTTTCAACAGTCATTCGTGAAGTATTCATTTTAGCATTCATGCATTTTAAGAGCTTTACTGATTCAGATAGAATCTGAGCACTGCGGTGCTGTGAGAAGTACAGCTTGGGTAGTGGTGTCTTTCAGAGAAAGCAAAGGGCTTACAGCTTAGGAGAAGGGCTGATTCCTTCCTGACAGTGACAGGAATAGCTCATCTCACCTCCTCATATCTTATACACCTCATTCAGTAAAATGGGATAACATTGCTGTATCTGTAAAGCAGTTTGAGCTGCAGGTCAGAAGAATGCTTTGTTAGTTGACAGTATGATTAACTCCAGTGCAAATCAGTGCATGAGCAAGAGTACTTCATGAGTACGTCAGGGCAGATGAGCAGCAGAAGTACCCAATGGGCTATAGCACCCAGCATGCTCCAGCATGTGCTGTTGCAGTGACCAGAAAGATCTTGTTGACCTGGACTCCTTTCTGACTGCAGATGCTTACAGACTGGGTAGGATGCAGCAAGCACTTGACACTTGGAATAACTGCTGTTCACCTTAGGCAACTGGCTTTGGCAATTGAGGGAACTTGGTGTTGCTCCTAACTGTACTATCTGCCCAGGTCTGCCAGCTACCACTTGCACTTAGTGAAAACCCATTGCTTTTTCAGTTTGATGATCTCCCAGATCTCCACTCAGCTGTCACGGGATGCAGATAAATTGCTTCTGGACTTGCTGATGCTGATAGTTATGAAAGAGAGAGAGAGAAGCTGCTGCAGGCATAACAGCCTGCTTGGCTGGTCTCTCCTGGTGTGCTCTCTTGCCACTAAACAAACAGACTCAGAGTAAGGGAGGAAAACACTTTAGTTTACAGCCTCAGTCTTTAACAGGAATGTAGCCATGGACTGTGATCACAGCTCAAGTCCCAAGATATTTGTACTCATTGCAATTGATATTATTTTATATTCATTTATATGGGGTTATTTTTTCAGCCTAACCAATGCTTCCCATTTTCTTCTCCATTAGCTTTTTGGTATGAAAAGAGCTCACAGTTCTAATTAACATCCTTGCGTGAGGATTGTTGGTCCCTTTGGAAGCATTGTAGAACAGGACTTTAGCATGGGGAAACCTCTTCTGACTGTGGAAGGGCTACTGAGATCTGCTCTGGACAACTTGCAGGATTGAACCTCTGATGACCACAAATATTGTGAAACATAGTAAGTCCAGGCATCTGGAAACATCTTCCAAATGCCTCTAACCAAGATAGGAAACATCTAGTTTAACAAAAGTGGTCCAAAATACAATCTCCCATTCAGGAACTTCATCAGGTCTCCACAGAGTCCATGGCAAATGGATGAGCCCTAAAGGTATCTTGTTTTTGGAAAATGCACCATACAGTGCCATCCTATTTAATGCTTATACAACAGCATTTTCTTGAAGTGGAAATAAAAGTTGCTGGATTTATTATACAATTCCATGAACTGGGCAAACTCTGGAATATATTTTAAAGTGACGTGGGAAGAAGAATAATCTCTCATATTTGATTAATTAAATGAGTGAATTACTAATAAACCTATTCTCTTTCTTCAATGAGTTGTTTTCATTTTTCAATTAAGCTGGAAATCATTCAGCCAATTTTACCTTAATGAATGAACACCTCAAATTAGCATCCATTTAAAAAAAATATTTCAGAGCAAGTTATTTTTGCTAAAAGAGATGGTGGCTATTTTCCTCTTTCAGGCATGCCATTGCTCTCAGAGGTATAAGATGGAGAATCTGGGATGAAATAGATACTGCAATGAAAAGTGTATGTCATTGCCAGAAGATCTTGGAGGATTTCTTGCCTTTCCAGACTGTCTGTCCCTATTTTAACAGAATATTTATGTCTAGGTGATACTATCCTGTTCTATCCATTTCTCTGGAATTTTAATAAATACACACTTCATTCCATTTTATTTCAGTCTTCAATACTGTCAGACTCTGTAAAATATTAAGTTGAATTGCAGCTAGAAATCCTATATTTTTAAACATTAGACTGAGCTGTTCCTTTAATTCAGTTCCATTTTTCTGTCTCTATACAGATAATAAATATCAGTTTTACAGGAAGAGTTCTTTCATATACTTTATAGACATATGGGATTTTAAGATTTGGTGGTTTTAGGATTTCTCAGATGAAAAAATATCAGAATTATTCTCAATGGAGAAGCTGGTAGGACATATATTTGCTGGGCACTAAAAAATCGAGGATTTTTTCCTCAGTTTTAGTATGATGAAAAGAAACAGATTTTTCTTACAGTTTATGTGGATTCCTGCTTCATGAGAATATTTCAGACAAATCACCACCCCTTAGTCCGTCTATAAAATACATTCCAATTTTTAATGTGAATTTTGGTAAGGTTTCAGATGCTCTATTCCAGACAATAGGAAAGCCAGACATTTCACATGTTTTCTCCCCTAAATGCATGATTCATATTTATTTCCTCTAATATCAGCAAACCTGTTAAATACTGAGGTTTCAGACTCTGATATGAATTTTGTCCCTGCTCAGATGATTGCTGAATGGTGAAGTGCAACCTGATATATGATACAGGACTGGCTGTCAGGAAAGTGGGATGCTGAGCGAAATCCAGGTCACGATCACTCTCTGCCCTGTTTTGTTGTTGATTTGAGTAGGACCAGGACTTTACCTCTGTTCTCAACCCTAAGTTTCATCTGAAAGAGTTCTGATGAATTAAGATGGCTGAGGCTGAATTCAGGTACCTGTAGTCAAGAGACTTATAGCCAAAACTGCTACTCATTCCTAGAACAGTTTTGCTGCAAAAATGGTGATGGTGCAGTGTGCTTAAGTGCTTGGTGCTGTGGAATTTTCCACTCCTGCTGTACAAGTCTTCTGATTTATACAGAATATCTATATTTTTGTGCTGGTGAAGAGCAATAGAAAGCATAGCATTTGGCTTTGCTTCCTGTTCCCAGGGCATTTAGCATCGACGTGAACAGTCAACTCAAGTGAAGACTGTAATAGAAATACCTATATATGAAGAGGACGATTGTTTCAGATTGGCTTTGTCTTGTTTTTAGAGGCTGCGTGTTCTGACAGGGGCCACATATCCGATATAATGCTGCTGGTGGGCTT
The DNA here is from genome assembly GCF_025592945.1 of Manacus candei. Lineage (NCBI taxonomy): Eukaryota > Metazoa > Chordata > Aves > Passeriformes > Pipridae > Manacus > Manacus candei. The sequence continues at coordinate 903,030 of NW_026138129.1, read as the reverse complement.
CATGGAGTGACGTAAGTTATTCGTGACATGTTTTTATTTTCTCCTGACATTCTGCTTGCTGAAAAACACTTTCCTGAAGTTAAAAAAAAGTCAAATAATCTTCGTGGAAAGGCGATAGAGAAATCAGAGTGATTATATAGGCAAACAAAGCCCTAACGACTTCTTAAGGACTCTCATTATCAAAGTGCTATACAAAACACAGAGATCAGCGTTGTGGTGTGCCGACTACCAGAGCTCTCTTCCACCAAAAAGGCATAGTCAAATTCCTTTTTTCTTTGTCCGGTCAATTTTTGTATCATTTCTGAAAAGCATTCTCAAGTGCATCTCTCAAAATCGTTTCAGGCAGCTGCTCCAGCTTTCCTTTGCCTATCAGGAGTTGTGCTGGCACATTAGCCTCCTTGCCTTCAGAAGAAGTGAAAGGCCAAAAGTCCACAGAATAAACTGCAGATGAGGCAGACTAATTGGTCTCAAAACCGAAACATATGGCTTCTTTCAGGATCTTGACTTTTAAAATACTTGTTTAAAGCAAACATTTGCAATTCCTCATGAAAGGCACTTTCGTCCCCGAATCCTCTTGACCCTCAGTGACCTTTCTTACCAATTGCACACTGCTTTACCCTTGGGGATGATTAAATCTTGAGAGGCTTTTTTTTTCCTTTTCTTTTATTCCCCACATTTGTCTCTGAGGACTAACTTAAGAACTGGCTTGAAGAAAGCTAACCTGGGTCAGAAGGACAGAAACATGCCAGATGCCCACCTGAGCACTCCACAGGGGTGCCTGAGGCTGAGGCCGGATGGGAAGGTTTCCATAGATCATCACAGCACTTTGTATTCAAAAAAATGGACTACAAAAAGTTATCACTAAACATTCATTCACCAAAGCTGAGTTTTTGAGTTAAACTTTGAACTGAAAGCTAATTCTTGTGTCCTATGTGTAGAAGGGAAACACGGGATGGGGAGAGTAGGGGGGGAGAGGAAAGATGGCCTGAGGCAAGGTCATCACTGAGACAAGATATTTTAAAACTATGGCCTGTGGCTGTTGTCTCATCCTTCAGAAAAAGGCTGACAAAAGTGATTGACTCCAGGCTGTAATTGCTGGCAAAGGCAGACAAACCCTCCCAGTTTGTCTCCAGGGTGTCAGTACATGTAAGTTGATCGAAATCTCTCTAAAGTCACTTTATTTATAATTTATGTTCCAGTCTCGAAGGCACTCCCAAACCCTCGTTAGGCAGTGTCAGAGCTCGTGTGAAGCTAGGCATTGCAGCCACTCATGTCCTGGCACAAAGGGCCCGATGCTTGCTAACAGGACCAGAAGGAGTTGTTGTCCCAGCGTGGGTAACAATTGTTCCAGTTCTTCTTTACATTTCTGTTTGCCAAGAACCTGGAAGAAGATTAGTTCTTGTAAAGCACTTCATTTTCAAAATCTCTTCTGCCTAACACCTCTGCCAAGTTAGATGCCAGCCTGCTCCTGCGATCCCCAGTGCATAAACAGAAATGTGCTGGTGGGGCAGCAGCCTGTGACAAGCAGCACCCACTGTTCAGAGCCATGCAGATGCAGCAGGAGCATCCCCACGTCTCTGTAAAAATGAGTGAAAACCATGAAGGCAACAAAACACAGTGCCACCACAGTCAAATAGCCACGTGGAGGAGAAGGCTGGTAAACCAGCTGGACCTGGAGAGATCTGCATTTGCAGCCAGTTCACGCAGCCCTGTGTGACATTGTGATGCCTCATGCCTGACACTCTGGAAAATCCCTAGCCCTGTACCTTCCTGTATGTTGTACAGAGGGAGACCAACTGTCTGCACTGCACCTGACAGTGCTACACATACACTTACCTGAGCTGGCTTCAGCCTGCCTGCTGAGTAGGTCTGCTTTACGCAAACTGAATAGATATCTTACCTAAACAAAGAGTATTTTGCTGGGTTTCATTCTCTGCTGAGAGCTGCAGCTTGACTGCTATTACAGTCTTCCAGAGATCTCTGTACCAGAGCGGGACTATCCAGCACTGACATACAAGAATATTTCAGAATGAGAGAAAACAGAAATGAGCAAATGTTTCTAACAGAAACCCACACCTGGTCACAGGTGTGACAGAGGAGGTCCACAAAAAGATCAGTCTCGTGCCTTAAATCAATATCTCTGTTGGATCCGGCTTTAGACATTTGCTCAGATTCTTTGTGATCAATTGACTCCTGAATGTCCCTAAACTCCCAATACTTTCTCCATCAACATGGACAAGTTGTGTTGTGACACTGCCAAGCTTTGCAGAGACCTGACAAATACCTAAAGGTTGGAAGGATGCTCAGACTTTACTTCCCCTGTCAGTTGCTTGAAAGATGTGCTCTGCTTCATCTGTTCAGATCGTCTTCCGGATAACAAAAAAATTGTTGACATTTTTTTCCCTCCTAACTTAAGGCACTCTCCTGCAACCTAGGATACCACATTTTACCTTGCTCAGAAAAGGGCTGAAAGCCAGATCTGGTGGGATATGTAGCATTTAGGGATATGTAGGGATATGTAGCATTTAGGCCATGGGAATCAGAGGAGAGGTCTTCCTTTGAAGTGAGTCCACTATTCAAGAAAAATAAACATTAATCAGATCAGTGTTTAAAGCACTTGGCAGAAATGCAACAGGACAAGCAAGTATCTTCCCTGAGTCTTGAGTTACACAAACTGGAAACAAGTTCGACCAAGAGGACAGAAGTGAGGTACTCTCTGTCAACATGTGAAATCTAGTATCAAGGTCCTAGTTCAAAGTGGATGGAATAGGGAATTTTTGCACAGAACAGGTCTTTGTGAAGTAGAGCCCCCCCTCTGTAGCAATGTCTCTTTTCTGTTTGAACCCTTCACTGGAGGTGGGTTGAAGAATCGCTGGTGAAAGCAGGTGCCTCCCACATATAGTCTGTGACGATACCTAGGCATCAACTACCTTCTTGAAAAATATTCCTGCCAGGCCTTGCAGGTTCTTGCCCACCTTGTTCAGAGTAGGGTTGTAAAAATAAACTACAAACTACCTTGGAAGTAACACACTACAGATGTGAGAAGAGGTTTTTTTCATCTATCTCTTCAGGTGCAGATAAGAAATTCCTTTTTCTCCACTCCTACCCAAAACCTCATTGTGAACCCTCAGTGAAAACAACTCTCCCAGTCTCCCAAGAGGTGAGGCAACTCCCTGCACTCCACTTGCTAGCAGTGACATTAACATATTTTTACAGATATTCTCAAATCAGCATGGTTCAGGTAGTATTGAATGAGGAGACCGTCCACCTCTGGGGCTGTCCCTGAGCCTCCAGGCTTCCCTGTGGTCATAACACTGACCTTTAAGAGAATTCTTTTAATCTCAGAGGACCACGCTGGGAGTAGGCTGTCCCGACAGATGTCACACATACACACAATTTCTCTGACATAATTTGGCAATACAATATAAACAAAAGACACACTTCATGGAAAAGGCATGAGGCACACCCTGATCCAGTTGCTCCGCACACTCACCGCCCTGCATACGGAAAGGTTGCATAGCTAGACTATTTCCATTAGCTGAAGTAAACATCACTTGAGTGAAAGTGGGAGGGAGACATGTCTCCTATTGAAATATTTGAGTACTTTCTGAAATGGAGGTCTTTCAAATGTTTACTGTCTTTTTCCTAAGACCCTGTTTATAGTTACTATTAGTACCACACAGTAGCAGTGCCACCACCAACACCTCTATTTTCTCATGAATGAGATTTTCAGATTTTCACTGGTTTGGTTTAGATTCTCTTGCTAGGGGAACATACCTCACAGAGAAGAATAATAGCAGTTTTACTTATTACTTGAGATTTTCATTTTAGTGTTAATAAAACTTCATGTTTAAAATTGATCCTGTTATAGTTTTCCCCTTGTATCAGCTTTTTCATCTCCCTTAAAAGAAATATGAAACATGTTTTGACTATTCTGATAGTCAGAGAATCAATATGAAGAAAACTGCTACTTTTCCAAGTTGTGTATCAGCCAGAGCTCAGGGGCTGATTCCTGGACTGAGAAAGAGATGTCTAGAAGGTGCCTTCTCACCTTTCATTGCCCTTTGAAGTTCCAGTCCCTGTTGTTATCTGCACCACTGACTGCAGCCTACAAACCTCTACACAGAATAGGATTAGCAGGAATACTCATCACTTCTAACATTTTTTTTTTTGACATTAAGGTGGGGAGAGCATGCATATGATCTCGAGCCCATGCAATGTTAAGCAATACAGAGTCAATAATCTTGCTGCCTTTTTCAGCAGCAGCACTAACTTGGGCTCTTTTAAACTGCTGTAAAACACATTCTGCCTCACCAGAGGTGACGAATTTTTACTCTGGTTTTCTCACTGGTAGTTTGTGAAAGTATTGCATCTGTAGAAGCTTTCCCAGCAGTCAGTGGCAGTCATTCCTAGAGCTCTGAGTGGCGCAGAGTGATTGAGTAGAAATTAAATGAGTAATGATGCAGGTAATTCACAGTGAGAATTTCTCCATATGGAAAATCAACAGTGAGTAGTCTTCAGTATAAAATCTATATAAATATATGTCTACCTGAAAATTACAGTTAAATAAAGAATATTCATTTTACTGATTGACTTTTAGATGGTCACTAAGGGCTTGGGCTTCTTGGCATCTTGCTGGCAAAGAAAGCAGCACAGAGAGCCTGTTTTTTCTGTACCAACCTTCTGTGCAGGTATGCTTTGCCCTGTGCTCCACAGGGCACTGGCTCAAGCCTTTACCCAGGCCAGGGTGGGTTTTGCTGCAGCAAGGACAGGGAGTTGAGGCAAAGGGACAGTGAAGAAGAGGACCTTCGGGTGTTTCCCAGATGCTGAGTTGTGCTCTGTTCCCAGCAAGCTGAGCAATTGCCACGAGTTTCTGAGCTGAGCAACATCATGACTTCATTCGTGGGTGCTTTTTTCTTTCAGTCAACACTACTCTGTTGTCATTTTAACTCCTAGGTCTGCTCCCATGATACTCACATGCTTTCCACTTTGTTGACATGTGGGAAATATAAATTTGTGGAGGTCTGAATACTCCAAGCTCTGCTTTGATATTCTGGCCACCTACAGCCAACATTATCCCTACTTATGCACAAATGGAGTAGCTGCCTACTGCCGCAGCCTGAGCTGACCCTTGCATCCCTCTGCATGTCTGTGTTACACTCTCAGTCCATAACAACAACTCTGAGCTTAAAGAAACACAAAAAGTGTATTAATAAAGAGTCTTTTCTGGGAGATGGAAGCCTCCCTAAACCCAAAGCTGTGGAGCTGCCGATAGGATGCTGCTGGGGGCACCCCAAATCATTCACATCCATGTTGAATTACAGGTTATTAAACCTGGGCCTGGAGCTATATTAATGCAATTGAACTGCATTAGTCTATTTTGTAGTGTGGACACAGAGAAACTTCTGCCATCGACACTGTGAACATGCCTCAGGGCATTTTATTTCTAAAACAGGATAATCCCTCCCCAAAAACTGGGATGTTGCAAGCAACATTTGCAAGGCTTTAAGATGCAGTTCTGATTGGGGGCAGATTAGCAATAAAATTTCAGATAAGTAGATTACAAGGTGATGACTGAGTTTGTGAACATCTAGCTTACCTTGACTAATCTCTATATGAAAAGTATTAAAGAATTTTGCTACTGAAAATTTGCAAAAACATTCATGTCTCAAATGAAGATCTATCTTGTTACAGCAAAGGGAAAAAACATTAGAAATATTAGAATGACTGATTTCACTAGAACAAGCACAACCTATTGCTGTGTGCAACTAGCAGCAAAATTCAGCAGTGCAGAGGGATCGATGGGAGAAGATGAGAATATAAAGCAGATAAAATCTATATCACTAAGGCTGTGTACCACAAATACACACACATGAATTATGTGATGCAATGAACACCCAACTGAAGATTTCTTCCATAATTTGATAAGTTTTGAGTAGTTCTAAATAAAGGTGAACAGAGGAGCAGTGCCAACAAATTGCAGTCATATTTCAGATTAGTTTCTCTTAATATATATACATAGTTTCAAAGAGCATGAGTTCTATTATGCAGAAAGAGAAGAATGAAGAGTGACTTTATGCTGTCTGTGAAGATTAATTTTGGCTGAAGATGTTAACAAATTACTGTTGTTTTAAGTTTGCCTCTGACCTATCTGTTAATTGTTGCACCCTTAGCACTGTAACATGGCCTGCTTTGGTTTTTTACAGATTTACATAGCACAAGAAGGCAGCACACTCCAGAGTGACCTCTGAAAATAGCTTTGCAAATCCATGTTCCACATCTCTGCCTGCCATTAGACACTGGTAACCACAAATTAACCTTTCAGGGCAGTTTCGTACTTTACAAAACTTACATGGTTGCAAAAGTGACGTGTCCAAGCAATAAATACATTTCTGGCATTCACAAGCAGTTGCACCTGTGGAATCAGGCAGCTGTTTTCAAAACTTTGGTCATAAATGAGAAAAGAATGACTTTCTTAGCTGATGCAACAAATGTTGACTTAGTTGAATGTAGTTCAAAGGTGAATTAAACAGACCAGGGAAGGGGCACATGGCTTGGAGCCATATGGCTAAACTCTTCTATCCTTAAGAGGTTGTTCAAGTCTAATTTTCTGTTTGGAACAAGCTTCTGGCCTATTCTGTCTCCCCAAAATATGTCCATCCCTGTTCTGGGAGAGGCTGATCACCATGACACCAAGCCTAACTGGGAAGCCTAATATGCACACATGCCACTGCCCAAGCCAGTGCCCTGGTCCTGTTTGGCTCACTGGTGTAAATGCAGACACCAGTGACAAGAGATGATGCAACAGTAAATCATGGCTGCATCACACAGCTCCAGCAACATGAGGCATACATTCAGTGGTGTCAGGAAACCAGAGCCTGCCCTGTAAACTGTTATAGAACAGCATGGGGCATATAAGGGAAATGTCTTAAAGCCCTTTCTCCTTTCCTTGGTACTGACTTGCTTTCAAAGGGAGAAAGAGAAAAAAAGGCATCATGTAACAGCTGAAATACTGACCTTGCAATGTCTATACACAGTCTTAGTATATAGGGTATAGTCTGACCTGACCTAAATGTGATATTAGAAACACTTAATTGGCCATGTAAGAGTTTATCATTGATGCAGGAAAGCCTCCTTCTGTGTGTGCTTTCAAAGATAACCATGCTATTGATTCAGGCTATTTTTAATAAGACTTCCACAGTCATCTCTTTTCTTCAAAGAAAGCTGAGAGACTGACCAAATCTTAGAAATGATCCCTCTAAGCCTTTAAACAAAAGGGCAATATTGACACAAGGACATGTGTGTACAGACCAGGTAAGTAGTGATAAGGGGGTACCCAGGGTGGAACAGCTTTGTGTGGAAGTAGCAGGGTAAAACACTGCATGGCACTAGGGGTGATATGGTTGCAATAGCCAGGGACTGGACTTTGAATTTCCAAGCAATATTGCCCTGATCCTGTGAGATCATTCTGTAAATAACTTCAAATTCCACACACAAGTTTTTATTGTCCTGAGGCGTTAGACCACCCAGTCTTTGCTGCTCTGCATCTTCTCTGTACAGAGAGAGAAAAAAATAAGAAAGAACATTCTTTCTTTAAGAGCTGTAGTGTTATTATAGGAAATATAAGTTACCCAGTTTACATATTCAGTCTCACACTGGTCTTGTAGGTTGATTTGAGATATAGAGGACTAATATCATAGCTGTTTAAATTCAGGGTAGAAGGAAATTGCAATTTCTGCTCACTAAACATTCGTGGCGGAAAGAAAAAACCCAGGAAAGTAAAAAAATATTAAACATATAAATTCCCCAGAAGAATGAAGGAAGTGTCACCACAGGTCATAGCTACTGTGCTCCCTCCCAGTGAGCACTCTGGGTGCAGTTCACAGGCTTTTCAAGGTCTGAGACCATTACTGAAGATAGCCTTAATATATCAAGAACATTTCTCATCTTTATAATCTCTTAATAACAGGCTACAGTCTCATAGGATATGCTAGGGACATTATCTTCTGCTATAAATTGCAGGAATTGAATCGTTGATTTCTTGTGCTCTGAGCACCTAATTACTCCCAAGGAGGAAGATGAGAGCTATCCATGGTCAGCGATGGCCAAAGCATTTGCATCTATGTGGGTCATCTTAGAAAGCATTACTAAAAATAAGCACAAAATCAGACATTTTAATTGTAGGTGTTCCTAAGGGTAAAAGCCTTTCAAAAACACACAGGCAATTCCATTAATGAGATATGCAAAGGAAGCACAGTACTGCTGTGAAATTACTGCACACTCCCTCTTGAGTGACCAACCCACCTGAAAAGCAACTGAGTATTCAATTAAAGTACAGTCAAAAGTATTATTTTCCAAAGACAATTAGTGCCTTAGGCAAGGCACTTTTTCTGTTCAAACCAGAGAAAAGAATTCATATGGATCCCAGCACAGCCTCGATTCTGTAGTAAGGATCAAGGAACACTACAAATGCCAAGAAAGAACAGAGAAAAGAGGTTACCTTGTGCACTATCGCAATACTTTGGCCCACACTTGCATTTAGCAGGTTCTCTTCTCACCATAAATGACAACGGCACTTTTTTTTTTTCACTGAAAAATGCCAGCTTATACAAAACAGAATTTCTGTGGTAACGCACTCATGTTAGCTAAATTTCTTCAGGACACTGATCACAGGAACATACTTCTAGCTCAAACAAGGAAGGGAGGAGAAACACTCTAGAAGACCCAAGCACATGGGAGTGACACCTTGGCTGAGAGCAGAGTGGTTCAGCGAATTCAATTATTCAAAACAAATAATTATTGATGTTTGGCCTGGGGTTGAGTACCCTTCGGACCAGAATATGTCTGGAGAGGAGGAGCCAGGAGGAGATACAACACACTAACACTACAGTGCATGTTTGATCAAGCAAACCTAACAGATTAATTTATTTCAGGACTGGATTGAAAAAAGGGCAGATCATGTCATGGGTAGCTTCCAGTTTGCAGGGAAGGGCTGAGACCCAACAGTAGCACACCTGCTCTACACCTTTCTCAGACACCACTTCTTCACAGTCAGTATTTCACTAGCAAAGGAGAGCAGCCTTGCGTAGCTTTCTCCAAAACTTTGGTTCCAAGGGCAGCCTTAGACAGTAGAATTTCAGAAGGAGAACTACTGTCAGGAAATGCAAAACAAGTGATGTTATTTGTTTACAGAGGAAAAGCATCTGATTGATCTGGGAGAAGAATTTCTGAAAAATGAGATGTAGGCACTAGTCTCTTGTGACCCTCAGGATAGCCTATTACAGATGTTTGGCTACACTAGATTTTAAAAAAAAAAGAAATAAGAAAAAAAGAGAGGACTGTGAATTTAATATCATATTAATCAACTGATGTAGTTAATTCTAAATTCAGGAGCCCTGTGTAGCATAACGAGCACAATGATTTCTTAATAGGCCAAGTCAAACCCCATAATCTCCCTTTCTGGTCTGTAGGAGGCATGTCCAAAGAAACAGGGGACGCACCGAGGGCAGGAAAGCCCAAGAGACATGTGCAGAAATAGACAACCCCATTGGTCACAAGGTCACATGGTTTTAAGGGATAAAAAGGGCGCTGAGTTTGAAATAAAGCTCTTGATTACCATCTCATCGGAGAGCTGAGTGCATTTCTTTATTATATAAAGACCACCACATAACACTGGTCCTTACCTATTTCCTTTGGATGGCCTAATGGCTTCCCCTTGAAAGGTGTGACAACATCATCCCTTTCTATTTCAAAAAGCACCTTTTGTTTATGAGTTAATAATTTACTAGGAGCCTCAGGTAGTTCTTCTTTGTAAAAAATGCACGGGCAGTCCCAGCTGCAAAGTCAGCCCTGGCACTGTTACACATCCACATCATCATTAAATCACCTTACAGCTGCTCAATACAAGGTAAAGAGCCTGGCCACTGCATCCCTGCTTTATCAGCACTTGTTATTAAAATAATCTGCCTGTATTTACAGGCATCCTAAGGTGCGTGAAACACTCATCTAACTTTTGTACCGGGATGTGGGAAGCAGGTCTAAAATGGCTGACAGTCTCTCTGCTTTTGCAGCTTCTGCTCAGAGGATCCACACCGAAAAAGTAAACCTTAGTGTATTTACCGTCAAAGCACGTGGAAATAGAAGTGGATGTGCCCTTGCCAGGCCATGTGAATGAGAGGTGGGACTGTACTGTTATATCTTTACCTATGAAAGAGAAGGGCTGAAGCCCAGGTGAACCATCCTGCTGAGCAAGGTCTTGGGGGTCTTCAGTGTGGAAAGTAAAAGAGGCCAATTTGCAGAGCAGGTTTCCAGCCACAAATCTCGTTTGGAACACACAAGAACAGTTTCTTACATAAAAACGCATGTCAATGATGGGCCAAGGAGAAGGAATGTGAAACTTGGAGAGCTGAAAAGAAATAGGTAAGGACTGCTAAGAAAATGGGTGAAGGTGGTCATAGATATGGATTGCATATGTCAGGCCTATTTTCATGTGAGAGCTGAGGATTTGCTACTTACATTTAAGCATCAACTCTTTTGAAGGGCAAGTCCTTTGCTCCCTAAAATTGGCATACAGATACTTATTTAGTTGGGGGGTTTTTTTGCATGTCTTTTCATGAGGCAGATCAAGTGTTTTCTTTTCAAGCTGGAAATTATTTAATGGTAGAATTATTAGCTTGGGCACATTTTACTGAAACATAATTACAAAGGATCTTCTTCAGGGAGTACATTTTATAGGAAGCCTGACTATTAATATCACATACTATGCATCACAGAAAGGCCCGTTACTAGAAATTATGTAGGAAAAATCTCATTGATATGATTTACATATTTAAATGTAGAGGCAAAATACAATAAATGAAACCAAATTCACATACAGCTTTATTGAGACAAAGACTTTCGTATGAAATATACACTTTGAATGCTCTAAACATTCTATTTTTCTTCATAGTTACATCAAATGCTTCCTCCCCTATGTCCACTACATGGGGAGAACAAATGTTGTGTAAATAAACAAAATTCAGTTTGTGTCTGTAAACTTGCCTTATATATCCAACACTCTGAAAACATAAATAGCCTTATACAAATTTTGTGGGGGCTGTTGAATATTAAGTATTAAAATGCAGAACCCACGTACGTGTATGTATATATATGTGCATATAACTGTTCTAAGCTAGAAATGAGTGATAGCTCTGGGCCAGGATGGGCAGTATATTATCTAGAGGAGAGTTTCAGTGTTTAATAAAAGCTTTTTTTCTGTTAAGTTGATTTAAAAACTGCAGCTGCTGCCTTTCTTGGGGACTCATTATAATACCAACAGCACGTTTTATATTTGAAAAACAGCAGCGCATTCTAACAGCTTTTTGCTTACTTGATTTTACATTACACAGAATACAACAGATTTTTGCTAGAATTTGGAACCCATAAAAAGGGACAGATGTCTCAAAGAACTTGTAGGTACATAGAACATTTATAAAAATCCTTAATAAACTATATTTCTGTGCAATGTTCCCACAAGAGCCAGATTTTTTTAATAGTCTCAGTTGGTTGAGCTTTAGATGAGTCCATCAGTCTCCTAGATGAGGTGTAAACCTGAACTCGATTTGCAAGGGCTGTTTTCTGTAAATTAATTTTTTGGTAGCTATTCCTTTTGTAGATCATTATGAAAGAAAAAAATGGTGTGACTGTTTTTATTTTGACAGGTTCTACTCAATAACATTTTCTAAATTAAACTGTCTTTCCTCTTCTACACTTTTGTTTCCCATCTTCCTACCATATATCCTTTTTACCAGGTGTAATGTATTAATTGATATCTTCATGAAATTTTCCTATTACTTCTCCTCAGTCATGTAGTTTATAACTTTTCTTGTTATTTACACCCTCAGGACACACACTCTACTCACACTTTTTTCATGGTACAAATATAATACACTGAGAGGACAAGAAAATGAAGCCTACTAGTCTTTGCCAAATCCCCAGACCCAGACATCTAATACAAATTTAAGCTTTCACAAAATAAGAGGCTCTTTAAAGACAGAATTACAGTCTGTATAATCTATATTTTGCCATACACAAGATCCAATAGGTCCTGTGACCATAGCTGATAGAAATAAGAAGCCTTAATGCTACACATGAACTGGTAAAGTACCTAGAACTGCCCTGACAGATGTAGCATTAAATTGCATTTTAAATGTACTCAAATAAGCTATACATAATTAGGATTAACATTTCTATCCCCTGACTGATTAATGATTAGTATATGTGGGCTTTAATATTGCTTAGGAAAAGGATCAAATGACCCTAATTGTATCCATCTTGCCTATTTAAGTGCTTCATTTTTTTCTGAAAGAGTTGTTTATATAAATAACACAATGAAGGGAAGCTGATCTTGTTCTGACTAAGTTTCTTTCAAACATGGTGTAAATTACAATTTCAGTTTTTAATGTATTTTGTAGAATTGTACTTCAAAACATTTCACGTTAAAATTAATAGAGACGAGGAGGCAATGCACGAAAAAGTAGGAAATGATGTTCTGAAACCTTACTTATATTCATCAGTATAATTAGTCCAGCATGTAGAAGTGTTTCTTTCTTTTTGAGCTAAATATTTTCTTTTCCAGTTCACTGTTAAAGCAAACAGAATATGTATGGTTTTGATCTTATTGTTGATTAAGACAACCCTCCTAAAACCCTGCACCAGACCTCAGAAGCATCATTGTGCAGCGACAAAAGCTTTTTATTGCTAATTGTAAAAGCAGGGCAGTCTCCAGCAGAGAGTTGCTGGGTTGCTGACTGATGCCTTGACAGATAACAGACAAACAGTGCGACACTCCAAGATTCCCGGTGGAAAAACAAAAGACACTTAATTTACGAACAACAACCAGGCATCCATTTAGGGATACCATTATGCACTGGAAAAGGCTCCGTGCCACGGAAACATACAATGGGCTTGCTACAAAGTAGGGAAAGTGTTGGGTTTGCCAGTGAAGGAATGGCTGTGACACTCATTAAAAGCCCTGAACCTTTCTTTCCCAGCTCGGGTGGGGCTGTCTAGTATTTACACAGCAGGTCTCGGCAACAGTGTCAGGGTAGACTGTGTTCACTTGCAGATTCAGACTTATTTTAGGGGATTTTCTATCCCTTAGTTTGTCTGAATGGGGCAATTGGGGATTTCAGCCCTTTACCTTGCTGCAGCAGGAGGGTGGCAGCAAGGAGGACTTCATAGGTGAGGCATGAACCACCAGGACACTGGGGACATGGAACAAAGGTCCAATGATTGATGGGGTTTCTGAAGCTTCCCAGTAGCTTATTACAAACAGGCTATGGCTGCATTCTTCTTCCTTTGAGTTTAAATCTCACAGGAAATGCAGTGCAGGAGTGTAGCATGAAATACAGAGTAGTGTCATTAGCAAAGAGCACATTTTCCTGAAGCAGCAAGGCTGATCTAAGTTTGTTATGTTTGCTTATTCTGTTAACAGCCCCTTTTCACCCTTCATCAGATCTCTGTTGTTGTTATTATTATTACATGGATGCTCACTGGGATGGCATGAATGTGTCAGCCACAAGCAAGAGGACGCTGAGGAAAATGCAGGCAAAGAGGCAGAGGGAGTCCCTGCCCCACAGCACCTACCACATGTGACTAGATGCCTTGGGCAGATGCCAGGGAAATGTATGAGAAAAGTTGAGGATGCCAAAAATTTAGCAAACATCTGAGGGAGGCTGAGATCTACAGATCTTTTAGAGCAGGAGCTGGCTCATTCATAGTGTGTGAAAAATTCTGAGTAGGGCAGAGCTATCAAGGCAACCCTGAAAATGCAGGGTCTCTGTGCACAGCAGTTTGGCCACTATCATTTGTTTTATTAGGTCTTTTGCTTTCAATTTCACTCCAACCTTTCTAAATTCTGTTGTCTCATTGAGCACTGAGCTGAGTCTGAAGACTTTTGCCTTGTGGAATTATTCGTGGCTACAGAGCATGGGAAGAGGAAGTGAGGGATAAAGCGCATCTAAACCCTGACTGGTTACAGGACAGACTTGCTTCCACACCTGCTGACTATGCAATTAAAGCCATATATAGTCTGCTAGTGCATTATGGAGCACTAGGATGGAGGCTGACATATCCAACAGCTTCTAATTAAACCAAAGGTAGATTTCTCCAGACATGGGAAAGTGGGTGTGGGGAGAAACAAATCGTTCAAATCCTCAGCATAGAATCACACAAGCTGAGAAATTTCTGGAGAAAAACAGGGGCTTTACCAACACATAGCCTAAAAACGCCATTTGAGAAATAATTATAATGTGACTGAGGTTTGGTTATACCAGGCACTCTCCATCTGGTGCAATGGCAAATCTGACTAGAAAACTCCTCCCCAATATTCCCATGCAAGTACATGCAGCTTCTTTATCATGTTTTAGATGCTCTGCAGGACATTTGAGAGAAATTGCAGTTTTTGAACTGTCCTTGGAGTGGAACTGAGACACAAGCAGTGACCTTTTGACCATGTTTGGTGGTTTTTAACACTGTGCTGGAATGTACACTGAACAAAGAGAGCAGTTTCTATGAAAACAGGTGCATTTGAACTGGTCAATCAAATGCTGCTGAACAAAATGGAAATGCTGCTGAGATTCCTGCCAGACCCCCTGGGCTGGAGCTTTCAGTTAAGACCAGAGGAAGCTATCTCTTGCATAAGATACAGTTAATTCCTGTGGCACCCTATAGCTGAATGACCTGCCATGAAAAGCTGCCCTTCTCCTCTGGCATGCAGGAATATTGTCCCTTCCCATTCATATGTACACTAGGAGCTCATGGAGCTTGCAGGAACTTGCTCTGAAGTTTGTTGTAATTTTTTTTTTTTAACTCTCAAACAATATCCAAATTACATTCCAGAGTTGAAACAAACACAGCAGTGCAACTCCCAAAACTATTCAGCAGTTTCCCTTACTGAGTTACGAAAGCGCACCTCTGACTAAAGGAAAAAGAATGCCTATTACCTTTATTCAGCCTACCCAAAGGAGTATCCTGCTGGTAAAATCCCTGTCTCTGGGCCCATAAGCTTTTCCCCTTTAAACTCCTTTTCTTCAAAGTTTGCTTTTCTGTTTTTACTGTAAATTACATCACAGGGCTTAAAAAAACTGAGTATGGGTGCATATCTGCGTAGATTTTACTGTAAATTTAGTTATTTACATATTTAGTATCAGCAAATGGAATGAGATGCAGTACTTCATGCTTAGAGTTCCCTTTCACATGGATATTTGCGATAGGAAATCTCAGTTCATTACATGAAACTGTGTGTTTGGGTAAATCTGCAGAGGTTTGATGGTAATTCAGACTACTGCGAACTGTATGAAGACAGGTCAGATATATGAAGGAATTAGAATAGCCATAGCTGTGGGGAGGTCCTTGTGAAACAGGCATATTTCCTATTGATAGAGTATATATAGGACTAGTAGGTATCCAGGCTACCAAAGACACACTTTCTGTTTCCACTGAACAGTTTTATATAAGTCCGGAATGGAACTGTGATCAAGCCTTGGATTTTGGACAATGACAAATACAGAGAATTTTTTTTAATTATTTTTTTTATTTCTTTTACCCAGAATTGAAGAATGTTTGGTCATTTAACTGTCATTCAGAGAGAAAGTCTGGTTTACCTTTTTTTTTTTTCCTATCAAAAGAATGTAAGTTTTAATTCCTTTGCTTTTGGAGCAGTGTAAAGTCATATGAAAAAATATCCATGTTAAAAATCAGCTGAGCTTTTCAAAGCCTGTGAAAACCAATTATGTGCAAATTCCCTTTGATTTGATTTAAGTGACTACATAAGGTGCACAGGAATGGTAATCTCGCCTATTTGATTCTTAAACAGATTATTGAGCACAACTGTAACTGAAGGCACAAAGAAGGAGGGACACAGCACTATGTGAAAGAATTGGTAGATTCCTGTTTCATTTCTTTATTCTTAGATTAATCTAGGGTTTGGACATAATTTACAACGTTACAACTCTATGCTGTGTACGTGCTATGGCTTGCTCTTACTTGTATCATCTGTACATTTATGTGACGTGCCTACCATGAAATTTATTACCAGCATTGCCAGCACTCTCTAAAATAACTCCTTTATAAAAAAACCAAAACATATTAATCCATTTCTATTTCTTTTAATAATTCCTTAGCTAGCTCAGTGACAGCCACATACAACCAAAAGCAGCTACCCACACCCTCAGAAATCATGTGTCTAGTCTGATGTTACTGATGCAAAAGCCGGGTATTGCTGAACTGAGTAATTTTGGCTTCTTACAGTCAGTCCTTCCCAAAAATGATACAGCCCACCTATCTGTGAGACCTTGTTTGGAATGAGGTAATTTCGTCTGGCGTCTGTGCTACTCACTCTCTGCTGGCAATACAAGGTGACTAAGAGACTGGTTTAGCCCAGATTCCTAAATTTTAGATGCCTTAAGACAGAAGTAACAAATTCCTTCCTAAATCCATTGATATTTGCCTTTAAGGCATTGGAAGAGACTTTTCCCCCTAGCTTGCTGGGAAAGTTTTAAAACTGCTTTGTGATCTAAGCGTTGCTCTCCCCTAAAAACGGAAATACTTTATAGGAAACAGAATAAAAGTTCATAGGCTAAGGCTCAAAAGGATTATAGAAGGATTTAGTCTGACCTCCTGCACATTATAAGCCACAGACTACAGATGAGACAATAGAGAAAAATATTTTTTTTTCCGAATGACAACATGGCAAGTGTTACTTTTAGAGAAAAAAGGTCCTTTAATGAAATGGAATAATTTCCATTGAAGGCAAATTCCTGGCAACATACAACTTCACTTTATCATCTTCTTTCTAATGTTTAGCAGGAAAAAGCAGCATATTCTTCTAGAGATTTGGTTTAATCTATCTTGAATTCACAAATGCTTACTGAAATGCTAGAGGTGAGTTTAAAAAACAGAAATAATTTTGCCTCTTAGTCCCTTTAAAAATCAGGTTTGTTTCAGGAAAGATTTAATTATCTGTTTCCTTCTTTAAACATAGTTTTATAACTTCTCGGATGAATATTCAAAGAAAAACCGCAATTATTATCCAGAGCTTTTTATTAAAGGAAGCCAAGTAAATCATAGATAGGAGACTTTGTATCTCAAAGACAGACCTTTAGCTTTACAGGAACAAGATGCTTTTCCTACAGGCATGTGAATAAGTGAGAGCAATTAAAACTGACGTGGCATTGTGTAGCTACTCAGGCCAAACATACAATGACTTTATTATATATTACAATAGACACTTTATTTGTTGTATTCCTGCTGTGGATTTCTCTTAGCCATACATGTCTAGTGAAGAAGTAATTATCCTAACTGCTTCCTTACAATCTTGTATAAGTCTGTATACTCATAGTATACACAGTACTTTTTTTTTATATATATATATATGTATGTATGTATGTATATAGTATACTCTTTATAGTCTGCATACAGACTTGACCTCCTTATACTTGAGAAGCTGATGTGATCTAAATCCATAGGGAAATATAAACAGTGGCCCTTTATTGCAAGCCACATTACCACACTGAATTTTATTATAAAGGGTGATTTTATTCAGGGCAATTTGGGCTCAAATTAGTCTTCGTATACACAAAAAATAGCACTCTTCATCAGAGAATCAGGTAGTATCAACTTCAAATTTAGAGAAAGGCATCTCAGGAAGCAAAGTCTGCTGTCATAGAGGAAACTGCAGGTCATGTCTCTGCTTCTCAGCACATGTTGGGACAGACAGACACCAAAAGGTGTGGATCCTGGCTTCCACAGCTATGCTTTTACCTCAGCAGGTTGGGGTGGCCATCTCAGAAAAGGCGGGGAGAGCATTGTGTAAGGGGGAAAGTGGGAGAAATTAGCTCTGTAATTAGAGTATGTAATCATAGGTGATGGTATAGAGAACAGTTTGTATAAAACAGATGTATTTTGTTTCTAAATAAGCCTGTGGAGCTTTCAGCACACACCAACAACAATGAGCTTGATCTTCCTGAAAAAAGGTGCTAAGGAGCTAAACTGATGTGATGAGTGAGGACACTGAGGGGTAGTATGTCGAGTGGGGTCATTCTCCCCTGTATAACGTGGTCCCAACGTGCAACCCAAGATGCGTGGTGGTTGCTTTGCATAAAATATGTAGTTGCACCTGAAAAAAGGACAGTGGAGGGTCTGGTTGTTGCCTTTTCAGTTTTAATTTCTAGCCTGAGCTGCATTCTTCTCTGCAGTAGCTTCCCTTGCCATCTAGGGCAGTTAACATCCAGTGTGCCCAAATTACATACTCCATAGTCATCCATATGAATGAACATGAGCCATGAGAGTAAGTTTCTGAAGGCTGGTTGTGGTGAGATGGCCAAACATGCTCTTTTTAAAAGTTCTCTGCATGCTCTGAGGCTAATTTTTATAACTTGATGATTCTTCTAGAAAAAAAAAATAAATAAGAGAAATTCCTCTTGGCTGCAGGCACAGGACACAGCAGCCAGGGAAGTGACAGAGGCTGGGTGGAGGGGATGGGGTGCAGCAGAAGCCCGGAGGGAAGGTGACCCCCAAGCAGTTGACGCCCAGGCTGGGCTTGGGAGGGTGCCTTTGGCTGCAGATGATGCAAGTGCATTTGGGATACTTGGCTCCTAACCCCATGAGTTTCTGTTACTTAATGTGGGAGGCTGCTCTGATTATATACCAACCACGGTGCTAGAAAATTATTAACCCTCCTATAATAACAGAGCTTTAATGTCCCTTTTTATCACTCTGCCTGTCTGTCTTGCAGCCTGTGTCAGTCCTCTCACTTATTTAACACCATCTGTGGAGAGCTTTTTCCTTTGATTTGTATTAACGTATTATCAGACTGTGAAATTCTTTTCCTCTCATCTCTGCTCTCCTGGAATTCTTCCTATTTTTGGTTTTATGGATTGATTCTGAAGTCCTCTTCATCTTGAGCACCTAGGAGACAACATGTGGACTTTCAGCTTTTTTTGATTTGTGAGATCCTAAAAAATTTGGAATGAAAGTTCATACTGTGGTAGAGTGTAGTTAAGCCTGCTGGCATTAGGCTTGCTGTTCATAGTTACCTTTCTCTGACCTCCTAGATGCAGTCTACGCGCTATAAATACTGGTTATAAAGCTGTGGTTGTAGGCATACCAGTATTGTATCAATTTCAGTGCCCCAGTGACAACAAAGGAGACCCAGGATGAAACATAATCAAAATCATAGAACCTACATGTAGTGTGAAGAGATAGAAAAGCCATTATACAATCATATTCATTTTATTAGAGGTAATTTGTACATGTGCGACATAAGCCCACTTTTTTGATAGAGGGAGTAAAAGGATCAGAAATTTCTAATAGATAGATATGAATATATTTCAGATGATTCAGTGTTCAGGTATAAATCAGGTAAGCACACAGGAAGCTTTCCTGAACATCTTGGTTTAACAAAAAAAATCATCAAATTATTTTCAAGAAATTTAGCCTGCTCTAAAGTCATATTTGCTAGAACCAAACTCATCGCCAAACTCATTAGCTTCAAGGGATGTGATGAAAACAAAATAGGGAAATGTTCACAGTACTAATTTTAATCAGCAATATCTCATTCTCACTACCTTTCCAGTTCTGAAACCTTGTTTTTTTTTTTGAAAATAGAGTCAGAGCGACAAGATAAAATAGTCCAAAACCCTTTCTGCTTTGATTCCAGTGCAGAATTCCAGTTCCATTATGTCTATGGACATAATCACACTCACCCATTCACGGAACTTCCTCTTCCCAAATATCTGTATATACATCTAATGCTAAGAAGGTGTACAGTAAATTTTCACTCCAAGCAGTAACTTCATAAACCTTAGTCCTTACGAAGCATAGAGAGTTCTATGCCAAGGTGAAATTCTCAGCAGTCAGAGGCCACAGTGTAGCTGACAAGCACCCTATTCCCCAGTGCCACAGTGGAATAGAAATATTGGCAAGACGAGATACTGATTTGGTTATGTACAGAAGGATGGTGAGCCACACAGTTAGCGAGCACATTTAGCATAGAATCAGGAAAATCTTCCCTTTGGGAATAATTTATCTTCATGTAACCCTTTGCCATAACTTGCATCTGAGATAAGGAATTTGTTTAACTCCAGTAATCTCAGCATAGGAAAACTTGGGTTTATCCTAGCCATTAACTTCTTCCACATTCTTGCCATTGGATAGGTTAAAAAGTGGTTTTCTGCACTGCATTTTTAAGATACAACCAATTTTCATCCTGACAACATATGTTTTTGGTCTTGCCCTTTTGTGTGTCAAGTCAGATGACCCCCCTAATGAAAATCATGAAAAAGAACTTCTGCTTCCCTTCTTTTCATTGTATTCTTAAGGGAAGGTTAAGTAGAAACCAGGGAAAGATGGATAAAAAGCCATATTATTGGCATTTTCTGCAAAATTCTGTATACTGAAACAGTGGTTAAACTATTTTCATAATTGAACTTCTTGGCTTTCATGAATGAATGAGCTAATAATCTTAGAAGATGTAAGATTTTATTTGTGTTTTAGCATTGCAGTGGTCCAGACAAAGTCTTGAAGTTTTATATGTTAAATAGCAAAGATCTTGTTGATGCTAAAACTTGTCTTGTGGGGTGCAAGTTTCATTTCTGGATTCCTGCTGAAGCATACTTGTTGTTTAGAATGTCAATGTCCATATCATTCCACCTTGTAAATTGTAGAAGAGTTTGATAGAGTCTTAAACATAATGATGTATTGCATGAGTTAGAACCTTTAGCTTTTTTAAAAGTCACTTTTGAGGCGCTGGAAAGGTGAGAAAATATTACATGTAAATGTAGGACTGAAGGTTTGAAGTAATGCATATTTCTCAGAGCAACTTGCTAGACTGACATCTCAATCCTGGGCTGAAGACTAGGCATCCAGAGTAATTTGACAGAGCTTTTGAGCACATCCAGTTGTTCAAGTCTGCTGAAACTTAGATTCTTCTTTTGGGGCTTGTAAGTCTACAGTTTGGGTTCAGCGTTGCCTGATCAGTGCTGCCTGGTCATTGTGATCCATGGCCTTTCTCCTCCCAATTTGCAGCTTTACAGAATCAGCAGACTGCTGACACTCTTTCAGTTTGTGTTTTGAGAACCAGAATAAACATGAAATGCCATCACTGTGCAAAGCCCTAACCATCTCCCCTGATCCATCACTAACATGGATGTGACGTGGTAGCAGCATTCTCCCCAGCCAAATGAGCCATAAACACAGCTATTTCCACAGCCTGCAGCCCAATCAAGAATGAAACCGAGGTCTGAAATCCTCCTACTTTTCCATCTGTCATGCCAATCAACCCACTTGCTGACATCTTGACAACAGCATGAGGGGGCATAAATGCGGGGTAGCTCCAGTGACATACTAGGAATTGTGTCATGGGTAAATTCGATGTCCTTGATCCCTAGTTACAAATGCTGAAAGAGGAAAAGAAAGGAAGAACATTGGAATGCTTGAAAAAAAAAATCAGTATTAGCTAACAGCAGTCTCCAGGCTTGATTATAATGATAACACATGGAATTAGTAGAATTGATGGAGGCTGGACTTCTGCTCATTTCAGCTGTTATTCTGCTAATGTTCTACATTGCAGTATAACTAGGCATACTATGATGGCTTCAAACCTGAAAAGTATAAATACCAAAAAACTGACCTTAGTTGAGCATTTTCCTGTTCATCACTCTTCATCCGTAGCTGAAGTATCGCAGTAGCTGTCCATGCAGAGTAGCAGGTAATGTTGGAATTACAGGTCTCCTTAACATCCATATAAGATACAGGAAACTGCTTAAATGCTGTATTGGTGTAATTGTATATTTGTATTCCTCAGAGGCAAGTTTCAGACATAGGACTCCTTGTGTTCCAGGTTAACATATGTTTCTTCCCTTTGCATGGACATTCCAGCTTCTCATCTCAGGGAAACTTCCTGGGGTTGGTGTTGAGTGAGGAGGACTGAATTCATGGTTAAGGAGCAATAGGTACTACAAGCTCTCCACAGGAGTCAAAGGGTTTGCTGTGGTGTGCAGGGCAGAGGGGCCGCTGTAGTTGAAAGCAGAGCTACTCTCTTCTACTGAGCACAGCTGGGGTGATCCCTTGAGCCTCAGTAGGGTTGAGGAGGTCTCAAAAGGGGCTGGCAAATGAAAGCCACTGTTATTGCTTCAGAACTGTAGCTATAAGATAGTCCTTCCGTGGCATGCTGTTCTTCTTATTCCCTGTCAGAGATAGCAGTCACATGTGCCTTATTTTGCTGCATACTTCTTTTGAGCAATCTTGGCCTAACTGGGGATTTTGCACTTGGTAGTCTGGAGGGACTCTGGTTTGGGACACTCCCTGACTCAGGAGGGATTGGCTTGTGGTTTTGGGTGATGGTGGACTGTATTTCAAGTGTAGCATCCAAATCCCAGCACTGCAGTGTGGGGCTGGGTTACAGTCCTATCAGGACTGTAAAAAAGCTAGCAAAGGCTGGTGGGGCAGGAACTACCAGAGCCCTTTGGTGCCATCCTCAGCCCGCCTCGTTCTGCTGGAAGCAACTCACTCTCCAAAGAGCCACTACTATTGCCTGCCTTTCAGCAGCTCCTGCAGCACCTCTCACCTTCAGCTCCCACCCCTTCAGAACTTCAGACTAGGATGGGGAAGAAAACACAAAACAGACTCCAGCACAGACTTAAAGTGTCCACTGGGATCAGGTTCACCAGTATGAGAATCAGTCATAGCTGGTTTTGAGATGTACCAAATGATAACTGCCTTTCTTTTGGCCAGTGCCCTGATAGAGCAGAAGTCACTCCAAACAAAGATCTGGTCTGAAGGATGGTGCCTCCAACAAAACATCAGTTCTCTGACTCTGTTCTGTGGTTTAGGTAATGGATGTGGACTTGAAAATTTAAGATTGTGTCATGGCCAAGAAGGCTAGTAATTATCCAGTTCCAAAATTGTTTGAGCAATAAAAGGATTAATGAAGTTTTTAAAATCATAATTATGATCTATTCTGCAAATTGCTCTTAAAGCTTCCTTAATTCCCTTTCTGTTCTCTCTTTTTAACTTTCTTTTCTTTCCTTTGTGGTTTAGGAGCAATTTGCTCCTACACTTAAGTGTAAATGTCTGCTTTTGACAGAGGGAAACTGCTGATCTGGCACACAGATTTCAGCAGTGGATGATTTTGATTCACTAGAGCTTGGAGCAATGATGACAGATGTTAGCTACTGCAACAGAGAGAGACACTGCATAAAGCTGCTCTGAAGCGGCCATACACTTGCTAATCAAATCACAGTGAAAGTGCTAAACTTCTGGCTCCTGAAGTGTATCAGGTTTGGTGCTAGACTTCTAATTGAATCACCAACTGACATTTTTTGCATTCTCTTGGGCCTTTTAAGGTACTGCGAGGTAAAAAGATTTTGTGGATTCCTTCTGGAAGGGAAAATAGACAGTGAATATTTCTATTTTGTATGGCCATGAGTAAGGCTAGGCAACCCTTATTTTCACGATGAGGCTTCATATGAACCTGAAAGATGTTTTTATGATGTTTAGTACATACACATGAAAGAATAGTGCATCAGAGTATTTATTGACTTTTTTGGTTTTAAGTATGTTCCAGCTATATTTGCTTAAGCAGTATTCTGGGGTGCTGTCAGCTCAATCTCTGATGGACAGAGGCATCACACGCATACCCAGTGGTTATCAAAATTCTCAGTGTACTTGCCAACAAAATATACTACAGCGTACTGAACTATTATCATATTTTTGGTTCTAGGATATCTGGACTATCAACCACCCATATCTCCTGCCCTGCTTTGCATTGTTCTATTTCTTCCCTCCAGAGCTCTGGTCCCAGTGTAGTTTCTGCTGCAGCAGAGGAAAGCAGTGTTTCTGAAGCGCAGTGCTAGGTAGAAGGTTCAATGTCCCAGAGTACAGAGAGGTAACGCTAGCAGTTCTGCCCTTGCCAAAAAGTCACAACTCAGTAGCATCACTGCACATGGTGATGCCTTGGCACCTAAGAGCAGGTTCTCTGCACTGCTGGAATTCTCCAGCACCACAGGTTTCCCCTTGGTCAAGTGTGGGCACATAATCATGTTTCTGTCAAATTAGCCAAGGCATGGGATGACGTTTGTGTCAGATTTATCCTTTTATGTTGGCTTTTTATGCTGGCACTGGGAGGAGAGATGGTATCTGACCTGGCAGAAAGTGTGAGTTGTAGAAGCACTGATACCTCATCTGGCATAAAACCTGTCAGTACAAAATTAAGTCATCATTTTTCTTTATTTGAATTGGCAGTGTGAGTTCATTCTGGATCAGCACTTTCATCATGTGTCTGGCAACATTTCTGACAGAGTATTAAGAACCCTAAAGCAGGATTTACTGAGTTGTGGGACCATAAACTTATTGTTTGAGCTTACTCTGATAAATGGGTAGGGAGCTACTGGGCGGCAGTTTTTACCAGGTTTCAGAATGCTACTACCCAGAGCACTTTTCTACTTAGGAACAATTTCCTCCTTCATGAAAAGAACACCCTCAAAATTCCTATGTAACTAATAAACCCCACCCCAACACAGAAAAATCCATGGATTAAAGGATCATATGTAACTTCTGACACACTGCTCCAAATGAAACCTTTTGTGTAAATGGAAAAAAGAATCCTTTTGTGGTGTAAAAAGTCAACAAAGCATAAATCACTATTTTGTTTGTTCTGTTGCTAGACATGCTGAACAAGAAACCACTGCCAGACCTGTGAAATTCTTCCATTAATCCTACTCGGGTGATTATGTCCAATACTCTTGGAACCGTGAAAAAATGTTTAAACATATTTCTCTAAAACATAATATTTTCCTAGTTACAGTAAGCGCTAGCTAGAATACTTGACTTAAATCACTTTACATAACTTTTAGTGTTCTTATTTTCCAAAAATTATTTGAAAACTGAGTGGTTTAAAACCATAACATAGATTCCAAAGAATAGAAGACATTGGGTAAAAGTTTAGTCTTTCAATACTTCTGTTTGCTAATGAATCCTTGGAGTAAACAAGCACTCTTTTACCCAGTTTCTGCAAAGTACTTGCCTTTTGTTTCAGACCCAATACAGAATGAGGTAATGCCTGTATCTCCTAAGCCAGGAATGTATTCAGATTGGGCACTGAAACAGGATAGGAGGATAATACCTGCTATTTTATAAATTCAGGGTGAACTTCAGCTCAGCTTCCAGATTGCTGTACTCAGAGGAAAGAACTAGGACTGCTTATCTGAACACAAAAAATTGACTTCTTAGACCCTGACACAAAGTTTCACATTGGTGCCCTAAAATGCATTCAAAACACATTACGGTTACATAAATACATGTTTTAAATTAAGTGTCTTGTGACAAAATTGCATCAATTTAAGTGAGTCACTTAAACACTACCCTGTCTTCAACAAAAATATTGCTTTCAAATTCTCTCATTTAGAAGCAGGTGTTTTAACCTCAGGTTTCCTGAGGTAGAGGGTGAATAGACGCTGTTTCTGAGTGAGCTACAGAGATCCTCTGAAAATATAAATGAACACCTCTGCAGTGATCATAAAAACACAGATCTGTTTCACCAAAAAAAGCTCATCTGCATTCCTGACATGACATTAGAGAATAATCTTCTTTAGACATCAAAGTCAGACAAGCACAACTTTCAGAAGTACATTAAATAATATTTATTGAGTTTGCAATTTCAGGGGGAAAGTTATAATTTCAGTCCCAGCTATTCATATACTGTGACACAGAGCCCTCATGTTCTTTCATCCATTCAACAAATGAACAATAACATGGAAAATAAAGAGGAGGGTTGAAAAAAACAACCCTATACTCTCAGTTTTGAAAAAAGGAAACAAACTGAAGCCCTGTTATTCACAAATACACTTGTCTTCTTGATTAAACATACTATGTTTTTATAGAAGAACAGACTCATCCTCCTGATGTTTGGGAGAAGGTATGGGATGGTTGATCTGAAAGAAAGCAAAACTATGTCAAACACAGAGCTTTTCCATATGACCACAATGAGAGCTAGATGGTTAATGCAGACTTCAGACTGCAAAGAATTTCTCACAAGAGGTAAGTACACTTTCCTTTTTGTCTGGGACTGATTCAGTGGGTGCATATAGTTAACAAACCACCAAGGTTTGCCTGTAAAATCTTATGGCATAGGATGTTTTTATTTTCACCATGGTGACCCTTCTGGATAGTAAAAAAAGGTATCACATAATATACAGAGATTCATATCTACAGAAATGGCAAAAGAGGGAACTGGATACAGTGACATTTCTGTCCAGGCATTAACAAAATCCCTTGTGTAGATTCAGGGACTGTTCACAGTTCCTTTAAGTGAGTCCTTTTCTCTGCACATAGGTTCTCTTGTTTTGCAAATGAGACCCAGCAGGATACCTCATTATAAGAAACAGATGCTTGCTCTCCCTTAAACCATGGTCATGACTTTCAGAGAGGCAGGTTGGAATCTCCTTATCTTCTTCTTTAGTGCCTTTGAAGCTTTGATGCGACAGATTTTGGGCACAGGGGGAAGAGGCTTGGAAGAGGCCTGGACAGTCCCTGATTGTCTGACTGAACCTTCAGGCCAAATCAGTTCACTTTCATCCCCCTCATCGTAGTCAAGGGCAAGACTGCTACTGTTACTGCTGCCATCCAAATCGCTTTCACTGGACTCACTGTCCCCAAAACGGTTAGTTGTGAAATCGCTGACCTCCCCTTCGCTGGTCTCTGCGATTGTGGAGTGAAAGAGGGAAGCGCACTCTGCAGAGTACTCTGAGTGGTCTGACTCGCTTTTGGTATAATCTCCGTGGCGCTGATTCTTGGAGCGAGCCCTCATACTGACAGTGCGCAGGACACCGGCTCTCCTTGCTGGCTGCCTTGGCGCTCCCAGGCCAAAGCTATGAGACACGCTGGCCAGGTTGGCCTTGGCAGAGATCTCCACTGTGGACTGCCACTTGCGCTGCTTCTTCTTGTTGGCTGTGTCTACACAAGCTGCTTCGAGGGAATGCAGTGCACTGGCAGAGGCTCCGTAGAGCTCTGGCCTGGATGACACGGTGGGGAGCCTGACTTGCACAGGGAACAGACTAGATTCTGAGCATGACCTGCCAGTCACGTCACCAGAATAAGAAGGTCTCCGCACGAGATTCTTCACTCCTTGTGGCCTTTGGGGCTGATTCCACTCAGCAGGCAGCCTGGTGGCCCCATGGGACGCTCTTGCCTTCTCCATGCAGAAGGCTTGCTTCCCAGGCCGTAGTACCTTTTCACTGTTCCTCCTCTTTATCTTCACTGCCTTTGTTTTGGAGCTGGCAAACTTTACCCGGACTTGGTGGGATTCTGCAGGGACAAACTGAGCATGAACAAACTCAGTTCCTGCCACTCGCTCATGACCCCCAGTGCTAGTCGATTTGGCATTGTCATACCTTTTGAGGGGTAGCTTTCTGGGTGGGACAGCTTTAGCATTCCAGGTCTCTGGGCTAGAGTCCTCCTGGCACAGCTGTGAGTATGATGAACTGTGCTCTATGCTGCTATCCATTGCTTCTGCCAGAGGAGAACCCCTTGCTGCTGATTTGGCAGGGTAACAACTATTCACAGCTGATGGCTCCGTATCAGGCCGAGTGAATGGCTGTTCTTCATTCACACAGCGCATGGTCTCATGCTGCTTGGCACATTCCTCCTCTGACACCTCTCTTGACAGCTTCCCTTCAGCTTTGTTACTTTCCAGAGAGCTTGCCTGTTTTTCCAGCTGGCTACTGCTGCTGTTAATTTTCACTCCGCCGGCGCTGGGGGTTATAATGAGTCTCTGGTGCACTGCGGCTGGTTGGTTCTTTGTTGGAACCCATTCACTGGCATCAGCCTGACTGTTCCCTTTGCATCTCGTCAGCTGCAGTAATTTATTGATGTAACCCCCTGGCTTGGCCTCAGTGGTTGGCCGAGTCCTAATCAAGCTGGGACCTGTCACACTAGGCATAGGTTTGTTGGGAGCCTGGAAGTCCAGTTCTGGGGATGTGCCCACCAGGGAGAAAAGGGGACTTTGTAAAGCCACAGCATGAAGGGGGCTTGGGTAAGGATACACATCAATGCCATTCTTGGAGACCAAGTCATTCTGGAATTTGGGGTCCACGCTGAGCAAGTGTACGTCTCCGTTACGGCACAGAGGCAATATGGATTTGGGATCCGTCTCTTTCTGAAATCTAGCATCTGCTGGAGTGAGTCTTTCCAAGTCACCTACACGGTGGATGAAAATAAACAACCTAATTAAATCACAGACAATTACATTCATACTGGCTCATGCTAAAAGTGCTATCTCAGGGATGCGATGGCTTTTACTAAAATCAGTAGCATGAATAAAGAAAGTAATTTCAGTCTTCCAAGGTCAGTGAATTACTTTAAAGCTTTTATTCACCTAAGCATAACAGAGATTAGAACGCCTTTTAATGCCAATAATAAAACTCTCACCTTTGCGAGAAATTTAAACTGTGCTACTTGGATGAAAGTAAATCTGTGCATATATAAAAATGTTCTAAAATGTCACACATAACGGGAACCCAACTAAACAAAAATAAGGGATTACTTTTATTTCTTAGCAGAGAAGTCATAGAAGAATGAATTAAAGAACCTTTACTTTGACAGAGGAAAAAAAATCTAAGGTTAACTACTCAGGAAGGTGGAAAGAGCAGTCCCTGAAGATGACATTTATGGCCACCAATTCAGATCTCTTCAATTCTGGAGTACTGTCAAGGTTGCTCTAAGTTACTCTTGACTGCTGCACCTGCACCTTTCCCTCAGAAGCATTCCCTGTGCACATAGAGGAAAGGCTGTGTTTTTGTGTGAAGAAAGGTTATTCCATTCAGATGCATCATCCAATAGAGCATTATGATGCTGTGTTACCTCTGGGACTAAGCATACTGTAATCAGTTATCTTGGATTTTTCTGTAAAACAATGCAGACTTCAGTGACAACAAATCCTCACCTAACCACTTTCCTGGCTGCTTCATGCTAACATGAAACCCAACCATCAAACTCAACCATGTAATTCCCAAACAGTGGCTATTTATGTCCTGTGACAGGACGCTTTGGAAAGACTCCAAAATTTGGGGTTGTCTGCAGTGTCCTACCTGAGGCACTCACAGACCTGCTACAGCAAAGATTAGGAAGACTGTTTCTCAAACAACTTAATTTCATAATGACAATTCTTTAGGAAATTGTTGGCAGCATGGTGCTCTCTCATACAAACAAACCAGGAAGCTGTCAGAAGAAAGCTGTGCTTGTGGTGTCTCAGCAAGCCTTCTGCTTGCCACTGAAACAAACGGTAGTTGGTTTGTACCTGCAGTTACCTGTGGGGACAAGCTAAGGAGTGGAAAAGAGAAGTTTCCTCCCCTCTCCTAATGATGATTTTCTGAAGTAACATCTTGCTTCACTTCTTGCAGTGTGGTCAACTGCATAAGAATTGTTTCCTCAAGACTACACTCACTACTACCCCACTACTTATGTTTCTCATATGGAAGGAAGTAAGAGGTTGTAGCCTGGAAGAGGGGAGATGGTGGTGGAAAAAGAAAGGATGTCTGAAGGAGGTCTGTAGCCCCTCTCCCACATCCCTCAATATCAACTATTCCTTTTTTTGCTAGTCTATTTCTAGATCCAAAAATCCATAAACTCCCTGGGGTCTCAGCAAAATGTTGCAAGGCAGGAAAGTTTCTGATTGAGCAAAAGATCTGTAATCTGAACGTGGAAGTCATGGATCATTAAGCTCAGCTTAATCCCCAGCCTTTGACAAGCCTTGAGAAGATTTTGCTTTTATGCTATAATTTACCGCCATCTCTTCAGGTGTGTCTGCACACATAGGTATAGAACAGGTCTTTGTTTCTATTCCAAGCAAGCCAGAGGTGAGTTAGCTCACATCAAATAGTTGTGGGAATGATTCCAGAGTGGCATGGTACTTGGAATGATGTTCCCTATGGCTTGTCTGTTTCTATAATGGAACTGTCATACATCTCACTGGATCACTATAAGAATTGTACTAACAAAAGATTGCTTTGAGGCCATGGAAGAATCCATAATAAGAAGTGATATGATGTCACTTCACAGATGGTAAACAAGAGATTTGGAATGTTAATGGACTTGTACATTTTGTCTAAAGGTATGATGCAAACTCACGGTTGATCCACTATTAGGCTCATGACTGCTTTCTAGAGAATTAACTTTTGGCCTCTGTTGTCCCTAACTGTACACAATAAATTATGAAAAAGAGTTATTGTTTGAGTCCACATTAATTAGAATAAATAGGAAATTTTGAGTTCACTTTAGATCTTTCATACATTCCTCCACCTTCACACAAGGTATTTCAAATATTGAAAATTTTCTGATTTCACATGCAGGTCAATTAAAAAAAATATCTCAACATTCATTACAATTTTATCTCATACACTAAAGTATTTTTCCATTTCTAAATGCAGAGGCCTCACATTTGTTCTTGTTTCATCCATGTATTTGTTACTGTTTCACCCTTGTATTTGATATTGTTTAAAAATATCTGAGTATGGAGACAAGTGAAAGTTGGACAGTAAACCGTTTGGCTCTGTGGTTTTGATCAATTCTCGTGTATTGAAAAGAAGAGTTATATATTGACTAAACATTGGCATACAAGGTCCTAAAAGGAATAACCAGGAATCTGCTCTTCTCTTGAATGAAGTATCCAGTTCTGCCATCAATTACCTGTGGAAACTGGCCTTGGTCTGGACCTGGCAGGAGCTGCAGAAACATCTCTGCTAGCTGTAATCTGACATCCATCACTGACATAGGTCCCCTGCTGTTGGAAGCTGGTGTTGTGCACAGTAGTTTCATCTGCAGACTTGGGTCGGTAATCAAACACACTGAGCCTTGCTTTAGGGTGTTGAGAGCCGGGCAAGAGACTGGTGTGGGAGGAGGAGATGGATTCACTGTACACAGAGGTACAGGAATTGGATAGTGAGCAAGAACCACCGTCACTCAGGTCATAGAATCCTGCAGAGTTAAAATAAATAGGATATTTCATACTTACAGCAACTAAACATGCTCTATAGAAGAAAAATGCAGAGAATACAATAAATCTTCATTTGCTATGTGCCACAAGCCTAAATTTATGATCATTTATTTAGGTAACATTAGCAGAGGTATACAGTAATTCAACCAAACTTTACAGGGCTTCTGCATATTTACTTAGGCCCTGAGCCAGCTTGGCACACACATGCCTGCTTAGTTCTGAGGGTGGGATGGCGTGAAGTGTAGCACCATCACGCCCAGTTCTTCACTGGAGAACATCTTTGGGGACTATTATGCAACTGGTGTAAAATAGGGCTGTCTTACACTGTTGTAACTTGTGCTGGGTGAATAGAAACACATATTGGATGGGAAAGTAGAGTAAAACTAGCCTGTGACCAGAGCTGCCAAGCCTATGATAGATGGAATGTCTAAGAGCAGAGAATGGAAGCTATCTTCCCTCTCCAGGTCTTGAGATCATTGCCAAGTAATTATGGAAGTATTAAAAAAGGCTCTGTATAAATTCAAGACAGGAATTTTTATTATTCCTCTCTATAACAGAAAAGAAGCTGTTTCCTTTTGAACTATGTGCATGTGCCTAAGCGCACAAATCCTGAACTTAAATGCTCAACAGAAACTCACATGTTTTATGTCCCCTTTAAGTACTAGGCTGCAAATCTGTATGATGTATAAAAAGAAAATAAATCTTTCCTTGTCTTACTGAAGACTTGAGGCTTTCCAAAATTCTGTTTATAAAGAACTACTCTCATTGTCTCAGACTAGATAACAGAAACCGGTTTTAACAGACACCCTAGCTATGAAAGTCTGCAGTACAACTCTCTCTGTGAATCACACCAGTAACCTAATACCCAGTATTTTTCTGTTCGTGAGATCTTTACTCAGCAAACTTTTGAGGTGTTTTTCCTCAGTGTCTTTTAATAGAGCTGTTTTGTTTCTACATAAATGATCAAACATTCATTTGGCTGGAGCACTCCAATACTAGTGATCTCCAAAGCCTTAGTGAGGCTCAGAACCCTCCTGGATTCAAGCAGAGCATTGATATGGATGTTGGTTTCCTTCACTTCTTTCAAGTACTCTAGCCACTTTGCCAGTGGTCATTCTACACTGGATAGTTAATTTACGTAATTAATAACTAAGGTATATAATAATATAAGGTAATAAATAATGAAGGTAATTAATAAGTACATGTCTCTTCCTCCTTCCATGTGTGGCTACAAGGTTAATTTTAAAATAAAATTAAAAAAATCCAGAAAAAATACTGCTTGAGTGAACGAATGCTTTCCACTAAATCAGCTTCTCAGCAGAATTCCTATCAGCTCTGTGAGTTAGCTCTGTGCCAGATGACTACTCTCTACCTCAGCCATGGGACACTGTTTCTGACCAAACAATACAGGGAGTTTTGCTTAGCAGTTGACACTCTTCAGTTCTCCCAGCACCACACCCCATGAAATAAATAGCCAAGTGCATATTACCTGAGCTGGGCCGGCTGTCACTATCCAAGTATTCACTGGAGGTCTTACTGACATCCAATTTCAGCTCACTTATTCGCTGGTCTAGCTGATCCAGGTGGCTTTTCAAGCCGACATCCTGTCTCCTCAAACGAGACTAAATCACAAGTCGAGGGAAGAAGGAGGAAATGAAGAATAATCACCGTCAGAATCTCAGCAACAATGCGTGAATTCAGGCCACCTGTGCCAGCCAGATTCTGCTCTCATTAAGTGTTTTGCTTAGTTAGGGACTGTTGCAATTGGCTCTCTGTAATGACACTGACATAAGACAAGGACAAAACATTTTGTTTCTCAGTATATACTGTCTTCTGCCCAGCTGAACATGTTCTCAAATTTTAAGCTTTGGGTTTATTATTACACTTATGGCAGGAACTCAATCTCTAAAGAGAATAGCAATCTTTTAACTAATTAACATTTTCTTATATGTACTGCACTCTGCCTCTGAGCAGAGGAAGAGACAAACGTTATGGATTGTCTGCCTGATGAAAGCAAACTGCTGTATGTAGAGGTACCTTATTGCCACACAAAGTAAAGGCAGTATACTCAATGCAGTAAAACCCTTGGCTTTGATGACGTGTTTATAGTTGAAAGGATACACTGCAAGAATTGTGACATCTATTTTGCTGCAAGTTTTCCTTGCATGTCTTGTGGCTAGATATTTCCACCCATTTCATGCAAGAAGCAGCTAGCATTTGAATACTGATGGGAAAATCACTGTATTTAAAATAAAAGGTGTCTCAAGTTTGTCAATAATCTTTCAGAAGCCAGCAACAATGTCTGTCGTCTACTGCAAGCAATGACCAGGCTGATCTGAGGTAACAGCTCCCGCAGTTGCTCCCCCAGTATTTGTGCCGTCAGCTTGGAGAGGCAGATGGCCAGGTGTTAGGTACCAGCCAAAGAACCACAGTTGGTTTCTGTGACAAACTTCTCACATAGCACTTGGCAAATTATCTAAAGCTCAGTCACTATTTAGGCAGCTTCTAATTATATTTCACCTCACCATGCATCCTACAGTACTTTACAGTAAGGTTATACAGAAAGGTGGTCTCTTGAAGCTGGTTGAAAAGTTGTGCTCAAAGCCCTTGAGGGTATGGGTTTCCACTCAGTAATTGCAAGAAAAACGTGATTAAGATTCTTCTTTATGTGTACAGCTCACATTTAAAAATACAAATGGCAGCTCTAGCAGTATTTCCAACCTCAAATATGAAAACCAAAAAATCTAGGTCTCTAGAACCAATTAAAGTATCTGCAAAATTAAATGATGTGCAGAAAATCAAAATCAGTATGTACACATTTTCAACTTCACTTTCCTTTCTTACGGATTATTCAGCTTTTAATATTTGCATTTTTAGGTTTCTCCATAGCTATAAATACTAAAAGAAAAGAAAGATCCTAAGATCCTAAAGTAATCAGTATAAATGATTAGGAACTGTGATGGAAGGAAAACAGAAAAAACAGACAAAAGACAGATGTCCCAAGTTTCAGAAAACAACTGTTAGGGCTGGTGATGCTGCTGAGAAGAAAAAAAAAAGGTATTCTATTATGCTTTTACAGACAGCTGGAGGAATATATAAGACACAAGAAACAAAGCCTCTTTTTGTTAGCATCACACTTCTAGAAAGGTTTAAGCTCAAGTGGCTCATCACTGCTTCCTAGGAAAACCCATGGTGATTTTCTCTTTTCCTGTTTCATATAACCAAAAGGAATAGAATTGGATAATAAAGGAGGTTTTCTATCCCATCTGAATGATGAATGTATGACCTTGTCAGTACTTCTTTATTTCCTGACAAAAAAGCAAAACCATGCCATGCCTTCTTCAATCCCACCTACTCAGGAAATCACAAAGTTTTGTTTTCATGGTTGGAATTAATTGCTTAATGATTAATGTTTTGCCAGCCAATCCCTCAGCCTGTGGTTTCTGATTAATGACAGAGAGGCCACAAGGCTCTCAGGTATTCAAACATTATTTATTATACCTCTAGGTTCTGTCTGCGCTTTCACAGCATTTTAACCAACACACATGATTTACATCATCGTTTTTAACTCTTTTATGGTGTCTCACACCATTGGGTTTCCAGCAGACTCCATAGCTTTGATCTTTCAGCTAACTACTTCTGCACTCAGGGAGGAGAAGCATTCCTCTAACCATTTGGATAAGAATGACTTTTCCGGTGTGTTTGTTTGAGGCTGTTATTGCTCCAATACCCATGTTAAGCAGCAATCAAAAACTCACTCTTTCTCAACTCACAACATGAATTTTACAAGTGACAAAACCTCACAGGTAAAACCATCTGTTTGTGTTGGGCAATGCAGCTGTGAAGACTTTTGTACACTGCACAGCGTCGGACCAAACTTTCCAAAACAACTTGTACTATGAATGGACTACAGTTTTGGGTAGCCAAATCTGGCATATCACCATACCACACATTTTTCAGAATAAAGAACACTCTCTGAAAAGCAGGTTCCTTTACAGCAACACAAGCTGATACCTCAAATTAAGGCACCAAAACCCACTGGTCATACTTGACTATTCTCAACTATTAATGTGTTATAAAGGGGTGTGTGTGTGACACTTATTGTCTGTAGTTAGCACCTGATAGTTCTATCAATCTGACTGTATTTTGGAATGCACAAAACATAGAATTCTTACCTGGTTTTGCCCATCTAAAAGACCTTTGGGTCTTTTTGTAACTGATGGTGCAAAGCAGCCGATTTCAGAGGAAAATTAATATCACCTATCCTAGACCTGTATTCTAGAGTGCGCTGAATTCCTTCTGGAAGCATCTCTTTCTCTCAAGTTGACAAAACTTGAAGACAGTTTATTAAAAAAAGATACTATCTCTGGTTTAAAAGATGTCTTCTCCTATTTAAAATTATCTAAAGGGGAAAGAAGTTCTGTGTAAAATGCTGGGCATCAAGTGTTTGGTTTTTTCTCTTCAATATAATGTGTCCCTTCTCACATTTTTATAACATCATAAATCATCTGAAAGCTTGCAAAAACAAAATCATCAGATTCAAATCAAATAAATGGTTTATAAACATGTCCTCTGAGGAAAGAGCTGAGAAAATACTGGGTGTTGTAGCCTTTGATACCCACCTATTTGAACAGTGATCATAGATTTCTTTCTTTGCATGAGCCTGAATTTGCATCTCTTCTTTTTCCTCTTTATCACCATGATACTGTTTGGCTAAGAGAAGTTTAGTAGCTTTGGGATCTCTGGCGGTGGGCAGCATCACTTAACTCTGCTCCTCTTCTACTACAGAGTTGACCCTGCAGGCACTGTAGTAATTTGCAGCTGCCAGAAGAGACCCTGGCCACCAAAAAGAGCCACTGGCTGGGGCAACACAGGATGTGACTGTTAGGGGCAGCAGACTGCCTACATCAGAATGTAGGCTGCTAGAGTACAGGCCAGCTGCTGTCTGTCTCTGGTAAATGCTGTTAGGGAGAAGACTGGGATTCTGGAATGGCATCTGCACCTGGTCCCCACAGCACTTGATGGCTTTGTTCCGCTTGTTTCCACTACTGGGGCTTGAGTCCTTGAGGGTACTGACTCTGCTCTTCTGTTTCTTACCCTACCATTATAGAAGCCTGGCTTGACTTTTTATCTGCCTTCTTTCCATCACTGAGATGCCCTGAGCCAGCTCCAGCTGACACAGCTTCCCGATTTTATGTTGCAAGGACCAAACTTTTTATGAATTAACCCAGGACCATGCTAAAGCCCAGAGCTACAGCCCTCCTTAAAACTTGGATCAAGATACACTGCAAGGCAAAGCTACATTTACATTGTTAATGAGTTTCTCAATCTGAAAGCTTACAGAGCAGCAATCACATACTCTATCATCCATGGGCCAACAACAACAAAGACGTAACACTCCTTGAGGAATGCTGTGCTTTGCATTTTCTGTTGTTTTTCAGTTTTAACCTAATTTCCTGCAATCATGAACAGAATTTTCATGGGTTTTGAGTGCAATACACTGCTTACGAGTCACCAAGAAAGTTTTCCACCTGTGGTCGCTGAGATCCTAGGACCTGTGGACTACTTCTAACAGGACTGTGAAAAGCCTGTTTTCAACTGGGTTTACTTTGCTATTAAGCATCTTTGAGGTCTGCACCTCTACTCAAATATATGTCTGCAGTTTGCAGGGGGAAAAAAACAATAAAGGTAACAAGTACGCCTGAGCAGCACAGTCTGAAAAGCTTCCAGAGCCATGGGTCAATTAGAAGAGCTTTATATCACTACTTTAAGCATTCACAGAACTCTGTTTTTGCTGAAGAACCTACCCCTGGATTTATGTAGTCATCCCTCTCAAGCTTTATGAACACCTCCCTTCCAGGCACCCTAAGAAACATGTTTCCCATAATTGCACTGGCACCTACTGGTGAAATCCATCCCTCTCCAGAGGTGTACAGAGTTACTTTTGTCCACTCAACTCCCACATTTCTAAGGGAAGCAATTAAAGGCTGGTTTTTCCTTCTGTTTTAACGGCTAGTTTCTCCCATGCGCTTGGAAAACCTTAAAAGGCGGTAGTAAGGTCCTGAAAAGCCAACCTTCAATTTAATATTTTATTTGAAAAATATATAAACAAATGAGTAATTAAAGCACAACAGCTGACATGAAAAAAGTACAGTCACTACGGTCAGAGGTCATTGGGTGATTCTGTTACTCCAGAAGCCCCAGACAGGCAATAAATGCCTTCAATTCTTTTGTTTAGTTAAAAAAAAAAAAGAAGAAAAAATGTAGAGTCATTTCTTAAAATTATCAATGACAGGTAATCAAGCGGCTGACCGTCCACTTGTCCTGTGTCTTCTTAATCAAGATATGCCTGCTGCCGTGTTTTCACAGAGTGGTGGCTAGGTTTCCCTAAAGGTTAAAGCCAGTTTTATTCTGAGATGCTGCCTGATAAAGATGCCTATGGGGAGCGAATAACCACGCTGTTTTCACACCTGATTGATAACTGATGGCCGAGCCTTCCACTAGTACAGGAAAGGGAAAAATTCTGAATTAAGTCTGAGTTTACTGAAGTGTGTAATTGCCCACACTGGAGATTAACGCCCTTTACCCTTTGATTGTTGTCTCACCTATGAAACTCGTTTCAGCTTCAATTCAGATTTTCAGTTTCACAAAAAGAGCTGTGCAAGCTGCCAACGTAACGCTTTAAATACAAGGCCTGGCATTCAGTTATTCTTCCCTTTTGATCACGCAATCCGTAGAAAGAACAAAGTGCTCCCGGCCCATGAAGCCTTTCCTGGCGGATCGACTCCCACGGGCGCACACCCGCGCGGGCACACATAGGTGTGCGCGCACACGCCCACCCGAACCCCCGGGCGCTTAGTCTGTGCATGTGTATCTCCCTCCGTGTGCCTTTTGATCTCCTATGCAAACGGCTGCTGCCACTGAGAGCCGAGCGCTGTACTGCTGAAGTTAATCATCACCTACTCCTCGGCTCCGGTGAATGAGCGGTGCCGGATTAACAACTTCTCCCGAGCGCTTCTCCTGGCACGGAGCCCGCTACCAGCGCTGCCTGCTTCGGGCCGCCCAGGTGAGCCCCGCCTGAGGAAAGGAAGCTCCCGCCTGCTGTAGCGGGGCTGTAGCCGCGACTCGCACCTGCCCGCGGGGGGAGCTGCGGCTGGCGGGGCGGGGGCAGCGCAGGGGCCGCGGCTGCAGCCCTTGCCTGCTCCCGGTCCCGTCACGGCGCCGGCGGCTGCAGAGGCGGGGCCGGGTGTCCGGCAGCCCGGCGGCGCTCTCCTCCGCTCCGCTCCCCGTCACCACCGCGGCTGGACTCACGAAGCCGGGTAACGGGGTGTCCCGTGCCGTACCGTCCCTTACCAGCTGCTCCTTCAGGGCGGAGAGGGTGGCTTCCAGACGGTGCTCCTTGCTGTGGGCGGACAGGGGCTGCTCTTCTCCGCCCGCCGCCGGCCGCTGCGGCATGGCCAGGGCAGCCCGCACCAGCTCCCGCTGCTTCTCCCGCAGCACCTGGAGCTCCTGGAGGCCGGCCAGGGCCGCCTGCAGCCTTTCTCCCACCCGGCCGCGATCCCAGCCTCCCGGCCGCGGGGCGCCCAGCAGCATCGTCAGCGCTGGGCCGCGGCTCCGGCCATGGCAGTGGGGCGGCGGGGAGGCGGCGGGGCTGCTCCCGCCCCGGGCCGTGCCTGCGGCGGGGTCTGACCGCCCCGCTCCGCCACTGGCACTCGAGCGAGTGAAGCAGAGCTGCAGCGGCTCCTGCGGTTTTGGAGAAGAGGTGGGGACAGGGGAGGGAGAGGGAGGGCGGGAGCGAAGGGAAGAGGCTGCGGCTCCAGGCAGTGCCGAGGCCACCTCTCGGGTGGATACGCGAGGAGAGCAGCCTGTGCCCGGCGCTCCCCCCGCCCCGCACAGGGGGCGGCTCCCGCCTGCCCCGTTCCTGCCCCTGCCCGGGGGACTGCTCTCGCCTCTTCCCCCGCCCCGGGGGTGAACAGGGGTCGGGTACCTGCCTTCTCCGAGCAGAGACAGGTCCTGGGGGGCCAGCAGGCAGGTCCGGGGGCAGAGCGCCAGTCCCGGCCGGCAGCGAACCCCAGGGATGCTGCGGAGATCGGAGCTGAGCCTAGCGTCGTGCTGCAGCCGCGTGCAAGTGGAAGCGATGCGAGGGTATGGTGCTGTGAGCTCCCAGGTATAACAATGCTTCCCTCACAAAAACGTGGCATTTGTAACTCCATCGCTTCTCCTCCTGGCTGGTGGTGCCCCCAGCTAGGCACAGCACTGGCACTCCTTATCTTGCTCTCCAGGAACCCGCCCAACTGGGATCTCACTGCACAAGTTTGCTGTCATGTACTGAATTGTTGATTCTCACTTTGGAAGCAAGGCAGAGTCCTGTCTTGAGGTCAAGGTGTGGCTCAGCCCTCTCCCCTGCCCCAAGGTAATATGAAGGGTTTAGGATCTGCTTTAAATGGGACGTGAAAACACAGCCATGGAAATTCAAGGCTACAGTGCTGTTGCTACCAGGTAATGTCAGCATTTAAAGCTCTCAAGACAGGCAGCTGCAGCTTCTTCAGAGGTAGCTGGTTAGCAGGCAGCAAAACCAGAATGTGTAGTCTGTAGTGATGCAGTGGGGGAGAGGAAGCCCTGATACCAAGAGCCTAATGAACACAGTGGAGATCATGCTACAGGAGACTTAATTTTTCTACTACCTGCACTGAACTAGGAAGCATTTGGATCCTACAGATCCCAGGAAAACTCTGTGCCACACTCCTGATTTACATCATTTCAAGAAAGGTGTATGATTCCTCATAAGGCAGTAAGCACATGCACAGCCTATCTGTCTGTGGTTATGTTCTGTTCACCCTGTGTCATATCTTTAAAAGCTGTCATACTTTAATTTGAATGTTACTTGACTTTGTGCTGGGATACAGGACTTTGGGGAGTGGGAACCAGTTGCTCTGTCATCTGTTCTTCAAGGAGCCTCTTCTCAACACCACGTGTGGGTGGCTATGCTCACCACTGAGCACTGTAGCCAGGCTAACTTTCCTTGTAGCAGTCCCTAGCTTTACAAATGTTAAAAGCAGTAGAGTCATGTCAAATCCAGCTCTTGCTGGGGGGAAGAGAGACAAATTATTCCCATGTTTGTTCACCAGGTGCCATGCAACACATTATTTGAGAGTCTCAGTAGAACCCAAGCTTTGCTTTCATAATGTCACTTTCAACAGTTTTTATGTATCTTGAAGATTTGAGAATGATGTTTACCTTGAAAAGTTGAACTATGTCAGAAGGGGTCCAGAGAGGCCCTGTTCTGACATGTTGTGCACAACTAATAACAGATGTCTCCATCTGCAGATGGAACAGGAATGACTGCTGTACAGTGCTTAGTTCAAGTATGTGAGATATGACTTGTATGACATCACCTAAGACATTTTGTTGTTTTTTTTTTTTTTTTTCGTTAATGAGTATACCTCTACTCTTCTTCCTTCCCCATTCATCTCACAGAACTTCCCTGTGCAGAGCAATACTTCAGTGTCAGGATGACTGAACTATTCATTTACAAGGTGGAAAGAAAAACTGAGTTCAACACCAAGATGCTCTTGAAGGTGCTGACAAAAGACAGCATGAAATTCTACCACCTCTCAGATGGAGTGTGGTGAAGAACCAAACAACCATCACTGTATGGCACGTGGCAAGAATCTTGCAAAATGCCGTTGCAGGTATGAGGAGTGAAGCGTTTTTGTAAATCACTTGGCTTGGCACTTGTTAAAACAGACATACAGTTCCTTATTTTATTCAAACCATGTTCTAACACGACCAAATACAAGTCACTGACAGAACTACCATTTAGTATATACTTGGTAGGAGAATTAGATATTATAAGGTCATATATTTTTTTTTCCCTCTCTTTCCCTTGAATGGAACTGTTATTCCTTGCTCTTTGTTTTTCCTCTTCTTTCATCATTTTATCTTTTTCTTAATGAATTCCCAAATGGGCTATATCACAGCAGTATCTTTATTCTAATCAGCTTCCTTATTATTCCCTCTGTTGTACTGATTACTTTCTTCCCCAGAACCCTTATGATGTCACTTAATCTTTTCAGATAACTCAACAAATATCTTGTGTTATCTGATTTCTGGGGGAAAGAATAAAAGGTGTGAATCGCACCCAAATTTAAAACCATGAGATTATGTGGAGGAGGGGTAGCAGTAAAAGTGAAATTTGCATGGTAGGGACTTAGAAAACTTCTGCTATTCTTAATGACTTACAGATAAGAATGTTCAATATTGATACTCTGTAAAGTTTCACTAGACTTTAAGAATTACTTAAAAAAAGTTAGCAGTCTATAGGTAACACCTTATTTTGCTGTCTAGCTTTAGGACACTGAATTCAAATGCTTAAACTTTGCTTGCACTTTTCAGGAGCCAAAAGGTTTGACTTTTCATTTATGTTACCTTTTTTCCATTGATTTCTAAAATATTGCTCTGGATTTATGCAAGAATTGGAATAAGATTTCTGTTTTCCACTTGCAGATCCTGAGGTAAATGAAATTTTGCAAAAAGCTGTAGTGAAGGAACAATATGGTTACAAAATCAGACAACAAAACAGTAGAAAATAAAACAATTTGTTTACATAATTGTTATTTTACATTCTGATTTGTATTATATAATTGTATTATATATTTGTATTATATTTGTATTATAATTTGTATTATATAATTGCACAGTGTTGTTCTATGGGTATGTTCCTCAATACAGGAACAGTGTGGCCAGCAGGACCAGGGAAGTGATTCTTCCCCTGTACTCAGCACTGGTGAGGCCACACCTGGAGTACTGTGTCCAGTTCTGGGCCCCTCAGTTCAGGAAGGACATTGAGGTGCTGGAGCAGGTCCAGAGAAGAGCAATGAGGCTGGTGAAGGGACTCGAGCACAAGTCCTATGAGGAGAGGCTGAGGGAGCTGGGGTTGTTCAGCCCGGAGAAGAGGAGGCTCAGGGGAGACCTCATCACTTTCTACAAATCCCTGAAAGGAGATTGTAGCCAGGTGGGCATCAGTCTTTTCTCCCAGGCAGCTATCAGTAAGACAAGAGGGCACGGTCTTAAGCTCTGCCAGCGGAGGTTTAGGTTGGACAACAGGAAGAAATTTTTTACGGAGAGAGTGATCAGCCATTGGAATGGGCTGCCCAGGCAGGTGGTGGATACTCTGTCCCTGGAGGTTCTTAAGATGAGACTGGATGTGGCACTTAGTGCCATGGTCTAGTAACCGCGGTGGTAGTGGATCAAGGGTTGGACTTGATGATCTCAGAGGTCTCTTCCAACCTACTTAATTTTATGATTCTATTCTATGATTTTATAAGTGTATAGAATGAAAGATACTACTCAATGCCCTCTGTCCTCGCTCTCCAGCCCATGCCTTATTTACTGCAGATCACTTAAATTGTGCACTACAGATAGAATTTTTTACTTTTTAAAACTAAGCATTCTAGCTATTAAGTGCCTTACAGTGTGAGTGAATGATGTCTTTACAACATCCCAAAAGGTATAAAGCTGGTTTTGTTTAATAAGGGAGGACCTGAGGCACTGAATTTTCTTTCAGACGTGCTTGTTCATTTTGGGTGCCCACTGGAGATGCCTTTGGCCTGATTTTTCTGTGTACTTACTATTATACAGTTAATATATATCCATTTTATTGTTCCAAGCAGAGTTCCCTTTAACTTCAGTTGTAGTTCTGAGCACTCAGCACTTTGGTAAATTGAATACTGGGTATTCTAATTTGAATCACTAGAAAAATGAGGAATACAATTAGTCCTCCTCATATGGAGCCAGCTTGGGTGTGCCTGCACCTGTGGTAGAGATGTGCCCTCAGAGCCTCATAAACTACCAGAAAGGAGGCAGGTGTTATTTACCCTCTTTGGCAGATGGAGATGTAAAAAGAGGTTAACTCTTTTACATAGAATCGAAGAGGAAATCTGTGGTAGCACTTGAAAGTGAAGCCAGATCATTCATGTGACCACAGAAATTACTTTACTCTCTATTTTTTGGATGCATATTAGCTAGTTTGTGTGAGACTATGTTAGGGGAAGGACAATATTTATTGATCTCCAGATGTGTTAAAAGAAAAGTAGTTGAATGTTTGCTTTGGATGAAGTCCAGAGTACACAAAATACTTTGGTATACCAGACAACTTCAAGACCTAATTGCAGTTTGCTTCCCACGTTTGCTTATGTTTTGTTGTGAAAAATAATTCACAGGGTGTTTTGGTAACATTAACTTGTGTAGGAACATGAAGTCTCCCTGCATAGGTTTCAGCCTGTATTTTATTTGGGTCTTTAGACTGTATTGATATCAGCATGTGTGGCAGTAGGTGAGAAAGGATCTCTTGACATGACAGAAGTACAGTGCATGCACCAGCATCCTTACTTTGCCAGCCAGCCACTCTGTCCTCTGTGTTGTCCTGTTGTTCTACTTTACAAGCCTTTCGCCATCGATCCTGCTGCGGATCTCATGCAGAGACACTGCCTAAGGCGGTCTTCTGAGCTGTTGACATCTGGTAGATGTTTAGAAGGTTAGTTGGAGGATGCAGTCACATGCGCATTGAGTCAAGTCTAACACAAGCCCGGAATTTTTTGGAAATGTTAAGTTCGACCATTAGGAACAACTAAAAGTGTACTAAACCCTTATGTTGCCTGCACAGAATAGTGTAGGTTCTGTGCTCGCACTGTTTGCCAGAGAATGCATAGTAGTGTGTGTGTGTCCCTCTGTGAGCTGACTCTAAGTAAATTGCCATCATCCAGGCATTTCGTCTAATTAGCAGAACAGCTGCCTTTGAAAACATTCTTCTTAAGATCTGATGTCTTGAGGATTATTTAATTAGAAAGAAGCAAATCACTGGTGGGAATGGGGTTTTGTAGAGTTCAGACAATTTATTTTGAATGGAAAAAAATTACTTTTTGAACTATAGCTTACATGGTAATGGATAGGTAAAAGGAAGAGGGAGCACAGCTCTCACAAATACAGCTTCTACAAACTCAGATCTGAGGTGATGGAATTCTTTTAGAAGGAGAAATCTTCTAAAAACATGACTAAAATCCTGTCTTCAGCTACCAGGGATTAAGAGATGTCCATCTGTTTTTGTGCTTGTTTCTGTTTGTTTTTCACGAGGTTGCAGGTTGTGCTGGGAGTGTCACAGGAGAATCAATGGTGCGGGTTGCAGGGGAGGGAGGAGGCTTTGATGAGGACTGTCACAAGCTTAGTATGAAAGTGCTTATTCTTGTCTCTCTCCAGTTTATGCCCTCCAACTGAAATCTTTGTAACTAAAAGT
The DNA here is from genome assembly GCF_025592945.1 of Manacus candei. Classification (NCBI taxonomy): domain Eukaryota; kingdom Metazoa; phylum Chordata; class Aves; order Passeriformes; family Pipridae; genus Manacus; species Manacus candei. The sequence continues at coordinate 858,712 of NW_026138129.1, read as the reverse complement.
CTGTATTTTGAATCATGTAAAAATATGTGCCTATCCATAAATCTGTGGATAGACAGGCAAACTGGGTAGTCACATGAACAAGTGTTGCACAGATGGGGACCTCAAGAAGCACAGAATATGCAGGAGTGGAGGGGACCAGAAATCCAGGTAGGCAGAAAGGGTGGCACACAGTAGCCAGAATGAGTCTGGGGACCAAAGTCCAAGACTTAAGCCAGAAAACAGTCAAGGGTATCAGTATTCAGAAAAAAAGGCAGATGTGGGAGCCTAATAGAAAATGGAAAGAAAAGTTATACAATTTGGTATGACTGTAAAAGCTTGCCTCCTAATTAGCAGGGAAAAAGTTGAAGCTCAAGGAAATAATTTGAACTGCAAGAGGTCTAAGTTTACAACAGATCATAACTAAAGGTGTCTGGGGGGGCACATGGGGTGTGTATGGTTGGCCTGGGGCCAGCACTTAGAGAGTCGCTACACGTGTTCAGGGACACAGAGTTAGTGTAAGGCTCTTTGGAAATAAAGGAAACATTCAATTTTGGGGTCCCTAAGAATGAGATGCCAAATGTTGATGCTACGTGCTTCTGCCATGTGATGCAGGAGTTCTAAAGGAAAGGGAGGCGTGGACCAGAAGGCTGTCCCACAGTGACAGAAGTAAGGCAGTTTTTGAAGAGGAGCTATCACTAACTTGCTGCCAAGAGGGCCAACAGTCTTATCCCATCACTTCAAAACCTCTTCTCTGTTATGATGGAAGGAACCAGGCTGGCTGCTTGGGGCAGGGCACAGGCAAAGAGGAAATGGAGGCATGGTCATTCTGCTGCCCCTGCGGGCTTGGCTTACTTTGTCCAGCCCTCCTCTAATGTGGCTTCTAGCCTTGCTCTGGATTGTGCTCACTTGGTGCTGATGGCCCTTTCCTGCCTCAGCTTCTGCTAAGAACAATGTGCAGGTGAATGCTTGCCTGAAATCAGGCACATAAAGCCAGGACACAGTCTGCCTTGTGCTGTTACATCAGAAGCCAAGGAGAATAATGGTTGTTTCTCCACATCAAGCGATACCTTCTTTTACACCTATTGGTCACACTCATTGTCATCCTGATGAAAATTCATGTTTCCTTCCACCAGTTGTAGCTTGTATTTTTTCCCCAGAAAACTTCACTTTCTTCCAGTCCTCCTGATTTCTGTTGGCTCTGCAGCAATATTTTTCTGCCCTCATTATAATTCATATTGTTTAACAAGTTCACATCACATGGAGATTTCATTATAATCTTGTTTAAAATCTTCTTCTTGATCATTAATGTTAAATGTGAATTCCATCAACATTACAATACAGTTGCAGACACTCCTCCCAGTTTGATTCTTGGTCTTCATTATTGCTTTCCTTTTACTTCATTCCCTTCAACAGCTTTTCAATATAGGTGATCATTTTTGCATATCCAAGCAGCCACCTTTTTCTGTTTTTGTGCCAGGTTATACTGGGTGACTTGTAATCGCTCATTCCTGGATCTGCTCTCATTCTTACCTAGGCAGTTATTTTCACTTGTGTACTTTTCTGCTAATATTGGAAATATTTTTGGATTTCACAATTATCCTCTAAAAATATTTTGAATGATAGTCTCTGTTGTTTGGTTGATTTAACCATTTATCATTTTCCTTGTAGTCCAAGAGATCATGATTTTCTTCTTTCGCTTGTCCAGCATTAATAAGGAATTAATCCATCAAAGCCTAAGTTACACCAATTGAAGAATTTTTGTTCCATTGCTTTGTTTCACATTGTACATTTCACATCAGATTCTTAACCTGCATTTACATGTGGATTTGTCTTTTCACCATTCTTTCTGCGTATGTCTGTGCGTGTGTGTAACACTTTATGATATTCCTGTTTTCAAAGTTCTACACTTCTCTGAAAAACAAAGCAAATCCTGGTGTGTGTGTGAGGTCTGAGCCTACTTCCTCAAAAAAGGAATGTGTTTTCAACAGAAACAGCTACATGCCAGCGTGTGGTTCCAAAGTATAAAGTATTCCTCCTGCCCTAATGCAGGATTCCACTGATTAACTTTGAGGCCTTATAAAGGAAGGGCACTATCTTTTTTTCTGGACAGATGTAACTTAAAGTTTAGTTAGTGAAAAAAACCCCAACCCTCCAACAGTTTTTTCCAATGAGAACAAAACACAATGCCAGAAAAAAGAGGGAGAAAAAAAGGTCCTTTCATGGTGCTGTATCGACTAGCTTAGTTAAGGATGGCAAAAATTTTCAGGACATAAGGTTAGAAAGCCCCAGGGCACCTATTCAGCAAGATGTGTAAACACTCACCTAACTCTAAATAGGTGAGTGGTCCCACTGAAGTCAAAAACACTGCTTCTATTCTCAAAGTTCAACATAGGCTTTAGTATCTTGCTAAAGTGAAGCCTAAAGACCCATTACTTTTAATCTTGCAAATACATCTGCAAATTCTGTGTCTGTGGAGCATTCAGAACTAAACATCTTTTGTTAAAAGTAGTTAGCTAAGGAAGGAAAGAGGAATTCCTCTTACAGTTTCACAGCATGCTGATTTAGCTGGTGTTCATATTTATTTGCATTGGAGATCTGTGCAGGTAGCGGGGGTTAGACTGCAATGCAGAGGATGGCATGGTAATATACTTTTATTGACTAACGGGCATTGAATGCATTCAGATAATGCACCCTTAACTTTCTGGATCCTCATAGGCCTGCTCTTTGGATCCTTTCGCTCAAAAACAGAAGAAAATCAAGTCAAAAACCTACTAGCTTGTAAGGACTGTGATTTTATTGTGCGTGCTTTAAAATGCATTCTCTTTTCTAGGAAGGATAGAGTGAGACTGATCCAGTTTTGACCACTGACCTGAATGGTTAGTGAGAGTGTTTTTGTGAGTTTTGTGAGCTAAGAAGGTTTATATGAGGGTGTATAAGAATCACACAGCACTGTGGTGACTGGGAAATGTTTTCACTTAAATGACTTGTTATAGGAAGTGCTGATGTGTGTATCCCCACAGATGCACATCAATGTCAGCAACATCTGAGATGGGAGAAGAAGCCTTATCAAATTCTTTTTTCTGATAATGTTAAATCCTTTTTCGTTCACTACAATGGATGTGTATGAAAACCCATACACTGTATCCTGTGTTTCAGTCATTGCTTTGCTTCTATGTATAAGAAAGAGCAGATATACGCAAAACATGCCTTGGGGAGTATGCTTTCCTGCTGAGTCTATGCTGAAAGAACTAATCACAGGGCTTCAGTTGTGTCTCTGTTTCCTAAAACTGGGGCCTGCCTGGGCCCCATAGCTAACTCAGTGAGAAAACCTTAGTAGAGATTGCTTCAGTATTATAAATTGACAAAATTTACTGTTGTACATCACACCACTGCAGTATTGCTAAATATGATGGTGAAGTTTTCTCATCAGTAAAGCCTTTGCTTTTTTATTGTCATGTCTAAAAAGAGCAGTGGCAAACTAAAATTTGTTTCTTTTTCACTTCTTTCTTTCCTGTAAAGGTTAACTACACTAGCTACTGAATAAAACTGAATTACTTTACAGACAATGATTCTTTGCTCTTAGGCATATAGCAGAAAAAGAGCTGTGCTGGCAGGAAGATGGTGCTTATTTTGTGACACTATATTTTCAGCATGTTAGGCAACACCAGCAGGTTTGCAAAACTCCATTTACCTATTGGTACCAACAGTTAGTGTTTTGTATGCTTTTCCATTTGCATGTTGGGTCTGCTGAATTCTTCATCCTCTTTGCAGCAGGGTGATGATCAGGCAGTTATAAGTCATTAGTGAGCTATGGAAAAACAAATGGAAAACTTAGAAACACGCTGAGACACTGACTGTGTGCTCAGCAATGGGATGGGCTAAAGCACATATTGCACATTCCAGGATGGGGAAGATGAGTGGGAGATGCATATCTGATCTCTAATTCCTCTGACACTGGGGCTGGGGAGTTTGTGCTTTGTTTAACATTTCTGTTCACAATTTTTTGTGTGAATAGGCTGTGAACAAACACACACATATATACATTATATATGGCCCGACTTTGCCATGTCACCCTGTCTAAAACTTATTCCTCTTCAGCACATTTGTCAGGTGCCTGTGAAGATTCCTTGGTTACATTCTTAATTGTAGTTTTTATTAGACTAGTCTGATTGCAAAGTACATAGCCATGTGAATACCTGGGAAAGATAGGAAACAGAAAATTGTAACAAGAATTTTTTATAAAATACTGGGTTCTTAAAATCACTTAGAGTGTTATAAGTTTATATAAGCAACCCATGCCCAAGTAACCCTTAATCATAATTTGATTGCAAAAAAACCCATACAGTTAATTGGGCATGAGTTGTTTTGGTATTGTGTGAAATACATACTGCTATGTTCTGTACATACTACCGTAGGTAATATCTCATCCCTCACCACAGGAGACTCATGTGGCCTCATTCTCTTTCCACATGTCTTTCTGATGTAAGAATGTGAGCACTCAAGGCCTTTCTTACTTGTCTTACTGTCCTTTTGGCTGCAGTGATACAAGGTATTCTTCCTATAAAATAAACATCTTGAGTCTGACCTCTTGCTGAATGTTCTTGTACTCAGCCTCAGACAGGGAGAGGTTGCTTGGATAGACAAGAGTAGAGGAGCTTATGGAATTGACAGAGGCCTATGACAAGAGTGTGCTGGGTTAAATTGTCATCAAGATTGAGACAGCAGAGAAATTCTCTAGTTCCTGGAGAGCACAGGTTATACTAGAGTGTATTTCAGTTATGGCACTACTAGAAAATTTCCTGTGGTAACGACTCTACTCCCTACATGTAAATTATCTGCCTACTAAAGTTATTAAGACAGGTCCACTTTGAGCATGCCTGAATCCAGCTTGAAAAATTAAGTTTGGTCTGAGCTTGACCTACTGGATGTAAAACAGTCTCCTGATGTGCTGGTTTGACCCTGTCTGAGTGCCACGTGCCCACCAAAGCCCTTCTTAAATATGTTATTACAGAGGTGTTAACTACAATCTCTAATATACTCAGCCTTCAGCAGTGATGTGTCTGTCTTGGAGGTTGGCATTGGCTGTGTCAAATATAGGAGAATCATAGAATCCGAGTTGGAAAAGACCTCCAAGATCAAGTCCAACCCTTGATCCAACACCGCCGTAGTTACTAGACCATGGCACTAAGTGCCACATCCAGTCTCATCTTAAAAACCTCCAGAGATGGTGAATTCACCACCTCCCTGGGCAGCCCATTCTAGTGTCTGATTACTCTCTCCGTAAAAAATTTCTTCCTGTTGTCCAACCTAAACCTCCGCTGGCAGAGCTTAAGTCCTACTGCTGGTTGCCTGGGAGCTTCAAGCTTCTCAGAGAAGCCACTCTATAGGCCACCCAGCCTCCAAAAGGTTGCCACATAAACCCAATACACCTGATAATAGGTTTTCTGGTCAACAGATATGCTGCCATTGGGAGTGGGTGCAGCACAACTGTGTGAATTGCTGCTTCTCTTGTTCCACTGGCTGTGGTAATTGTGCTTCGGTGTTGTGGGCATGTATTCTCTCAAGTACCAGTGGCAAAGGAATTTCAGAAGAGCATTTACTCCTCACATAGGGGCTTTTGTAATTGTTACATTGATAAAACACTGTAGGCCATGATGTGCTGGTACACAGTTACTGCGAAATATATTGGCGTGAGAACCAGAAAAATACAACACTGCCACTACCACAATTATGACTTTTAGGTCAGTGAGGGAGAGGCATTTCTAGATCTCAGTCAAAACTTTGCCTGACTGTCTGCCCCACTATATAAATTTAACCTGGAGCTTGGAGAAGGAGTTTGAAGTTACAGTGTCTCTTTGAAAGTGTTTCCACAGCTAGATATTTAAGAACAATTATTGAAAAAAAAATCAGTAACACTATCAGGAATCCAGAACGACCCGGAGAGAAACAGAGGAAATCTGAAGTCACTTAAGAGATTAAGTGAACCTCCAAAAATTATTCAGCTCAAGTTTGGATTTGGTAACTTGTCCTTCTCCTATCTGCACATTTGTTCTTCATCTCTCAGATCTGAGATTCTTCACTCTCAGGAGAGACTGCTGTATTTCTGTTCTCACTAACCATGGAAGCACTGCTGTTTTGGAGATCTGGAGCTAGCTGCTACATTAGTGCAGTATGTGTTTACAGATACCTTTTCAGGTCCTAGCAGGACTGTGTGAGTTTTCTTTGCGTTGGAGTCCCTGAGCTCCTTTGTGCCCTAGCACTGCTCTGGCACAGCCACTTTGTAATTGCAATGCTAGCTCATGGCCCCATGCCATGGCTTGAGCGTCCCCTGAGAGCATCGTGCAACCCTGCCCGAGAGACACCATAGTTCTCTCACATCCATGCCTTCTGCAGCAGCTTGAGTAAAGCAGAATCAGGTAGTATGGACTTTGTTCTTCCCTTTCACTGAGCTGAAATTATCCATGAGATTGTTTCCACTCCTGCTTCCCAGATTCCTCTTCCCTTCTGTATGTAGTTTTTCATTAGCTATTTCTCAACAGAGTAGATACGTGGCAGAAATCCTTACCCAGAATTTGCTTTGCAAAGGTGGAGAAGTTAGTGCCCAGACCCACGTTAGCAGCAAGGTAGATACTTTTTTCCATGTTCTTCTGACCTTAAGTGAGATACTAGTGTTTTTTTTTAAAATTTGGAAGGTATGCCAGAAGCCCTAAGATCAACTCTCTCCAAACACTAGGGTGGATCAAGTTCTTCATTCTCTCTTCCAAAACAGAGGCAGCTGCTATCCTCATTGCTACCATGAAGAACATCTGCTATCTGTTATCAAGAGTGTGAAACCTTAGCTAACAAATACCCTGCTGAATGTTTTTAATACCTGTAAAATAACATTGGTGCACCAGCTGGAGTAGAATTTAAGGACAAACACAGAAGCACTCGCAAGAAACTCCACATGTATGGACACCCAAAGAAATATTTCATCTTCACGGAACAGGATGTTTTAAATTAGATGCTCAAATCTCTTTTCCTGCAAGCAAATTCTTGTGAAAATACTGTAAAGCTGTTCCTAGAGAAAATTCAGAAAGCAAGATTTTGTATTTGCTAGTTGGCATATTCTGTTGCAGATCTATCCTGACTAGAAGACAGTAATCCAACCCTCTCAGGACATCAAATTAAGGTAGCAAAAGGAAGTCTTTGTCTTTTTAGTCTTCTGGAGGCAATGTTGAAATGAACAGCATTGTCTCTTCTCTCCACCATATAAGGTGAAATGCAGAGGAGATGGCAGGCTTTACTATCTACTGCTTTACTATCCTGTGATGGAGATTTGGGATATGTTTCTGTTTGTCCCTTGATGAATGTGGGAAAATGAGAAAAGTTGAGACTAAGGAGGGTGTGATGAGGGAGAAAATGCTCACTTTCTTTTCTCATAATGCTGAAGAGAATGAAGGTGAGACAAAAGATGTGCTTTGCTGTCTTGCAGGCTGAGAAGCAACTGTCTCAGACAAACCGTCAGAGCCTTCAAGAATACCATGTGAATCCTGCAGGAGGTTTTCAGGAGAACAATTGTGTTGTAAAATTAGCAATTCCTTTTTCCAGAATTCAGAGCAGCAGCTTGCCCCTTGTAATGGTGAAGGCGATGGTGACAGTCAAAAGTTGAAAGGTTTTGGTTTCCTGCCACTTCAGTTTGAAATGCCTCAGTTTGAAATGCTTTACTCCTACCTAAAGAACACTCCTCACCTGATGCTGATATCAGGTCAATATTTACACACCAGGCTGGACTTGGAACACTTTGGTAATTTTTGCAGCACTCTTGCATCCTTGGTGTTTGTGCTCAGGCTTGTCACTTTGTCTGTCTTAGTCATACTGGGAACCCTCTAAAACAGCACAGCCATGTGATATGACCCCAGAAACTTGTGCTCTGGATCCTCATCTCTGGAGGAGGAATAAGAAGTGTTGGTTTCTGGGCTAAGTTCTCCAATGAAGGTTGTAATTTCTGATGTATGAGCTCTCAGTCTGACAGTCCTGTGCTTCTCACTTGGTTCAAAGTGAATTTTGCATACATGGCTATCAGAGCTTATATCCACAACTCCTGTTCTTTTGGCTTTCTGCTGGTGTGTGTGTATGCAGCATGGTTTCTAGGACAGTATAATGCCTCTGCCATTGGAAAGCAGAACCTTTAATAACCTGTGGGGTTTTATAATCCTTTCTTTAATTTCCTTTTAAATTAATCCAGCCCTGTCTTGCTGTGACATATGAGGTGCTCTGCTTAAACAGACATAAATATGATTAGATTACAAGGTACTTCAAAGACGCCCCACCTTTGGCTGTTTATGAGCTGCTTAGAATTAGTGGAATGATGTGGCAATGGGCAAAAGTCTTATCCCAAGCAGTACTTTTGCCTTTGGCTGAAATTCCAGGATGCACCCAAACTCCGCAGCTGTTGTCTGCAATACAGTCATGTCAACAGGAACTCTGGGGACTTTTAAAATTTGTCCTGTTTTGACATGGCAGCTCTGCTCCTTGCAGTTTATGTATAAAATGCCATGATGCCCTAGCCTGGGAGGTTGGGAATGTAACAAACACCATAAGTGCAGTTAGACTGTGATCCTGCTGCCACAAGAAGTCAATATGTAGGGGTTTTTTTCCCTCAGGATTTCAGCATCTGCAGAATCCACCTGACAAATGTAGGAGTGCCTTGCCACTGCTATTACTTCCCCAGAGATTAAAGTTACTATCAGTCACCCCTGAGGGAGCTGCAACAAACTGATGAAATGCTTCACTGAGAACAATTCAATCAGGATAAAACTGCAAACTAACCAACCAACCAACCAAAAAGACTAAAGGAAGTAGAGCCTGTAAGAAACAGTGCAGCAACAGAGTGGTTAGTCAGTTAGCTTCAGATCCAACCCACCAGATATCTCATTTTTACTGCCTTACTAAAGCTCAGACACTGTACTCATCATTGCCTTTCGGCCCTCTCAGAGGCACTCCACAGCTGTGTTTCTTCATGGTTCTGCAGACCTTGGAAATTATTCCTTCCTGAAATGAAAGGAGGACGGGACTGAGTTTTTGCTCTATGGTGCCTGACTTGCTTTGCAGTGTTTGCTGTTGTGTCAGCACAGCCAGCAGCCGCAGAGGAACGTAATGGTGGAGGCCAGGGTGTACATACTGGAGAGGGCAGATGGGTAAGATGCAGTCTTGGAAGAGGTATCTCCTTGTTTTGAAACTGAGGTTACTGTTTGCAGATGGGAAGATGCTAGTTCATGCTTTGATCTGCTTTTGTATGGTCCAGAGTGACATCTAATGGCACAGCACCAGACTGCACCAGGTCTGGAGAGTGCTAAGTGGACAAAAAGCTGGAGTTGCCAACCATTTATCAAGTGACAGGACAAGGTAAATTCTGTCAGGAGCGAAAAACCAAATAGACTGTATTAAACTAAACTACAACACAATCTGTAGCCATAATTTGATATATATTACCTGAATAAAGCTGGAAAATTAAACAGTCTAAAGGTAGGTAATGGTAGAGTTAAGCTCCTTCTTAAAATGTAAAATATTTCACATGATATGTTAGGTTATGTTAGGTTAATCAGTAAGTTTAAATGATATTAAAGGAGGAAGTCAGAACAATGTTCCAAAAAGGATTCAATCCCAAATATTCTGAGTTTAATGTGATGTGCATCTTTCATATATAACTGCTTTTATTAAAAAATTACAGTATCCTACAAGATTGTTTTGCCAGAAATAACATACTCTAATAAAATATGTTCCATCAAATATTTTCCACCACTAGTGTGTTGGGGCATCATTTTTTTGAACTGTGCAAATTGTAGATCAGAAATCTGTCCAGTCCCTTTTAGGCACCCGTAAAGGCAATTTTGCACCATTAATTAATGTTGCAAAAAAATACTTTCTGTGTTGTGTTCAAGTGTAAGAGACCGGCATTTAAAATATGTAATACCAAATAATGGATAAAAATAGCAAGAAAAACTTTGGAGTTATTCAAGACAACTTTTTAGGAAAATAGCAGTTTCCCTGTTTACCTTAAGTTGATTGACTTTCATTTGTAGTAATGGACACTGAATGTTCTTCCATTTAAATTAGTTTCAGAATTTCCAAATTAAAAGGAAAAATCTAACTATTACATTTGTATACATATATGTGTGTGTGTTGGTGTATAAAATGCAGTTAGTAGGTTGTGCATAGTACACTTTAAGAGTGCCAATGTCTAAAATGCATTAGAGCACACACAGTTTTAAGGTAAGGTTTTCATCTCTGCTATGAATTCATAAAGTGAACCCACACCTACTTGCACTTAAGACATGTGAATTGGTTCTCACCTTGAGGCTGAGCAGCATGTGGTGAACCCAGGGAGAAAAGGACTTTGTTGTGTTTTATGTCTCTTCAGTCATGACCTGCTGATACCATGTTCCTCCTGTGATCCTTTAGATTTGCAAATTCATGATAAATATAATTTATCAGGGAAAATGGAATTTTTCCCTTTTAAAAAAGAGGTTTCTAAAAGGTGTATATACTATTTTTAAAGGATTATTTTCTTTATGGTTTTACATTAATAAATTGAGTTTCTAGTTACCTTTTGCCTAGAAGTCTTTATAGGGTGATAACATTATGATTATAGGGGGAAATATCATGCTTGTGATAGGGCAGAAGCAGTACAAGAAAAATCTTTTTTGCACCACACTAAGTTCAGTTGAGGAAGTTATTGCTACAGGATGCTGTGGAGACTAAAGTTCACATAGCTAGACAAAAGAAGATTAGGAAAAATCATGAAGAATTGGTCCACTGGTGGCTGTTAAATGTATTTGGAGTACATCCATCAGCTCAGGAACTCACAGCTGCTGATTGTTGAAGAATGGGTGGATAAACAAGGGAAACGAATACTCTCTGACTCTGCCCCATTACATATATTATTTCTCTTAGCATCAGTATTAGTTACTGTCAGAAATGTATTTCAGCTAGCTGCACTTTTGCTCTCTCCCCTATGGCTGTGCTAATGGCTGATTTTCATTACATGAAACTCCAGTAACAGCTTTCTCTTTTTTTTTTCCTCTTCCATCAGAAGCAACAAGCTGAACATAAGCTAGTGTTTCTTTTTGTTCTATCGACTGTATGAATTCAGGTTGGAAAAGCATTTGCTTATCTTAATAAGTGGGCTGTATTTTAAAGGTAAATTTGTTACTGTTGTGACCATGTCATCTTAACCTAATATCCAATATTTTAGATAGTTATTAAGCTGGCATATCTGGAAAAGGAATGGTTTTGATAGCCTAAAGCTTCTTTTTGCTGGTTATTGATTGTGCTCAGAAAAAGCTTTCAGCTGAACATCTCCAGCCTTCGGGCAAGGAGCCTTTCTCTCACAAAGTATTTGGTATCCAGCAGGTGGAGGTGACATTTTTAGACACTGGTCCTTTCTTTGGCTCTGAGGAAGGTGTTTAATTATATATCGTTTCACATCCAGGAAGTAGGCTGGGAATGCATGAACTGTTCTGTAGGCTCTTTGTGTAAAGACAAAGAATGTTATGTTTTCATTGTGCTGGCTTCTTAAAAGACTCTTTTCCATCTCAGAGGAAAAACCATACCTTATTTGGGGATAAAAGTTATTAGAAACAGGGCATCTTTTTTGAAGCTGAGGTAATTAAGTATTGGAACATTTTAAAACCAAAAGAAGATGACTTATTAAAGGGTTGGAAATAGTTTGGAGAAATCCTGAATAGACTGTGACCTGTTGGAGGTCAGTCTGACTGTGATAATAGTAGGGAGAAAGAAAGAAAAAGGAAAAAAGTGAGTTGGGATTCTGAGCAATTATAATCTCCAAGGAACAAGACAATACAATTATAATCAGTGTTTCTATAAAAACATCTAATCAGTGCTCTGTGTGATTAAAAAAAAAAGTGTGATTTGACTACTAAGATCTGTGGAAGACAGTAGATGGCGCAAAGATGTCAGGCAACCTCCTGGCTTTTCAGGTTCGGGTTAGGGTTAAGATTCCAGAAGGTTTTAGGGTAAGCATGCCAAGAGGAATAGTATCTGAATGTGTGGGAGGAAATTAAAGAATGCAGCCTATATGGGTACCACATATAGCAGCTTTAAAGTGAATTGTCTGCAAATGCTACTGCTAAAATTTTTTGATTACAGTGTTTTACAAACATTACACCCCCACCTACACCTTTGTAGCTTTTCCCAATGTGTTTATTTTTAGCTGTCGTGTCCTTCAAATTTGCACCTTTCCACTCCACCTTGAGAGAAAACAAAGCCCTCAGAACTTTCCAAAATAATTAATACATTGTCATGCAGTGCTCCCTCACACCTAGATTATAGGAGAGGCATGTTAAACTCCTTTCTTTCTGGTCTCCCTGATATCCTTATTCCAGGCTCTATACCTTGGCTAGTTATATTCTGTTTAGGGTGGGATAGTCTCTTTCTTCCCAGTAAAAGTTTCATTCTGAAGCTGGGAAACTTTACCCAACAAAAATTATGTGTGAATATTTTGGTGGAGGAAGTGAATTCTCATGAAAAGTGATGATGATGATGCAGCATCTCCTGACAAAACCTCCCCTACAGCTTTCAGAGCACTGTGGTATTCCCCTAATTTTGTGGGACATAGGAGTCAGCTCCTGCTATGGTCGTGGAACTGGGGGTAAGCAGAAGTCACACAGGATCTACTCATGTCTCAAGTACATGGAGCTGGTGAGTTTGCCAGCTATTATTAGCATCTCTGTAGCTCTCCACACAGCTGCTGCCATCTCACAGCCTTACACATATGTCAGTCTGAAGGACTCACCAGCCTCTCCAAATGATCTCTCACCACTGTGTGCCTGGGAGAAGAAAACAGCTGAAATGAAGAGTATTAAAAATTTTCTGCTCTAGGTCAAAACACACTCCCCAAATTTATCCTAGCTCTTCTTCATTCTCTGAAATCACTTAGCATCCTCTACTGTGTTTAAGGGGTTGGCAACAGCTCTGAGGTAGGAGACTTGCAGTGAAGAGCAAGGGAGTAGCAGGTGTACTATGTAAAGGGCTTTTCTGGGGTGCAGGAAGGAAGGTAGGAATGGGCAGATATGGCGAAAGTGACTGGTGGAAATCAGGAACAAAGCCATATCTATATATAAGGCTAGCTTGACAGGACAAGGAGGAGAGAAAAGCTTTGGTAAATTGCCTACTTTAGAAAGTCAAGAGTAGGCATTGCCTCTGGGATAGATAGAAGTGCTTCCAGAAAAGGCAACTACAGAGATTGTGGAGCACTCAAAATGGAACCAAAGTAGGGATCAGTTGTAAATATGGTTGTAGAGAACTGAAGAGGCAGGTTTACTGCAGAGGAAGATGAGATCTTGGCAGTTAATAGTAGTTATGGAAGGATGACTAGGCGTGCTAGGGATGTTGCTTGCACACAGAACAGTGGGTGCCTTTTAAGGTGGTGGCACCTTAAAAAGAGAGAACCAAGGAGAGGCCGGGCATTACAAAGACTGTAGCTGCGAGTAAGAAAATGAGCTTCAAGGATATCGAATACCCTGGGCTGCAGACAGGCGTGGAAAGGAGAAGGGCTTGAAGAAGCAGGTGTCTGGGTAGTACTTTGACAGAGGAGCTAAAACTGTCAAGCTATCAGAGAATGTTTGTTGAAACAAATTTAATTTAAAAACCAACCACTTTTCCAATAGAAACGTTTTCTAGTAATGTATTGGTTTCAACAAGCTTCTGGTAAGATGCAGGTAGTTTCTTTCTAGCCCACCTGGAGGAAAACTTGTGGCTGTTGGACAGCTCTGCTACCCAGATGTTTCCAGAGCTTTTAGGCTTCCTGTTATATTCATAATATGCCATAGTTTGATTCCAGCCTCATTTACATTGAGCGAAGGAGGTCTCTGGAGAGAAACTGCAAGTAGTTCTAACCCAAGCTAGGGCATCCATCTGATAGTGTGGTGTTGTGCAGAGACAACAGACTGTGGCCCAAGGCATTAGTACAGGGTCATATCTGAGGTGATAAATTCACCCTTTGGTTCTCCTGGTTGCACAACTGGCTGGGGAGTCACTGGACCCTGCTCCATTAAGTGGGATAGATATCTTCCTCAGCATTTGCTGACATCTCCTTGGCCACATGGCCACATGGCCACATGGCCACATGCAAACAGTGCAATGGTACAATGTGCCATTGCCAACACTTCTGATACAAGGGTAAAAATCACATTAATTTGTTGCACGTCATCAAAACTATTCACATTTTATTAATTAGTGTTATCTTTATAAACATGTAATACAAGCTTTCTATGTAATTACTGAGAAACAAATAACCTAACTGCCTCCTTATATCTCTGCTTGCACAGATTTACATAGCCATAGGGAAAAAAAAGGCCAACAAGAAGTTCATTGACACGTGGTCAAGGTTATAACTTTCCCTGCTAATCTGTCCCCAGAGAAGCTGATATTCTCCTTCCAGAGAGTTTTGTACCCTGCTGTGATAAGCAGCCAGAAATTTTTAAAGCTCTTAAATCCTTTGAAGTCAGGAATGATGATGAGTTATTAGCAGAATATCCTAAATCTGGTGAATAATTTTTCTCAACTTCAAGTGAAAGTATTATAAGATGATCAGGAAGTATTTTAAATGAAATTGAATGGAAAGGAGTGAAATAAAAATGAAATTAAGTGAAATTAAAAAAAAATCTTAATCTACTGCTAAGTGACCACTAATAAGAAGTAAGTGCATTGAACTTGTGTATGTGTGTTTGGATAATATATTTACTTTGATTCATAATTAAGAGATTGGAAATTAAAAAATAAGCAATAGAAAGTTACTGTGCCCAAAGCAGTCTTAGACTGGCCTCCATACCTTCATAGTATGGGTGGTACTCAGTAACTTCTTCAAAAGTTAGTATGGCCCAAATCCACCTCCACTGAAGGGGAAGAGCTTTGGGGTTGGAAGGGGTATGGGAAGCATGACCATCGAAGAGTTCAATTCTTCTTTTCCACTACACCCATCACATGCCAGGGCTATGTCAGGAAGAGTTTTCACTGGCTGCTGAACCTGTTCATCTTTCCTTCATGTCAGATTCCTGGGCAGGGAGAGCTGGAACAGTGATGGACTGGGTCAAGTAACATTGCTGTGAGGTGCAAATGGAAGACACTGAGATGTCATCACTACGCTTGAAACAGTTATTTCCCCGTGGTTTGTGTGAGAGATCCGTACTGAGATTTTATTATTAATTAGTGGTTGGGGTGAATAAGTTTATCTGCAAAATGTAGATCCAGATGAGAAATATAGAAGCTTCTTCAGCACATTTCTTTCAATAAAGGATTTTACTTTCAGTTGTAATTTTTTTCATTGCAATTGCATGGTTTTGTTTTAAACAGAGCTTGCACTTTGTTTTTCTGAAGCATTTAGAAGGAAATGTGAGTAATGTAGCTGCTTATAACCAATAGTTTTCTGTATGCTGTACTTGAAAACTGAGAAGCAGACAGAATTACATGCACTTTAATTACAAGTACATCCATCCTCAGGTAATGTTAATGCTGCCTCTCAAGCGCTGATATAGAACTGCCAAATAAGGGAGGAGAGTAACTAAAGTCCAGTGCAGTGAAGTCCAGAAATAGATCTTGAAAACTGCACTTTGGTGAAATCAAGTTAAAAGTAGTCAACCACTGCTGGTAGTTCAGTTCAAAGTGAATTGTTTTAACACAAGAAACTGGATAAAATGTCACATTCTCCCAGTGTAGTCAAACCAGATAATTAATTGTTTCTTTTGGACTTAAATCTGTATTTTGGGTACTGATGGAACTAGATTAATTGTGAAAATGCTTTCTGCAGAAGATGGGTAGATAGCAGGGAGTCTTCACAGAAATAAATAGACTTGCTAGGAACAAGGGACTATAAAGCATACCCAAAGCAGTGGAAAGTTTGAGATGAAACTGAGGGCAAGGCAGTGCTAAATGCAGGCAGGGAGATGATTTTCATTGAATGGCAGAGTTATCTTGCCTATGTACCCTTGCTTGCAGACCCACTACTGAATTTAGTACTGTGGACTTAAAAGCTTAATCTCCATGGATGTGGGGTCATCTACCCTGTCCTTCATTGCACCCCTTGATCTACTCCAGGTGTATACTTGAAGAATTTCCTAGCATTTCTCTCCTCATTGATCACTGCTGCTGGTTGAAAAAGGGTGTTGATTAAGAACTCTTATTGCTCATTTATTGAATACAATTCAGTAGTAATTATGAATGAGAGGCCAGAATTCTCCCCCTTAAAAGCAGTTGTTAGGACAAGTGCATGGAAGTGTAGAAGACAGCAATTTGGTTTCAGAATGGTTGTGTCACTGAAGAGCATTTTTCACATCTTGAAATACTTGTAGAAATGGAGTCTTGAGATTTCATGAAACAAAGGCAAGTTTTCAAATATTACTGCTTGCTTAATGCAAATTTAAAATCAATATTAAACACTAACTTGCACAGATTTTTAGGTAACAGCACAAACATTAATGATCCTCTTTCTCCTTAAGAAAACAAAATCAAGATGTCAGGTGTTAACAATTGTCAAAATATGGATTATCCAGTGTGACATAAAACTGGAAGAGCAATGAGTTCTAAAACAAAACACAGAGAAAGGTAGTATAATGCTGTGATTAAGAACCTGTACACCTAAGGGGTTTAAGAAAGGAACAGGTGAATCCAATATGAAAAATAATATAAAGTAACTCTCATTGTACAACATTTGCACAAGTAGTGAAAATTATGTTGTCCATAAAATGGAAGATACACATTTCTTGGATTTTTTACAGGAGTTTTTCACTGTCTTTCTTTGGGCTTTTCAAAAATCTTTCTTTTGGGGTCTGACATCTAAAAACTTAAGTTGTCAGCAGGAGAAGGGCTGTTCTTTGGGTCTCAGCTTCTTGGCATGATAGCTGAGTGTCTT
The DNA here is from genome assembly GCF_025592945.1 of Manacus candei. Classification (NCBI taxonomy): domain Eukaryota; kingdom Metazoa; phylum Chordata; class Aves; order Passeriformes; family Pipridae; genus Manacus; species Manacus candei. Next base: position 841,824 of record NW_026138129.1, on the reverse strand, counting down.
TCAAAATGAGCAGTAAATGAGGTAACTAATAACAGTTGGTTTAGGGTTTTTCGCATTACCATATGGAGAGGAAATGTTTGGGTGTGTGCTGATTATAAAGAAAATCCGTCTGCTAAACAGCACAATGCACATCTGAACATCAAAATAACAGCCCCCAGATATTTGGCTGGTGTCCATATGTGAAATTAAAAAAGCAAAATAAAACCTAGCTTTGTATTCCAGGCTTAAATACAATGAGAGCTCCAAAATATAAAGGATGGGAATGGGGGGTTGATGCAATTGTAATAGTCAGCCTTAGAGCTGTCTGTTTGACAGCTTGTACCATAATTTTCATGTGACACCATGGGAAAGTGAACACGTCACTGTGTTAATTTTTGGCTTGATTGTTTTTGAAAATAATTATTCTTGCATTTGAAGGTCCTGCTCATCAAGAGTTTCAAAACATTGCATCTGAACCTGCTTGAAGGTTAAGCAAGACTTGTCCTGAGGGGGAAAAACCAGAAACAGTTCTTCACTGGAGGCAGCAGCAGCAGATACAGAAATGTAATGTTAGCCAGAGCACTGTGTCATCGTGGTGCAAGAAATTCAGAAAAATGGAGAACACTAAATAGAAATAATAATGCAAAAATTGGTAACTTTAATAGATGACATTGTCCTTGAAGGCATTCTACACTTAACAAAAGAGCCAGCTTATATTTGAAATAGTCTGCAGAGTCATGTCCTCCTTTATTACACAGAGCCATCACTGTCAATAATGCAAAATTCAGCCTCCCTCTGTGCTTAGTACAGTGTGAAAAGTTCACTCATAGGAAGTTCATTAATTCCAAAGAAGGGCAAGTGCTCTCGTGAGCTTACTTATTACAGTTCTGCACAGCAGGAAGAGGCTTCTTCTCAGCAGATGAAAGCATTATTGCAAAGACTCAAAATCTGCTCCAGTGTTGTCCACATTTGTTTTTCCTTCTTTTGTTGTTTTCTTCTAATTCATCAATCTTTCAAACTTTGCAGCTACTTTTGAAACAGATGGGATTATACTCTCTGGGTAGCAACAGTCAAGATTATTCTTCTTTCCACCATTTTTATACTTCTTTCATAGTTTCTCATTTTTTTTATAATGCATTTATATAGAAAAATTGACAGATATTTTTCTTTTTCCTGTGGAGACCCTTTAAAAAGTTTAGCACAAGGTGGTGCAGTTGCTCAATGGTGTTTTTCTAAAGCCATTTCTTACCTATTTCATTGCACTTTCCAAATATCATGGGACATACCTGCAACAGATGCAAAGAAAAACAAAGAGGTGGCAGGTGAAAAATGAAATATGATGAAGAAAAAATGGATTATTCATAACTTGAACTGGGAAACTCAGGTAAGTCCCACATTATTACAAGCATTCTGCCTTTCTTTGAACCTCCTCACCCACTATACCACCAAGAGCAAGAGCTGCTTCAGCACTCCTTGAGCACAAATGAAAGCAACTGTGCCCCTTTGCCAGCCCTGAGACAGGCTGGTAGTGGTGGCTGAAAGCTCTTCAGCTGGAGAGATGCTCTTGAGTGGGTAATGGCTATTCTGTTCCATAAGTGTGCCAAGAGACATTGGTACTTCAGGGAGGCAATTCATGACTCATTTTAGTTGTCTGTTTAGGATGAGAAGAATGATGCCCTGACAGCGATTACATCTCTTCACTGACTGTAATGGAGTCCTTGGGGAACTAACTCACATACAGAGCTGTGGCCGCGCTGCAGCTATTCGTAAGGACATCAGCTGAAATGCCTTGCTTTTTAAAGCCAGAATAAAAAGCAACTTATACAGTACAGAGAAAGCCTCAAGTTTCATGGGTCCAACTCACTATGGAGGGAAAACTTGCGCTTCTGTGGCAGCTCTGGCCATTTATTCATAGACTGCCAGATACAACAGTATTAATGAATTGATAATTCCCACAGATCAACATAGCCATTTTTGCTGATAGCAAAATCTTTATTAAGAAGTTGTTTCACTGCTCCTGTTCCATTTCTTCCTTCCTGCAGTCACCAGTCTTGGTGTTTGTTCTGTAGTATCTGTGGTTTCCCAAAGTGATCTTGAAAGCTCACCATCTCTGTCTCCATTGCTACTCTCAGCTATTCTCTTCCTTACTTCAGTTCTTGAGTTCAGTTTCACAGATGCAGTTATTCTCTGCACCCTCTTAACTCTCAAGACAAATCCAGGCTGCTACAGAGGGATTATCTTTTCCCACTTCCAACTTAGATGACACCAGAAAATTAAAAAAAAGCAAGGCAGCCATTCATTTAATTATTGGAAGAAAGAGGAGACTGAAGTTTCTCTGGATGTCCAAAACCCCTCTTTTGTTTTCTGAAGAAGTTGGGTTACAATGGGATAAGCTTTGAAAGTTCCTGAGAGGCACATGAGAAATTTTATGAGAGCTGTGCTGGCTACTCTGTGATTTCCAGTGGAGCAAACGAACACTCTGAGAGCAACACGCTTCTGAGTTGCAGTCTGGTTAATATCTTGGAGCTTCTGTTTGCACAGTTAGGAAAGCAGGGAATAAAATAAGAACATTCAAACTACTGGAAAATGTTTTGGGAAGTCTAACTGAATTTCCCATAACTCTGTTAAATATATTTCCAACATCAAGCTTGTCCAAAGACCAAGAAAAAATATGTTCAACACCAGTAATTTGCATTGTATCACCTATTATTTTTCAGAACCAGATTCTGGGCATAAAAAAAATTACTTTTTTTTTTCTTCTAGATCTAAGTAACAGGAAAGGGTGTTCAAATAATTGTTGAAAATAGTAAATTCTGGTCTTGGGAAAAATGCCAAGAAAAGTCATGGAGAATGAGAATGTTCTCTCTTCTGCAAAGACACATTAGCAAAGATACAAAGGACAGCAGGTAGATTTGCCTCTCAGAATACAAGATTCATGTAAAGTGTCATCTGTAATCTGCTTTTCTATTTTAGGTATCAGCAGTACAGCTGATGAGAACTTTTCTCATGAAACAAAGTGTGATCAGAAAATATTCTGAAAGGCTCTGGAACAGTTTTATAAGAATACTATTTCCTCCGTATCTTTACATACAAATTCACTAATACTATGTCATTAGTTTTATTCTGAATTCTTTCTGTATTCCAAACTGGGTTCTCAGAAATTATATGTATATACATTCTATATTTTCTATAAACATTAAGTAATTCTGCAGTGCCCCATGCCAATAAGACTACATAAGCATCAAGGTAGTGTTCATCCTGTGATATTTCAAGTATGCTTTATATGTATCAAATAGTGAAGATCTGATCTGGGAAATATCTGTCCTTGGCGATATTCGAAAGCCGTCTGTGCACAGTCTGGCTCAACCTGGTGCCAAAGTCACCAAAGGTAACTGCTTTGGCAGTGGAATTGGAGTAAATGATCTCCATGGTCCTTCTCCAACCTCAGGCATGCTGTGTTTCTGTGATACAATGTGGGCAAAGCTGGCTAAACAAAATCTCTATTGAATAGGCTCAAATATCTGTCATAAAAAAAAAACGGGCTGGATCACTGCTTCCAAATTGCTGCTACTTGGCTATTTCAGCAGCTGAACTGTTGAAAAAAGGTTTCCTTTTTCATGGTAAGAACCAAGTATGTGACAGGAGGTTTTACTTCTGATTGGATTGCAACTCTGCCCAACATTATCAGGAGACGGGACTCAGCTCTTCTGCTCCTTACTGCTCTCATGCTCTGTAGTAATCTGGGCTTTTATGCAGGATCCTGTGTTGAATGACAAATATCAAAGTCAAATTTCTGCTCCTTACCCCAGTGATGAACTTCAGCTCAGCTACCTATGCAAATAAGTCAACAGTGGGCTGGTGGTAGCTGTAGTTTCCATTCTGCTAAATTTATGTCCTTTATATAATAAGTAATGATAACATTTTATGTAGAGGAAAATTTTTATGTTATTTTACTGTTAAGCATGGAGAAGAAAATAAAACTGGATAAAATCCACGTGATTTATACTATGCTTATTAAAGCTCTAACTAGGGTAAGGCTTGAAAATTTTTGTTATCTTAATCTTTTGAACATGCAGAAGAAAACAAACTGGATAAAACTCATATAAATTATACCGTGCCTATTAAAATTCTAACTAAGGCAAGGCTTCAGTCATGACTTCAGTAATTAAGTACTAATCATAGTAGCCATAAAAAGGAGAGAAGAAAACCATTTTTTCACATACTTAAAAATGGCAAGATCATTTTTGCTCAAATTCTCATAAAAATATAGCCTTTGGCAAAAAGTCAAATTCTTAGTCTTAAAGGCTTTGGAATGATTGACAGAATTGACATGATCCATTCTTCATAAAGTAATATGAAACAGTACTTACAGACCCTACAAGTACATCCACCTAGAGCAGGCTAAACCCCTCTATTTTTAAGTATAATTGTCAGCTAAGCAAACAGAACAGTGAAATAAAAGCCCGAAAACTGATCCTTTCACCAACTGTAATCTGAGAATGAGATTAATTGTGTCCTTTAAACAAACATTGCATAATATAACATATATTGAAGCTCAAGCCATATTTTAGATCAGATATTTTATTTATGCATTACAGGATAAATATTGATTCTGGCTAGACTCCTGTGACATGAGGCCAAGTTAAAATGAGTCTTTAAGGAATATGGGACCCTAATATCAGTTGTAGAATGGAGTAAAGTAGCATTTAGCCATGTGTCCTAGGTACAAGTGTGGACAACAGAATATCCAGCATATAATAATAATTCCTCAATATTGCTTCCCAGTCTCCAACAACATGTCACCTAAAGGCAGCTTGAATCTTGAAGTCCTTGTATTTAACAGCCCTCTGAGAATTTCTCTTCCATAAGGTTGTTGGTGCCCTTTGAAATCTTGGCTTTCAGTAACACAGTGTCCTGCGGCAGGGTTTTCTTTAATTGGTTACATACTTCTATGATGAATCGAGCTATGGCTACTCTTACTTCTAGCACAGAAGCTCTTCATTTATGTAATACTTGAAATTATAAAATTCTAGTCTAGATTGTAGCTCACCATTTAAAACACTTACATATGGATCATTACCTCTTAGAATAAAATATTGCTGATACACTTACCCCATCCTTGTGTATCAGACCTGCTATCACCTTTCCATTGCCTAAAATGACAATAAAATATTGTCTAGTTCATAGGATGGTTTGGGTTAGAAGGGACCTTTAAAGATCATCTAATTCAACTCCCACGTTCTTCAAGCTGATCATACTTTTTAGGGAAAAGCAGATGCCTGAAAAAGCACAGTGAACACTTTTCTTAGAACCTGTTGCTCTGCTGCCTTTATCACACCGAGCCCATTGATCTGACCCTCAGTGACACTGCAATGAGTGTCCAGTCTGTCAGCCATCAAATCTCTTTTCAGTGCCCTGTCATCATGATGATATTCCTGCTGCCTTCCCCCTTCTTCTGGACCCTCTATACCTTGATCTACATACCCAGGTCAAAGCTCTGGTGTTGCTGAAGTAAACTGAAAATGGACCGTCACAGATAGTCTTGCACTGTTTCCCAAATTTGTGTGTTCTAAATCTCCTCCCTCAGATTATTTGAAAAACAAACAAAACAAAACCACATTCTTTTGTGAATGTTGTCGTACTCATTTATAGGCCAAGTATAAAGCCTAATTTCTCTTAATTATCTCATGTCCAATGAACATATGCCAGAGGCCAGGTTAACAATGATGAAATTGGAATAAGTACCTGATGATATATGTTGCATGTTAGCTGTCCTTTGAGTCATCATTAAAAACAGATAGATTCCTTTATATTTCCTCTGGAGTCTATGGATTTCTCAGTGAGGTCAGTGAGACAGTTTGAGTCACTCAGTCAGAGTGACTGAGCTGCAGCTCATTTGGATCTTTTTTTCTGTGAAGGGCTGTAAAGGGCTGTTCTTTACCTTACCTGGGAAGGCCCTTTTAATTAAGAAGCACTCACGGATACAAATAATCCATAAATAAGTAACCTGTGTCTTCCTCTGCTGCCCATGATTATTACACATCAACATGGAATTTTGGAAAGCAAAAGAGAAGAGAAAGGAATAGAAAAGTCTAAACCTGACTAAGCTGATGTGTTGGAAAAATCAGTGATTGCTGCTGACAGACTGGAACATAAAGACCTGTTTTTTACTTACAAGGAGACTGCCTACCCCACTACTCCTTGCACTCTTGAAGTATTTAAAGCTATGATGTCCTCTGAAGCCAGAAGAGATGATGTTATCCTAGCAAGCTTTCCTAAATCAGGTATGTTTTTCTTGCTGCACAAAGAGAGTTGCCATAATAATGCTGATAATCAGAACATATATATCAATAGCAATAATAATGACAGTAACAGTAACAATAATAATAGTAATTACTACTACTAATGTCATTATGATGTTTCATTTGCAACTATGAAGTATTTATTTCAGGTTTTATTTGAGATGAATGAGAAAGGACAATGGCCTTCTTATTTGAAAATTAAAAAAGATCCTACCATAAACTTTGTCATAAAGCTGTCTAATTTCTTTTCATGTGCAATACTGTATGTTGTAGACTTCTCCCTTCCAATAAACTATATCCTATGTAGAGGGATGTGAATAATGTTTCCTGAGAAAGTAAAAAAAAAATTCTTTGCATTAACCTTACAGTGTCAATAAGGGTTCTTTTTAAGTGATGTTAGCTATTGGAGGAAGCTTTTTGAGGGAAAGTATAGTTTGGAAATGGAGAAAGTGTACAAGGAACGGTTAATAGCAAGCACTCCACATTAAAATATGTGTTGCAAATCCTGAGAGATAAAAGAGAGCTGTTAAAGCAATCATTTCTTGAACTCTAATCATGAATGCAGTTGCACAATACACAGGACAAAAGTCGGTGCTCCAGATAAGTGTTGTAATATTTGGACTACAGCTGCCTGTTTAGTGGCTGCAGTGTATGTCAGGTGTTAATGCTAAATGTAAGACCTTTGACATACTGAGTTAATTTACTGAACAGTATTATAATTGATCACATACAGAGGAATCTAATAGCTGTGCTTCATGCTATGCCTTCTTAATGGAAGAATATATTTCCCGTTTTATTATTGAATTCCTCAGACTTTTTAGAGTAGTGAAGTGTATTATATACCTAGAGACCTTTCTAAAGACTAAATTCAGGTCACTTCTTGGCTTGTTGGCAAAAAGTTTCTGCCGTAGTTAGGTTTTCATCCAATTACATTTCAAATAAATGGAAATTTTTCATTGACTTAATTGAAATCTGAATTAAATATGCATTAAACACTACTAAGAAAGAAGCTCATGACACATTAGTAGCTCAATCTGTTTCAAGTATAGTTATCTTTTTGAAGACAGAATATCAGCATCTGTCTCCATAGCTTTGGGTAATCCTGATGCATATCTACTTACAAGGGTTGCTTTGTTAATTCTCTGCCAGGCTTTATGCTTCTTTGCAAGTCTGCATCAAACAAAATCTGAATCATATAAACATGTATCATGGCTACTTGAGCTTCCTGATTTATTATTTTAGCCTAATAAAAATGGTTGTCATAAGGCAAACAGATGATGTTTATATGTGTCATTCCTAGATGCTGCTTTTGTTGTTGGTTTCGTCACTATACAGTAAAGCTACAGTTTAGAGCTGCCTTTGCCTTTGTTTCATGGATTTCTAACACGCCTCCCGACCTGTCTTGCTCTGAGATTCATTCCTGCTCACAGAAGCAGGAGGTGGACCCTTAACCATAATTTCACTGTTGACATCACTCAGTGGTGTCATTTAGTCACCTACAGGTAACAGCTTTTTTGATGAGAATATTTGGGATCATCAGTGTTAGCTCTATGCATGAAGACACTACTGCAAGGAACAGACATTTACCTGGCTGGCATGAATGTGGAAAAGTGATGGGTAGATGTTCCTGCCCTGGACTTGAGTCTTGGCTACTTTTTCCCTCCACTCAGGTCTGCTCTGAAGTCAAAAGTGAAGCACTGGTCCCAAACTTTGAGACTTTCCCCTGAATGCTGATGGGAGCTCAAGGCAATTCACTATGCTGCGTGTATGGTAGTTAGAAATTTTCTGTGGGAGGGATATGTCTTTGCTCTGACTATGGAAGTCTACTGAGGTCTGTTCAGGGCCTTAGCCTCTTGGGCTTTTATAGAAGCTCAGAAGAAACTTCCCAGCTAACCTTTAGCTACTCTTTGACAAGCACACCCTGCCTGACCACAAAAGGAGTTGTAACAGCCGCTTGTACCATGAGGTCAGTGTGATGACCTAAAGGACGCCTCTGTCTTCACCAGAGTCTATGTGCATGCCTTCCCTGGGGAGTGAAGGACCATCTCTGCAGCCTTATGCACCTGACAGAACTCAGCATGTACAAAGCTCGTGCAGTGACTGAGCAGCAACATTTCCCTCCAGACCAGGATTAAAGACTCTCAGACAGATTTTTTCCCCTGCTACTGGCGGCTACAGATAAAGATAGGACACAACTCTGAGCCTGAATATAGGAAGTGGTCCCAGGAATGCTTTTGTCCTACCTGTTCCCTCCAGACTAGAAGAGAGGGCTTCCAAGAAATCTGCAAGGCACTTATGCAAATATTCTTCTTCAACAGTTAGTTCCCCACATAGCAGATGACAGCTTTTGCTACCTGCTCTTTGCATGTGTTGCATTAACATTTCTTTATATAGTTCACAAATCAATTAAATATTCAATACTCATAAAAATATATATGCTTATTAATCTGAGAGTGTTTTAATATATAAAATCTATTGTCTCTCATCGAGGCATTTCCTCAGAGCCGCTCTTTATCCCTCTCTTCAAAGTTATGTTTTTCATTTCTCCCTCACCCTGCAATTCTCCAAGCTGGTAGTATTCAGGTCTGGGGAAAATGATATTTTTTTGCATTTCTACCACTTTTCTTTCATAACTTGCTTTTGTTTGGTATGTATTACCTTAACTAGAGATCACTCTACTCTTATCCGAGCCTACAGCTACTAAAGGTTAGTGAGAACCCAGCTTGGAAGAAAGGTAAGTGTGGGGGTTAAGACCTAATGAGTGAAACAACAGTTTCCCATGATATGATCTGGTCTGTGTATAATAAAACCTTCACTGAGGAGTTGTACTATTTAACCTGAACTTTATATGATTTAGTAATCATACTTATTTGGAGTCTCTTACAAAGAATATCTACTCATAACCTTAAGCCTTAAGTATGTCATCAATTCATTGAGGAATACGGTGATCCAGCAAAGCTAGTCCTGGTGTCCTCTGGTCAGTGACCACTCCTTCCTACAGCCATGAAGGATCCTAGTTACCAAGCACCTCTTGCTGCTGGTCACAAGACAGAGATTAAGTGTGAGAACATCACTGGAATTAATGAGGAGTGAAAAATATTATACTAACTTGGCACTCTACACTAACAGGGGCCTTTTTGTTGTCTTGTTGTACTGCCTTCTAGATCCTGGTAATTCTGATAAAGTCAGCAGTTACAGCTGTTATAAAATTGCTATATAAAATGGGAAACACAGGTTTCAAGCCATATGGTGAGACAGATTTGAAACTGGACTGGCCTCAGGTGTCTGTGCTATCTTACCATCATGGAGGACTCCTCCATCACTGGCTGAAGGAGAAAGGCCTGGTGGACTGAACTTCAAAAGCAGTTCCTGGATGGTATCCCTGGTACATCAAGGAAAATTAACATCAGTTTAAGAATACTTTAAAATGGAATGGTAAAAGCTGAGGGTATTTAGGACTTTTGTCATTAACTATTTGTATTTACTCCTCAAAGGCAGCAGCTGTGGAGTTCCTGTGATGCAGAACAGCCATAACTATTGGCAGAGAATTACTTAAATGAGATAAATTGCTCACTTAAAGTAAAAGGAGACAGAAATTTCAGGGACATAGACCAGAAGGAAATTAATGACAGGTTTGGAGGAAATAGGACATTTAGTGCATTAGCAAGAATCAGAATGTCCTCCATAACATCAGTGAGTGTTTTCTGACATTCCTTGCTCCTTCCTTCCTGTTTCTTCCTCTTCCTCTTTTAATGTCAAGTTGTGTAGATACACAATGAGGCAACAGAAGACTTCTTGGGGTCACTGGCCTGGCTTCTGACATTTATGTAGTAATAAATTCTCTAGTCAGAGAATTCCAACTTTTTACAGTAATTTGACCAATATAGTTGGGAGAGCTCACATAAAACAAACAAGCAAGGAAATTTGTTTTGGTGTATTGTGATTTAACCCTAGCCAGCAATTAAGTACCACACAACTACTTTCTCACTTCCCCACCCTCCACTGCCCTTGGTGGGATAGGGAAGACAGTCAGAAAGAGATAAAACCTGAGGGTTGAGAAAAGAACAGTTTAATACCAGAAATAAATTATAATAACAGTAACAGTAATAATAATTAATAATAACTAATAATTATTCAAAAAGGAAAAAGAGAATTAAAGCCAGGACCAACAAGTGATGCACGGTACAATTGCTCACCATCTGCTGACCAATGCAACAGCCCATGCCTGAGCAGCGGATGGCCCCTCTAGGCTAACTCCCCCCCATTTATATACTAAGCATGATGTTCTGTGGTATGGAATATCCCTTTGAGCAGTTTGGATCAGCTGTCCTGGCCATGCTCTCTCCTAACTTCTTGTGCACCTGCTGGCTGGCAGAGCATGGGAAACTGAAAAGTCCTTGACTTGGGATAAGCACTAATAGCAACAAGCAAAACATCAGTGTGTTATCAAAATTATTTTCATTCTGAATCAAAAACATAGCTCTGTACCAGCTGCTGGGAAGAAAATTAACTCCATACCCTCTGAAACCAGATGGTGGCTTGGGCAGTCTGTTAACACACATCTGGCATCTTCAAGTTAGTGTAAGAAGATTATTTCTCCATCATTGTGTGCTGTGACATTCTCTGTATTTACTGGCTTGTTCTTTCATATTATCTAGTGGAGTATTAACAGGAAGGAAAGGGTAGGTAACCATTGCAACTTTGGGAACTAGCCAATACATTAATAAAGATGATGAAAGCTGTGGAAAATTGCTTATTTCTTACTTTGTTCCAGAGTGGGGATTACAAGAATGGAAACTCTCCAGAGATAGCAAAGCTGAGGCTGAAAAAAAGCTGTGAGAAGAAAGTTTAGAAGAGATGTGGAAAGTTTTGGGAGGCAGAAAGACCGAGAAGGATATACTTCTGTAGACAAGGGATAGTGGTCTAATCTGATGTTGTCATGAGCTTCATCCTGGTTAGAGAAGGTGACCATCATTAAAAAGGCTGTGCATTTCAAGAGGGAAAAAAAAGATAAAGGAGAATCCAAGAAAATTTTACTACAGATTAGTCTGCAGCCCAAACAGTATTTTAGAGTAGTCAAGAAAATGAACCCTCATGTTCTGAGGGTTAGTTATTTTTTATCTCTATTTCAGTACTTCCTATATTGTAAATGCTAATAGTGTCATGCAAGCTGGTAAATAATTTGTTTCCTGGTATTTGTCTCATAGCTGTCATGTAATCCTTACATAGTAAGTCATGTAATCCTTACATAGTAAGTCATGTGCAATCATGAAAGGCTCCTACCTGGCATTCTTTCATGTGCCTATACCCGGAGACAGCAGTCTCTGCCAGTCTTCAAAATATTCTCCAGCACTGACCATTTTGATGGGTCACCTTCACACCAGTATGCTGGGGCTAAAGCTTGCCTGGGATGTAGAAGGGACCTGGACAAGGTGTCCCTTCGTAAAAGTCCTTAACTTGGTCTCTGGCCTGCCTGAGCTCCTCTGAGGTTGTGTAGACAGGCCTTTGATGAGCCAATGGCATGGGAGTATCTGGTCAGGGTATTATTTGGGCTCCCTCTCCATTGTTTTGCTGTGCTTCTTTGTGGGTGTGCAGACAAGCTTTTATCACATAACCTAAGACACCCTACTACCCTGGGCTCTGTTTGGAAGCTTTGACTCCACTCTGATCAGCCACATACTGAATTATTCAAAGGAGAAAATGCCACATATGGCATTTTCATTATAGAGCCAATTCTGCTTCAAGCCCTACTTTTCATGGGCTCATTCGTAGAATCCCAGAGAATGTCCTTACTCCTTCAGGCTTTTCTTTTTTTTGCAGATGAATGATCAGGGGAGTTTTAACATACCTTCTTGAATGGATCAATCTTAATGGATCCATCTTAAAACTTATTAGATTATTTTAGAGGAATAATTTGTGGAAGACTCCTCCAGAGTTAGTTACTGAGATTAATGCAGATCATAGGAATCGTTATAAAACCCCATCTCTTCTCATTTACCACATGAAAGCACAAGTTTCGAGACTATGCTTTGTTGTTTCATTTAACAGGGAATGGATCTGCATAAGCAGATCAGTCCACTACACAAGGGCCAGATGGCAGTGTCCTGTAGCTATCACAGAAAAGTCACCATCCTCCTTCTGTAAAGCTCCACAGTCTGGAAAGACCAGGTCTGGTAAGCATGGTGTGGTGGTTTGGAAAAACCTTTCTCCCCTGGGGCTGGTGATAGTCTGCCCCAGGGGGTAGTGTTTTTGATACTGGACCAATTAAAATTTGATGCACCCTGCGGAAGTTACATACAAAACTGGAAGAGAAGACGTTAATTTTAACTGCGTAGCTGGAAGCAGAAGCAGCCATGCCTTGAAACTCCACATGTTAGAGGGGGGCCGGGGGGCCAGGAGCAGCACTGACTGAAGCCCCCCCTGAAGCTGGTGATCGAGGGGGACCCCAAAAGATTGGGTAGACCCCCTGGGTTGCATCTTCTTCCCCCCCTCGCAGTGGGGGGGAGAGAAAAGCAGCGGCAAAAGCAGCACAACAGAGAGCTGTGGCCATGAGCCAAGACGGGCTTCTGGCCAAAAGACTGTGCAAAGGAACTCCAGGAGCAAGAGAAAATAGCAGATGAGCAGCAAATACGGCATGGACCAGACTGAGAGACGCAGGGACATCCAACAGAAAGAGAGAGAGAGAGAGAGAGTTGGTTGGAATTAGTTCTAGGGTAAGGACTAAACTAAAAGCCCTTAGAACTCTTTGACCCCAGGGAGGAGGGGTGGAAATCTCCAAAGAAGTCTCCCGAGAACTCGTCCCTGGGGACCAGAACCTTCACGAAGCAAGAGCAGGGGATAAAGACTTTAAACTTCAACTCCTTGCACTTTGTGCTGCAGACGTGGTGACACGGGTGTTCCCCTGAAACCCATGGTAACACCCTTGGACGAGGTGGCCAAGGAGCGAAAAGTGGGGGCAGACCCCCCATACCCCTTAGAAGAAAGAAGAATTCTAATTGAAACTGCTGCCTTAAAGATAAGAGACACTTCCAAGTGCCACAAAAATTAATTTGGAAGAGCTGTGGCCTGAAAGTGAAAAAAAGACTTCTTTCTTTCTGGACTTTTTTTTGAAGGAAAGGAGAGATGGTCCATGTATATATATTGTTTCACCATAGAAGAGATAGTTAAAATTGTTATATATATGTATATATATGTATTATAGTATTTATTGTATAAGTAATAACTTGTAATATAATTCCCTTCCCCCATACTGAGTTGTGCCTGTCTGAAAACTTCTCTACACACATTAGAACAAATTGTAAAAAAAACTTTTGAAATTAGCCTTTTAAAGTTGTTTTTCCAAACCTTCACACATGGGAAGCCAGAAGCCTTTAGAGGAACTGTGGTGGCTTGAACAACAAATACCATTAATCTGGAGATTATAAAATCCTTTAATCTGTTTTTAATCTCTGTGTTTTTTAAGATGCTTCTTAGAAACTTTAAATCAACTGATGCTTTCCGTCAGTCTCTTGGTTCAGTATTAGGCAGGATCAGAGAGTCTTGTGTAATGCATACAGGGTGAGGTACACCGCTCCCATCTCCCAGCTCAGCTGTCATGGCAGGTGCCTGTATCAAAGGCTCATATTTGTAAATCTTGGTGCTGCTGCTTTTTTTGCCAAGAAATTTAACTCCCCTCAATATCACGCCTCATGACTTATGTCTTCTAATTGTTTTTTTCTCCATTAATACATTTCTCATTTTTTTTTGCTTTTGGGTTGGTTGGTTGGTTTTTTTGGTTGTTGGTTTTTTTTTTTTTGGTGTGTGTTTTTTTGGTGTTTTGTTTTGTTTTGATTTTTTTTGTGTTTGTTTGTTTGTTTGGGTTTTTTTTTGATTGCTAGGGATAAAACATGCCTCCAGGGAATAATTGGCCTGACTGCCCTCTCTTGCAAAAATACACAGGAAACCCTCTGCATTTTTGCTATCAAAATTTCGTTGGATTATTCTGTGATAAGTGAAGTGTAGGATTGAAATGAGCTGTCTTTCTGTTATGGAAATCCTACTCCAACGCTATGCTATTGCATGAGATACATTAATAATTTGCATACCATTTTCTCTCTTTTTCCATCCTGAGGGAGGACTGTCCCAACTAATTTTTTTTTTTTTTTGCCAGTAGGTAAAAATACCAATTAAACACATTTTCTTAGTTTCAGTCCACAACAGTTTAATGCCAAGGGAATGTAAGGCAAAAAAAATAAGCAAGCTGCTTTTTGTTTTGCTAGGGTGGCTGGTTATACCTCAAGAATCAGCAAAGGTGCTATTTCACGGTTCAGCAATTCTTAGCTAACATCAGTGCAGTGATGCAGGTGGGGCCAACTGTCTGCCCTTTAGCCCAGATCTCGTTCAGCAGATGGATCCAGGAAGAGCCACGTGTTATCCACTTGTTTCAGATAATGCCTGTACATAGGTAGTCTTTCTATGTTGATACGGCCATACAGAGAACAGGAGACAAAGGGAAAAACAAAAGATTTTGTATGGATTGAACAAAATTGAAGCAAAAATGTAGGGCTACGTCATGCCATGCCTCAGGGACCAGGTGTGAATCCCTCAGAGAGAGCAAATGGCAAAAGTACACAGGTAGGTAGTTGCTGGTCCTCATGCTTCAAGTGCCTAGCAACCAGCATTCAAAAGCTGGAGATAAGAAAGCATGGTATTTAAGTGCTTGGCATAAATTTTTCGGAGGAGCTATTTTCTTGTTCCTTGTGACACATCCATCCTTTTGACAGAGACTTGAGTATTAAAACCTAACACCAGTTTTTCTGCTGAGGTCAGTGCACTCAGAAGCTCATCACCTTAAGTACATTATAAATGCTAATCATTGTAGCTGAGGTTATATTGTTACCAACTGAGGAATGACTGATCAATTGTTAAACAATGATTGAGCTCATTAAGGAAATGTATAAATAAGTTATTTTCGTGGAACCACCAGAAAAATAGAATTCTGTACCACAGTCTGAACAGTGGCCAAGGACTGCATGTGCCCCTGTGCCGTCCTGGGCACCAGCTGGAGGAAGCAGTCTGCCACCCTCACGGGACTGCCCACAGCTCAGTCTCTAGCACACTGAACATTTCCTCTCCCAATCTCAACAAGTTTGATCTAACTTTGGTGAGATAATAAAAAAAAAGAAAATTCCAGTAGAGTGAGTACTGGAAAGAGATTAATTGCCTTTAGGATTTTGATTTTGACATTTAAATTCCAGTCTGCAATTCATGTAATTCTATTTTGTTATATTTTTTTTACAAACTCTGTGTTGTAATCATGGATTTTTGTTGGCAGTATAAAGTGATAGGTAAGGCCACACAAAAGAAGAAAAAGGCTCCTGATGGTTTCCTGGAAAAACCCATCACCAGGGGAGACATTCCCAGGAACTGATAAAAGGGTTAAAACAAAGAAAGGAGTGATATGGAGATAACCCGGCCTTTCTTCCTGAACATTCTGGCCCTCGAACTTGGGAAGTGGACCCTTGGGCCTATTTCATCTGTCTATCACCCCAAAAATTAGTTTATTGAGTATAGCCACTCAAACTGCCTAAAGAAAAAGGTATAAAAAGACATTGGGCATAAGCAAAAATCAGGGAGAAGTTCCATCAATGCTGTGGAGGTAACCGAAGGGCTACCTTTCCTCCCTCCACCTTCTTGGAATACCATGAGATTAGCAATTGCTTTATACATATGCACTAATTTTACTTTTGTTCCGTACAACTTTAAAATTTTTACTTATTACTTCATTGTAAGTTGCTTTTGCTTTAGCGTATGGGCCTATGCTTTATATTATTGTTATTACTACATACTATAAGTGTGCTTTTTTAGCAGTTGGACCCTATTCCAGGCACAGCAAACCCCATATATTATCACAGATATGTATTAATAAACATGTTATTTTGTGAACTGTTGGAGTGAGTTCGTTTTCAGGTGCTGACAGTTTTGTCGACAGTGAAATAACTCAGAGGAGAAACCTGCCGGGGAGTTTTTCTACCGCTATTAAGTGCAGTCCCCACATAAAAGGTATCAAATGTCCTACCCGTCTTGGTGAATCTGTTAAGCCAAGGGTCTCATTAGGTGAGACGCTAAAAGACTGTTTTGGACGTTAAAAGGCTTTGACCTCCTGGGGGACAGTGATAGCCAAAAAAATAAATTAATACAGGTTGGACAGAAAATGCTTCTTTTCTGCCCCTTTTCATGTGACAGGCATGATATTTTGAAATTATCTAAGCCCTTTTTCCTAGAATGCAATTGCATTTGGTTGTTTATCTTGTTTATGTTCAACTTTTATCGATTTCAAAAGGTTCAAATTACTCTTTGAAGCGGTACAGTTCAGAAAGAGTAATAAATTAATATCATAGGGTCCAATAAACCTCCAAACAAACAAAACGCAAAAAACCCCCAACAAATCAAGAACCTATAAAAAGGTAACACGTGGGTTTCTTTTTCTACATAGCATTTCACACTGTGTCAGAGCCTGTGTGTGTGAGAGAGAGAAGTAGAATGGACAAGTCCAGGAAACATTTTACTGATCTTATAGATAAAGGAATAGCGGATGCCAGTTTACTGCCTCGGGATGAACTGCTGTTTTCTTACAATGGAACTCTCTACCCTGTCACTATTTGTAGTCCTGAAACATTCAGAGCCTTGGAGTCCTTTGAATCCAGAAGTGATGATGTACTTTTGGCAGGATACCCTAAATCTGGTGAATATATTTTGCTTTTTTGTTAAATAATGTAATATAATTGCAAATAGGTGGATTTGTATTAATATATGCAATATATATGATATAATATATATTATATTAAATAATTGTATTTAGAATGTTCACAAAATTTTGTGAAATGTATTTTGTTCTCAAAAAGCACAAGATAATTAATTATGAGGATTTTATGTAGGAAATTTTCCAAAAGACTGAGAAAAACAATCTGATTTCTTTTCTATAACATGTAAAGGTTTTTGTTATCTTTACTTTTCATAGTTATGAAGTTAAATGCATGAATTGGAGAGAATTAAAATACACTGATTTACACCACACATAATGAGATCCTTTGATATTACAGGATCTGCTGTCACATTTATCTTTTTTACACGGAATTGAGCTTTCCGTACCTTCCCATGCCATGCTGCGTTTTCTTTAGTTTGTTTCATATAGATGTCAGGAAATAGCTATCAAAAATATTTTTTAGCACTTGAAATGATCACATTGTTCAATGCTTATTAGGAAATCAGGAGGAGATCTTTGCTAGGAGTGTAAGTTTACAACCTTTGCTCCTTCTGCCTGAGAGCACCCTGTGCTGCCCCTTATCAGAGCCACAGGTTTGGGTCAGATGTGTCTCATATCCATTTTAATCTAGTAGTTTCTCTCCTCCAGCAACTGGGTTTGCACTGTCTTAGAGCTGAAAGGATTGCAAGGTTTTTGATTTTTTATCATATTTTCTTTTTGAAGAAATGCTTGCACCAGACTGCAGTTGTTAAGACTGTAGTGAGAAAGATGTAGGAACCCAGTATCCAGAAGTCAGGAAATGGTAGACTAAAGATGGGAGTTCGCTACAGACTCTTTGGTATGTTTTGAGAAAAATATAATAAAAGTGTATAGGAAATGTTACTTCAGAGAATTTTTTTCCTATTGGCAAAGCAGATGAGTACATACAGCACAGAGGACCAAAGGTAGGACCCTGACAGGTGATTGTCCAGATAGTCAGCTGTTATTGTATCACATGAAAGGAGACCAGGTAACTCACCTCGTAGTACTACCTTCCTCCTGGCTTTCCTGGAAAATCCATTTCTGTTTATTCTAAAACTTTTACAAGAAATTCTGTATTTTTCCTCTTTCAGGCACAAACTGGCTAAGTCAAATCTTAACTGACCTGATAAACATATCTGAAAAGAAAACACAGGATGGAGAAAGCGGTGTGAATGATGAAGAACTAGAATTCCCTTACCTTGAAGTTGGAGATGCCAAGAAATATGAGGTGGGAACAGAATATGTATAAAATTATTGAAATTATGTGCTTCAAATACTGAACATATGGAGTGTGAAATATTCCACTGTTTGAAAAGAACTCTCCCACTTTTCTGTATATGGGATCTGATCAGGACGAATCTTGTCTGGATTGCCAAATGGTGAGGAATAAATGAAGACTTCAATGAGAGTGACAGGAGCACTTACCCATTAGATACACAAGAACTGCAGAAATTCAACATAGCATCTTCTGTGTTAAGGAAGAGCTTCAAGAAGTATCAAATAATGAAATACTAGCTTTTGTGTCCTTTACTAGCTCTTCCTTCTCACCCCTGCATCCAGTCCTTGAGATCCTTCAGCTTTCACATATACCCAGTTAGAGTCTGTATCTTACCTTCAGTTTTGAGCCCTTGTCTAACAGAACATGTCAAATTCATTATCACTAAAGAGAATTAACAATGGATAGTCTTTCTCTAGTCACTCATTCTCAGGGGTTTTTGAAGAGTAGAGCTACTCACAGCAGCCCACTAATATCCCAGGGTAAAACATACACACACAGAAAAGTACTTTTATCAGACAATAACTTGATAAGTTTAGCAAGGCAACATTTTAGAATAGGCTGTTGGAAAGAATATTTGTACTAACTGAACTGTCCACTCTCCTCCTTCCAATTCCTAAAGCGAATGACCAAATTACCTTCTCCAAGATTTATGGTTACTCATCTCCGTCCTGAAAACCTTCCCAAGTCTATCTTCAAAAATAAAGTCAAGGTGAGTACTGATTTTAATGTCTCAAAAGCAAACACTTCAACAGCTTTTTTTTTTTTTTTATAGCCAATGAAGTACTTTTCTGCCAATTTTCAGAATCACTCTTATACTTAAGTGTTTAACCTGGCCATTTCTACATGCCTGTTTAAGTATTGCCATTCATCTCACTTAACCTGTGTTTGTCCTTATTGGCACCTTTGTGACAGTCTCCATAAGGGAGTTGCAGGGCTTGAACAAATCCTCCAGAGGCAAAATGCATTTTGACACAATTTCCCATAGGAGACATTTTGTGGTGTTGTCACAAGTGAGGGCTTCAGTGTGTCAAGTTTCAGAGAGAATTTGCATTTTTGTGATTTTTTCCCTGCTACCTAAATGATGAATTATGCTTGTATTGAGCAAAACATACTTAGATTCTGCATAATTAATTTGGTTAATCTGTATAAAATACTTTAATAATTAAAGGCAATCATCTTCACATGGTTCCAAAGCAAAGTTAAATACTTCACCTTCTTAATTTGGAATGAAATTGCTATGTCTGCAAGTAGCATACAAGATATTAGAAATTCCCCAACTGCAATTATAAAATATATTATTATTGTTTTCATGCTATAGTTTGTTACATCTTTCTGTACAAATAATTAATTTTTTTTTCTAGATATTGTTATTGATTCGTAACCCAAAAGATTTAGCTACATCTTTTTACCATTTTTCCAATGGCCTGGCTATTCTTCCCTCCTATGAGACCTGGGATGATTTCTTCACAGATTTCATGACAAAGAAAGGTACAGTATATTATTCTGGCTGTGTCAATTAGTCAATGCTTTGTCTAAAAAAGCTTTACTTCAGTAAATCAGCTTCACTAGGAATTTTTAGTTTACAGTACAAAAGCAGAGATTAAAGAGAGAAAGTTAGACATTTGCACTAAAGTTTACCATACTTGTCTTACTGCTTGAGGATAAGTCCCTGTCAAAACTGCAGTTCCACAAGCTGCTTTAACTTGTCTAAACTGATATTTTTTCTGGAAGAAGTAATTCTTCCTTATCTCTGTCTTGGATCCCCTTCACCCCTCCTCTCCAGTGTCCATCATCTTGTGTCCATACAGGCATATAAACACCTAGATGCCAAATAGGATGAAAGGAATTATTTGGACTAAGTCTAATGCATTAAAAAGGAGAGAAAATAATAACACTAGTTTAAATTGCATAAGTTTAGCATAGCACATGGCCAGCTGAAGGGAGGGTTACACAAGGTTTCAAAGTGGATTAAGGGAGTCTGCAAGATGGTTTGAGTACTGATAGCTCTTTGGTGGAGTCCCATCTGCCCTGAGATACTAACAAGTTTTACTGTTCCAACTTACAAATTGTATCATATCCCTGAGACTTGTGTGTATGCCAGAACAGCCTGGAGCAAAACCTATAATTTCCACAGAAGGGTGTAAACTCTGCCATAGACATGATTAATAGTGCTCATGGCTGAGAGATCAACTTAATGAATAAAATTTAGTTTATTTTTTAAGGAGCTTGTCTAATGTTCATTTATGACATATCTTAGGATTCTTTTGTTCTATTTAGTGGCCTGGGGATCATACTTCGAATACCTTTCCAAATGGAACAACTATGCTGATGAAGAAAATGTTATGACAATAACTTATGAAGAGCTAAAAGAGGTGAGGTTATCAGTAATTACAAATATTTTATACTTCAAAGAGCATTTTTTCCTAAAGCAAGTCACCATTACATTCATGTAGGGTATGCAAACTGTGGGATAGATTCTTATTTTACGTAAAGAAAAGGTAAAATGCTTTTTACCTTTTAAAATTTCGCTTGAGAAAATTATTATTGTTTTTTATTTAGCTGTGCTATAAGCCCAAATAACTGTAAATCAAAATCCCCAATAATTTTCTGGGAGGAGCTTTTATATATTCAACAGTGTAGATTTTGTTCAGCTGTAAATGGTGCACAGTCTTTTGTAATCTATAGGGAAACAGCTCATATCTCCTCTAAAATAATTATGGAGAAGAGAAACACTATGTATTACTCTAGTCCTACTGAACTCTATGAATATTCCATATATGTAGCTAGCAGAGAGATGTAGGGAATTGTAAACGCCTTGGAAAGCAGTGTAATTTGCTTGAATGTCATGTGGTATGTTACATTGCTCTTTCCAGAATCCTGTCGTGGGTGTGAAAAACATAGCTGCTTTCTTAGGGATTTCAGTGACTGAGGAGGAGCTTCAGCTTGTGGTAGAGAGGAGCAGCTTTCAGTCAATGAAGAAGAACTCACAGAAGACCCATGGGGTATTAGGCAACATTCTCTTTCGCAAAGGTAGGAAGCTCCAAGCGGTTCAGAGGTAGAAATGTCACATTCTCAAGAACTTGGGCCATTCTTTGCTTCTTGTTTTTTGCACACATATTAGCATTGCGAGTTAGTATCAAGCAGGTTATCACTATTTCACTTGAGAAAGCTATTCAAGGAGCGCTGGTGAGAAAGATACCCAGCAAGGCTCTGGCAACAGAGCAAATTTTATAGGCCCACAGACAGCTGTCAGGAAGGAGGAAGTGTCATGTGTCTGAACTCCGCTTCACCTCTGTGCCTATGTCACTGATTGTTCAGCCATTAGAGGCTTATCCGAGCAGGCAGCACCGGGCCAAACAACCTGAGTGGCACGATCACACTTTTTAGGAGGGCCACTGCCAAACCCCTGTTCACTCTTACAGGTTAGGACTAAGTCAAGCATGCAAGAATCAGGTACACAGAGGAGGGGCAACAAAAGGGAACTATTTTTGCAGCATAGTGTAGGGGACACAGAAGTGGGAAGGCCAACTGGCTGTCAATCTATTTATGCAGTTTACGTTAAAGAAGTCATTAGATAAAAACTCTAGCTGCCAAAGGAGCAGAAACCCAGCTCTGCCTCCTGCGAGGTAATTCTTAATCAATTCCTCATGATCTTTCACTTTGTCAGTCATAACTGACTGGAGTATGGAGCTGTAGGGGACCAGGACTTTAGGCTGCCTTTTTGAACACAGTCACCAGAAGAGGAGTATTCTCTTTTGCATTATAGCAGTTTCGCAGATATGTAGCTCCATTGAGTTCACAAAATTATATTGGTGCAGAAATGAGTAAAGTTTTATCTGGAAAAATAGATCAACAGTATTTAGTGCACAAAGGAATAAGAATGACAGATGTATAGAAAAATTTTTCTTGATTTTCAAGTTTCTTTACTTCTCTGAAGGTGCTGTAAATGACTGGAAGAATCTTTTCAGTGAAGATCAGAATGAGAAAATGGACAAAGCATTTGAAGAATATGTAGGAGGAACTAAACTTGGAACAAAGTTAAAGTATGAAGTGTACTGTAAAGCCTGAAGAGTAATAAGATGTTGTCAGAACAAGAACTTCTCGAGGCACACGCTGATAATCTAAATACTATATACTGGAAAATTAGATCAAATTATCAAAGCACTATTAGAATTACTGTAATAAACACATTGCAGCAGCCTTTATAGTGACAATGATGAATAGTAGGCTTTAGTTTTATGGTGAGATCTTTGGCTTGCTTTGGCTACACCCATTTGCTGCAAGATGTGTCAACTAATCATATTCACAAAAATTCAACAGCCCTGTTCCAGTAGCTGTCACCTGGAGGGAAATGACCCTTTTCTTTCTAGCCAAACCCCATCTTTCTAGACTATTTTGTAGTTATTTACTGTGCAGATAACTTTTTCTTCAAAAATGTTTCAAATCAAGCAATGTCTTCACAGAAAAGATTACTAGCAAAAATATGGATCTGACACAAACCTAATGACAAAGGATGTCTTCCATGACTTCAGCACAAACTGGATCAGAGCTAGAGAGAGAAGAAAGAAAGGGAATGAGGATCATCATTCTTAAGGATTTTAATCTCTCTGAATGCAAAATGTGAGGATGGATTTCAGATTATAGGCTGGTGTCAACCGGAAAAATTCAGTAAGAGTCACTGCTTTTATAGGAACATAGAACAGCCCAGGATGGAAGAGATCTTGAAAAATGATACGATCCAACCTTTCATGAGAAATGGAGCCTAGATGAGATTATTGCATCTTGAAGACCTCCAGTGATGAGGACAGACTCTACCGCATTTCTGGAGAGGTTGTTCCAGTGAATGATTGTTCTCACTGTAAAAAATTTTTTCTTATATTAAGATGAAACCCCTCCTCATGCAACATGAACCCACTGCCTGTTACCTTCTCCATATGGCTCCTTGTGAATAGAGAACCTCTGTCCTCTTTGTTGCTGCCCTTTAACTACTGAAATACTGTGATGAGGTTGTCCCTGAGCCTTCTCATCTTTGTGGTCCTCCTTTGGAACCCCTCCAGTTTGTCCGTGTCTTTCTTGAAAATGGTTCTGTTGAGAGAGTGGGAGTGCCAAGAGTGATGGTGTGAGACATTACTATACTCAGCTATATTGTACTGCCATTGCTATTTGGCTCTGTGGACACAGTATTTCAGACCTGTCCAGGGACTAACTGCACTTCAGCCATCTGTTCTGGGAAAAGAAGCAAAATTAAGTTCTTTAAGTACAGTTGAATTAAAAATAGGAAAAACCACACCCAATTTATAGATTCACCGCTAAGCAGATAAGAAATAGAAATAAAATATACACTAGGGAACAATAAAGTGACTTTTTGCTTCACTCTTTTAAAGCTTGTTGGTTCTGCCTGGACATATGTAGACATGTAGGGTTTTGCGAAGAAATAGGAATGCTTAATATTTAGAAAAAATGAATGAATTCAAAGGCAGAGCAGCTGAAAATCCTGATGCAAGTAATCTTTGAACAACTACAAATTATCTGTAAGAACTCAGAAAGGTACCAGATGCCTTGGAGAACATATGTAATAGCTGTGTTAAAAACTTGAGAAAGAATCAAAATAGAGCAGTCACCTTAACTTGATACCTGGAAATGCACTAGCAAAAATGACCAAGCAACCCTCCGTGAAACATTTTGAGGATAATAAAGTAGTAAGTATAAATCATGTCACAGCTGTTTGTGTTCCTCCTTTAAAAGATAACTTACCTCTTGAATAAGCCATAGACAAGAGATACAATAGGTGACAGCATCAGAAAGGGTCTGAAATTATATGACAGAAGAGACACAATGTAAATCCAGAAATGTATGGCCTTGTATGTGGAGATGGCAGTGTACAAATGTGGTTATAGAAATGAAATTGAAGTACTGAAAGTAGATTTGTGTTCCTATCAATTCATACAACAGCTACAAAAGGCATTCAGAAGCAGGGTCACCAGCAGCAATCCTTTCAGGAATATCCACTTGTTTACATGGATGTTATGAACTTGGTTGCATGCTCATGGTCAAACTGCATATATTGGATGACAGCAAAACTGGGAGGTCAATTAAAACAGTATCCTCTAGTGGTGAGTCCTGGTCATATTCAACATTGTTCTTAACACTGCTGGACAAACTAATATCACATACTGTGTCATAAATGATTGACTTTTAAGACTGGAGATCAGAATAGACAGCTGAAAGTACTTGAGAAAATGGGGAAACAATTTGAAACAACATAGCAAATTGAAAAGATTAGCCAACACAAAGATCAGTAAAGGTAAGTGTAAAACACTACATTTAGAAAAGAGAAAGCAAAGGCACAGGTACTCAATGGGGGTAAACCAGTGATGCAGCAGTTGGCATGAAAAGACCTGAGGAATCACACTCAGCAGGAACTAACATGGTGACAGTGCTGGAAAAAAATGGCCAAATCTTATTCAGGTCTACTGTAACAGGAGTACCATACCTAAAACACAAGCAACAATTATTACAGCCTCTGTTTGCAGGTCAATCTTAACTGGAGAATGATGTTCTGCACAGACTGCAAAGAAATTTCATCTGTCAGGGAAAAGATAATCATGCTTGATACTTTAGCAGTACAAGGTGAGGACTAGAAATTCACATAAAGTCACTTCTAGATCTTTACTTGTAGGCATCTTATAATATAGCAGACCAGTTTTCTGCATTCTTACTGATCCCCTGCCCGTGCCCCTTCTTACATGAATTATATTTTCACCAAACACCTCAGTTTATGGAACAGACAAAAGTCTATCAAGTCTGACGTCTTATGTGATAATTTTCCCCCAATTAGATCCACACCAGATTTTAGAGTTGCATTCTGGATTCTCACTGGCTGAATCCCATTGCAGCTTCATGGCAGCTTTTGGGTTTTCAGACACTGACACCACACAAGAGCCTTCCCTTGCAGTGAGGCTTTCCAGGCACAATGGACTTTGTTAAGTAAATCTGCGTATCGCATTTATTTTAGTTAAGAAGGTGAAATCATTAATCTTTAAAAACTGTTACCTTTGTAGCATTTTTGGGTGAGAGATTATGTAGGTAGTTGTTACTGAGTCTGGAAACAGTCTTTGCAAACACTGGATGCTACACGGCTTCCAGGGGAAAGACAAGCTCTTTGGGTAATTCCTCAAATAATAATACATCACCATTACTCTATTGAACTAGATTAAAATTAGTTGGAAAACACCTAAACTAAAATAAAACATAGACATGTCCTCACTGATCTGACAGAAAACCAGACCATGACCTGTTTCTGCAGTTTATCCTCTCCTGTGTCATCCCAAGGCTTGGGTTTAGTCTCTTTGTGCCCTTACAGTCTCACTCTGAAGGACCGAGCTATTCAAGCAGTAACACCTCACATGCTTTTGCCCTGTTGAAGATACACTGTGGGCCCTTGCATTTAGTGGAGTAAGGAGGTGGGAGAGAAGAGGATAAAGAAGGCAAGCTGCCATGTTAGAAAATTAATGTAGGCAAGGAAACTTGATGGATGACTAACATTATGAGAGAGTGAAACGTCAGCAGAGGTGAAGTCAGTGAGTGTGAGAATCAATTCAGAAAAATTTGGGAATCTCTTTTCAGGTTAAGATGTAACTGTCTAACACAATAGGAGTGGCTTTCAAACGTTATTACTGCTAGATCCTTACCAGTCTTCAAAATAAAAAAAAAATTATCTTTCTTTTTGGTCTAGTCTTTTTTGTTACTTATGATTCCTGAAATTATATATTTCCACTGAAGGGGATGCTTACATTGTATTCTTTGCTGTTTGCTTTAAGAAGATGAACGAACCAGAAAAATTCTATTAACCCATCTCCTACTTCATGTCTTTTCCCCAATCCATTTTTCAAAACAAGACTAAGGTAAATCTTTGGCTAAGGTGAATTTTCTCTTTATGTTGTACTGCAAATGCTTCTGATATCAGCATTTCTATCCAAGGCAGATTTTCCTGTAGGTAACTGAACAACTCAGAGTTTTGCCTGGTGACCATATGAGCTGTGCCATATGAGTCAGTCACCTGTTTACCCTGAGACACTGGCTGTTGGACAGCGCTGGGACTGGGACTGCCGGCATCCTCAGGGCACCTGGTTAGCCCTAGTCTCTCCAGAGAGACAGGGCTGCTCTGAGCCCTCACCTCTGCAGCTCCTGAGCAGACTGACAGGTGGCTGTGACAGCATTGAGCACCCTGCTCATAAGCAGAGATCAGAGTCTAAGGGTTAAAGGACCTGGAGGCACCTTTGTCCCCAGTAGCTCAGGTGACAAGTTGTTAAATTTCATGTCAAGGTCTTATCTGGTTCCCTCAGGATTCAGGTGGCTGGCTCCAAAGACAGGAGAAAAAAAGTTTTAATTTCTTGATGCTCCTTAGTATTGGCAAGGGGAAGGAAATTTTCCTTTGCAACTCAGAGTAAACACATGGACAGAAAACTGAAAACAATAACAAAAAGAAAGCTGGCAGAGAATATAATGTATGAACAGTCTCAAACTTTTATGAGTAAAATAGCACTGCTAAAGAAAATATTTCCAATAAAATGGTCCATTTTGATGGTTCTGCATTTTGAGAGAAAAAAAATTTTACATTATTGTTTGTAAGTAACTTTTATCGATCTTCCAAGTCTTACAGTTATGCTTTTGATTTTACACCTCCTCATGCTTAATTAAACTTGTGTTTAGATTTCCTAAGTGAGTGTCTAACAGCCATTTATGATGAAAGAGACAAGTATGTGATGCAAGGGTTCAATATATGGATAGTGAACAGGACTCATACTATATTCAGGGGCATGAAAAGAAGAGTGAAAGGCCCTCTACAGGGCAATTAAGCCTTTCTATATTGTCTGTCTGTTTGGATGATCTGTGGAGATATCTATTTTTGCACCTCAATACTATTTATCTTCTAAAAAGGTATCAGCTAGAATACAAATAACAGCCACATAAAGAACAATTTCACCCAAAGATTAAATTATGGATGTTAGAAGAGAGAAATGGAACTGAAGTAATACAGGTAGAATTTGATTCACATTAATGCAGAACCTAAGTATTGATCTTCACATGAAAGTGACCCTCCTGTAGGATCTGGTGATGTAAAAGTCTCAAATGTGAGTATTTCATGATGAGAATTCTGGCTTAAATGGTACTTGTCCTTAGCTCTGTAGATGCTGCCTGAAGTGATGATGTTACAGGGACTGGCTTCAGGACAGAGCCACCATCTGTAAGGAAGCCATGGTGGATGTGTATCCACCAACGTAGTCAATAAGCCAGGTTGAGATTCACTGTCCACATGTACACTACATGCCACTTGTCCAGTTTGCAAATTGCATTGCAGTGCTCAACAATTAGAGATATTTCAGGGAATACCTTTTATAGGTCTTGCTTTTGTTTCATTTAACATTTTGAATGTTATTAGTTGTTGCCCCAATATATCCTCTTCCTAATATCGGCTGCAGCAAAGACCCTATGCCTCCATTGTCAGTCTCCAGTCCTGTAATGTACAAAGGGGTTAACAGAGTACAGAGTTAATCAGTGACTTGTACCTTCAACCCTGAGTGAACACCCGGTCTGATCTGCTAACATTGCATAAAGCTTTCCTGCATTGTGGAAAGACAGTCTGTATTTGTTTTGGAAGAGTTACAGAAGGATACAAACATGACCAGAAATACTGAAAGAAACATTGAATTAATGGACAAATATTTTTCAGAGGGTGAAAAGATTGCCCCAGAAGACATGCTGTTTTCCTACAGAGATATTTTATTCCCTGCTTCAGTTTGTAGCCCAGAGACTTTGGAAGCTCTGAAATCCTTTGAAGCCAGGAGCGATGATGTGATTCTAGTAGGCTATCCTAAATCAGGTGAGCCTTGTTTTTCTGATCAGTAGTCAAATACAAAGTGCTGCAATCTAGAAGTTTGAGCCATCATTTAGCACAGTAGTAATTCCCGAGAAAAGCTTATGGTAACATCAGAGTTCATAGGATCATGGATTGAAGTTGTAAGGCATATCTGGAGGTCAAATAATACAACCTCCTGTTCAAAACCAGGGAAAGAGCTAACCTTCAAAGTTAGGTTTGGTTGTTCAAAGCCTTGTCCAGAAGAGTTTTGAAACATTTGAGGGTGGAGATTCACCACCCGCTGAAATCTTTTACAGTGCTTTCCTATGACAGTGTTTTTTTGGGGGGGAGTGGGGGGTTGGGATTTTGTTTGTTTGTTTTTACATCAATGCATTCATACATCCTTGTTGTGATAAAGGCACTGTCTTCATTATAAGAGCAATGGAGGTGTGCTTCTGCTTCTACTGAGGGATGGGATGTGTTTCTGAAGCAAGCAGGGTGGCACTTCACAGTATCTGCTTGACAGCTCTGTCCCTGTTGTCTTTTGTTATACCCTTGTTTATTATTGCCCAGTGTCGTGACTTAACCTCAGCTGGCAACTCAGCCGCACAGGGGCCACTCACTAATTCAGTCCTGGCGGGATGGGGGAGAGAAACAGAGTGGTAAAAGTGAGCAAAGTCATGAATTGAAATACAGACAGTTTAGCAGGTCAAACAAGAGCCGTGTGTGCAAGCAAAGCAAAATAAGAAATTATTTCTTAGTGGCAGACAGATGTTCAGCCATCTCCAGGGCTCCATAACATGTGACGGTGACTTGGTAAGACAAGTGCCATGACTCTCAACATTCCCCTTTGGGGAATATTCTTTAGGTCAGTTGGGGTCAGCTGTCCCAGCTGTGTCCTCTTTTAATTTCTTGTGCATCTTCAATCTACTCTCTTGTGGCTCATTGTGAGAAGGCCTTGGTGCTGTGTAAGCATTGCCTGGCGTAACAAAAATGTCTCTGTGTTATCAACACTGTTTTCAGCACAAATCCAAAACATAGCCCCATACCAGCTACTATGGGGAAAATTAATTCCATTGCAGCAAAACCAGCACACATACTTGTTGAAAGGCTAAAGTACAATATAGAACAAAACTGGTTCACATGGAACAAGATTGACAATATATCCTATCAGCCAGGTTTACATGGAAAAGTGCAGTTGAATGAATGCACTTCTGGTGTCCTTATCCTTTCAGGAACCAACTGGCTTGAACAAATGGTGCAGGAGTTGGCAGATGCCAAATATACAGAAGAGGAAAGAAAAGAGAGAATAAATGCTGAAAAGGAGGTAGAGATTTTTCAGCGTCTAGAATTTGGAGATCCTGGAATATATGAGGTAAGCAGGAAATGAAAATATTGGCACTACTCACAAGTAGTAATAGCTGAAAGAGAATTGCTGATCTCACAGGTAATGAAGAGCCTAGAGCCTTAACAACAGCTATGTTCTACACAAGTAGCGTGTGCTATTGCCCTTGGTGTCTCAATACAAAGGCATTCAGAGGGCACACAGGGCTGAGAAGCCACAGGGTGCTCCTGCCCTGGAACCAGTGGATTTGATCAGCAAGACCTTTCTTTTGGGTGTCCTGTCCTCAGGCCTGTCTCATGTGAAATGATGTTTGGTGGCAGAGGCTGGCAGAAGCCTACACCACCAGTGCATGCATTCCTGTGAGTTTTCCAAGGGATAAGATCCTTATTCTTTGGACCCACAGTTCCTGAAAAGGCACATCACTGAATAAGCTACTTCTGTCTTGTCACCTTTCTCCCTACTTTCTTTAAAGAGGATGAAGAAACTGCCTTCCAGAAGAATTATAGTAACCCATCTGACACCTCAACTCTTGCCTCCATCCATTTTCCAAAACAAGGCCAAGGTGAGTCTTCTCTTTGCAGCACACTGCAAAAGCTTTTTCACCTCAAATTAACTTCCCTCTGTGTGAGATGGGTTTTCTGCTTTTTCACCTGGGCTGGTCAATACACAGGTAGATTTCCAAGGTTGAAGGGACAGCTCTGTGAGCTAAGGTTGTGAAAAAACATCCTCTCCCAGCAGCATCTTTGCTGACTATTATGGCTTGACCCTGGCCAGATGCCAGGGACCTATTAAAACCACTCCACTACCCTCCCTCCTCCCCCTGCAGCTGGACAAGGAGAGGGGAAGAAAAAAACAACAAAGGAATTTCATGAGTACAGATAAGGATTGAGAGAAGGCAGTGTTAACAGGCAAAACAAACTCAGAGTGAGGATAAAACTTAAATTTTTTACTAACAGAATAAGAGCTAAAGAGTAAGAAATAAAACAGTCTTAAACACACTTTCCAACCACCCCTGCTTCCTTCCATGTTCTCCCTCCTCCCCCTGCATCAGTGCAGGAAGAGAAGTCTACCCATAGGGCAACAAGTCTTCCAAGTCTGCTGCACCTGTGGGTCACCCTTCCGTGGGCTGCAGGGATCAGCCTGCTCCACCATGGTCTTCACCACGGACTATGGGGGGGGCTAAAGCTCTGAGTCCTTCCCCTGTCCCATGGGGTCCTTCCCATGGGAGACAGTCCTTGATCAACCTCTCCAGTGTGAGTCCATCCACCCCTCGGGCAACAGTTCTTTTCAATCTGTTGCCCCATGGACTACTTCCCCAAGGGGGCGCAGTCCTTCATGGGTTGAGCTGTACCGATGTGGGTCTCCCATGGGGTCACAAGTCCTACCCAGAAAAAACTGCTCTAGCGTGGGCTTCCCTCTCCACGGGTCACAGATCTTCAGCAGGACTTTGCTCCATTTTGGGCCTCCCACAGGGGGTCACAGCCTCCTTCATGTATCTTCCTGCTCCAGCATGGATTCCTCCATAGGCTGCAGGAGGGTTTTCTGCACTCCAATGGTTCTTTATGGGCTGCAGGGCCTTCAGCTCTAAGTCTTTGCCCTGCTTCTGGTGGAGGGGGGCGGAAGGCCTCCCCCTCCAGCTGCACTGACCTTGGTGACTACTCATTCTCCCACAATGGAACTTCTGCCCAAGAACCTTCTCCTCCCCCGTTCTTAAATATATTATCACAGAAGTGCATCTCATTGGCTCAGCCTTGGCCAGCAGCAGGAAATCCCTCCCAGAACTAACTACCATTGGCTTTTCATAGGACGGTGAAAGGTTCTAGTAGCTTCTAACAGAAGCCACCCTATCCCCCCCTCCCCTAAAACCCAGCCACAGGTTAAACCCATGACACTGGCTCAAGAGGGCTGTTGGTGGGTTTGTCTCTGGGTTAACTGTCCCTTCAAATCTCCTTCAGAAAGGTGCCTCCAGGTTTGTATCAGACAACTGAGCAAGATGAGGAGTTACTCTTTTTGTTTTAACTTGCTTCCAAGACCAGGGTACTTGTGGAAAAGCCACCACAGGCTGAGACTAAGATAATCTTAAATGGGAGTTGTTGCAGAGTGAAGCTAGGGAACTTCTACAGCCTACTTGTGGCTCTCTTGTTCAGTAACCCATGAGCTCATTTTTCTGGAGTGGAACTAGGTCAGAACTGTCTCAAGGGAGTCACTGAAAAGCTTCGTTTTCAACCTGAAGCTCACATTAGTGGCAAGTAACCTGCCAAAGCTCTGATTTCTTCTCAAGAAAATGAAATTAGACCAGTATTATATAGTCTAGTGGGCAAGTAAATTTGCAGACAACATCAGTTTGGGTGGGAGTGTTGTTTTACTGGTAGTCTCCGTAGAGGGATTTGGACAAATAATGGGCAGAAGCCAATTTTATGGGGTTCATTATGCTAAGTACTGGGTCCTACCCCGTAACAACCCCATGAAGCACTACAGGCTTGGGGAAGAGTGGCTGGAAAGCTGCCTGGTGGAAAAGGACCTGGGGGTGCTTGCTGACAGCCAGCTGAACATGAGCCAGCATTGTGCCCAGGTGGCCAGGAGAGCAAATGGCATCCTGGCTTTTATCGGAAATAGTGTGGCCAACAGGACAAGAGAAGTGATTATCCCTCTGTATTTGGCACTGGTGAGGCTGCACCTTGAATACTGTGTTCAGTTTTGGGCCTCTCACTATCCTATAAGAAGGATATTGAGGTGCTGGAGTGTGTCCAAAGAAGGCAACAGAGCTGGTTAAGGGTCTGGAGCACAAGTCTTATGAGGAGCAGCTGAGGGAGCTGGGTTTGTTTAGCCTGGAGAAAAGGAGCGTCAGGGGAGACCTTATTGCTCTCTACAACTGCCTGAAAGGAGGTTGCAGCCAGGTGTGGGTTAGTCTCTTCTCACAAGTAACAAGTGACAGGACAAAAGGAAATGGTCTCAAGTTGCACCAGGGGAGGATTAGATTGGATATTAGAAAAAATTTATTCATGGAAGGTTGTTGAGCATTGGAACTGGCTACCAGGGAAGTTCTTGAGTCACCATCCCTGGAGGTATGTAAAAAGTGCTTAGGGACATCGTTTAGTGGTGAACTTGGCAGTGCTTAATGGTTGGACTCAATGATCTTAGAGGTCTTTTCCAACCTAAATGATTCTGTGATACTATGACTCTATATGATGTGTTGAGAAGATGGTGTTTTGGTCAGCCATCAAATCATAACCACATTATGTGTTTTCTTCCTCTAGATCCTTGTGTTAGTTCGGAACCCCAAGGACACAGCAGTCTCCTATTACCACTTCTACAACAACCTGCCACTGCTGCCATCCTTTGCCTCCTGGGATGAATACTTTCAAGACTTCATGAATGGGAAATGTACTTTGCCCTGCATCCTCTGGCATTCCTCCTTACATGAGGGACATACACAGAGACCTGTGCATGGGAATCCTACTCTAACATACCTTGCCAAGGCACTCCCAGAGCAGACAGACAGGCCCATATTATAGCAGAAACAGGGAGTACCAGAGAATCAGTTTTGCCTTCAACTCAGAACAGAGATCATGAAAAAGTTTGAACTTAACTTTTCCATTCCCACAGCAGAGCTTGTGGTTTGGTACTACCAAATGGTCATAGGTGGGGCATTCTGCACTGACCTTAGGAGAAAGAACAGACATGTTGAGCTGGTCACTACTTCACCATCCCAGTGTCATGCTTAGAGAGCTGTCTTGACTGACTGATTTGATTTAGGGCCTGTTTTGGGGAGTACTCTACTCAGCTATACCTCTTCTTTCTCTGCAGTGGCCTGGGGATCCTACTTTGACCACCTAGTGGAATGGAACAAATACATCGACAATGAGAGGATCATGACAATAAGCTACGAGGAACTCAAAGAGGTGTGATATTTCATCCAACTCTTCCTTGATGAGTGTACTATGCAACCCTTCTGGTATATATGTGTGTGGGGAAGTAGAAACTCTTGAGTCAAGCCTGTCAGCCCATTTGGAAGGGTGTACCTTTCTGAGCTACTCTTTTATGTTTGGGGGAGGCCTATGTGGGTTAGAAGGAGGATATTCTTGCCTGTTTGTGAAAGGAGTCATATCTACGAGAGGCACACCTGCTTTGAGGAAAGAAGAAAAAGCCTTGAAGCTGAGGGCAGTATATGTGGATTTCCTCTCTGTAAGAGCTCTTAGAATTCCTTGGTAACATATGTGGGAGACAGCCTCCTCTGCTGCACTTCCCACTGGATTCTGGCTTCATGCCACAGCCACACTGTCAAATCTTTTGTTTTCAACTCTGTGCTATGTGCCTTTGGGCAGGACCCGGTACAGGGGATGAAAAAGATTGCTGCCTTCTGTGGATTCTCCCTCTGTGAGGAAGATTTTTCGAGAATTGCCAAGAAGACCAGTTTCAAAGCTATGAAAGAGAAATCCAGTGAAACCCACGGAAAGTTTGGGGATGTACTCTTCAGGAAGGGTAAGTCTCTGCAAATGGAGAATCTACCTTCTGAAGTATAACTCTAGAAGGAGTTTTGAATATGTTTCCTCACTTAGCCATGAACTCACTGGACTGTGTAAATTCTCTCCTGTAGCACCTGTACAGGTTTCTGCCAGTGATGGGATTTGGGGGCTGTTTGTGAGAAATTTGTCAGAGTGCCAGGCTTAGTGTTCTCAATCATTGTTTCCATGTTGCTCTTTTTTTGTGTAGCCCAGTTAGTTAGGCAAGTGAGGTGAGAAGGTGCAGGCCAACGCTGGTGAGGTTATGCCAACAACTATGCACCAAGTCTGCCTGGGCTCTATAGTTACTCTGTGCAGAGGGGTTGTGGTGTGGCCTTTGCCTGTTGGTCAGGTGATAAGGCTGCACATGTCACTTCATAGAAGTCCTCTTCAGGAAGACTTGTGCTAATGGGACAAGAGTCTCTTGAACCTCAAGGGAATGCATTGCTCACTGCTCTGCTGGCCTCATAGGCATCTTATTGTTACCTATTCAGTGAAAGCTTAATGTCTCCTCTCAATGGATGTGTCAGTGGTGACCCCAGAGATGATCCCTCGCAGACCTAGGGCCAGCGCCGGAGCTCTGGCAGCCCACCTGCTCCTCGTGGCATGAGGAGGCTCTGGTTTCTGAATACTCTGGGTATGGGCTTGCTTTAATCCCTTTCCTTCACCCCTCCTTGGAGGAAGAGGGATTTAGCCACTCTCCTCTCTACCACCTACCACATGAAACTTCCCTCTTCAGAGGAAGCCATTCATGAATGAGCTTTCCCTTGTGACAAAAGCAGATTCTCCTCTCTCCTGTGTAAAAGATTCATGAAGCCACCATGGAAGCCCCTCTGGAGGGGGAGGGTTGGCATGCAGGCAGCCCATTAGCAGTGCTCCCTGTGGTCTGGCTATAGCCTTTCATTCTGATCTTTGCTACCTTGCTTCTCCCAGGCAATCAGACTTCTCAGGGGAATAAATCAAATCCTGCCTTGTGTAGGCAATGACTCTGTCCCGTTGCTGAGGTATTATTTTCTCCCAGGAGCATCTTCCTTCAGTTGTTTGTACTTGTTTTACACAGGGGTTGTTGGAAGCTGGAAAGATCTCTTCTCTAAGGCTCAGAATGAAGAAATGTATCGGAAATTTGAAGATACCCTAGGAGGAACAAAGATGGCAGCAAAAATAAAATATGATGTGTACTGCAAGGCCTGAAAATAAGCAGATGAGTAGCATGACAGCAAGTCATGTTCCAAAGATGTTTCTCCAAACGTGGATAGTCCCCATTTTTCCTTCCCATGAGAGAACAGAAAAACCCCTTTAAGGACTATCTGGTATCTCCAAGAATTTGGGTGGTAATTCTTAGGTGGGTCCTGGGTCTAGGGCATGTGATTTGCTTGATGTAACCAAATAAAATGTGTGTATACCTCGAGTGAATGCCTGGTGTTCTTCCAGGAGGGATATGGTGCACAAACATCATAGCACCAGTCTAGTGGCCTCCCTGTGTCTACTCCATGGCCTGAAATGGTTAATAAGGCCCCTGCAGTGCTCAGTGGTGAGGCAGAGAGACCAACACAGAGTCTCTCCTTCTGACACACAGTGGACTTTACATGGATATATGGTGTGGATCTAAACCCACAAATGTCTGTGTACAGGGAGAACATGATAATCTGGTTTTAGATCTGACGTGGCTACCATGGTGTTGACAGGTCAGAAAAGCCTTTGGCACTTTGGCTTCACACATTGATGAAGGGTGGGACTTCTTGAGCTCTTACAGTCATGAACTCTTAAGCAACGAACAGCTATATGTTTTCTGAAGTGTTTTGCTCCCATTGGCCTCTCTGGGAAAGTAAGTGGCAAGTAGGAAGGACCATGACATTCAAATGAGAGGATCAGGGGAAAGAAGCCCCTTGATGATCCTGTAACTAAATTAGCGTGAAGTGGCTTTATTCAACAATAAATACATTTATACTACATAGTTATGTTTTCCACACCCTCCTTGCTTATGTCAGTGTCCTTGCTTACATACATGCAAAACTTGCTGCATGACCTCTTGTCACAACCATTCTTTTGGGAAACCAGAAAAACTAAGGAAATGTCTGTCTGGCAAAGGGAATTCAGTTCCTTGGAAGAGGGATTTCTCTGATATATTCCCAGACAGATCTATCTGTCGGACACTTACACTGAACTAAGATTAAAAACAGAGCAATCAGCAACCAAAAATATAATTAAAAAAATTGGAAAATTGTTGAGTCCCTGTCCAAGTGGTCCTCAGGACTGCCCCCGCCATGCCCATGACCCAGGATCCCATATCAGCCCCTGGGGCTGTCATCCCCTGCTCCAGTGATGCCTCAGCAGAATCAGACTTCAGCTCCTCACAGTCTGTGCTGTCTGGCCACCAGCCCTGCCAAGCTGAACCCATCCACAGACCCACATGCCAGCCTATCCTCAGCCCATCACTTTTTCCCAGGAAAGTGTTCGATGCCTGCGGCTGAGGCTTGTTGCCCTGGTGCTCCCAGCTGCCCTGCACCCGGCTGGAGGATGGGATGGGCACTAAGTGCTGGGCTCTGCCTCATGCCTCCCTGGCAGGAATAATGAGAAGTGCTGTAGATTCATCTTTGATGGGCCACTCACAACCTGCTTCCCAGTCAGATTTTCTAAATGTCTGTGCAAGAGCTGCCCATGTGAAATTGCTTTGCTTGGAGAGGTATGTTTGTTTGAACTTGACGATTCTGGGTTTGTAGGTTTTCATTTCCAGAAGACAAGGATTTCATCTTATTCTGGGCTTCTGTGGATAAAAAGACACAAGCCACCATGACCCATAATTTTGGAATTAATAACATTTTGACCTAATACCTAGTACAGGTAACGTCGCGACGGAAAGCTCTAGACACCTCAATATGAGAATCCAGGAACTTCGTTTATTGTAGATTGATAGTAGCTTAATATACACTCTATAATAGGTTCATGAATATTACAGAAATTAGGCTCCTTATTGGTACTGGGTTAGGTGGTGATATCATCTTAACTGCTTTCCACTGTTTACACAGGTGGCTCATTAAGTGCCTTTGTTTTGGTAATGCCTAGCTCCTGTTTCTCAGCTCAATTTAGGATACCCAAGGACACTGCCGCTTTCTCACGGCCCTGCTATCTCTAACTTTCTCATGGGCCTAGGGAAACTGCTTATACTTTAGCAGTAGTCTTATACTTTAGCAGCTCATCCATAGCCTTAGCCATGTTCATATGTCCTCGCATTTCTAACCAATCCTCTACATACAGGTCCTTTTCTATTTACTACATGGTGATATCAAAAGCTATCTAGATAACAGAAAGCAGTGTGAAATC
This sequence comes from Manacus candei, assembly GCF_025592945.1. Classification (NCBI taxonomy): domain Eukaryota; kingdom Metazoa; phylum Chordata; class Aves; order Passeriformes; family Pipridae; genus Manacus; species Manacus candei. The sequence goes on along the minus strand of NW_026138129.1, from coordinate 804,472 downwards.
TCAATGTCTACAAGGAGTTGGACAAGGAGTCGAACAAAGGAACAAGACTGACAAAAAATGGGAAACCATCCCTGACATATTCAAAAGGCTTTTACTAAAATGAGAAGGGGACATCTCAAGATCTATTGGGTTTTTTCCCTGCAAAGACATTTTGCAGCCTGAGGGGCCTTGTCAGCCCAGAAACTTTGGAAACTCTGAAATGCTTTTAAACCAGGAGTGATGATGTGATTCTCACCAGCTTTCCTAAAATAAATCTTTCTTGCTTGAGGAAGTGTCCACTGCTGCAGTCCAGAAGTGTGTAACTGCGCATGACAGAGCAATAATGGCCATGACAGGTTAATGGTGACTTCAGACTGCTGCGAAGGCACAGGATCAGGAGTTGTTCCATGAAGGAGAGTAGAAGGACTTGTGTTTCCATAGACTTCCTCTTGCAGGATGTAGGTCTTTCCTAGGTGCTGGCTGGAGGTACAGGCACACCTGCCACCCAGAATCTTGGACCCTTTTCCTCTCCCTTTCGATGACTTTCAATCCCAGCAATTGGGATTACTGGTTACCTTTATGTTTTCTCCCAGTCACTTAGAGAAAAAACATAACAGGTCATTTGAAGAAAAAATAAAAAAGAGGAGTTTATATTTGATCTGCATTACATCCACTTAATGCTCAACTTGAAATTTTTTTTCTCACACAGGAAAGGTATAAAATTGTGAGGTCTTATGTAAATATCAAAAGTGTTTTAAAGATAATTTGATCTCTGAGTTGTAACATCTCAAAGTTTCAACCAATCTTAAAAGAACTGTGTTAGAAAATGCTTTATGTGACTCATTTTAAATGTAACATGGCCAGCATTCAACTTGCTTAATTAGATGATGTGATGGTGAATGATGACTAAGCTTAGAGAGATGCAGCCTAACTTTTAGCTCAACAGAGGGAAAGGACTTCTGGCTTCTAAAACAATGTTTTTCACAGAAATTGTTGCAATATGACTTGGAGAGATGAGCTCAGACTCTCCTGATTGTTAAAAGGCCAAAACTGGTTTTGGTTATTAGGAGATAATGTTTGCACAGAAATACCTCTGAAGAGCAGTAAAAGCTTTGGATGGGACTTAAATTATCTAGCCTGTGAAGACTGTCACTTTTAACTGATTCCTCCAATTTTTAAAATATTTTCTTTTCAGAAATTGATAAATTATACTTTTTTTTAACTAAGTTGTCATTCCAGGCTACTATCTATTTGTTTCTAGGCATATAGTAATCAGTCTTTTCTAATTTGTGAGATCTTCTAGTTTCTCAGCTGATGTTACCCGACTCTACTTAAAGGATTTCCTTCTTCTGAACTCTCAGCCTATTTGTCCTTCTGGGTGTACATACTGGAAACCTTGACTATAATAAAAGTCCCTTCCTAAGACACACAATTCTTAATATTTTTCCTTGCTTTTTTTTTTAGTTTCATTTATAGTTCATGGAACTATCTGTTTCTATTAAAATGTTTATTTTGTATTTGCTTCCAATCCCATTAAAGAGAAGGAAAAAATTATCTTCCAGAAGATTGATATCAACCTCATGTCCTGCCCCATTTGTACCTTTTCAAACCAAGGCTAAGGGGAAAACTTTTTGCTTTAATCTGAAGCTAGTTATTTATAGCATTTTCATACAGATTAGTTTTCAATTTCCTGTGTGTCTTTTCTGAGTCTGTATGTAGGCTTTAGAGTGGTAATTATACATTTCTGAATGTGAAGTGATAATTGATGTTTATAAGGATTAGGGACACACATTCTCTTTAGGCACCATAGGTTATTGTTACCTTCACTCATCTCTGCAAAAGACAAATGTTCCCTCAAATTTCCTTGGGGAGCTGCTCCCTGGCCTTTTTCATCCCAAATAATCCAGACTAGGATATCTTTAAACTAACTGTGAAAGGATCTTGAGTTGTCCATAGCTTAGAGGTAAGCCTAACTAGACTGTTTCTTTACAGCGTACACACCATAATCGCCTAGAGGGCTATAAACTTCTAAAGACTACATTGACCTTTAGCTAAACTAGGGCAATCAATATTTAAGATACAGAAACTTAGTTTCAACTGAGTGAGAACATAATAATATAACAGACCTTTCTACTCACAGTTCTTTGTCTTAGTCTAGCAATATTTTGTGGCATTTTGGGTTGCATCAGGCCCCACACAGGCTGAATATTCCTGAAAAATTTGAGCTCATGGCTGCTCCAAAGGCTAGGCTTACTTCCCTCTTCTGACTGCAGTTGTCTGCTCTTTCTTTTGCATGAGCTCTTGTGTTTGTCTGATGCCCCCAGCTTTTTGAAGCAGCACAAAATACACACTTTCAGTGGCAGCAAGCTGTCAGATTGTCCCAGATGTCTTGCACAACCTCACCCTTGGTGCCTCTGAGTCACTAAGAAAGAAATTTTTCTATTGCTTCAGAGACTTGGATCTGTCATTTTCTGCTTCTTTCAGGCATCTCCTAATATCTGCCCTCGTCGCAGGCTTCCTCCCTATGCGGTCATGCCCCCATGCTCCAGAAAATTCAGAAGACTTTCCCAGCTCAGGGTTCTCCTTCACACAGAGCAGGGCAGGCACAGCAAGGCAAACAGGCAACCCCCTGGCTGGCCACTGAAAGGGAACAGGGTAGACACAGCACTCTATGCATGCACTGACATACAACCTCCCTCTCCCTCATGCCTGGACAGGGGCAGCAGTGGTTGTAGATATGCTGGAAGTCATAGTATTTTGGCTAGAAGGGAAACTGGACTTGTTTCTCTAAGAGGAACTTTGGACCTAAAATCCAGTGGTGATCATTTCATGTTTATTGCATTCCCTTTGTTTTTTTAGCAAGAAACATATTCAATAATTGAAAAATATAGAATTTGTATCTTTACTGTCAAGAAACAGCTTACTAGCAAAGGTGTACATTAATTATTTTTCAAAACAGCATTGACAATTTAAAAAAATGTTAAAAATATATATTTTCTGAGTATTTAACATATTTTTTCTGGCCGCTGAGTTGCATAATTAAGTTTTTTTCACATCCAGAACATCAAAGATAAAACCATTTTTACGTCTACTTTTACTTGTGCTGCTAGGATGAGTACTTCACATCCTTACGTGAGAAGGTACTTCGTGGGAGGGGTACTTTCCATTGTCTAGAAAGATATTCTGATTATTAGTGTGTACAGGTAAAAATAGTTGTAGCTAAAGTGAGCCTAGTTTTTTTTGGCAATTAACAAAAAATTAGGACTTGACCTTGTGTTTGGCAGAAACTCTGTTTTTTGACATGGTGTTATTTATGTCTTTCCAACAGAAAAGTATGCAAACACTTCATGTATAATTTCTAAGGTTCCAAAGGCAGAGATGTGATAAGGTTCTGCAGCGAACCTCTCCTAGCAAGTGACTGAGCCAGTGTTTAATGACAGGGGCTAGTTTTGTGCATTTGGCTTCTTCACTCCCACTAATGCAGTGCATGTTGGCTGCTGCAGCTGGAACCTGATGAAGGGAATTGTGGAAGGAGGCCACTGTACCCTCTTCAGTGATTCCTCTGTGCCTCACTACCTCTATCCAACATTCTGATGGCTGATAAGAAGCAACTCTGGGCTGCCTGAGCAATGTTCATTTATCAGAGAACTGCTCTGCCTGGGATCCAAGGGAAAAGGAAAGGATGGACTGAAACAGGTTGGATATAGTCCTCAGACTTCTTGTTGGACAGTTGATGAGTAGGACTTATTTTTTGCAGACGTGTAACTGTTTACAACCTGTGCAAAGCACAACATCACAGCAATCAGACTGGCGTAATTGCCTGGACATTTGCTTATATTAATAGAAACAAAAACAAACAAACCAACCCCATAAAAAATGTTAGTTATGTATGATTCAGTAAAAGTTTATTAAAGTCTTGGGTTCATAAGAAAAATTTTCACAAGCTAAGACTGGTTTGTGGTATGGACAGTTTCATTCATTCATTTTCATTGCTTGTAATGAAATATCAATTACCTATCTTTGAGGCTTTGTTGTTACTATTTGTAAAAATTCCAAAGACAAGACATGTTGAGTACTGTATCCTGCATAAAATGGAGCAGTAAAATTCTTGAGTGGCAATTTTTTGGAGAGGAATAAGGTGTAACATGACAGTGAGAAAGACTGTTACCAGGAAAAAACTCACACTACATTCAAATATACAGAGATGGAAGGTTCTAAGAGAAAATGTTCTTAGAGGCATAGATGATGATAATTATTTCACAGACATACATGCTAAAATATTTGAAGTATTCTTTTGGAAGGTTCTTCCTGAATTGAAATCTAATAAAGCACCTCCTGAGTATCCTTCTGCTGGAGAAGGAGAAGAAGAAGGAGAAGGAGAAGGAGAAGGAGAAGGAGAAGGAGAAGGAGAAGGAGAAGGAGAAGAAGAAGGAGAAGGAGAAGGAGAAGAAGGAGAAGGAGAAGGAGAAGGAGAAGGAGAAGGAGAAGGAGAAGGAGAAGGAGAAGGAGAAGGAGAAGGAGAAGGAGAAGGAGAAGGAGAAGGAGAAGGAGAAGCTTTAACTGTTGCTTAATACTTTTTTCTCTTCTACAGTGGCCATGGATTTGATTTCACTGTGCAACTGAGTGAAACAGGCATTTCAGTGATGAATATCTAAAGTCAATAAGCTGCGAGGAATCAAATGTAGTGGGGTTAATTATTTGAAGTAAAGCATATTTCAACTTTTAGTCAGACTATTACTAAAATCATGTACAGCAGGGTCATAATGATCCATTAAGATGAGTTCACTGATGCTGCAAAACAGAAATAGTCAGCAAATTGCTGTTCCTGCAAGTAACATTAAAAGAATGTATATTTATGCAATATACATGTATATTTATGCTGGCTTTTATTGAAACTTGAAATAACTTGAAATAACAAATTTTGGGGAAAAAAAGTGGAAAACTTTGCATAAAATTTCTATTCAGTCAAAAAACCTTTTTCTTCTTGGAAAACATTTTGGCAGGAGCTCTTACCATATACATTGAAATGCATTTTGAAACACTAAAAATTAGGTTTGGATATGACATAATTCTAATGAAATCCTTTGGAAAAAGAGGAATTTTGCCAACAAAAATGTAATAAAGAAGTTAGGCTTTACAAACAAAAGCACTTTATATTACAAGCCATATGTCCAGTGCCCTCTCTGATGATTCTTGGCATCCAAAGTATGCATACCTACACACAGATGTAAATCCCCAGTCTTTTGACCGAATCAGAAGAACACTTAGAGGTTCACTTTTATTCCTAAATTATCTGGAATATGTTGGCCATGTATGAATACAGCCAGTGACCTCATTTTAAAAATTACAGAGCATTTATTTTCCATGGGTATCAGTAGATGGTGATAGCATGGAATAGCTCTTAAAATCAGACCCGATAACATCATCATAAAGATACATAAAGATACTTTGGACAGAAATTTTGCCCAGTATAGCGTTTTTTTTTTAAAGTTCCATTATGTTGTCATGGAATTTAAATTACAGGACTGAATTGAAGAGTTAACTATAAAATACATATCCTATACATGGAGTTGAAAACTGCATTGCACTAGCATGAAATATTATACATTTGGCAAAAGTGCTTAGCTACTGCTTGCATGTGTCCTTTCCTATTGGTCTTACTCCAGATGAAAAATGTCTTCTAAGTGTTTCTTCAAGAAGTCTGAAATAGATAGACATATAGGGGATGCTACCCTGCCATCAGATAGCCTGCTTCCTTAGTTCAGTATCTCCCCATCCACTGGGGTCAGTTCCCTGGGAAGTGTGCTTTTGGCTCATACCCTATATCATCCCAGAAAACTCATTGTTTTTGGGATGGAGTCATAAGCTGGTTCAATGAGTCTACCAGTTTCCTGGAAGTTAGTAGTAGTACAGTGTTTCCCACTTGCATCATTTTGTATGGACAATATAGCCTTGCATGAGGGGAAACATCTGCCCACTGCTTCCCTCTCTCTTCTGCCTCTTAGATTTCCTCAGTGGAGCTGGGACCCAAAACCCGTGCACAGCAAGCCCAGGGAAAACTGTGAAGCCTACAGTAATGCTGCTGAAACTCTGCCAAAGGTAGAGCTAAAATATAATTCTGTATAAATTCTGCATCAGAATAAAATGCTGGGAATCAGAAGAGTAGCTAAATTCCCTGGGTTTCCTTGACTAGTGGAGATTGAAGCAGCTGCAAAGAAGACCAGTTTCAAAGCTATAAAAGAGGAACCCTCAGAAACCCAAAAGCATTTGGGAATATTTTTTTTCAGAAAAGGTGAGCTGACAATTCTTTGTAGGCAGCTGTAAAAAAATCTGTTCTATTTCTTAGTACTAATATATCTCACAATTGTGCTTATTAACTCATGTTACACAGAAAAATATGTGTATTCATTTACAAAATTATACCAAGTACCATTGAGGTTACCTAGGTTCAGCTACTTAAAAGTTAGATATCTATGCTACTTATTTATGTATCTCCCCAATGGAAAGAGGGAAACGCTTGCAGCAGAAAGTTCATTACTCTATTGTTAGACATCAGTGTTGGGGTATTGCCTCATGGAGGTACCCACTCTTCCCTGAGACTGTTTTGGTCTCTGAGGAAGTCTCATCCAAAATTACAACAATTTCTGTATCACTTATTTAAGAGCAATCTATTTAAGGGTTATGTTATGGAAAAATAGGCCATATTTAAAAATAAAAAGTCAGCTGAGCAATACAGATCCGTTACTGCAGATTCCTAGTGATATTAATTCTAGGTTTTCCCCACCAAGGCTAAGCACAAGTGACCTGCTCTATTTGACCTTGGTGGAGCAAGCTGGAATCTTACCATTTTGTCTGCTGGTAAATATGACATAAAGTTTCTGTGAACTAAAAGAAAAATCACTTGGATTTTTATATCCTGTTGAAAAATTCCATTTACTCCATGAATGCTATGTTTGCTTTTAGATGAAGCTCAGGCACATGGTGTGACTGTTGGGGATGGTCCTATGCAGGGCTAAGGGCTGGACTCAATGATCCTTGTGGGTCTCTTCCAACTCAGTATATTCTGTGATTCTGTATGTGCCTAATTGGATCAGAGGAAGTATTTAATATCTTGAATGGAGTCTAAGCAAGAATTAAAGTACACAAATGTAATATTTTTCATCCTGTAAACCACAGCTCAGGTGCTGCCTAACCCCAGAGGTGATACAACTCCATTTTTGTCTTAAAGGTCTCTAAACATCCAAACTCTTCTTCAAGATGTGCCCCAGAACTCTTCTGTCTTAACAGGCTCTGAGCCCTGGGGCTTCTTGAAATCATATACAGCTCATTTGAACTTCACAGTTAGATCTCATCTTTCCCTTATACTCAGCACTTTTGAAATATGAGTGCTCTTTATGAGTCTCCATCTGGACCTCTCCAGATGGAAACAGCTGAAAACGCTAACAATTTTTACAAACCTTTTGCAAAGCATGTAGTGTTGATTCTCCAGAACAGTATTCAGTACAATAAAATGCTTGCTAATTCTGGTCTGCCTACACAAGCCCAGAAGAACAATCTTTATTTTGTTAAAATTGTATATTTAGCCTGTCACTTTTAAAATGCTTTCTTCACCTCGGAATTACTTGGAGGCTGAAAGGCTCACAACAGCTCTTCTAGTAATTGCAACCTGGCTCAAAGTCCTTGGCATTGGGCTGAGGAGAAATGTGCCAACCTGGGAAGTAGGGTCTTCTGGTGGCCTGAAGGGAAACATTGGCAGAAGGCTAAGGCACTATGGGAAAACCATTTGAAAGCTAATGGCATATGAAACAGTGCTTTATGTGTTGGTTAATATAGCACAGCATAATTTCGGTTTTCTCTGCAAAAATATTCAAGGGGAAAAAAAAGAAATTCCCATTTTCTTCCCTGAGCTTAAGTTTACAGACTTCCCACAGAAACTTAATTCAAAGGCCAGTTATGAAAGCCAGCCTATGTTTTCCACAAAGTTGTGTCTGAGTACAATTTTTCAGCTGCTGCTTGTCTGGCATGCTGAGAAGAGCTGGGCAGTTCTACACAGGAGTTGAAGTTTCATCTCATTTAAAGATTGTTTGAGTAACATGCACTTGGGGCAGCATCTTAAGCCCTCTCTATAGTTACTGTAAAGCAGTAAATCCCATTGAGTCGCAAAGAGTGAGTCTGAATTCAGAAGCATCGAATCAACTTCTGGCCTCCACTGGCACTACAGCAACTATGTTTCTACTTGACATCCTGCAGATGCAGATGAAGATGGAAATGAATTCTGTCCAGCTGTGCCCAGTACCAGCACTGGGCTCACGATATCATCATACCACTAGAAATGATTGATTCTGAAGTGAGTGGGTTTAAACTACTGGGATGAAAGGGAAAGCAGTCAGGCTCCACATGTATGAGAAGGCAGATCATTAGGAATTTTGTTGTCAGGAGTCCAGAAGTCCAAAGTGTTTCTAGCTGTAAAGGTTACACCCCCTAATACATTTTTTTCCCATCTTCCTGTGTGCCTTTTAATGCCACTTATCTCCAAGAAAGAGAGATAAGTGTAAATCTTATCGCTTAGAGTAAATCTTATCATTCATGTGCTTATTTTCAACTTTTTGGGCAGTATGGACCTTCCTCTATCAGCATAGACTCACTCTTTCACCAAGATATTTTCAGCTTACCATTAGAAATGTTCTTGCCCAGTTTTCTGCTAGTTTGGAAGGAAGAAAGAAGCAGGTGAAACATCCTTCGGGCTTCAGTAGATGGTCAACAATGGCTTCCAGCTGCATGAGGAGTCACAGTTTAATCTGTGTGATATACATATACACAAATGTGGAGCAAAAAGACTGTCAGACAAGTAAACTCAGCCGAAGAATCAGCTGGAACATATTACTTCAAGACTTTTCTTTTGAAATGCACAGTTTTTGCACCACTGCAAAACCATCCCAGTAAATCATCCTTGAAAACACATAGGGTATATCCAGATGTGTGTGCATTGTCAGATTTTACAGTTTGTTTGTGCTTCATTCTACTTTAGGGGCATTTAATCTGTACAGTCTCTGAAAGTCTTCTTGTTGTGCATGCCCACACCTCTAGCTAACAGGGCGCCTGAGGACCTTAGAGGCAGCGTATTCTGAGAGGATGGCTTGCTCCTTGTCCTAGACACAGAAAATACATGCTGCTATAGCATCACTATGCCATGGGCAAGAAAATGTACCCCAGAATGTAGATCTCCCTGGATATCACTGAACAATATTTGGCAAGGAATTGAATTGTGCTGGGGTTTATGTTGGAAGCAGTTTGGTAACTTAATTTTGTGCAGCTGAAGACATCACTTCAGACTCCTAGTGGGAATCAAAAGCTTGGGAAGGGTCTCCTAGCCCCACATGACTGTTTTAACCTGTTCTAGAATCCCACACAAGCACAGATAGGATAATGGTACTACATAGTCTCTATCCAAAAGGACTGTGATATTAACATTTGCAAACTAGTTTTAAAAATATCTTTGATACCGTATCTTTTAAATTTTTTTGTGTGGGGGGCTTTTTGTTGGTGCTATAACTAAATTTATCAGATGAAAGTTTTCATGGTATTAATAAATCCATTTGTTAGCAAATATTGATAGAATATGTAGGCAATGCAGCTTTCATTTTATCCCAGTTTTAAAAGATGGTAGCATTCACTGAATATAGAAAGTGTTCCTAGAATTTTATAGGGATGAAAATAAAAGAGTTCCATAATGTAAACAGGAGATCCATATGAGTTATTGTAAAAACAGAGGGAAATGTATCCTCTCCAGAGTCTTTGACTGTTTTTTAAAAAGTCAGCCCTGTTGAATTCTGTAATGAGAACAGATATTTCTTGTTAAATATTTGCAGAAAAAAAATATGTAGGACACAGAAAATTAGAAGACTTTTCAGCTGTGCTGTGAATACACAACTTCCACCAGCACTAATGGTAATGAGGGCACTAGCACACTGGGGAAGCAAGCCCACTGAAATAGCTAGCCAAGCTCTCAGTCAGGCAATAGCGAATCTAGTGGGTAATGCTCTTGTTTCTACTCTACCTATAGGCCACACCCGTTTATGTCTCAGGGATCTGCATTAGTTTCAAAAGGGAGAGGCAGAAGCCCTTAGTGTCACTTCCATATCCTTTGATAACCTGCTGGCATTTTGATTTCAATAAAGGCTTGCCTTCTCTGTGCTCTAGCAGTAGCAAAATAACCTGCACATTTGTCGATGCTTTTAAGAGATATCCTGTGCTCCTAAATTGTTCCCTGCGATGTCTCAAAAAGGACACCAGAGGGCAGAAATCATTGACTGCTTTCCAGAGCCAGACTGGCAGGGATGCGGAGCCCAGCGTGCCCCTTTGTCCAGGCGTGAACTATGTTTGGATGAGGCTGATGTGGCCAGTGGGGTGACTTTGCACTGACAGACCTCTTCCAGGCCGGTACGCTGAGCTGCTTCTCTACCGTTGCACTGGAGACAGGTCCTCCCTCACCTCCTCGTGACTAAACTCAAACCAGATGGTACCTCCCAAAGTGAACAGACATTTCTTTCTTCATTTAGTGCAAGAGTAATAGATACAAAATGTTAAAAATGCAAAATACAACAAGTGGCATGATAAATGTTGTTCTGTGTCAGAGTCACTCAAGTATGAAACGACTTGTTAGACACATCTCGATAAACAATCAGGCAGCTTTAAATAGCCTTACAAGGAAAAAAGAAATTAGTACATTTTCCCTTTGAAATTTTGGCAAGGGTAGCAATCACAGATTGTACTATTTTTACTATCCTCACTAAGTATTTACATGCCTCTTTTCCAAATGTTTAATTTTTTTTTTCTTTATCCAAGACAGCTATGAGCAGACACTTAGTTACTCACATTTTTGGGTACTCTGCAAAAAGAAACGTTGGAGAGCCTTTTGGGTATATCCTTACACTGTATTCTGTGTCACAGTGCAACATGTGGGCAGGATTTGCTGTGCCAAAAGGACCAAGAAGATTCTTCTGTGCTATTATTGTCACCAAGAATAACTGATTCTGTTGGCAATGGAAAATGTAGAATTTCAGCCATGATGGGTCTGATTTTTTTAATCTCATACTTGTACATGTATGTACAAGTATGGATGTATGGAGGGTACATGTGAGGAAAAATTGTAGCCACATCTGACTGTCTTATGTACCATTAGATAACAGAAAATGCAGTGCTTTATAAATCTGTAATACCTAAACCAGAGTTTTTGTAGGGCAAAATGAGTTTTCTCCAAGCCAGACTTGTACCATTGGCAGCTGGTGGCTCTCACTTCGTAGATGGAGCCTGCCATTTGTACTGCCTGTTCAGCCAAGAGCTGAGAAAGTACATCACGGATGTTGTTTCATCTCCAGATGTTCTGTGTGACAAGTCCTTGCCACGGTTCAACTGAAAATCTTTAAGGCCAAAGCAAGACAATCTAAAAGAGTGCTGCCAATTGTATGAAAAATGCTTGACGTATTTTACACAAATTTGAACATCTGTGATGCTCAAGGAAGATTTCATGGAGTTCTGTAAATCATAGAATTGTAAAATCATTTAGGCTGGAACATGTAATTAGCTTCACAACATTATTGCATTTTTATCCATGGTTTAAATCTAAGGAGGTTGGCACAGGAAAGATAAGCAATTAGCCCTTGGGAAAAAAATATTTTATGCCCAAGAGGGAAGCAGAACCCAAGCAAGTCAAGCAGTAAACCTGCCCGTATCTTATTTTCCGTAACATCATTTTGTGGAACTACTGTTTCCCATTTGGGGGAGTTAGCAAACAGTTTAGGGTTACAGAGGTGTTGTGCTTTACAGCAATAAAATGAGAAGGGAAATACATTTCTTCTCAGATCTCCTTCTTATAGGTATCTAATAGCAATTGACAATTCCAATAACACAAAGTATAATTTCATGAAATTAATTTTTCAGGCTTCAGAAAGAAGGAGATTGTTTTAAAGACTGTGTTCTTCTTTTTAAAAGGGTATTTGTGTCTTTTACCTTCCAATTTTTGATCCTGTATGATACACTTAAAATATATTTTTAGCTTTTCTCCACAACCACTAGAATTAGAAGCATCACTATTGTTGAGAATGAGAGCTGAAATCCCTTTCAGAAAGGAAGTAGGGTTTTCTGGCAAAGACAATTTCTATGAAGATTGTCACAGCCACCTGGCTCAGTATCATTTTTACTTCCCTAGGTTAGTGGAATAAAGTTTTAAAATGTCCCTATCTCTTCATGGGCAACATGGAAACTAAACAGGATCTTTCTACTGCTTTCAGATCACATAGCTTCTAGCTCGGATGTTCAGTGCAGGTGTCTGGGTTCTAGCTGGCTGACTGACCGGGCTGGAGACATCTTCCATGTACACAGCAGTCCCTCCTGGCCCTGGCAGACACTGCAATGCTCAGGGGCAGTGGCAACTGGAAGAAAAGCATCCCTCTGATATGGCTTGAGGATCCCATGCAGGATGTCCTAAGTTCTGTAGTACCATAATTTAGGTGTCATTGATTTAGGTGAAGCAATTGGTGCTGCTCCTTATTAGAAGTTGTGCCTTATCATACCTGTTCAATCTTTGCTGTTGCCTGGAAATGCACAGAAGCAACTGGGCTCTGAGCAGTAGAGGTTAACACAAAAGCAGCAAGTATCCTGCCAAACATTAAGACAGTCGTCCCAAGCTCAGGGGAATGCGGCTTTGTTTCCAGATCCTAGGCTGAGCTTTGAGGCTGTTAACAAGGAACAGATTTTTTACAAGTGTCGTAATAGTAAAAAGGCTTTCAAATTTGTTTTGAAACTTTTGACACCCACCTGAAACAGCATAAACCACCTAAGAACAGATGTGTAGGTCTTCCTGCATTAGAAGGAGTGGTCCCAATGAGATGGTTTATCAGTTGAAGGTGAAAGATGTCTGGATTAGCTGTCTACTTCACACAGCTGTACTCAATTTTACCCTTGCTGAAAGGATGAAAAGAGGTGAGGCAGAGCAGTGGGTATTTCTGTCTGAATTCAGATGCTTCTACACACTTGTGTGGTGGGGGGGGTGGGTAGTGTGGGTGAGAGGTCCTACAGACAGGACCAGGAGTATCATGATAGTGGTGGATGGGCTCCAGGGCCCTTCTGAGACCTCAGAATTACCATGATGGGCCAACAGCCCCCACATAATTCTCAGTCTCACCAATGGCAAATGGCACCATCTCAACCTAGCTGAAAGAAGAAGGTGATTACAAACTCAGACCAACTTTCTGGAGCCAGTGGTCAAGGAGTGTGGTACAAAAGCCCTCTTGGAGGTCTGAGTCCCATTTCAGATGTGAGGCAGTGTGTACCCTTCTCAGACTGTTTGGGATGTGAGCAAATGATCTGAGCACAGATGAGTTTTACAAAAAATGTCAGGCAACAGGCAAGCATGGCTGCTTCTGTGAAGTTTGTGCAGGTAATGCAAGAGCCCATACTAGGTTCACAATCTATTTGAAAGCATACTACCCAGTTTCAATAGTTGATAACTACTCTGTTATCAAAGATTACTAATGAACTAACAATACTTTGGGGGTATTTTGTGGGAAGGGAGTGATTGTAATTCAAAAAACTTGAAAGAATCAGAAGAAATGGCACCTAATGATTGGAGATAACATGTTGCACTGAGATTTTGTTTCTATGGAAGGGAGAGAAGCAGAGCTTAGCAAGGTAAATGCATGCAGTCTCACCAAGAGTTCCTCTGCAGGGTGACTTTCCAGCTCTGTCAGATGGAAGATGCTTTCTATGGGATATCTGTAGTTATTTTTTTATACAGGATACACTTCTGCCTTCCTCATCTTTAAGATACCAACCACCTATTAATAGCAGGAAACAAAGGTGAAAAGGTAGAGGTCCTGATTTTGTTTGTGACTTTTTTTTGGAAGAAGAGTAGAAACCCTGCTGGTTTTTTCCTGCTCTGGGCAGATTCCTGATAACTTACACACCATTGCATGATGGAGATAGACAGAAAAGAAATTGCAGAAATGTATGCACTGGTCTGGAGAGGTGAAAACGTTGGTTTTACAGCACTGAGGACAGTGGTTGCAAACAGAGGTGCAAGCTAGAAGAGACCAGCTGGTTAGTGGTGTCCTGCTTTTTCTGAGGCTCGTTCTGACTAGCTAGTGTCCAACATACACAGTGGCAGCAAAGTCGTGACCAAGAACATAGTGAATTCCACTGGAGCTACTACTTTGTAGACTACATGATAAATTGAATTAGAGATATTCCAAAATTTTTATTTTTTGTTATTAAAGATGGGATACTCCTTCAGATGTGGCAGCCTTTGGACATTATAAGCCCTGCATGCAGGGCTTAATTCACAGCCATTTGGAAGGCCAGACCTTGGCAAGGCTGTTTGAAAAGCCTCCCTAAGCCAGGAACCCAAGTGTTCCTTTCATGTTCAGATGAGATGTGGGCACATCCCACCTGCGTGACAAAGATGCTGTTGCCCCTGTCCTGCCTTCGGCCAGTACTGCCTCAACAGAGACTATCAGATAACATACAAGTGTTCACATTAGAAGAACTTCCCAGCCCCCCGCAGACCTAAACCATTATAAATAAAGTGGTGTGACTGCATTAACGATCTTGACATTGTTGTGTGGCAGTGTGTAATAATGAGAAAACGTTTGAAACCTGACAAGCCAAAAGCACAGAATGTTCTCGCCTTAAGGGTGTAAGCGCTAGGTGTCACTGCAGCCCAAGGAAAAGGCAGCATCCCAAGGGTCCCAGAAACTGCCAGGGAAGAAGTAATTTTTTTACATTTCAGAAAAAGTTGATTTTGATGATGGCAAAAAAATAAAAGAAAAGTAAAATCATATTATAAATACCAATTTACGTATAAATATATGATTTTTATGTGAATAGCATCTTTATTCAGAAGAGAAACAGATGATTCATATAGAAAATTGCTGTCTATTCTGTGATCGTATTTTTTAGCATACAGTGATAGACCTCTCATCTCGTTTCAGCTGAAGACTCCCATCTTGAAAAGGTCTGCTGTACTGAAACTGGTCAGTATTATTTCCCTAATTAGCAGCAATTTTGGATAACTAATATAACACAAATGAAACAACAAGTGGGGCACAAGAAATTAAGGAACACCATTATGTAAGTACAGAGCATACTAAACCATAAACAAGCCTATGGGAAAACAGCCATACAACTCCAACACCTCAAATTTCCTTGTTCACTCATATTTCTTAAACTTTTTAACCTTTTTCCCCCATTACTTTCTCTCTGCATCCTAAATATCCTTATTTCTTCTACTGTCACAATCTAAATGTGTTCTGAAATATTTGCAGACATTGTGACTTGCAAAATTGAGAGTGAAAAGTAAGCAATACAAATTTATACTCACAGCCAGTGAATCTTTGTATTTCTTTATGTCTGGCTTTTATTCTTTGCTGATTTGTAATGTAGAAGAGCAGTGTGAATGAGAAACAAAGTTCTAGCAATGGGTTTGGGTTTTTTTCTGTCTTTTGGCAAATGTTGGCTTCTGTCAAAAGAACCTCCCACAAAACCTCACAGAGCTCCCTTTTGAGTCCTTCCTGTGCCAATTAAGTTCAAATGAAATGTAGTGGCTTTTTATTTACTTTTTAAAAAATTTATTAAATGTGTCCAGACAGTCTCTGGCTACCATTAGAAATATAACAGACAGCTTATTGGTCTGTGTCAACTCAGCTCAGAGTCCCCTCCAGGATAAACTAGACATGTTCAGTACCATCCCCTTAGGCAAGGACCTGAGCTAACAGATGAACCGTGCATCCTGCCCAAAAAAATCAACAGTCTGGGATACTGGCAGAGCAATGGAGGAAATGATATTCAGAAGTAGACATCTCCTACTGCTGAATAGGTAGGAGGCATTTCCATGCTCAAATGTTCCTGCTAAAAATGACAGGTAAAGAACTATCCCTGCTTATCTTCTGCAAAGAAAGGGAGGGGAACTGGGAGGTAGTTTGGTATCTGTCATGCTTTCTCCCAGCAGTGGGCTCAAAGATGAGTTCTGCATTCACCCACTGGAATAGGTGGGTAATTATGCATCCACAAAGGTTCCTTGCAGAGGTGAATCACAGGATTGGGGTGTTGATTTTGCAGTTGCAAGGAAAGAATACAGATTTGAGGTGCTGGGTGAGTTGCTCTTGACCCTGCTTTGAGTAGGAGAGCTGAACTACAGACATCTGCAACTCCCCATCTCAGCTATGCTGTGATCTGGAAAGTTTTTCCATTTCTAATTCCTAGGTTCATAGGTTATGTTACAGAGAAAAGACAGAGAAGTTTGGATTCTGGTTTAAACCTTTGCAGAGGAGAAAAAACAGTGAGTTCAAAGATGTTGTAGTAGGATCAAAGCACTCTAAGAAAAGAATGTGACCTCATGATGGCCTACCAAATTTGCTCTAGTTTAGTTTAGAAACTTTGTCTTTTTTCACCCAGTTACTTCAAGTGTAAAATTATCCTCTTAAGAATGGGTGTTAGCAGGTTGAAGAGCTGCAGATTGATAAATGCAGATGTCCTCAGTCAAGCCTAATGAGAAGCATTTACATGCCACATGGGCTGCCAACAGGACAATCTATCAACTCTGTAGGTGTCCAGACCATAACTGAAGTAAGCTGGCAGATGACAGGCAATTTTTCATAAGCTGTGAATAACAGGATCTGTGACACACAGCTAATACCAGATGATGCATTTTCCTTATTGATGTTGTAAAAAAAAGGAAATAAAAATTTAAAAGTTAATGGAAAGTTTTAGGTAGCTGGAATTTTTTAGGGTTTAACAACTGTGTGCATAATTATTGAGAGAGAAGTTCATATAGTTAACATTAATTTAGCTTAAACCAATGTTTTTCATAATAGGTTGTGGTCTTTTATGTCAAGGCCTACAATCAGGGTCCAGTTCCCTAAGTAAGATAAATGTTTCACAGACAACTTGAAACAGATTAATTCTCCTTCTGATATTCTTAGTACAGAGTAGGGTATAGAGTAGCGTGTTTGGTGCCATCCCATCATTCTCCTTTCTTCTCATTTCTGTCCCATACTTCCTCTCTTCTCAGCTTATTTTCTTTCCTCTGGTCATGTTCATGTCTTTTCCATAAACTTCATGTTCTTTCCCCATTTTTCTTCTCTCCTTAAACATAAGCTCTCCCTCACCAGACCCAATTCTGTAAGAGTCTGAGTCTTGCTGAATCACTGATTAATATCCCCACAGACTTCTCTTGAACAATCATTTCCAACAGCACATCAGCACATCCTGACTGCCAAAGAAGCCATTTGAATGGAAACAGACTTTGACTTAACATACCCAGCATGACACCAAACACATGTGATGTCATTCCACAACCACAGGACTTAGTGTTATTTTATTTTGATTTTCCCCAACCACTGGTACTGGACTAGCAACTTCACAAAGAACAGTTATTTAATGTCAGCTATGTCAGCCAGAGTGTCTGAACTAGTAGCTTGAGAAAGTTGTGATTTGATTTCACCCTGGCCAGCCTGAAAGTCAGTGTCAAAGCATCTGACATTACACATGCCCAGACAAACAGAAGACATAAGACAGTGATTTCATAAGAAACACTGAACTGTTATAATAAGCCTAGGGACCAAAAGATGAACAGCAAAGGTTAAAGAGAGCATGTGGAAAGACACTGTCTACTTCTCTTCCAGGATAAGAGGGAAAATATTTGTCTTTCTTCTAGCTTGGAGCAAAGCAGACAGAGCTCTCTCCTTACTAGGTAGGATGAGCCTCCTATCATGTACACTATCATGTACTGTGTATTATAGAGTATTTAACCTACTCCTTTTCAATAACATACAGCACAGCAGCTGAGAAGATATAGGTCAAAGTGCAGTGAGACAGACATGATTCTGTCTTCTAATAGCTGCATATCTGAAAGAAGGAATGAATAGACCCTACCATGCTAACTTTCAAAGAAAAATAGACACTGTCATTGGGAATAAGTGGGTGAGCTAAGGTTAAGGAAAATAAAATTGCTATATCAACATATTCTCTGTGAAGAAAACCCAAAAAGAGCAGGCACAAGCACATACATGTACCATCTTTCCTTTGACTTCCTCTCAGACTCTTCCAGAGTCATCCCCGTTTCTTTTTTGTCTACCCATCAGGTCGCCAGGCGTACATATTTGTCTTGCTTGCTTAGATCCATTTTAATTAATACATAGAAAGTTTCTTCTGAGGTTCCTAGGTCAATAAAACATCTAATGAAAATATGACAGGAAATGTTTAGCTTCTCTTATTCAGCAAATCGTAGTCCTCCTTAATAAAAGCACAAAAGCTTTATTTGTTGTAAATGCTGTTCCATAAGGCTTCCTCTGCTTTTAGTCACAGAAATTCTATCTGCTGCCTTGTCTTGTTGTGCCAACCCTATGCCTCTGCCATGGCCAAACATGATATCCCCAATATTTATGATAGATTGAAACTACAGTGACAATAAGTTCAGACGTGCTCCAGGCATGCCTGTACAAACATCATGGAAAGGCTTTGAGAAAAATTCCTTTTAAATGTTTCCTCTGCCACTCTGTGTTTTAGACCATTGCTAACAAGTCAGGATATAAAGTATTTATTGTTCTGGACATGTTCTCTTATTGTCAGGTCATCCACAGAAATATTGAAGTTTTCACACTGATAATTCCCACTTGCTTCAAAATTTGTATTCCATAAACTGCCTATCTGCAAAGTTTGAGCCTGCTTGTGACAGTCTTCTGGCATCATATGATATCATTGCTGTTATCTGGGTTTGATAAACAGGAAAGCATTTCCTGCAAGAACTGTTGCACAGGCATTTTTCAGAGTAGTCTCATGGGAGAATATTCAACCAGCTTTACTAATTCCTTTTCTCTGGTATTCATGCCAGTGAAATGCAATCACTTCAATGTTTAAGAAAAGATTGAAATGTCAAAGGGAAATAGAAAATGGCATTGCAGTTATAAAAGATTCTTGGATTATTTTTTCAGTTCTGATTTTCTGGAATTCAAAATAGATTAATGAATTGGTACATGCCCACAAAGAATAAAATCTCATTTTAGTTGCTCACAGAACTGTAATATACCCTCACAGATTTAATTGGTGCTTCATATTTCATCTCAGGTTATCAACACTAGAATCTGTAGGACGGAAATAGGAATGCCATGGGTTTTTTTAAAGACTGATAGGTTTTCTGCTGAGTTCACTAGATGTACAAAGAAATATGCCAAACATCTCTGTATTTAAACCACAAATTTGCATTTTATCATTACCTCATTCCAATTTGCTTGTTTCCCTTTCTTTCTAGAGGCCAAATGAAAATTTTCTCTTATAAAGAAAACATACTTCTCATCAGAACGTTTTAAAAGCCATCAAAAGTAAGCATTATAATGACAATTTAAAAATACCTGCTTTGGTTAGAGAATGGACTATAATCTGTAAAAAGGAATTAATTGAATTATGAACCAAAATAAATAATGACTAAAAATACATTTTAAAGGTTCACATGAATTTGACAGCAATTTTCTATCCAGGTCAACATGTAAGACACTTGCAGTGTTGCCAGTTCACATAAATTAAACTTTAAAGTTTCAAAAGTTGGTGTTCTGCTATGAAGCTTGAAACTGGCCTATTTGCAAGCCTTAAGCTGAAATATCACCAACATATTGAGAAGTGTCCACTGAGTGTGCAAGCACAAAGTGTACAAGTTCTTCAGGGACAGAAATCATGCAATTGAGAATAGAAATAGTATCAGATGAATCAGTTTCAAACCAAAGTAACCCAACAGCAGTGTATTTACAAATTCCTAAGTGGAGAACATGTAACATATTATCATTGAAAGCAGGAGTGTCAAAATCACTGGGTACAGCACTTGCCCCAAACAATATGAGAGACTGGTGCATAAAAGAGTTAAAAAACCTCAGAAAAGTGTGTGTCTTTCCCTTCTACAAGTCAGAGCAAAGGGAGAAGAGAAGTTAGTACAGGGCTATTACTATCCTATAGTATAAAGACACTGATCTCTCTGTCCGATAGAACGTCCATCACTAGAGCATGACAACAGCTAATGCACCTCTACATTGGAAGTTGTGTTATTAATGGCCCTGCTAATAGCTGGTGACAGTAAGAGAGTGAATTTCCACAGTTCACAGCCCTTTGTAAGTCTTCTTCTGGAACATTTCTCTCCACTATCATCACCCAGACTCCCCCTCTGACCTCTTTATCAGTCAGTGAGTGGTACCAGAGGCTTAAGACACATAATCACTGCAGTGTGCCATGTGTGCTCTGCAGAGCAGCACAACACAGAGGGAAAAATTAGAGGAAAAAAACCCAAACAAAACAAAGCCCATTGCTTTTAAAAATGTAAGTTCCTGTTAATACTTTATGAGGTAGTGATAATATTTTCACCTTTTCCTTTTGTGCTTACTTACTTCACATGAGTTTTCATATTTCACCTTCAAGTGAATCTTCTTATTTACAGCTATGCAACCTGATCTGGAATTCACCACGGGCAGTGGAAAGGCTGCCATCAACTTCAGTGAACTTCAGACCAAGCCCTTATCTACCTTAGAACTCTGTCTCCCTTGACTCCTAGCCATGAAATCAAAGTCCAAGCCTGGCTTATCTATTTAGTAAGAACACAAAAGTAACATTAAAAGAAAACATTATTATTTTTGCTTCCATTTCTCTCTTCCTTTCAAGAGGAAGAGAAGTAGTTGCTCATTTCAGCACATCTGCAATTAAAAGCAGTATCGCCAGCGACAGGTTACAGTTTATTTCAAGCATGTGTTGTATTCAGCAAACCTTAGAAAACAAGCTTTCTGCCCCTGCTTTTTGCTTCACAGACCAAGTGGTTGAATGAATCCCCATTGTTTGGTACAGATAATGTTATAGAGATGTTGCTAAAGACAGTACTGGCTCTTGGACTGCACTTGGTGTCTGCAGGAGCATCTGGAGCCTTCCAGGGCCTTTTGGAGCCTTGCACTTGACTTTTCACAGTAACGTATCTAAATACAATGATGCTGCTGGTGTCTGTAACTGGAAAGGTGGCTGTAATGTTGTAATGTCCTGCTCCATGTGAGACAGCAGAGGCATCAACTCTCACTACTCCAACTCTTGAAATTGCCAAAGCTTCTTTGAGACATTTCATTTACCATTTCCACTATTAAAAGTTTCTGTACTTCCACGGAAGCCTAAGTTATGAGGTTAGCAAAACCATCCTGAGTATCTTCTCTCTAAGAAGAGACAATATGAGAACAATATAAGTACTTGACTATCAATTCCTTGAGTAACATAGACTTTGAGTTTGCATTTGATCTGTTCAAAGAGGTTTAAAAACACTGCTCTTTTTTTCTTCTTTCTTTTTTTTTTTTTTTCCCAGCAGCATGCAGGAATTTGTATTGCATAGAAATTTCTATAATTTCTATAATTAAAAGATCAGTGAAGCTTTTTTCAAGACTGCTTTACTGTAGAAGTAACTTCAATCTTTCTGTTACTCTTGGTGTTTTTCAGCCTTGAGCACTTGAATGAAATTTATGTATAATTCAAATTCAGAAAAGCTGTTCAATTAGCACAATGCAAAGAACAGTCTGCAGAATATTGCTGAGCAGTGGTCAAACAGGAAGAATTTATATACTTTCCCCCTCTTTGTTTTGCTTTGATTATTAATCCTAGTGGTTCCTTTTGGCTTTGTTGGGAGCCCTGGGGAATCAAGGAAGTACCTTTTTCTTAGTTTTATTTTCCCCAAGAGTCCCAGGTTTAAGAATCAAGTCAATATATAATGCACTCTAATAAAAGACACACAGTACCTAGAAGTTGTTCTGGAAGTACTAAGACTGGCTGTCTTCCTGAGAACATGTCATATAATCAAAGATGATTTAAATATTTCAGCAGTTGGAGGATCCCTTGGCCCTTTCTCCATCATAGCATATATTTCTGGCCATCTACTTTAATGAAATTTGGAAGATCTTAATTTTTTCAGTTATTGTTTTTACTCTATCAATTTCATCAATGGATTCAAAGGAGATAGGGCAGGAGGAGTGGTGAGACGCAACCAGAGACATGCAGATCATGACAAATGTCTCATTTCTCTAAGACATAGTAGAGAAAGCCATCTATCATGTTATATTTTAAAGGAGTTTAGATTTCTGCAGATTCTGCATGGGTAGGATACAGCTCCTTGGACAGGACTGGCAGCAAGAAGCCCAAGATAAATGGTGGTTTTCAAGCCTAGCTTCTCAGCAGCTTCATGGGGAGACACAGGCAGCTGCTCTGAGCCAGCCCCTCCTTTGCCCGGGACTAGACCTTTCCAGGTGCTGCACATGCTGGCCCCACTCCAGCAAAGCACTTAAGCACATGCTTAACTTTCAACGCATCAATTACTCATGGAGAAGTCAAGCCCGGAGAAGCTGCTGCAGAGATAGTGGTGAAAAGGAAATGGGGAGGTGGTGACCTTATTGCTTCTCTTTCCCAGTGGACCTGTCTGCAGACATCATTCAGGGCCTGAGGTAAAATGATCACAGAGGCTAATAGGTCAATGACCTGCTACTCTGTTGTTAGCCTAGCCCCAACCTTTACAAAAGAGAGGGGAAGGGAGAGGGGAAGATCTGTACAGTTTGTCAGATGTTATCGCACTTGATAAGACAAAGCTTTCCTTTCAGGAACTTTTTCTTCTCTGGTTTGCTATGAAAAAAGATGGCAACTTGTGGTGGCAAAGAGGAAATTCATAGTCTTTTGTTCTTCCTCTGCCACTCACATCTGTGACAGGTTTCCTTTCTCCCTTAAGCTATTCCAATTTCTGGCTCTGCATGTGTCAAAATAAGCTTCCAAAACAAATCACAAATGTATGGGGTAATTAAAGCTGTCATTTTGTGTCAGGGGAAGGCACTCCCCTTCCCCAAGAAGAGTACACCTCCTTGACAACAGCATATTGTAGTGAGAATGAAGAATTTCACACTTGTTTCTTTGATTAATTATTATTTTTTCTGTTCACTTGAGGGATGGGATAAGGAAAAAATAAGAATTGCCTTATGCTGCTGCCATATGAGCCCTTCTCTGTTTAAAAAACTCTTGGAAAATGGTGTTGAGAGGTAGACAACTTTGCACAAGCACTAAAACACACATACGTGACCCTAGAGTCACCTCTTCAGATATGTGATCTACCTGAATTTAAAGAAAATTTAAAAAAAAAAATTCAAAAGTAACTTTCAGAAAAATTGAAATACAGAAAATCGAAAGATAAGATTTGTTTCTTAAGATCTCCAACAACATGAAAAAGTTTTTCCAAAAGTTTGGAGGAGTGTCTTTAAAAAAGGCACACAGGCCAGATCCTCACTTTTCCAGAGAGTACCTCAGGGACACATCTGAAGCTTCCTTCACAAGACTGACACAGTAATGGTATACTCACGTATTCTCAGCTGTTCTAATAGATTTTTTTTAATGTGAGCGTTCTGTAATAATGGCGACATATATAGAGATAAGTATTTCAAAAACTCCTTCTTTTCATTGTTAGAGTTTAAGTGCACTCAAAAAGAAATTATTTTTCAATCAAACTGCCCATCCTTTGTTTCATACTGCTGTGCCATACATGACTCGCCAATTTTTGTAAGTCTGTTTTCTCCAGGGCACATGCACACTTCACTCATGGGAAATTTCAATTAAAATGGGAGTCACAGCTGTGTTTTAGATGCAAAAAGAGCAAAATAGTTGGATAGGCATCTAAAATGTGTACTGCAGCATGAAAATGAGCTTTCTAATCAAGGTGCAGGACACCTGCACTCGGATTTGCTCTCTTACTGCTGCCCAATCCACTTTTGGTGAGTGATTTACTTCTAGTCCCTCTAGGTTCCCAGCTCCACAGCAGGAATCACTCTGACTCCTTACTCTCATCTTTCCTGCATATTTTGCAATGTGACTTATTATTGTGCTGGCAGTAACTACTGTGGAGCACCGGGCAGAGAGGGAGGGCCTCTCTGAGGTGCAGTTCAGTGGAGGGGTTTGCTGGTGAACTCACTTTAAGGACTTCTGCCCATTTCACCTGCTTGTCCCTGCCTGTGTGCTGCATTTCACTGCCCTGCCAGTTGTTCCACTCTGAATTTTTCTAGAAGATGCTGAAAGCGTATCAGGAAACTTATCTAGTTAAAAATAAGTCTCTCCTCACCAACATAATTTCTCATTCATGTCAATGTACTGATAAGGACAGTGTGGTCCCAACAACAGATCCTAACACAAGTAAGTGGACTGTGAGATGTAGCACAAGGGTGGAAACAAAGATTTTGAGATATCTTAAATTAGTTTAACCATCATTTCATTTCACTGCAGCCTGAGTACAAGTTTTAGACTGGAGAAACATAAAATGTGGTTATATGAGTCTCTGCTGCAAGTCCATTGTGAAATTTTGCCCTTCTGCAGGATTTCAATTCAAGTACCACGATAGCTCTTTGCAAACAGTGTGTCCCTACAACACACCTGGCAGGCAAATACAGTATCCTCTTATCAGATGGGCAAAATGAGCTGCACAGTGATCATGACTGGCTCAGACATGTAGCACGAGCCAACATGAGAGGCAGCAGGAAGCAGAAAGCCCTAATTGGCTGGACTGGTTTTTGAACTACTTGGTTTCTGCTGGAAACTGATGGCCACTCATGGTAACTGCCAATACAAAGAAGCTTCAAGCAGCAATAGGAATGGGTGAGGAGTAGTAATGATACAACTTGCATATGGCTTTCATTAAATGAGTTTTTATTGGATTAAAGACATAATTTAGAGCCTACAGTAAAACTACTTGAAATAGTTTAATCTTATCTTGAAGATGCTTTTTGACCAAATCAAACATTTTGCTGTGAATTTTTCAACTCCACTGAAATTTCCTGGGGTATTCTGGTTTTGAGATGAACAATAAAAAATGTAATTTCAAAACAGTCATGTTTCTTAGTTTTATCACTGAAAATGAGATATATTTTATAGAAAATGTATGTTTATGCTTCTAAGAATAACTGTTATTTTTGCTAGTTCTTATCAGCAGAAGCTTTGTCACCGACTATCATGAGTGACTGACTGAACTATACATAATGTAAGAAGCAAAATGGTTTTCTGTGTTACAGTAGTCACAAGAAAATACTTATTCCAGTGATGAAACTAGTGGTGATCAACTTTTCCTGAAAGAAAGCTTCTTTCATGCTATATTTGCTCTCTTCAACCTTTAAAAATATTCTTGTTTTCATAGTAAAAATTATTATGCACAATCCAAATAAGATAATATACAGGATTACAGCTCTATTTCCTGCTATATTCTTAGATGTTCACGTAAGTTTTCTGAAGCTTTTCTTTTTGGGGATAAATCCACATAGGTAATCTCATGGATAGACACTGAAGCTATGACTGAACAAGGTAATTAAAAGTTTGCCTTCTTTGAATAGTCAAAAGAAGGAATTGCCTTACTAGGTTTTTGAGCTTGTCTGTGATTGCTTCAAAACCCAAACCAACTGAAATTTTAGTTGCACTTTCCTTCTAAGTTCCAACTGTTCAAAATTAGCTGGATATCTCAGGCTCCAAAACCCACTTAGGCTGACTCCTCGAAGGCCAGAGAAATACTTTCTGATTATGGTTCCTAAAAAAAAATTGTTTATAAGCATGGAAAATAATATTCATATTTTAATAAATGATGAAAACAAATTGTGAGGAAGGTTAATGGAAGGAATGGAGCTTGCAATTCTAAAGCAAAGAACAAAAAGCAAACCAACAACACTATAAAAGATTCAGAAGTCCCATCAGATGAAAACCAAATGTTTTCAAAATCTGCTGAAACCTTTTGGTATAAAATAATTTCAAGTTTCAATGACCGTGTGGTTGGCAATAAACTGTAAATCATTGCACACAGAGGTTTCTAACTGGCAAGTGACAAACACACAAAGGCTGTTTCTCCATGCTTTTGGTTTATTTGAATACAATTTTTGAAGTTACTCATAAGAAAACAAGATTTATATAATATTACTGTATTTCTCAGCCCTTTCAATCTCTCTGTTTTCCACTGGATAACTCCAGCCCAAGCTAACAGAGTGCTAGAGGCTTGAACTGATTGTGGTCCTAAATGGCCTATGAATGTCACTGCCCAGGTACTGGAGAGAGGCTCAAACAGAGGCACAGAAGAGCTGTGGTGGGAGATTGACTGCTACACCTGCCACTAGGAACATTGGAGAGGTGAGACCTGTGGTGGTGCATGCAGGGAAAGCTGTGGCTGGAGCTCACAGATCACCAGACATGGGGTGTTTCAGCTGCAGAATTGAGGCCAGAGGCAGAGTCTGCTGCTTACTGAACAAAATCAGTCACTTATTTGGGGAAAGAATGTCTGCTCACTGTCAGGTCTCCTTTTACTCTGTTGGTTTATTTTTTTTCACTTTTCTCTCCTTTAGCTTCATCTTGATTGAAAAGTTAAAGAACAGGAGCTAAGCAAATGTACCTATGGGCACAAGGATGTGGGCAGTCAAGTGGTTTTGTAACAGCTGCTGTATTGCTTTCTTCTTCACCTTCCAGGAATTCTTTATTCCTCAGTATTTCTACCAACAAAGTAAAAAATTAAAGCATATTCCCCCCCCATATTCACTGCACCAGTCACTGCTCCAGTGTAAGCCTCTAGTGGGGCAGAACCCTCCCAGAGATTCCTCCTGGAGACAAGAAGATGCTTGGCAAAATGTTTTTCATAATCTTCCTCTCTCTTAATCTCCTGTGACATTTCAGCCACAGGCAAGAAAAGACTTGTCTTCCAGCAGTGGATCCATATCTGATAGGGACAGGAATGGAGAAAGGTGAAAACATGGGGCAGTAATTACCTGCATTACACAAGCCTCTGAGGACTCTTCCATAAGGGCTCATGAAAGTCAGAGTTCCCCATCATACCTGGTGAATCAATTTTCAGACACAACCTGTACATCTACATCACCAACACTCCAGTATAAATGTGTTTTGGTTGCTACCTGCTGTATGGTGCAGAACCATCTGCAGACAGGACAACATTCAGCACTGGTAAGTCATCTGAGTGTTTAACAGCTTCTCAGAAGATTTTGAAAAAATCTGATTCAGGTTCAGCCTGCGGCCAGTGATATTCCTCCTAACTCCTGACTCCAGCTGGTCGGGAGCTTCCTGCAATCTCACTGCCACATGCAATGAGTGTATGGTCAGGTGTGACTTTGAGGTACTAGTAGTCATGGGCAGGCATGGCAAATACCAGGAGCCTGAACCTTACTTCAACCCATAGTGAGCTCTATGCTCTAATAGGCTGTTCAGAAAGTGTATTTATTGTTTTGGAGTGGGAATAATTATCACAGAGAAAAAAAAGATGACTATGTACACTGATGCAGAATTAAATGCGGGCAAAGAGACAAGCAAGAGAGAAAGGATACTCCCCAGGAGCATTCGACTGAAGCTCTACATTAGGGGACAAAAAGAAAGTAGCCAGCTGAGATTGATGATGGAGAATGAATGTGGTTCGTATTTTATTAATAAAAGAGGTCTCCCCACAAAGGAAATTCCCAACTTGGCCTGGTGATGTAGCACTAAGTGGTAATTGATACATAAAATGACAAAACCCATAGAGCTCTGGTTACACCAGAGTAGACACTCTTTGGGGCCTGTAATTACAGGGAGCTGGCAGACATTCAGATTTCATCTTTGAGTGAGAAAAGGACTTTCTGCTCTCCTGCCAACTGGGTTGACTAAGCTCAGTGCCAGGCTGGACATACCTTCCAGAGTATTTGCAAAGTAGTGTTCAACTCTACCTCAGATTCTTTCACTCTCCAGGTTTCTGGAAATGAACAAATAAAATATTTGTAATGGCACCTGCAGCAGTGAGGCATCTTGGAGAGAAAAGCCAAGTCTTGCCTCCCAGTCAGAAGGCGGCACAGTCGAGAAAAAGTAATACCTCAGAGCTGTGTAGGAGGGAAACAGGAAAAATTTCATGATGACTGGGGAACAAACGATGTCTCAAGGACAGAAGATATTCCTGGACACAAGTTTGCTCTCTGGACCCATCCTAATGATGTGGATTAGGCACTGATGTACTAAACCATGGGGCAAACATAGTTTCTCAGACAGAAGGCAATTGACCATGCTGTCAGGGGACATCTATGTAGTCAAGACCTGTTGTTGCAAGACCTGGAAAGCCAGACCTGCCCTCTGTTGCTCTCTTCAGATTATCCCTGTACATTTTCCCTCTGATTTGTTGTATCAGCAGTACTAGGTCTGGCCTTGGAGGCCTATGCTGACTGCCAAGGTAGCAGATGATGAGCTATCTGATATTAAGTTTCTCCACATGAAATATGTAAAACCTGTGGGCAAAAGAGCAGTACCAATACTTCTTGGCCAAATTCTGCTCTCGGTTACACCAGAGGAATGTAAATGGTGTCAATATGATTTACAGGAACTAAGGATTGTACATGGCTTGGGGTTTTTTTGAGAAGATACTTAGATTTTCATTGTATCTAAAAGGACTGACCATAGACAAATCTCAAAGAAAAGTAACACTGTTGTTTGTTTTTCTTCCCTAACTTCAGTGTCAACCCCAGCCTAACAAAGCACCCTATAATATTTGCTTAGGCACTGAATTTGTTAGCTTAACTTATTTTTACTGTTTATCCCACATTTCTGTAAAAATGTGCTAAAAAAAATAATCTGTTAATGCCAAAAGTTCTCAAATACTCTTTTTCACAGGCATAGTGTACACTAGAAGGACTTTGCAAGTATAGCTGTGCTGGAATTTTTATATCAATAAACCCCAGAGGGGTGGTGCAACTCCTGACGGTGCACTGGTTCCAAGGATGAAATAACACATCCTGGCAACCCGAGCAGTTTTCGCCAGTAGAGCTGCAAGGCTTTTTTTTTTTTTTTTTTTTTTTTTTTTTCTGAGACAGGATACCAGCAAAAACTTCTCCAGAGAAACCAAGCAGTGACTCTACGTTAGCCAGCTTCTTGGGATGCTCACCCAGCACACAGGAGACAAAGGTGTGCATCCCCGCTCTGCTCAAATCAGCTACATCAAATCTTAATCCCTCTCCTAGTGAAACATCTTCCCAGCTCTGGCCCTGCTGACTACCAAAAGATCCTACTGTCCCTCTGTGCTTGTCTGTCAGAGCTGCTCCAGAACCACTTGTGGTTAGGATGGAAGGTGGGCGACGTGGGTGTCATTCAGGCAACACAGGGTGTCGAAGAGGGGGTGTCCTGTATCTCTGGACATCTCAAGCAGGAGTGTTCTGGCTGGCATTAGGGGCAGAGTTCTCTGGTTTTCAGCCAAAGTGCTTGCTGGGGGCTCAAGGAATCTTTCCTGACAAGGATATTGTTGTGACTGATGTGCCTCCCATGAAAAGCACAGCTTTTTAAAAGTTCATGTGTACTGACACAAGCACATTCACGTTGTGCTTCACTGAAGAACTTCTGATCGACTCTTGCTGTGAGCTCAGGAAAGGCCAAATGACCTAAGGGTTATAAGGTGCCAGTTACAGATACTGTTTCACATTCTTTCTTAGAAAAATAGTTAGGAAACTACTGGATTTTCTTTCCCTACTTTTTTCTGTATCTCTTCCAATGCAAAATACTTTGCTCTTCCAGTGGAAACCAATCATTTACTAAATATTTAGTGTAATTCCTATCTCTGTCTCTCACACAGGCCAGTGTTTACACTTCAAAAGCAAGAATTTTTTTCTCATGCCATAGTCACTCCATAGAAATAAATATAAGCTGCAGAACCTGCACAAATCTCTGCTGAGACACAAAAGTTTAAACACCTTATGGATTAATGTTTATGGAGCCTGTCAGAGATTTAAAACCACAAAGAGAAAGAAAGGTTTTCTTCAGCTCTAAGAAATGAACTTTTTGTCTAACGTCAGCCCTACACTGAAAAAGCCTTGGTAGGTTGTTTGTCTAAGCAGACAGGTCCTTATTAAATTGTTCATGATGTCTTTTCACTTAATTCTTGCTATAAATTTGCCTCTTTGCCACACTCTTTACACTTTAGCTCAGTGTGCCCCAGAGACTTGCAGACCCAGCAGCTTACCGCTAACTCAGCCTAAGGAGAAATGCTAGCAACAAAGACCAGCCTGCCAAAACGCATAAAACTTGCTGCTTTTTGCCTCACTTTAAAACAAAAAAATAATATTGTCTTTTCTCTAAAGTGGTAAAGCAACACACGCTTTGACATTACTCTACAGGATTTTTTAAGGGTTTCGAAGAAACCTTGGCACTTACCAACACGTTCTCCAAAACGTATGGTTGTTAATTAGTTTAGTAGTCAGCATAAGGAAAAACAAACTGATGGCAGGAGGTGCAACTAGTGGCTTTTGGTAAGGCAATGGGAAGTCTGTGAAAATCACAGCTTCTGAAATAGTGAATAAAGCCTGAAGGAAAGAATTATTAAAAGATGAGAGGTAGTCATGTCCATTACCATGTTAACCTACTGTTTTGCTGGCACCATGACTATGAGAATGTACCTGTACTTACCAACTGGCCAAAAACAGCTAATGAAAATCAAAACCATGAAGAGAAATGGGCATTTTCCCAACATGTGGTGCTTTTTTTTCTTTCTTTAAGGTTTAACTGAGCTTCTTGCATTATCTGTCAATTTTTTTCTCTTTCTGAAGGGAGCTTAGTAAGAAAAGATGACTATCAATAGACTAAAGGCCATTTCTACCCATTGCAAAGCAGAATTTGACTAGGTCAAGCATAGAAATTTTTGCACAGTTTGCTGTTAATATCACTTTCCCACCAGAAATGCCTGCTCCTCTGCATACCCTTAGGAACACTCAAAAACTGACTGCGGAAATCTGCTGCAGACTCGCACCTTCCCTAAGGCCAGTTGGGTAGCCCTTCCTGCTTTCCACCAATTGTGAGGTCCTTTGCACCCTCTTGTTTATATTTCCAGTATTTCACCTCTGCAGATGGGACTGTTGTTCATAGTCATGAGTTATATTTTCCCACCTAGAACAGAAGATTGTTCTGGCTTTCCTTGGACAGTCATTGAGAGCAGAAAGGAGAAAATGCACTTTTCTTCCTTGTTTGTCCATTATAAGGAGGGGTAGGAGGGAAGGGAAGGGGTAAGGAACAACTAGGCTATGCCTGTTTGCTTTCTACTTCCTCATTTCTTAGAAGGTATTAATGTCATTGCAAGGTGCCACAGTAACAGCCCTAGAGATGGAAGCCCTCTCTTTATGTAGCAGGCAGGAATGGTGTGGGAAGGGACAAGGATGGCTGCCCTGCATGCTCAGGCAGCTTCGCCCCCATCCTGTCCTGGATTGATCTCTGCCAGTGGTGACGGTGTGCCTCTGGCCTATTTGGGCCTTTGCATCTGGGCTGAGACTGCTCGGTGTGGTGAAGGCTTCACAAACACCTCGTGCCCACAGACGGCTGGCTTGGGACCACGGAGCTCTCTTTACATAGGGCTGAGGAAGAGGAATGAGAATGTAATGGGTTTTGGGTTACAACAGGCTTACAAACCTGAAATAGCAAGCTGGTACACAATACAAATATCAATGCTAGGGGCTGGAAACAAAAAAATATTCATGAAATTTTGCCTGGTTTTTTATTCCACATTTAGGACTGCATGAAATTTCCACTGGTAAAATACCACACTTTTCCTGTGAAAACATTTCCATTTAACCTCTCAGGATTAGGCAAATAGGACCTCTTCCTATTCTTTCGAGAAGCAGTGCATATGGGATGCTGAAGTAGCACATCTCTGAGCGTTGCTCAGGATCTTCCCAGTAAGAAGACATCCTACATTTTCACATTAAAACTGCTTGCTCCTTCTTTTATTTGTGTATATAAAAAACTGCCTCCAAAAGATGAAAAGCCATATAGCAAACAGGTAGTAATAGCAAAATAAGTTTGTCTAAGGAAAGGAAATAATAATAATATGAGATAAATACATACTACTTCTGTACTCAATGATTTAGAAGCTATTTTATGACTTAGACCTTCTGGTATTATTTTGTGTTCTTATTTTCTACTGCATCTTATGTCATCTATGTCAGCTACTCCCCTGGCTCTCAGAAAAGCATTTACAGCCAGTATTTCACTTCATGTAATAGCTCTTCTCCTGTACGATTTTCATGGTTGGTGCAAATCTAGATGAAATGTAGGGGATGAATTTACCCCTCCCCAGACAGAGCTCCTCCAGCTGACATTCTCCACACTATGGTTTGTTTCCAAGAATCCTGAAGAATTTCTGCTCCAAGAATCATGCAGAATCCCATGATTGTTTCCAGACAATCAAGTAGCAGACTAGGTTTGTCAGCAACATTTCCAAAAGGCTACTTTTTTCTCTTTTTCCTTCTTGCCTCTGTTGGTGTTCACATCCTTCTTACCAACTCAGGTGCTCCTTTAACTCAGCAGCCAGATGGTTTTTCAGGGTTTGGTCCTGATCCCAAGCATACCATCCCAGATCACTGCACCTCTGGCCACAGAGCTGTGGTGATCCAGGAGGGCGATTTAATGCATGGTAAGTGAGGTAGCAGCAAAGCCTTTCTCTACATTGCAACAAGCAGCCTTCTGAGAAGTCTAAAGAGTGTGCTGGTATTGGTTGGTGGGCATGGCATAGAAGAACTGTGTCTCTGGCAGGTGGGAAAGGTACTAGCACTGTTCTCATCACACAAGATGCAGACAGGGTTTTTTTTGCTGTTGTTGTTGCCCTGAAGAGGTTTAAGGCCTCTTCCTCATACTGACTGCTCACTAAGGTGTGATAAAACTCCACAAAGTAAGCTCTAATAATGAAAAATGCAGCATGCTGAAACTAGAAAGTCTAACTGAAGGATGACACTTTTCAAAGCTGTCTGTTTCCCCAAGGACAAAGTAACACACACTAGTTTGTTCCTTCGCAGTTTTGACTTCTACAGTCTATCTCCTCTCTAAAAGATTGGTTTGCTGACTTTATTTTAAATGATCAAATAATCTGTGGGCCTTGGTGTTTTGGGATGAGGGTTTGGTTCACCTGTGTAGTTCTCAAAAAAACAGATTTCAGCCCCTGATTCCCATAAACATTTAAAAATTTCACTCCAAGTTCCTCATGACACAGAACACAGCTCAGTCATCAGCTGCTTGCTCATAGCTGTGTTAAAACTTAAAGAGGTTTGCAAAGACCATTTTCTACTTAAAAAATTAATTAAGTTATTGAACGATTTCTAACTTTTTTAAGAAGTCCCACGAACTCCTACTTATCTCTTGGAGTCCATCTTCCCTACTCCTCACAGCAAACACAAGGTAAGACAGCAGAGGATTTTATTATTCCTTTAAACTAAACATATGGTATATGTGGGATATCACCCATATCAAGTATGAAAACCCATGAATACAGCTTGATGATACCACAAGTACAGTAGGGCTGGAGTTACTCAGATTTCTATTTGTGAGCTTTTAATTCAGGTTCATTTTAAAGACATGGGACACTTGTCATTGATGTCAGTTGGGTTTGATATAGTATCTTTGTTTAAAGGAAGCTAAGTAATAACGCTTTGCAAGTAAAAAAAATAATTACTACTATTTTGTTATTGTTTACTACAGGTGCAGTCTCTGTCACTGACTGGGATTTCATGGTGCTCAATAATGTAGAAAACTAGAAGAGAAAGGTAGATCCTAGACACAACATAGAAATAACTGTTCTGTACTTGTTTGCATGTTTGTAAGCACCTGTGTATTCTCTAAGCATTGTAACAACTGCTTGCTTGAGTTTTAATATAATTTTCCATTATTTTTCCAAACTTCAAGAATTAATCAAGTGTTTGGTACACCTCAAGTGAAACGACAGAACGCATTTGCTTCTTGAGAAGTAGCAAACTTGAAAAGCAGATGAGAGCAGAGAATCTGCTTGGTAATTCTTTCAAGGAGGGTACCAGAAATTCATAAGAGAAAAAGAATCTCTTTCTAAGAATCGCATTATCCTCTACCAAACAACACCTGATTCTGCTATGAAAAGCAGACTCCTGAATGCTTACATACCCCCAATAAGTAACTTGGCTTGGATCTAGCAGTCCATTCCTGTTTTTACAGTACTATATTGAAACATAAAAGGATATGCTTTCTGTAGCCTGAACAGTCAAGAGACTGATAAGTCTTCCT
Source organism: Manacus candei (assembly GCF_025592945.1). Lineage (NCBI taxonomy): Eukaryota > Metazoa > Chordata > Aves > Passeriformes > Pipridae > Manacus > Manacus candei. The sequence goes on along the minus strand of NW_026138129.1, from coordinate 770,407 downwards.
TTCTCACAGTTAGAGTTTCCAAGATTCTTAATGGAACAATCCTGTTGAATTTAATGCAGGATGGTCAACCATCCACAGGATTTTAAAGCAGCCTGCACAGTTCTACAGCAGAAAGATGATTTTTGCTTTTTCTGACAAAATTAAAAACAAGAAAAGAAAGCATTCATACTCTAGTAAATTCTGCTGAATATTTCCTGTGTGTTTGGATCCACTGCTGTTAAATTATATAGGATTGCTTCATGAGACTCCCTCATCTAAGGAATGAATTGCTTTCCTCAGCAACTCTAGAAAGACTCATGTGAAGAGATGAATATGTTGACCTCATTACAACAGTAGAAGTGTAGGACCTCAGGAAACTTTTGTACAAGGCATAATGTAGCACAGATCAAGTCTGGACATGGTCCTGGTGTGAGCTGGCAGGTGGGTCATAACTGACCCCAGTGCATGACTTAGAATGTGTCTCCCATTTTCCTCTAAAAATACCTACTTTAGGCTGAATTATCTTCTGGGATGGGGGGCAAAGAAAAGAAAGAACAAATTTTAAGTGGCATTTTCAAGTTTCTTTTGAAAAAAAAAAAGCCAGGAAAATTAGAGTACAGAAAATAATAGTTATTTTAAAACCATAATGCCAACAGTTTCTAGGCTCTAGGCTTGCCTTTTTGCAGAATTTTGGCCTTTTGGCTATTGATAACTCTGTGGAAGTCCACCCAAATTCAAGTAAGTAATAAACCCTCAAAAACCTGCAGCTTGTTTTTATTAGATATATTTCTTATCAATTCTGAGCATGGATTTTTTCCTACAATGTCAAATCCAAACTGCTGTGTCAATAAGAAGGTCCTGATAGATAAACCAAGTTGACCATGAATTGCATTTGCCCAGCTGCATGCCAGCAGTGCACAGGAGGACACTGAGCTGAAGGCAAAGGGACTGAGGGGCCAGCAAGCTACTAAGATCATGGCAGAAGGGAGAGCGGGCACGGGCTTCTGATGAGGGGGACCAGACCTGAACTGGGAAAACAAACTGGGATGAACTGGAGGAGGTGGAACAGGACTGGAAAGATGATTCTAGGGAGCTGAGACTGATTGCATTGACAAGGCAATGGTAATGAGAGACTTGATGGGGGAAACAGCATTCTCTACATATGGTGAATAACTTTGAGGTAGGAAAGAGGCTAGTCATGGTCACAAGAAAAAAAGCTCCTTCTGCCTCTGACAGAGATGTGAACATTGCCAAGTTTCACCCAGCTGAGAGGAAAGGGCAGTGAAGAACCAGGCTAGCAAAATATACTACACTGCCTACTACAGCAACTGGCAATCTGCTATCTCTGTGTGAGATGCTGCTAGTTTGAGGTCTGGTGCACTGAAGGGCCCCACACATGCTCTGACCTGGGCAGTACCATATTATAGCTCTATTTTCTTTTTCGCATTTAAAAAACCCTGAAGATATTGCAGGCCATGCACACATAGATGTGTGTGAATACTTCTTTGATAATTGCATCATATAGAACAAAACCTTTTGAAAAGGTGGCTTTTCAAATTCTTGTGAGTGTGGACACTCACTGAGACCTAGAGGTGCTGCAACTACTTTGTTGGCTGCATGCATTGAACATTGTAGAACCTGGAAAAGTCAGCAGTAGGTAGGTCAGTAGGTCAGCAGTAGGTCAGTCTCAAGTAGGGCACTCAACTCTGGCTGTAATCAATACTTCTCTTCACCTTGGTTCACCATGCATGCAACTAGTTCTCCAGAGAGCATGCTCTATCCTGAGTCCTGGCTGAGCCACATGTGACCATCAGAATCACAGAATATGCTGAGTTGAAAGGGACCCACAAAGATCATAAAGTCCAAGGATCATCAACTCCTGGCCCTGCACAGGACCATTTCCAAGCCTACAAGGATGTCAGATCTGAATGCTTGAGGAAATTGCCACTTGTGTGCTGGGAGCATGCCACTTTGCAGCCTCCCTAAAGCCCTTTCGTGCCAGGGTCCTCTCCCGCAAAGACACACACACGGAGAATAAAGCAAGCCCTGATAGCTTCAGCGTCTCTGGTAGTAGAGACTACTTAACCGTGGGGATCTTTGCAGGCTGGCAGTGAGCCGTGGTTCCCTGAGGAGGAGCGGGGGACTCCAGCGACAGAACTGCGGTTAAAAGGTTTCTTTCGGGCAACCGGGGAGAGGAGATCCTTCTCCGTAAGGAAATACTAACATTTGGCTCCTAAGAGAAGAGCAAAAGGAGCGCAGAACTGTGGGATGGAAGGTTCCGCCTGACACTGACTGCACGCGTAGCGGCAGCCCCGCAGCCACCGGCATCTGACCGGGGTACCCCCGGGCCAGCAGTGCGCGCTCCCCGCCGTGCCGGAGCGCCTGACTCAGCCCCCAGCGCTGTCCGGCTGCCCCACGGGGGAGCTGCTGCCTGGCTTTTGCCCCGGCCAGAAACTTGGATGCCGTGGCCCTGGCTCCCGCCCCGTGCGGTGCCCGGCGGGCGGCGAGGCGGGGCCAGGGCAGGGGCGCTCCGGGAGGAGCTCAGGGCTCACCAGGGTGGGAGTCGGGACCACCAGGGGCTGCCGGTATTTGTACATGTTGATTTAGCGTGAGGGGGTGTGGGGGGAATGAACCCTGCAGGGAAAGCAAGCGACGTCCCCCCGGCAGCATCGGGGAGGGTTAATCAGCGAGGATCTGTGGGTCTGGGAGGAGAAAGGGGAGGCCGGGTTGGGGAGGGGGCAGGATAAGAGGAAAAGGGGCAGAGCGGCTCGATGAGGTCCACACCGTCAGCCTTCTTAATCGCGGCAGTGCCTTCACGGGTGCTCCCGGTGTTGGTGGTGGGTCCTTCCTTCCCGTCCCAGTCGTTTCCTCCCGCTTCCCCTGCCACAGAGGAGTCGGGGCTGGAAGGGAAAGAAACAGACCCCCAGGGCTAGACAGCTGCCCACCCGAGGCGGAGGCAGGCGCGGCGCCCCAGGGGAGGCGGCGGCGTCCGGCACATTCCCCGGCAGTGGGAGGGCGCCGGGAGAGGAGAGGCTGGGGAGCATCTCCGAGCCGAGGCTGACTCCCGAGGAGCGAGGGAGGGACACAGAGAGCGGGAGAAACCGCCGGCTCTCAGTTATACACCCGTCCCCAAATTTTAAGGACTAGGGCGGGGAAAAAGAAAACTGAGGACCTGAGCTGGGACTTCCCAGCCGGAGCGACTGAAAAGGAGCCAAAGCAGGCATCGGGGGTGGGGGGGGCAGTGACATCCCAAGGAGAGTCCCCCTGCTTCGCTCCCCGCAGTCGCTGCGTGCCCGCCGCCGCCTCAGGATGTGGGTGCCACTGCTGCTGCTGCTGCTGCCCGAGCTGCTCCCCGCCGTGCCGGCACAGAAGCTCTCCGCCCTCACGGTAAGGCCGCCCCGCCGCTGGGCTCTGGGCGCCGAGCGCCCGCCGGGTCGGTGTCCGGGGCTCACCTGAGCGGGCTGATGCGCCCGCCCGGGCAGCGAGGGGGCAACCCGCGGCTGCCGGACCGGGGGCTGAGCCCCGCTTCGGGCGGGGGACGGAGCCCATCCCGGGCGGGAGTTCCGCCGCGGCTTGTCCGGCAGCGTGGGGAGCAGCCGGCACCGCCGCCCCGCCGGGCGCTGCCAGGGGAGAGCTGCCAGCGGCAGCCAAATGGAAGTTTAGTGTGGGTCCCCGCAGTGCTTCGGTGCGGCGTTAATGTCCGTATTAATGCTTTTGTTTTCCCGAAGAGGAATAATGCTGAAGTGAGGTCTGCTTTTGGACCGTCTTGGTTTGACGGATTTTACTTTATTTTTAATTATAAAGCGGCGTGAAACAAGCCTCTCTGGCTATTCCAGGCTCCACGATGCTAAACACCGAACTCTGTGTAGAGATGGGTGAGCCAATTCATTAGGCTTGCTAAATAAACCATAACCACTTTTCTAGCCAAGAGCTGAGGTTTGCAGCTAACAGCTCAGTTCAATCTTCTTGTAGAGTTTGCAGTGTTTGCAAAGCTATAATTAATGCAATCTGTAGAAATAAAAACATTTTCCTTAAATGTGTTTTTAAACAAGTGCTTGAGTAAACATAACGGGCAGCAAGTACCTCTTTCAAGCTGTTTTTAAGTGTTTTGGTGAAGGCTGTGCCCTTAGAGTGTATTATGACAAAGTTACAGGCAGTTGCAAAGTGAAATAGACCCTATTTTTGTCTCAGTCTTTCAGAAAATTTCTGTAAATACTTAGAGTTACGATTTTATTTTTTTTTTTCATTTTCTTTTCTTTTTGAATAAGGTGCTATAGGGACAGCTCAAGGAGAGATGGCAATGAGGGATAGCTGAGCTGTTCATACCTGAAATTCTTCAGAAGTTTTACCTCTTTGTCTAGTTTTTTTCCTCCTATATGATTTGTAGATTAGAAGCTGCTAACTGAAAACCTTAAAGTAATGAGTTTACTCCATGAATTTTATTGTGTATAACATTTGAAAGAGTGAGACAGGTAAAGTCAATTGATGTTCCTGTTTTATTTTTTAAGACCCTAATATGAAGCACCCTTAGACTGTCAGGTAATATATACTATTCTAGTTAACAGATTAACATTGCAATTTACTTTCAAGTTTGCTTTCACAAATATATAAACAGAATTTACAAGACAGTACGTGTTATATTCTCTTTTCTGTACATAAAAGGAGTTTTAAATAACAGCATGGAAGTAAACTGAAAATGCTACCAAAACTTAGTTTGTCCAAATGTAAAATAAGAATGATTGGCATTGTTGTATCATCTTTAGATGATACATAACCCAAATGTTGTCAAAGTCTTTTAACATATGTATATAAATCAATGCTGAATTAACTGTCATTCAGTGAGGGGTCGTCTGCCTTACAAAAGGGAACAAAAATCTGGCCAAGGGCACTTCGGCAAACTCTTTAAAAATTAAATGTCATAGATTCATGAGGATATATTTGACTTCACTGTTATCTGAGTGATATCTGAAGTCCCTCTCTTCCTTCTTTCACCCATCCAGAGTGTACAATATTAATTTCTGTACCTTATGGTAGTGTACATCTTTATGAACCATGACCAGAAAAGTCAATCCTGTTGAAATCCCCACCCTCTGCTACCAAAAAGGTAATGGTTTTGAAGACTTTAAGCATTCAGACTGATTTTAACTTGGACATTTCAGTAGGCATAGCTAGCCTTGTCAGTAGAGGACGGTAGGTACTGAGCCCATGCTAGTTTTTCTGTTGCCTATGCTCTTCTTACAGAAATGGCTCACCCATACAAATACTAGACTATGAAATCCTTCCATAAAACAAGTAATGAACAGGCAGACACTCATAGGAAGAAAACAACACACATACACACAAATGCACATATACATTCTACATCTTCCCACAAGACTACACTTTGAATGAGGCAGGTTTATTTCTACTATTTCTGTCCTTACCTATTTAAACAACAACAAAAAAGCAGTGCTATTACAGCCACAAATACCCTTGAATAATTCTTTACTCCTGTAGCCGTTTTGCTTATAGCTCACAGACTGTATAACCCCTGTGTACCTTTCTCAAATATTCATGGATATGTGCTTCATAATTATAAGGAACAACAAACCCAGGCTGTGTGGAAAGACCAAGAAAATATATGCTGTTTTCTCACCTGCTGTGCCAGTGTGTGATGACTGAGAATGGCCATTCTTTTCTACACAACAGGTGAAGACTTTATTTTTATTTGTGGTGTGAAGAATAACAAATAAAGGCTGATATTTTCATAAATAACCAGAGGCCATGGGAACAGACCGTGCTTCACTGTGGACCTGAGTTTCATAAAAACTACGGGATGATTACAGAGGGGGAGTGCTCATTCCTAATGATAGCACACTGTCACGGGTGTACTAATCTTTCCTGGTGATGGCAATATCAAAGGCACAGTCTCCTTTACTGCAGTGGAAAATCTGACATTAGATGAACCTTAGCAGTGACATGATAATAAAATTAAAGTTCCCTCTAACAAAAGCAACTTTAAAGTGAACATCATTTTCCAAAAGGTAAATACGTGGATGAGACATTTTTTTCCTTGCCCGGGTGTTGAACAGCTCTGGGCTCTAAGCAACAAACTGCATGATGGTTTGGGAGGGAGGGAGGGTATCAGTCTTTATGTTTTTATGTTTTTCATCTGTCTAAACATATCTCTGGCCTGTTTTAACTTTATGTCCTCGCTAGCTCCAGAAGAAGATCAAGTATTACTTTCAGAGAAGACTTTCAGTAGTTTGAAGAGCTGTATCTCCATTTAATTAGGAATAATATTTTTGCATTTTTCTTGGGCAGAAATGGTGCAACAACCACCCATATCTGTAGTCCAGGTGAATATGTAATTTTCAGATGTTGGAAGCTTTACAAAAGTCCAATAGCAAGAAATTACAGAGTTTTCACAAAAATAACAGCTTTGAGAGATTTCTGATTGCCGTCTTATAATGCAGTCTTATTTGACTGCAGGTTTGCAAGGAAAGATGAGCATATGGCTTCCTACAGCCTTGATAATAGCCATCAGGACAATTTCTTGCAGGTAGATGCATCAGAGTAGTCAGCAGGTAGTTGAAATGCACCAGCAGTCGAGAGTCTGGTACCCTGGTCTTTATGGCTATATTTAAAGTAAATGTGAGTGTTGTAACATGTCCATCTCTGCCGAAACTGTGGACCCAGCCAGAACTCATCTGATTCCCTGTCTGTGTGCAAAGGTAGAGAAGGAACATGAGAGGTGGGCAGATGCACATCTGAATCTTTACTGGAGAGCCATGATATGCACAAGAGTCTAACAGTTTCAGAGTTTCTGTGGGTTCATTTGGTTTGAGATAGGCCACAACTACTTGGAATTTGTACCAATCTTGGCCTCTTGTCATCAAAAGTTACTTTGCTGAAGCTGTTTCTGGACTCTCATCTCCTGAGTAGGACCATATTGCAATAATAGACAAAATGAAGGGAAACATAATATTCCTGCTTTGAATTTCTAACTGAGCCATAGGGATGCACGTGAGAGGAGGGCATTATTTAGTGTTATATTTATTGTTATTTCAAATGAACAAATATTGGCAACAGAACAATGGCTTTCATTCTGGAAAGGTAGGCTGGGAGCTGTCTCATAAGAAACTATGAGATCTGGAGGGACTGTAGCCAATTTGGCTGCTCCTGTTTTTTTCTCCCCTTGTGTCAAATACAAATCTTATGTTCCAGAAACTATCTCAAGTGGCCTTGTCCTTTTACCTTGTTTATGGAAAGCCAGGTAACACTTTGCAATTCTTGTAACACATTGTAGGAACATTTTTGCAATGCTGTATTTTTATTCTGCTCTGTGAGATGCACCCATTCTTTCTGGATGTATGAAACCAATGAGAACTGAGCCTTGTTGACATATTGTATTAGGACGATGGGCATATTAAGGATATAGGTACTTTTGTTTTGAAACACAGTGCTTTGAAGAAAGCTCATTTTGTTCCTTCAGTAAGTATGTTTATGATCACTGCACTTACCAACACACTTACTTTGGCATTGTTAATACTGCATTTTTGAAACCATCAACTTAGCTTTTATCTCAGTTGCTGTGTTGTGTGTGTGGATGTACTTTTATAAACAATAGGACACAAGTGTTTCTTATTTTAAAATCTTGATGACTTATAACATACCACAAACTATTTATTCTTTCAAAGCCTTGCTGAACCATGTGTTTCCCTCAATACAATCAATAGATCTTAAAAAGGAAAAAAGTTTGCTTGAAATCACCTCTTGAAATGAACACCTCTGCCTGTTAATAGTTCCTTTCATCGAAATCTGAATATTTCTGGGAACAATTGTTTTCTTTTTCTCCCTTGGCACATGCTTATGAGTATTCAATAGCATTTAATGCACTGGATAGCTTCCACAACACTCATCAATATAAGATGGACCACTAAGGTAGTTCAGTAAAGGGATCACAGCTTTCCAAGTTAAGGACCCCTTTGGATGGCGTCTGCAAACCAAAACATTTGGAAAAGTTATTCTAATTGTGACTGAAAAACCAAGACCATAAATAAAACTGTAAATGGCTCCAGATCCCAACAACATTGTTACTGTGAACGGGCATTGGTACAACCAAGGATACATCAGCTCTGAAAATAAAACACTTTCAACAATGCTTCCTTGCAATAAACTCTCAAGACATTTCTCACTAAAGAAACAAACCCAAAACCTGTGGGAGTTGTTACTGAAAAAGTCAGCAAACTTTTGATCAGGGGTCAGAAGTAATTTTTGTGCATGCAGCCAACATAAGCTGCATCTTATAATGTAGGAGACATTAATGGAGATGGCAAGTTGACTGCACACTCGTAAGATTTTAAAACCAGAAGTGGAGAGTAGAAATGAATGTGAGTGGGGAGGGAAGAGCAGGACAGAAGAAACAAAATGAAGTAGATCATGCATATTGTGGCCAGTTTTGATGCTTTCATCCATTCCCTATTACTTACTGAATACCTCGAGGAACATCTGTGTGTATTCCTTGACAGCTGGCAAACCTCAAGGTTTGGTTCATTTTGAGAAGCCTCCAAAGGTTCAGCTGCTAACCAAAACCTATCTGAACCCTGTTGGTTTGGAAATCGGGCTATGGATCTTTTCAAGATCTGGTTTACTCAGGACTTTGCTCATGTTTCCATTTCTTCAGCCAGACCAGCTTCACCACAGGCACAGCCATTTTCATGGTATTTTGGTACTTCCATTTCCTGTCAGGCCTGAGACCAGGAAGTGCAGAGGCGCCTGAAAATTAAAAACTGAGTAAGAAAGAGTTGGAATCAAAGACCTATTTTTGAACAGCAAATGAAGGTCTGAGTTTGGTTCAGGAGTCACATTTTTTATCTGAACAAATTTCCATGTTCTTGGACAATTTGCAGAGTGAATGGAGGCTACCCTTGCAAAAGACTCAGGGATTTCCAAACATTTTGTGTTTTCTTTAGAATCAAAATTCAACTGTGTCTTAATTTTCTGGTTGATTCAATATTGTTATGTGAGGCAGATTTTTAAGGAGTTGACATAATACATTCACGATAAAGGCCATTTCACAATGAAAATTTGGAGTGCTTTCTTCAGAATTTATGAAGTCAAAATAACTTTTGACTGTGTGAATACTGCCCTGGTGATGCCAATCATTTTGGTTTCAATGGCCCTCTGTAGTCTCATGGGATATGCTTCTGTTGACATTTCTTTATCCACTTCTGGTTATTAATTGCTAATCACCACCTTAATATTATCTACAGTGAGAGATAAAACTTTCCAGTGCAACATTGGAGGTGAACTTGAAAAGAAGAAATGCTTCAGGAAAAATTTACACTTTGCAATATGCTAATGTTACGCAGAATAGTTTATGACAAAAGAGAAGGAGGGATAACTTAAGATGTAGCAAGATATTGCCATAAGCAAATAAACTAAGCAGAGAAGAGAAGGTATAGCACAAATACCTGCATTTTTTTCCTTCACTTTTTCAATCTTTGTCTAGCTACCCCATGTACAGAGCAAATTGGTCTGAATTACAGCTGTTGCTGTAGTGGTGGTGTTCATGGAACACGATGACACAAATTTTGGTTATGGGGAGGTGAAAGCCACCCAAAAGCATATGGACTGTTTTTTATATCAGTGTGGTAATGTTCAGTATCACAGGGTTTCTTAATATGACTTTACCAAATTATCAGTGGTCACCAAGCAGCAAAGTTAATGTAGTGTCACTTCTTACCACAGAACCTGTGAAGTCGCTTGTGTGTCAGTGTCCCAAATGGAAGTTTTAACCAGTCCTTGCAGAAGAAATCACTTTGATGAGTTAGTAACTGCCCTTCAGTGATTTTTTTTCCCCTGTCTAATTTATTACCTTTTAAAAATGACCACTAAGTGTTTCATCAGCTGTTGAAAATCCAGCCTAATAGAGAATGCAACCTAGAATTCTTGTTGGGACGGAAAGACAAACCATTTCCTGAAGGCAATCCTTTCCAGCTCTCTCCCTGGCTTGCTCAGTGTGCTGCTAGAAAACTCACTCAAGAATGTTTACCTCATACTTGTCCAAAACCTAGCCTTTTTTTCTTCTTTTACTTTAGGCTGCTGCTTCTGTCATCTTCTGAGTCACTGAGTAAAGATCTTCTTTTCTTTTGTGTTACCTTAAATTTATTCTGAGGATGTAATAATATATTTTTCTGTCTTTTAGGTGTTCATTTTTTAAACTGTATACAAATTAGCTGTCATACATATACTATAAATCTTTTGCTCTTTCCTAAAGCACCTAAAAAGTACTTACATGAAAACAAAGAAAAATTCCATTGTTCTGGAATGCTCTTTCTTTATTTATGTCATGGCTGCATGCTGTATTTTACAGATTTTTTTTAGGATAAAATGCTGCTATAAAGTACTCACAGTTGTTTTATTTGGGCTAGATTTATCATACATTTATCAATATCCTTTTTTTTTTTTAATTAAAGCAAGATACTGGCAGTGAATAAGCAGTGTAAGAGCTCAGGGGACATCTGTACATTTTTTGAAATGAAAGTAGTGACAGATAAAGAATAATTTTAATGGTAATCAGGATGGACTCACTATGATCCAAGATGGACTCACTATGATACAGGTGGCAAGCTGCAGTACAGAGAAAACCTGCAGACTGTAGGCACTGTAGATGTCAGGACGGGAAAGCAATTACTCGGTTTCATTATCTTTCTCTTGCTTTTATCTGGAGTAAAGCAGAAGAGTGGTGGAGTTTAGTTTGAGTAAAAGTCTGCCATTGAGTGTCATTACTAATTTGAAGTAGGGTTAGAAGGGATGGTGATGTTTTGGTGAATACACAGACCGTTTTAACCATAACCACACAGACTATATTTTAACCGTAACATGTTTACTTGAACAGAATTGCTGTTAAATCAGATCACGTGTTCTGAAGTATCACAGAGCAAAAAGTACGTGATTTGTTTGGGATCTAGATCATGCAAAGTAGAGAATTGCTTCCCAAACCTTTTTCTTTGCTAGGTGCTGCTCTCCACAGTGGCATCTTTCTGCTAAAGGTAAATATTAGAGTCTGTTTAGAGAACACAAGTTGGACATATGGCATTGACAGCATCTCAGAAAGATGGTGATATTAAAATGTGAGAATCTTTTCTCAGTGAGGCTGATATGTGTATGCCATGCTGATATCAGTGCACTTGACTTTATCCTGACTTTCTATAGGCATCCAAACACACTGGATTCCTTCTTGGGACTGTGAGGTGAACCTCATGGTCTTAAAAAGAGAGTTATTATTAGAAACAGGAGGACATTTTGAACCCACCTTAAAACTGTCTCTGCTTCAGTTGTCCCAGTTAATGTATTTGTCCTCATGCCCATCTGTGTAGGTGAAGAATTATTTAATGCATTTAATCTCAGTGTTTTAAGCTTTAGAATCCATATTGATGCCACTTAGTGAAGAAAAAGGTGTGCCAGTGAAGCTGACCCAAACACTGTAAGGTTGTATTTGTCAAGTGCTGTGGTTACTATTTGCCACCTTTTTATGCCAATAGTGCTGTGTAATACTGCTCATGTCCAGAGAGCTGTCTTCCTGTGATCTGATGTGCCTGCTAGAGTGAAAAATCACTGACGTAAATATCACTTTTTAAAATAAAAATTTCTACCAAAGAAATGAAATCAAATAAGTGAAATCTGGTCCTGAAATAAGTATGCTACTTTGTAGTGGAGAATAGCACGTATTGAAAGATACCTTGAAGAGAGTACAGGAATAAAAAAATGATTGACAACAAAGAAACTAAATAAGTTTTTGACTTGATCTTAGACTTATTTGTTTTGTAAATTAACTCTGTTGTGTAGGCTGATTTTTTGGGGTAGAGAGCCACCGAAGACTGTAACACAAAATAAAAAGCGAGGGTGGAAGAGGGAGGGATCTCTACAGATATTTCTCCATTTTTCCCCCTCTCCATTCCCTTGCAAATATAAAGGGGTGGCATCACTTGCGCAGCATCCTGGCAAGGAGATCACCTTGTCTTCTTCCACGGCACTTCAGGGATCCACCACGGGAGGGAGTGCAAGAGCAGCGCGATCTGCACCGTCTTCTCTGGGAAGGGCTGAAAGGAGGGAAAGCCCTTGTTTCCCTGCCCAGCGGCGTTAGAGCGGAGGGGAGGAGGGAGAGAACTGGGGACCTTGATTTTTCTGCACTTGTCATTCAGTTCCCCATCAGATAGGCACTCAAAAGGGAAAAATCTCAAATGGAAAAATTCTTCATAGAAACTATTGAAAGGTAGAATGCAGTTCTCTAAAGTGTCTTTAATAACGTGGCTTGCCTTGACGTTAATTAACCCTTTGCATTTGTAAGAGCTCAGAGCAGGATGGTGTGGACAAGAGGGAATATATGGCCTAACATATGAGCTGCTCTTGGCCGTGGAACACCAGGAGGGGTTCAGTCTGCAGAAAGCATATGGCCTGTAATTCCTTTGCATGCATCCATACTGTTTCTTTTCACAGCATTCATTACATGGATTCTGGTGAGCAAGACAAAACAAAGTGAACAACTTACTTTTCACACTGTATTTAATGGGATTGTATTTCAGACTGTGTCCTCCTGGGAAGGCAGTTTTCAAGTATGCCAAATTTTTGATAGATTTCAACCTAAGTGGATTTAGTTGCAAATCTGAACTTTGAACAGGAGGCTTTATCTTTCCATCATGTTTCCTCCTTGAAATGTTCCATAAATTCCATTTCTGAGAAAAAGGGAAAGTCCATTTCTGAGAAAAAGGGAAAGATTTTTTGAAAGAAGGGTCCATTTGGTAAATTGCTCTTCTGTTTTAACTTTCCCTTTTCCATGTGCTGAATGACTTCAAGAGCTAAAGTTCTGTCATTGCTTTGTGATGGACTTCCATCAATTTGCAATAAAATTACAAGGCAATACTCATGCACAGATAATTGATTTCATTCTGAAGGAAAAATGGCAAAAAGCAGAGCTCAAATCTCTACTTATCTGCAATTAGTGCAGCAATTTTCTCCAGTGCAAAATAGGTATCAAGTATTGCTCTTATGACGTATCAGTGTTTACGTTCATTAGATGCAAGACCAGGAGAGATGTATGGCAATAAGAGAGTTGGAGTATTTCCTACTAGATAGCAAAGCCAGATCTGACACCAAGACTCAATGGCTGACAGAGATTGCTTTATGCATCTTCGTGGCTGATGACAAACTCACAGAAGCTCAGTAGACACAGCCCTGCTGGTTTGATAGAGTGGCTGGTGAGATAATCACAGATTCACAATACATGTAGTACTGAGGTGAAACCAAAGAAAAGAGCTAGCTGCAACCCTGCTGGTAGGAGAAAGCCCAGAGGACCTGGAAGCTGATGTCCTTTGGGACTTGTAGTTGTGACTGGGCTCCCTCTGGTCTCTGCAGATTTTTCTCCAATATTCTTCTTCTCCATATAGTTGATCTTTCCTTAGTACATCTTTTTCCCCAGTGCTTGCAAGCCTTATCTGTGTATAGACTGTAAGCTCTTTAGGTTTTTACAGTGTTTTGGGCAAAAGAACCTCCTTCCTGGTTAGCCTTCTTGGTCTACTATCATTATCAAATTCAGTAATAAAAAAGAGTAAATCATGAAGGACACTTGCAGGGGAGGCTGAACACAAATAATGGATGATATACAAATAGTAGAGTTCATCAGGCAGTTGTGGCTGCAGTCTGGTTTTTTACATCCTCTACATAGCATCCAAGCTGGCTGTTCTGTATAGACTTTCATATATAAATATATTTATATATATATATATATATAAAATCGAAGGAATTAATTCAACACTACAGGAAGCAATTAGCAAAATTGTCTATTCCCTGGCCTTGTCATGCTGCTGGTAAAAGGGCTCTGCACAGTGCAGAGGGCCAAGTGTCATCTGGTTGGTATTTCCTGACTTATGAGAGCTTAGGGTTTCAACCTTATCATTGCACTAAAGCTGGGATTGTCAGGCTGTGGTATGTGTTTCCTTTCATACTGCAAAACTCTTTTCTCCCCTAAAGAAAAAAGAGACCTGAATCAATGCAGCCTGCTCTTTCCTGCAAAGAATAATGGGAATGTTTGGATGCCTCTTCCCAGTTTTTCACATAGGTCAGCATGGAGCTTGAAGCTTCTCTAACCAGTGCCCTTCTCTACCTTTTCTTGAAGGAGAGAAGAAGGTGGGTCTGGATGCAAGATGCTTCCTTCTTGTGAAAGAACTGAGAGCTGTTCTCACTGTTACATTCCCCATCTCTTGAATATACTCTTTTTTTCTATAGCAGCAGCACCAAGAACCCTTTGGGAAACCTGGCCCAAAGGTTCTCTTGACAAACTCGAAGAGGTGCCAAGCATTATCAAGAAGCACAGATCTTCCTGTAGGCTTCCTGGGGCTTCAAAATGTTATCCATCAGCTGCAATAAATTCCCTAGATTGCCATCTTCTATCTTAAGACTACTCATGTCAGTCGTATATGTCTATGCAGGGGTAGACTCTATGAAAAGCTTTTCTTCCTTTTATTTTCCAACAAAGCCCCCATAAGAGCTTAAAGTTCTTTTGGGCTTAATAACCAGAATATGAGATTTTTTTCCCCTGAACTTTAGGTAAGTTGATCTGATCACTTTTATCTGCTATTCTTTTATGTGTTTTGCTCTAAAACAGGAAATACTGCATAGGAGTTTCACATTAGTTTTCATTTGACAAGATTTCTAAATTGTTAGGTTTTTACTTAACAACTTTTTTGTGCTGGAGATGCTGCAGGACAGCTGCGTTTGTTAGTTGATGAATTTGTGTTATCTCGAGACTGAAAAGATCAAGAAGAACACCATTTCCCTTCAAATCTTAGGTCACTTCAGGAACTGCCGCAGGCAATATTTGGTCTTATTTTAGTAGCTCTCTTGATTGTCATCCTAAACAATGAGAAGAGAATAGAGAGAGCTTTTACTGTCTGAATTGCTTATTATGACAGGAGCAATCAAAAAGTCACACAGTATCTCTACTTGTTACAAAAGTAAATTATTCCCTTAAAACTGCTGTCCTGTCTTCTCAGCACACCTGAGGGTGAGGAAACTCCCAGGTGAGATTCATTTTACAAGCATGTCAGGAAATCACAGTCTTTTCATACAAGTAAGAAGCAACCAGAAATGTCCAATGAAATTAGGAGGTTAGGAATAGGACTAATCACTTGTAAAAACTATTTCCACCTGACAGCAATTAAAGCAGTGTCAGAAACGCAATGAAATTCCCTCCAGGGATCTTCATAAAATTGAGTTAAACATTAGAATGAGTGTTCATGATTGATGGAAAAGTTTGAGAGAAATGACAAGTCTATCAAAGCTGAAGGGGGTCACAGTTCATGTTCTGCAGCTATTTTGTGGTATGCAGGATGTCTCTCAGGAAGAGCCCCGCAGCTATCTGCTGTCAACAACACCAAAGCAGGTGTGCGAGTGTGTCTGAGAGAGGCAGAACTACATGCTTTCTCTTTCTCATACCTGACGTTTCTTGCTTGAATATAGGTCAACATCTTTTAAAATGTTTTGATTATTTTTTAATGTTTCTCATTTTGCTAGAAAACCACTGTTTAATGGAGTGAGATTTAGAAGTTGTCGTCAAAGTGTAATTGGAGATGATTACTTAATTTCCTATCAGTTTCTCTGTGACTCTGAAATGGCCAGAGGGCTTCATATGTCATATGTACACATTCTGTGTCCTGCATTGATTAAAAAGGGGTGTGATGCATGCCAGGTGTCTGCAAGGCGAAGTAGCATGGGTGAGGGGAAATGAGATGGTTTGCCTCCCCTAGTACACTGTTTTGAGAAATCAGAAATGATTCTGCCTCACCATGCTTCAGTCCTTGATAAATAGGGTTATCGCAACTGCAGCTTCTGTCTTGGCCCTCTGGAGTATCAGTTTGCTTTTGTGCACCCTCATGTGACTTGGACAGCAGAAATGCCTGAGATAGAGACTCAACTAAAGGGGAGATCTGTAGTCATGTCATGTGTGTCATGGATATAGGAGGCTGCAGGTTCAGCTGTACGTAGGTGCCAGAGTGTTTGTACAATGGCAATTCTAATATTCCAGAGTCTTTATAATGGGTGTGTCCAGCTTTCTCCACAACATCCTCCTGAGTCCAGTGGGAGTTTGAGCAAGGTGAATTTGGGCATATCTCTGTCCTCTTGGGTCTGGAACAAGAAAAACTATCTGTTCTCTTGAAAGTAAATAAGAAGAATAAACTTGACTGTGAGTCTACTCCATAAGGGCAGGAGTGTGCAGAGAAGCTTGGATATAATGGAAGCACCTGAAACTGATGTTGTCAATGAGCACGTTTGCATATGTTAGCCTTGGAGATGTGATAAAATCTGTTAGTCTGTATATGTCTGGGGGGTGAGACTGTTCATAACAGAAACACGTTGGCAGCTTTTTGTACATATAGATAGAAGTTGATCAACAGGATACCACTGGGCATATACTGTATAGAGTACATCTCTTCCTAGTCTATGCTGCTACCAGATGCTACTTCACCATTACTTTCTTGAATTAACCCTGTCATCATATTTGTCCTTACATATCATTGGAAAACGCATATGATTACAAAACTCAAAGGACTTAAAGTTCTGCTGAAATAGCCATCAATCTGTGGAATTAAACTTGTTAAAATCCTATCTTTCACTCTGCAGGGCAAATATAGCTCACTTTCTTAATAGGAGGTTGATAAGTTGGAGCTAAATCCCAAAGCTACTATTTTAAGACCGCCAGTCCAATTTTTTTTTTTTTTTTGTTTTTGTTTTTTGGTGAAAATGATTGTTTTGATCTTGGCTGCAAAGGGAGAATCTCTTCATAGACACAGCCATTCTTAATTGACATGCTCTATAAAGGATCCAAAGACTTCTGGGAGCCAAAGATTGGCTGAAAGATACCTGAACATGGTGGAAACACTGGCTCAGGTGAAATAGAGATGGAAGAACTTGGAAAAGACACTAATCAAAGTCAACAGAATTAGAAGCTGTACTCATGCCAAAAATGAATGAAGAAAAAAGGTTGTGTCTCAATATTTTTTCTTTTTCTCCCCCCCCCCAAAACAGTGGATTTGTTTTAAAATAAAATGGGTTATAAATAAAATGGGCTGTAAATAACATGGACATATTTTTATTAAATTCTTTTCTTGTAAACAAGCTATAAGGCAATCTCAAAAGGATTCATATTACATCAGTCACATTGACTATCTACACATACAACTCTTGCTAAATTAGAGCTATGTATGTATATAGTTCAACACAATCATTAAGAAAAGCTCATAGAAGTGGGAGTGCTAAGATATCTGTTATTCATTCTGACTGCATTATATAGGCAAGCCCATTCAGTGTGCATTGATTTCACAATACACTTTGTTTTCCAAACTCATACCTCTCAATCAGTCCTGCTGTCCCCCATGGCCTGAAATCCTGCCTGAGCTTGATTGCAGTATATCAGGTGAGGCTCCTGCTGCTTACCTGCTGCTACCATAGTTGAGAAGCTCCCATGTTGTCCAGAAATGGTTAGAACTCCTACTGATGGCGTATGAAAGCATGGAACGTGGAAGTTTGTGTTTTCAACAGGCAGCCGCTATCTTAGCAACTGTATGATGCATGAAACAAGCTAATACTGTATTTCAGTTAAATGTGGCCAGTACTCCCCCATGTCCATTAAGCCAAAGCTGTGAATGGTGCTATGAGAAGAAGGACTGGTCTTTCAGTTTGCAGGTCACTTGTATTGTTGCAGCACATTGATCAAGGTTTAAGCCTTTTGTAGCTCAGAAATCTCTGCTGCTTACTGTTTTGCTTTCTCAAATAGCTGTTGACTATATGCTGTCTTTCAGATAGACTTTTTTCTTCATCGTGTTTTTTACGTCAAAGGTAAACACCATTGTATTATTGCTATTTAATTTTCCAGATTGCATTAGGATCTGTGCCATGGGAATCCATTTAACTGTTATGGTATTGTTCAAATACACTATAGCTTGAATTGAACACTTGGCAGGTTTAGTTCGATGGCCTGTGAGTCCAGATGTTATCCTTCTTCTATGCATCACCTAATAAATACATATCCAGTACTTGTTACCCTGGGGATAATTTATCAGCAGCACTCAACTTCATTATAGGCCCTTGTCTTACCCTGCGGAGAGTGGCTGATCTGTCTGGTGAAGTGCAGTCCCACTGTATGGAGTAGGTTGTTTAGGAATTTGTCTGGATACCCCCTCCTCCTAGAAAATATATATTAGGGATTGGGAGCTAGTCCTGAAGCTCTGATAAAGGCCAGATTGGTGACAGTGTGCCTACAATATCTCTCAGAACTAGAGGAGACCAGCTGGTTCAAAAAAATTTGAGCAAATATTTCTGCTTTATTCCTAGGTGACTAGCAAATCACTGCTGTGTTTCTGACTGATGGCCTAGTTGGTTAGGAGCCATTGGAAACTGAGTTGGGGAAAAGTGTGATTTCCTCACCTAGTCAAAGAGCATTTGAGAAAGGCCAAAAGTGGTATCAGCTATAAGATGGGTTGAAAAAATAGAAATAGAAGAGTTACATATATCCAAAGATAGGTACATATATATTTGAAAGATCAAAAAAGAAAAGCACAAAAGAAGAAGGTTTTAGTCAGTATCACATACAAGATAAGCATCTACCTCCTGGCAGCCTAGAGAAAATGCTCCCCTTTTGCCCCAGTAATGTACCTCCATTTACTGATTCCTCTGTTTGTTTGTTTGTTTGTTTTTTGGTTTGTTTAGTTTTTAACTAATTTCCTCATTTATGAATAGATGGTTTCTCATCTGAGATTTAAAAGAAATTGTTATCAATAACAAAACAAATAACAAATTTGGTACCCAATCTGATTAGCTGAATGACTAAATGTTTTCTTTCATGATAAGAATTATGTAAGCAAAGCTACAAGTGATTAAAAATGATGTTAGCATAAAGAGAGGAGGAACAAGAAATGTGGCCATTTTTTACAAGTTTTTTAAAGGGCAATTTGCCTATGAAATGTTGCATTTTTTGAGAGAACATTTCTTAACAAACATTTCTTCTTTTTTAAAGTTGTCTGTAAACTTTGTAGATTTTATTGAAATCCTGTGTTTATAATGCTAATGTTTTTAAAGAGATGGAGAAGCAGTCACTGTATTGTATTCTAGAGATATGTAGTAATGCAAAAGAATTTTGTTTCCTAAAAGAACTAGCAGAAGACAAAAATGCAGGAAATCTAGCAATTTTTTAGTAGAAGGGGTCTTTAATTGGAAGGAGCTTCTAGCAGCTGCAGTATTTCATGTGCAGTGTAACATAAATGCATTTACATGTTACTATAGTTTTGTGGTGTATCAGTAACATGATATCTGCTAAACAGCAGATAAAAGTTTCATAAACTGATTCTACTTCTGTGAACCTTTTCTAACCTGAAAGATATTCTGCAAAATTAGCAAACTCTTCAGCTTCTCAGACTTAGCTCCTTGTTAATGATCACACCATCTTATTTCAATATTGAAGACAACACAGAAGTACTCACTGTTACCTTTTTTCTCTTGAGAGTTACCTTTCTTCTTTTGACAATTTCTTTTATGATTTTCAATATGATAATATCCATTTCTGATGAAAGATTTGATGTGCATCAACAATGTGGCTCATTTAAAAAACGGTGTATTAAAACTATAACTTTAATAAAAAGTAGCAAAAACAGCCAAGGATTTTGCAGATTTTACAGAATACTTTTCAGCCTTCACATAGCTTATAAAACCAGGCTCTATTCAGGAAACACTTGAAGACATAATGAGTACTGTTTAATTGTCACGCAAATGAAGGAAAATCTCCTAGGTACCTCTGAAATATGGGCAAAATTGATATTTGAATTTTGAATCATTATTGACAAGAGACTGAGATAAGATAGGTCAAGTTGTTGTTACTTTTGCTAAATTTGTTTCTGATCAGGCATATTAAATTGTTCACAGACAGCTGCAGATTTACCCTTGCAGAAACAGGAAAAAAAAAACCTTATCCAAACATGCCTTTGAAAAATCCCAAGATATTTAATTTACGTATTTTTAAAGGTATCTTTGGTGTTATATAGAAAATTGCTTCTTTTTCAGTGGACAAGCACTGTTCCTTTACATTTATATCACTTGCATGATCTTAGTGTCGCAGTGACCTTATCCATATAAAAATCTTTAGTGTCAAAATAGTCCAATAGTCTTCTCCAATTACCGTAATTACCCAATGTCAAAACATCCCTGTAACCCAGTCTAAACATATTTGAATCCAACAAATTAGCACATGTAAGACTTTTTTCTCATATTATTCAATTAAAAATGAGCTCCCCTTCCTCAGTCCAAAGCAAATCATTACACATCCCTCCCAGGGGACCAATTCCTTTCTACTGGAACCACTACGAATGCCTCTTAATATGGTAAAAAATGTAATGTAAAAGACAAGAAGTCTACATTAGAGTGTCAGGTGCTGCAATGACCAGGGAGTGGGAACAGTGGGGGCTCTCTGTGGGCAGGCAGAGCCTGTCCACCCCGAAGTCAGGAGCAGGGCAGGCATGGGGGCCTGGGCCTGCCCCAGCCCTAGGCATCAGGCACCTCTCTGGGTATGGGCTGGTCTTAAGGTGGGAAGTCACCTATAATTTGGGGTCTGAGTCTGAATGAGCAGAGCCTATGGTGAAGATGGAATGTGGCAGGAGCTGTGGATTAGGTAGAGGCCAAGCAGCAAGGTTTTAGCTGTAAAGCAGGTCCCATGGGTGGGTTGTCCCCTCTCCAACAATGCATGGGGACCTCTCTGCAGGGACACCAGGGAAGAGGGGCTGCCTATGGACTGTGCTTTCTCTCCACTGACCCTAAGCCCAGACATCCAAACCTTTATGAAGGGCATGGTCTCAGGACCTGTACATGGAGATCCAACATTATGTTTAAGTGCTAAAATTCAAAATACATCCTGAAAAAAATCTGAATAATCTGTGAAGTGGTACTTCTGGTGGAAAATCCTAGCAACCAGATTTTTGGTCTGGGAAAGGTTACAGAAACCAACTTAAGGCAAGCACAGGCCAAGCTTTTGTTTCCAGTTTTGCTGGACAGGAACTGTGTTGGTTGGTGGCTGCATAAGAGCCCTAGTAAACCACCTCTGCATTCTAGTTGATTTTGTGTAGCATTGTCCCTTGAATAGAACAGCTTATACAGCTTTAAATTGCTATGAAATACACAGGCAATAGAGACAATTAACCTCTGATTTGATCACATATGCTATGCTGAAGTTGCTTTGCTGTTTGTGAATGAAGACTTTTCCCTTAGAGAAGGAGGATTAAAAAAGAAGCTAGCCCAATACAAAACCTAAGGGTCTCATCATCCCCTAAGTCATGAAAAGACTGAATGGAGAATCTGGGGAAAACTATAGAAAAATGCAGCTCTCTGAATAGAGTACTGTTTCAGACAGACTGTGGAAGCAATGTGTGTCCTGCAGTCTTACAGCTAATCGCTCGGTATGTCTAGGGAACACTAGGCTTTGTAGGTTCCCACATCATATTGACTATTTTTTGCAAGACATCAGTAACCAGACTGTTAGCAACTCATGTTAATATATCTGACATGACAGCCAGCATGTAGATAAAGTTCCCCCATCCACAATCTCCTCAGGCGTGAGGAGCAAGTTATTACAAGAAATTAATAAATTATTTTCCATCTTGCTTTCCCTGCTTTCCATGCCATATAAACCAGGAAGTGTAAGTAAACCTTGTGGGAGCATGGGTAGGCTGCCAGAGACAGAAACTGCAGAGGGATATGTCTATGTGCATGCCTGTGTACATGTGTACAAGTGAAGGAAGCAGGATGGGTGTTTTATAACTATTTCTCCACTGCACAACTAAGTATTGATCAAACACTCCTGATTGTAGGAGACCACATAGCTCACTGTAACTATGTTATCATGGCACAGTGCCCAAGCTACTATGGCTTTCAGAGCCATGCAACATTGAGTAAACATACCCACCTGCATCAACACTAATGTGGCAGTACAGTTCTCCACCAGGCAGGGCAGGGATGCCATAGATTACCAAGCTTGGAAGTGTCAGACACATTTTTCACTGTTTTCAAATTTCAGAAGACTAAACTGAATTAGCAAGTTTCAGGTAACTAACAGACATGTGGCTTGCGTTCAAATGTTCAGACCAGAAATGCCTTAATGAAATCAGTTTCTATTATATTACGAGGTCTGGTCAAAAATAGCTTTGGACCACAAGAACTGATCTCATGTTGACAAAAGATCAAATTTCATGCCTGGTGTTTGCAGTTATGAAACTAAAGGCACTTGCCAGCATCAGCTTTTCTGAGACAACAAGAAAACTCTGAAAAACATTTTCTCCTTACTGAAGAAAGAAAAAAAAGAAAGAAGTCTTCACTTCTCATTTCTTGCAGTAACAGAAATGATATTTTTACTGTATTGTATCAGGATTTTTTTCTGAACTTTGGGAGAAACCTGTACTCTGAAAGCACTTGCAAATTAATTGATTTTACTGTTATATCTGATCATAAGTGTGGACATAAACCAAACTCAGTTACAGGATTTGGAGATGATTTTCCATTCATAGTTAATATCTTTGACCAACTTGAATGAACAAAATGATAGGAAGAATTTTACAGTCTTATAGTTTTCTTGGAAATTTCAATTACTAACTGCTTGGTTTTTGGGGCAGAAGGCTTGTCTGACTTCCTTTGATGTCTTTGTTCAGGATAGGTATTAGCTTATGAAATGATTAAAATTTTATACAGGAACTAGTTATTAAGAGTATATGTGGGCGAAAAATTGCATCAGTAAGTCCTATCTACCATCACAATAAATGTGTTAACCTTGAGTAATCTATCCAGTTACTCACTGAGATTCTCTTCAAGTAGTGGAGATTTTGTCACCTCATTGCAGTAGTTTTGTTTTTTGACATAATGTAGTTAGAGGTATACGTTTTACCAACATAAACTTCAGGGTAGTACATCAAATGGAGTGATGATATGGATTTAATGGGGGAAAGGAGGAATAAAACTTATTTTTTATTTTGCACCAGTTCTATTTAATGGAGATATGTTGCAGCTGGGCATTTAGCTAGCTCTCTCCCTAGCTCTTTTATAGCTGATGGTGTCAGGGAATCTGATATGTTAGACTGGGAAGGGTCTGAGTGAGCTGTTGGTGGAGCTGAGGTGTAGGAAAGGGTCTAGACTATCAGTGCCTGTTTGCCTAAATACTGTGTGGGGTATTGGCTCTCAGCTGGTGTTTTTCACAGTGCTGCTGCTGACAACAGACTGGGATTTCTCAGGTAGACTTTTAATGAGTTGTTTCTCTGTAAATGACAGGTTACCTCTGCTAAGGGGGCAGCTTCTTATGGTGCCAACAACAGTGTGTAATGCTTGCTACCTAAACCATCAAGGCAATATTAGATATGTTCTGGTTTGAACTAAGTGTTTGGGCTAGACTTGAAATCTAGTAGAGAGACCATCCCTAAAGAGGGCTCTTCTTGAGGTGACTTCAAAATAATTCTTTGCCTAATGGGAAAGGAGCATGAGCTCTCCCTCTGCTCACCAGAGCTGAAAGCAACATGGGTACTACAGCACTGAATAGGAGTAGTTTCTGTTCCTTCCATACTTATTATGCCTTTTGTAGGTGTGGTCTATAATCTGTTGCACAACACTGATGAACTGTAATTTAGGAAACAGTTTAATTCGTCAGGGAGGGAATCCTGAGGGTGAAAAAAGACTTTGTGTTTTTATAGTGCAGGAGCCTTGAAAATTTACATTGATATCCTGTCTGAGAATTAAACTCTTCTCATGATACCAGCCAGTGTCTTTCTGTCCCCTTACTGTGTAGAAGTCTCCCTGAGGGGAATGTCCATTTTGGTAGGCTCAGTCTCCTCTTTGCTTCTGTTACTACACAAACATTGAGTAGCTATTTGAGCAGTGACATCTCAGAGGGAGCAGCTAACTTTGCAGTACCACTGAAGTAACCTCCACACCCAGTCCAGTTCACATCTAGTGTCTTCAGAGTAAAGATCTGTGGGTCTATTTGTGAGGTAGGACTCTCAAATACGATATTGTGAACTGTGAAACTCCTAAAAGTGCTGCTGTGGAGTGGTTTGTGTACCCCTTTTATGGCAGCAGTGGTGTCAAGGATCCTGGTGAACTGTATTGTTGATCTGTTTTAACCTGGTGGAGGGAGCTGTTGTAATCCTGCTTGTGGGACATGGAGGAGACGTGAATTCATTGAAAAGAAGAATTGAGAAACAACCCATCTTCCCAGGCACTTCCAAACTAAGTGCTTCTGTCAAGCTGTTTTTGCCTAGAGGCAGTAGAAACCTGTAGCTGTTTGGCAGGAACAACTGAGGATTTCTCCAGAGGAAATTGAAATCCTTCAACCTTGACTTTTTGGTTAGAATTATTCTGAAGGTAAAACTCTGCTGCCCATGTAGTCCTCCCTCAGGGGGAACAGTGGGCGGGAGGAGAGGATTTATTAGGCAGGTCGTGTCACTCAATTTGAGCAACCACCAGGAAAATCTTACATGGTGGTGAACTCTTACATGAACTGAATTTTAGGTTGGATTTGATGCCAGCTAGCATGCCATAACATAAGCTTGGTGCTCAGAGCTCTGTGGTTGCTCTAAGAAAAAGTAATTTTCCTGCAGTAGCTCTGTGTATGATTCATTCCACAAGTTCATGGTTAGAAAACCAAATGTTACCCCCATTTCTGGGGATGGTGGGAAGGGGAACATGTGAAGAATGTTGAAAAGTTGTTCTCTAAACCACATAAGAGAAACAGTGGAAAAAGGAAGAGTTACTTCTCAAGCCATTATATGCCCTGTGTATGTTTCTGTGAGTTCACTCAAAATTGCTGTGGACACACTGCCAATATTCTTAACTTACGGTACTGCTGTGTATCTAAGTTACACAACTTTTGTTGAATACTGCAGAATCCTGAATCACTGAATTTGCAGCACATCTCCCAAAAGGAACTCTGGGGGATTCTGCTGAATGCCAGCCCCACACACCCCTCAAGCCCTCCACCTTCTATTTTACTGTTGTAATAAAAGCTATCGGGATATGTACATTAGACAGCATGAGGAAAATTTTTCCTTACTATAGCAATGAATCCTTATTCAAATGCAAGTTGTTGCAGATTGCAACTTGGAAGAGCTTGACCTGTAGTATTTACATAGGGGAACGCAGTGATGGATCAGTGACATCTGCCATTTATTTTGTTTTGTGTGAGATACTGCTGTGTTTAGTGATGATAAACAGCATTCCTCAGTGACTCTTGATGTGCCCATATTATTCAGCTAGTAGTGAAGCTGTTCAGTTACAAGGGTGAATCTAAAATAATTAAACACCACAGAAGATCCTATTTGAAATGGTGGTTTTCATTATAAGAAAAAAATTAAAATATTCTAAGGTATCTGCAGATGAAGCTCTCATCTTTCCCAAAAGGAAAAGACAGATAACACTTACCAGTCTGTGCTCACTTCAGGATTGGGAGAATAAACCCTACTGAAGGTTGTATTACAAATAGGTCCTTTCAAGAGTTCATCAGCTCCATTTTTTGTCTTACATCCAACTGGCTTCTGAAACCATGAAGAGCTTACCTGTTTGAGAAGAAAAACACCATAGTTAGCAAAACTTTACTGACTCCTGTAAACTGGATTGAGTTTACTAGTTTAGAAAAACTAAGATTGTAACCTTGGAGCTTTTCAATTAATAGAATCTAAAAGGGATAAAACACAGGATAAAGTAATAAATTGTTTCTTAGTCTGCTAGGAAAAATCCTGAAGCTGAATATTTTCACACAAAGTCTATTACCTGCACTATAACACATCAATTGAGTGCTGTAATAGAGTTTAAGTAATTTTCAGGTTTCCTGGATAGGCTTACAGTTAATGAAAATTCCAGGTGCTGCCTGGATCTTAGAAATAACAAGTTGCAAAATAAAGGCAAAGAGGATTTTATTATGAGTTGTTAGAAGTTCAGCCAAATATATATGAAGATGTCCTTCTGTGCTGAATCTACGGATCAGAGAAGGTTTCAATCTCAGAGTGAAATGGTGCATAATTTATTGCATTCGGGTCTGGTTTTCTGCAAGTGTACTGTGTCTTACTAGGGCTTTTCACTTGTAAATACAACAATTAGCCACTGGCTGGGCAAAAAACCTTGGACTCTTATCTTACTTGGTAACTTTCAGGTCTTGGTCTCATAAGGAAATGTCCTCGATTTACCATGCTGAAAAAGGGATGTTTGTTTAACTTTTATTTGTCCCAATTAATATGGCCCATAAATGTACTGATCAATCTAGCTAATGATTTACTCTTTAGGGAGTCAAATGAGTTTAAAACATAAACTGCAAATCTGTCTAACCTGTAACCTGTAGGTAGGTATATTTCTATTGAGAAAATATGTGTGGGAAAGGTTATCAACTTACTAGAGGAAAATAATAATTAGAGGAAAAAATGCTCTGGACTCAAGCATTTTAAGTACAGCTAATCTAAATTGTATAACTTGCAAGAAAAAGACATAGCTGTGTATACTGATGGTAGTTTACAATCCCTTCTTAGAGAGTCCAAAAACCAAAATTAAAAGACAAGATGAAATTAGTCAGTTACTTGGAAAAATAATTTCAAGTGTATTAAAACATTTTACTTGCACGAGTTATCTTGTTTATTGACAAATAGCTAAAAAAATATTTAGATAGAGTTGGGTCTTCCAAGTATAACTGGTAGCTGTGGTGTATAAAACTCTTCTCTGCTCACATGGGTAACACACATGGACTATTCCACTTCTCAGTTGTGTTTTTGCAGATGGCACAATGACAGTGTGGAAAAATTGTTTTGTACCCATCAGACACAGACGTAACTGGGACTCCATTTCCCCGGTCCTCTGAGCCACAATAAAAGACCACAGAAATTTTCATTCAGCCAGTTACCGTTAGTGTGTGAACTCGTCACTGTAGCTTTATTCACACAAAAGCAGTTGAGTCTCCTGTCTGTGTCAAAGAGAAGAATGTTTGCAGACATGCTTGGGTTTTCAGAATGAATGTTTATCACCCTTAAATGTAGAAAGAAAATTTCAAGCAGCAAGAGATCAGAAAAATCAAAATCAACTACTTCCTGAAGCCTGTATTTTGTCTGTGTATATTCTCTTAAGATATAGCTGGGCTGACAAAGGGACAACTGGGCTGACAGAGGATCGCTTGGTATTTTTGGAAACAGTTGACATTTTCCCACTTATTTCAGTATTGACCTGAACCTTTTAATTAAGCTATAAGTGTCACTTGCCGCTGTGGATCAAATATAGGTGAATTTTCCCACTCCTGTCTAATGGAAAAAAAGTTGCTTCCTACTTTCTAGCTACAAGATTGAAGAAAGATACTAATAATTCTGTTTACTGAACTTTACCCACTCTTTGGATAAAACAATAACACCTGTCCTTGTTGCCATATATTCTTTACTGGGACTGAATCTCAGCATACTGTCAGTGAAATAATATAATTTGTTTCTATAAATCTGACTTTGTATGTTTTTCTTGTATTTAACATAAGAATCACAGTATGACCAATAGTAAGGCAAATTTCTCATGCACTACATTGGCAATGTGACCTTGACTCGGATACCCTTTAACTGAAATAGTTTTATTTCTAAATTTTTCCAGGCTTAGAGTTTTTCCGAGATACTCAAAAAGGTGGCTGTTGTGGGGCATATTGTTTGTATAAAGAAAAGAAACAATGCCCAATCCCACAAAACTACCAACAAACTTCTGATTTCACATGTAAGCTAGTTCTGAACAGGCAGATAAGAATGAAGATATGCACATAAACGGACTTGCATCGAAAGTCCCCATTTAGCCAAAACCACCAGTTTTCCCCTCTTGTGAAAACATTGAGTTTGTTGCTACAGAAGCTGTGACAGGTGTTGCAATATGGATCACTCCGAGGCAGTGGAATTAATTTATGGATGTTTGGAAACAAGTACAGCTTTGGTAACTTTCTTTTGATGAATGGTGTCACTGTTGATGTGGAGACTCAAGAAACCACATTTCTGTTTACACATTTCATGCTTTGTGCTTAGATGACTGTAATAGGTATATCACTACTTGTTTTTAACCAAAATACGTAGTTTTGTCTTATCTGATGGTTCAGATGGGGCTGACAAAATCAGCTCATGTTCTTGTAAGTGATTCTGTTTTTCTGGCTAACATATGGCTAGAGATCTGCTTTGAAGGTTGCTGTTGTACCCCAAGACACTTGTTCCTTTTGTTATCCAAGCAAAATCTATGGAAACAGTGAAAGCAGTTGAGTGGGAGCAAGTAGGCAGGGTATTCTGACATTGGGAAAAGATAAAATACTGATTAGTTGTGAAAAAGTTGTGTTGAGAATAAGGGTGGCATCTAGTAATGATAAGTACTAACATCTGGCATAGAATTTCAGTTTTGGATTTTTGTTCTTCAGTACTGCCTGATAAAGAAGAGAATCTCAAGCTGTCTGACTATAGTACTTTGAAAACTTCAAATTACTGGGTTGTTATAACTTAGAGTGAAAGGGAAAATGAAGACTTATTCTGCATATTCCCAATATTTCTGAATTGTCAACTTGGTTGGCAGCATATATCACCTCTGAGAGAAAACATCTGTGGCTGGAGTCAGTAGACCTTTAACTTCATTTGAAAGCACTTTCTCAAACTTGAAATTACTGGCCTAGGCTCTAGGAAAGAAACCTTTTTCCCACAACTGACTCATAGTTAACATATTTTGGCTTGGATACTGATTCTCAAGAGTGGGAAGATGATTTAATTTTATTACTGGGTTAATTAATTCTTATACAACCATTTTCAGTATATACATTTAAAAAATGAACACTTCCAAATTCACAAAAATTAGGCTATTAGGGAAGTAAGTATTAAGCATGAACACATTCATAGATGGGCCACTCCTATTTTCATTCATACTGAAGAGTATGTAAATCCATCTGATAAATAAGATTCAGCTTTTAAAAATAAAAGTAGTTTGTGTTTTCAATTTTTCTAACTTTAGCTTCAAGTTATTTGTTCTTTGCCTTTGCTGGAAGTTAAGGTAGATCTCTTGAATAAGAAAGGTATTTTTTTTGTTTATTACTTCCTGTAAAGTTTTCTTGCCTTGCAAATATATTCAGACTGGGTGAGTTCTGCTTTCTAATATATAAGCATTCAATGACTTGTCCTAATGGGATTACTGCTGCTAATGACATTAAAAAGAGTTCAATACCCCCCCCAAATATCTGAACAAGGAAACAGCTGAGGTTGATGCGTAATCTTCATAGAAACAGAGAAATAACTTCAAGAAAAAACTGGTTTTGGAACCATAAAAAAAATTTTCATGCTGGAAATTGTTGGGTTGTCTCATAAGTGTCCCTACAGCTTAACTTGAAGTGAGTTCTTCTAATGGTCAGGTATTTGTTGATACAGTAAATTAATGTTCACATCTGAGTTATGGTCAATGGAATTTATAATTTCAATGGAACATCAAGTTGGCACTTGCCTGTTAATGTTTATTTTCTATGTTTCTGTTTTAGACCAGTACTCATTACTGTTCATGTTCTACAACTTAATTTACCAGTTGCCACAAAGCCTTTAAAATCCAAAGTAGGTGCCGATGTATTTGGCGTGATATACTAGCTAAAATTACAGCAAATTATGAATTGCTACAATTTATATAGACAAGAGTCTGAATCAAAATCTTGGATCTAAAACACACCAAACTTGAGGAGGATTTGGATTCAGTTCTAAACTCTGTGGTTTGGGTTTTTCTTTAATCACATGGTGTTACAAACATCTATTTCATGTTTCTAAACTCTCCCAGCTGTGTAGAGTATTTACTTGAGCACATTGGACTTATTTTTGCACAGATGTAAATCAGGAGTAACTTTGCTAAAGTCAGTGAAACTGGTGCCAGTAGATGATGTGTAACGAAAGGTCTGTGCCGTTTGTATGATGTGTCTCTATGCTACTAATATAGAAATTACATGTATTTATTGCATCAACTTTGGGAAGAAACTGTCTGCAAGTCTTTGCATGTGCAAGAGCACAATGCAGATGTGCTAGCAAACACAAAACACAAATGGGTTGGAATGGCTGCTCTCTACAATGGACATTTGAGACCTTTTTTTTCAGGTAGTGCTCAGTGCCATTCCTGCATCCTCCTTACTGTCTTTCTCCCACCTCACTGGTTTCTTCCAGGCTCTGCTAAAACCAATCCATTCTCTTCACATGTTTTATAGCCATGTCCTGCTGCATCCTGTCAGATCACTAGATTTGCCATTGTGCTTTTTGCCTCTCATCTTTAAGGCTGTCACTCATCAGCTATTTGGAACCAACATTATACAAGCATTTGAGGTGAAGAGAATATAAGAGCTGGATCAAGTCTTGATTTTCACTCCAGTTTTCCCTATTGAATTACATAAAGGTTTCAACCGAACTTGAGCTGTAAAGAAACCCAAGCTTTTCTTTAGGTTGGACAGGGCTTGCAAAAGTCCTGTGTTTTTGTGTCTGTCATTCCCTATCCCTCCATCTTCATTATTCTTGCATACATATCCAATTTCGGATTAAACTGTGGCTGTTCATGTGGTATTTCATGTCCTGGCCAGAGATAGGAACTCAGGGAAGCATTGGTGAAAAATCCTCTTGTTGGGTGTTCCCCTGTAGATTTCCTGACTTGCTTAATCTAATCTTTGTTTTTAGATTCACATTGCATGAAAATAAATTACCATTCCTTTACCTGTAGCTTTATTTGGACGCAATTGCTATTTTTCTGTTTCATCAAAGGAGGGGATGTGACTTACCTGTGCTAGTGAAAGTGGTCTGACTCGTATCATATTATGCCAGCAAGGAAAAACTGCCTTACAGATTTTTATTTTCCAAAGATGACATGTGGTCTCTCCACAGCTGCAATCCCCCTGGAGGAAGATGGTCAGACTTCTCATTGGGGGTTGTTCATTCTTGCTTCTTCTAGCCAAGAACAATATAAACCAGGGTCAATCAAGGGTAAGATCCATGCAGTTACCAGTTCAGTAATGCTTAGCACGAAAATATAATCCACTAAGGGAGCAAGAGAGAAAACAATGAGTTCCATAAAATGTCGCATTGCATATTCTATCAGATAGAAGAAACTGGTACTTTGGGCAAATAATAAATTAGAGTGCAGGAAGATGATTAAATCTACACGCTCTTCTTCAGCAAAGTACTGGGTCTTGGCTAAGGAACATAAAAATCCTGACACTTTCTTTTAAGTTGCCACTCAAGTTTGTAACTTTGAGGCAGGCAAAGATGAGCAATAATAGACTGCCTCCCCTTGAGAATAGCAGTATTTCAAAGCTTGCAAACTGTGTGAATCCTTGAATGAACAGTGAGGATCTTATTTTTGTGTACAAAAATACATGATTAGGTAAAGCCTTTTGAGAGCATAGGTGAATTTTGTAACAGTTATCGGTTGTTCTTTCAACCTCTTAAAACCAGCTCAAACATACATCACAGAAAAACCAACTCTGTTTTAGCACTCTTTTTTTGATATTCACAATACATCATGAATGATTTATCAGAGGTGGATTGACACCACAATATAAGAAGGATATAAAGGTGTTAGAAAGTGTCCAAGGGAGGGCTGTGAAGATGGTGAAGGGCCTAGAGGGGAAGCCATGCAAGAAGCATCTGAAGTCACTTGGTCTGTTCAAGCCTGGAGAAGAGGAGATTTGAGGAGAGACCTCATAACAGTCTACAACTTCCTCAGGAGGGGAAGAAGAGAGGCACGCACTGATCTCTTCCCTGTGGTGACCAGTGACAGAACTCGAGGGAATGGCCTGAAGCTGTGTCAGGGAGCTTTAGGTTGGATATTTGAAAAAGGTTCTTCACCCAGAGGGTGGATGTGACAGGCTTCCCAGGGAAGTGGTCAGAGCATCAAGCCTGCTGTAAGTTACAGAAGTGTTTGGACAACACTCTGAGGCACATGGTGTGACTCTTGGGGATAGTCCTGTACAGGGCCAGGAGCTGGACTTGATGATCTTGTGTGTTTCTTCCAACTCTGGACATTCTAGGATTCTATAATATTCAAGCTGACAATCCATTTAAGCTGTACCAGAACACAACTTTATATAAAATGTTCAGCTTATACATTACGTGTAAACAAAAGGAGAACAGAACTAGGAAAAACTCAAAGGTAAAAGTCAACCTACATGGTGATTAGGGAAACTTGTACAACCCCAAAACTTTAAAGCTAGACACCTTTATAGTTAGAGAACAGTGTATATTCTCTCTCACTGACAAGTCAGACAGACCAGGTTTAAGTGTAAAGGCATAATCTTTGTTACTGAGAATCAAGTTTTTCCCCAGACTTACTACTCACTCTCTGTCTACTGCAATTTTATATATGCTTAACAGTAGATAACTTCTGGACTCCATCTCCCTTCTGTTGTCTGCACCAGATCATCACCTACTTTATCTGGAGTTCAAGATTCATCTGAAAACCTGACATTTGTCTGTACTACTTCTGCAGGAATTGTTAGATATAGTCTTAAAATTTACTGGTTAAATTTATTCATACCATTTTTTCTCTTTTTAAATAGTTTCTGTCACTTCCAGTGCTTCTCTTAATATTTTTTGTGTGTGACATTACTATTGCCAAAGAACACGATCTTTGTTGGGTTCTTGTTCAGGGTTATGTCAGCTGTGCTGAGAGGTCTCAGAATATCTCTTGGTTGACATGATTTTTAGATTTAGAAATGGGAAGAAAGAAGAATGTTTAGTAATGGGAAACAACAATTTAAGAAGCTATGTATGCAACACATCTACCATATGAAAAAATACTGCATTTGTCTATTGTTTCTTTGGGTGTTCTGTGCACATGAAAACGTGATATTCTGTTTCACTTCCATCTGTACAAGACTGTTATGCTTTTGAGCTAGGGAGAAAGAAATTGTGTGATAAATGGAACTTGCTCTTTGGATTTGCCTTTTCTGAAAGGCTGGGACTGGAACATTGTTGCAAGAAGCAAAGCTTTGACTGGACTAACTTAAGCAATAAGAGTGAGCTGTTCTTTATCGTATTAATTACAGTTGACTCATGTCATTTCACCTCCCAAAACCAATGATGGTTGGTTAAGATTATATCCAAACCAGTCATAAGTTACCAATGAATCAGTAACAGGGTATTTTGGGCTGGTATACAAAAACATGTCTTGCTCCATATTTAGTTAGCTTGGATCCTCTTGTGGTTCAACAATATTTTACAGAAACAAAACATTTTCAACTTCAAGCAGAGTCCAGTTTCCTTAATAAAACTTTTAGTGCAAGGAGAGCAAAGAATTTACTCAATTTACAGCTTCATTCCTTTAAGAGCAGCTAACAGACGTACATCTTGCCTACTCTGTGTCAAGACTTTCCATTGTCATTTATTTTGATTATCTAATAGCTGTTGTGATATTAAAAGCATGGTGTGCAGCAGATGAATCATGATATCAGCTCCTTGTCGTGCTAATCGTTTCTGCTTTTCCAACTGTGAGCAAAAAAGATTGAAGTGCTAAGACATGGAAACCTTGTTAAGAAACATATCCTTCTTGGTTGGAATATTTTCTATTTTTCTCAGGTAAGTTTGCAACTTGGTTGAAATATTGCTGTGGAGAAACATTATGGTACAGCTTTTAAAAAATTAGTGGTAAGGAAAAATGTTTAGATAAACCTTGAAAAATACACCTCTACCTTAACAGTGTTGGTTTGCTGCAGAAATATTAATGTATCATATCTATTCTGTGTTTTCATGGATATATTAACAGTGATGTCATTGTTTCTATATGTCTGACAACTACGTAAAGAAGTATCTGGAAACTGAGGTGCTCTTAAAGCTAAAATTCCCATAACTAAATAAAACACAATGCTAAGCTGACATAGAAAATACAAGTAATCAATGCTCCGCAATAAATAAGCCCAAGTGAACTAAAGGGAAAGTCAAGTTTGTGGCCTCATTTAGAGCCTGATTTTGTGACTTTGGCATTTATTTAATGTTTTGCTCTTATTACATTTATCGTTTGTGGTTTAGGAAATACTTTACAAAGTCTGTGATTCAGTCAGTTCATTGCAGGTAGAAAAAGTAGTGTCCTGACTACAATTATTGCTTTGATTTTTAGGAAGACATGGCTATTTTGAAAAGGAGCATTGCAGTTATATACTTCTTACAACTGAATGTATTATTGTTCTCCTCTACTCTTCAAGGCTCAGAAGTGGAGGAGAGCTGTGTGAGTACCTTGAATTCAGGACTCACCCTGAAAGAGCTAAAGAATCAATCAGTACCATGCTGTCGGGAGAACTAATAGTGTGCTGAGCCAAGACAGCTCAACCCATGCTTTTTCCATGGAACATCATCCTAGATTGCATTAAAAATGACCTTCAGTGAAGATTTTTTTTTAATGGAAACAAAAAAGGTCATAATTTAATTTACAAAACATCCTCAAATGTTTTTAACTGGAAAATCCACATACCAGTTTTGAAGGATTCATACCGTTTCTCTTGCTGGGTTCTTGCTTTGTTAATGAATTGGGCCTATTTCAGCCATGACTAAATCTTATGTAGGAAAGAACATTTGGAAGGATGACATATGTGGTTAAAAAAACAGGAATGAGTTTCTGGAGTCCTGTGTTTAATTCCCAGCATTGCCACAGACTTCCTCTGTGACTTTGAACAAGCCACCACATCTCTGTGACTAAATTCACTGTCTGTAAATTGATGCTAGTAGAATTTCTCTCTTTTAATGGCAAGTTGTGAGGAGAACATATATTTGGGTATCAACTGCAGCTGCAGAGGACTTAGATTTTTAACTTTCTAAAACATGTGAATCCAAAAGAATTATTTAAAGGTGTAGCCAGTTTCTATGGGTTGTTTTGATAAAGGGAAAATGCCACAGAGTATTTGGAGTTGTTTGCATCAGCAGTCTGTGGTACTTTGGCACCTCTTCCTGTCAGACGGCTTCACAGCACAGCATACTTGCCTACCTGTGAACCTGAGTCCTAGCCAGTGATAATAAACCTATGACAGATGTGTCAGTCAGCTAATAACGCTGCTCTGAATACATTGTGGGTGGAGCTGTGGTGTAGACTGCAGTAGTGATGGACCTCAGGGAACTTTAATTAACAGAGAGACCTGGCCCTCAGGTGCTGTAAGAGGTGACTAGGGATACAAGCCTAGTGGATGACATCCAGCAGGTCAAGTGACAGACCGTGCAATGACAGAAGGATAACTTTGTCCAGGTATCAAAAGCAATCTGTTCTAGGTCTGATACGGGACAGATTTTTTATGTCCCCAAGCCTACATCTTAAAGAGAAGAAGGCCTCTCCAGTACTAAATATGGGCACACCGAATTCGCATAAAACTTTTGCTCTCCTGTTTTCTGAACAGTTAAACAGTGAGTTACATTTGCCAAGGTGTCTGAAAAATACCCTTGTTTGTCTATTCCAAGCCATATTTGTGGCTGAATATATTTGCACTGACATTTGTCATACTTATCCAGACTGTTTTTTAATGTGGTCAAGCACTGTCCACAGAGAGCATCAGTAGACTGTGGTGGGCAGCTTGTAATTCTCCTTAGGTTGCTGGCCAGACTCTCCCTACAAAGAGGGGTGGGTAATGACAATTGCCCTCAATCCGGTCACCTGATGTTCTTTTTCCTCAGGCAACAACACAAAGGGAGATAAAAATGCATCTGCTGTGGAATATATTCTTCTTCCTCTCTGTGAAGCAGTAGACAGGGAGAAAAGATTAAACTTTTTGTAAAATAGCTTCATAATTTCTTTTCTTCCTCCCATGTCAGTGAAACTTGGGCTGGGTAATCTTTTAGGACATATTTAAAAGCCAGCTGGTGTGGAAGGCAAAGAACAGCAAGGAACATGTGTTCTGCTACAAAGAAAGAAGAGGCCACTTAAAATGTGACACAGAACTTGGAAAAATTCTGTTTTATTCTTGTAAATTGTCTGGTTTGGATCATGGTTTGTTGACCCCTTCTATCCACTACTAGATAAACACAGAATTTTTTTCAGATTCAAGGGTTTTTTGTTTTGAAAAAGTCCTCATAATAATTAGAATTAAATGGCTTCCTAATGGTTTTTTTTCCTCGGAAAACAATGGTTTAAATTAAAGGAAAATTGTTTTTGCTCAACATACAAACAAACATACAAGAGTTCCATAAAACCCCAAATTTGGGAGGAAATAGAACTGCCAGTGGTTTGAGAAAACCACTTACCAGTTCTTCTGTCCCTATGGAAAGTGTTTTTTTCTCATTAGTCTAGCTTGTTAAACCCTTATATATTCCAAATATGTACTATTTAACTTTTTGCTTTTAGC
This sequence comes from Manacus candei, assembly GCF_025592945.1. Lineage (NCBI taxonomy): Eukaryota > Metazoa > Chordata > Aves > Passeriformes > Pipridae > Manacus > Manacus candei. Next base: position 734,061 of record NW_026138129.1, on the reverse strand, counting down.
ATGATTCCTCTTTTTAAAGATGACAGTATTTAAAGCTAGCAACATGTTGTTTTAAGATCAACAGTTTCACAAGAGCAAAATCTGCCTCCCAGACTCAGCTGCCTGCCTTCCTTCCCAAATACTTTGTTCTGAAGGAGCTGATGGCGGTGATAAATGTAAGAGAGTTAGAGCTCTGTAGTTATTGTCAGCAAGTTAGCTTTATGGCTTGGGGATTAGACCTTTGATGTCTTATCGAGTTTCTGCACTGCGTGAATCAGTTGCTTACTTGATTTAAATTCTAAAAAGAAATACTCTGTTGTGATATTGTCTCATACTGTGTCTTCGTCATTTGAGATGCCCTCTCTGTTCTTTAGTTCCCTAGGAAGAGAAGGCAGCAAGCCATATGGAGGGTGGCCAGTTGCTTGCCAATCGTGATAGGCATTAAATAGTTGCACAGAAACTCAGCCTGTTTAGCTGAACCTTTCTGTCCCCCACAAAGGGAGATTGTACCCTAGAAGTCTGCAACACAACATCCAGTACTGTTTAACTTTAGCTTTTGAGGGGGTTCCCCTGTTCCTTTAATAAACTATTTCCTTTTCACTGAGGTAAGTGGTTCTTATGAAGTTTTCTTTTTGACATCCCCCAGTGCAGCTGGACTGGTGTGGAGAGCTGGTAGCTGCTTCAGCAGGTGGTGGTGGGAGATCAGAGGTGAGCTGGAAAGGAGGTCCCCCTTTCATGATTCCAGGGATAGGAATTTTACCCTGGAGATGACTGTTTCAGACCATCTAGAAGCTCATATTCAGGGTTTTGCATGTCCTATGTGCTGGTTGAGGAGGTTTCTGGCCTTTGTTGCAGAGGTTCAACCTAATGCTTCTTGTTTTGAGTTATAGATCATTGCCTTTAGTTTTACTGTTTTAAGCTACCTCAGACACTTTAAAGGGTGTGTGCTGATATCCTTTAATCCTAAAATAAACCTCTCAAATATAGAAATGTTGATCTGATTTAGATTTTATTTGCATTTTAAAATAGTTTTTCAACATTTTGGAAGCCAAAGTATTTTTCAAATAAGCAGTCTTTGAACTACGTTAAAAAGTAAATATGTCTTTTTTCCCAAATTGTAGCTGAGGTTATAAAAGACACCAACCAGACAGATTAACTGTGTTTAAGGAAACTAGCTAACAAGATGGTTGTGCTAGTCCACTTGTATTCTGAAAGATGGGTCAGTACTTATGAAAAGCTTAAGTAAACTAGAGGATAATTCAATACATAGACAATGCATCCCACTGTTTCTCTGTTTATTTTCTCCCTGTGTGACTTCTGGCAACTGAGAAGAAACACTATAAATGACAGCAACCCGCCAAAGAAAAGATTATGAATAACAATACCACAAGAATGAAGGGCATAAAGTTACCAGTGACTTGGGAAAAATGCAGAACACTGGACTCATGACACACTTAGCAACTAGTGGACTGCAGTACATGTAGAGCAGAATACCTTCAGATTAGAAACCCTTTCAATTTGAGTTTCAATTTAAATTTATGCAAGTTTGTCTTGTTTCTGGTAACCAAAATGTGTATATCTGTAGGTGTTTGACTCTGCTGAACCACTGTACTTTGCTGGTAATACTCCAAAACCAAGAGAAGTAATGTCACTGGACACTGACAAAATAAAATGGCTGAGATCTGTCTAGTTAGCAGTGGTGCACACCTTTTTACTTTCAGCTCTGTACTAAGACTGTCATGTTTTCCATCCCAATCTACACTTCAATTTTCAGGCAATGCATACCCTTAGTTTAGATACCGTTTGACTTTTTTGATGTTGTAAAATGAAAGAAGCCAGCTTTTTATGTTAACCTGGAGTTCAAAATCATTATAATAAATATCACATGAAGATTTTTTTTTTTAATCCCTGAAAAATCAGATAAACTGTTCTTTTGAAAGAAAAAAAAAAAGCAGTCTATTTGCCCTGTGGTGCACTTTTATTACTCCTAAATATCTACAGTATTAAATATGTTGGCTGTTTGCTTCTACTGTGACTACAGTAGGCTCTGTTTGCAAAAATAAGCGATTTCATGAAATATGGAGGAGCCCTCATCTTCGAGGGGAATGAATGTAGTCAGATAAAGGGTGTTTTAGTGTCACTGATGGTCTTTGTCATGTTTTGAAAATTAAGACTATTACCTTATTTTTAGTTATATGGGGTCAATGCCAACAAGTTGTTCATACATTTTTTCCAGTGCTCAGACATTGCAGCTTCTGGCATGACTCATTTCAAGTGAGTGCTTTGTGCTTGCAAAGACTATATTGTAGAAGCAGTCAAATGAATCAGTGAAAGGTTCTTCTGAAAGGGTAATTCACCAGGGCTGAGTGCTACTAAATAGGACCCAAACTACTTCTATTGCTGTTTGTGTATTTACCTCAGTAGAGATGGAACCAGATCCTAGAATTGAGCTACTCAAGGGAATAGCCCTTCAAGAGATACGATGCACTAACTTTAAGTTTTTTTTTAAGACAAAAGGAGAGAAAAAAACAGTAGATTTTGACTGCTTGTTCTTGTAGCATTTTCTGGCATTCACATGTAATAAATTGATGTCCATCTTTTTGTTAGAGCAAGAAAGAACATGTGTCACAGTTTGCTTCGATCTTAGCTCAGTCCTTCCTAGTTTACATGGCTGAACAACTTAGAAGTTTTGCCTTTTTTAGTAATTTGTGAAGCAGCAGTAAAAAGAAATGATGGATGTGCTGGCATTCATTCTCCTCCATCCCTCCATCAATACAGCAAAGTAGAGGTCACTTAAAAAAACACCTGTTAAAGCAATAAACATTTAAAAAATAACATGCCAAAGCAAAACATATCAATCAAAGCACAACTCTGTTTAATAATTTTCTGTGCTGGTCATAACAAGAGGAGACTGTAGTTTTGGCACTGAGGCTCCAAAAGCTCTGCGGCACTCTAGGGCACTAAGTAAAGCACAACACTGTTCTAATTGATAGGTAGGTAACTAGAAGCTGACTGAGTACTGATCCATTAGTGATTAAAAAAAATAAAAAACACCACTACATCAGGAACAACAAACTCAAACCCCATCTTCCCACTTAGTGAAACTGCATACTCTAGTTGTTGATTTCAACCATCCTTGCTAAAGTTTATAGGGAAAGAGGTCTGATATTGTAAGTTACACATGAAAAGTTACATGAAATATAATGAGGCAAAGGTGATGGTGGTGGATGTCTGTTCAAAGGTTTAACAGGGTCCTTTTCAATAAAACAGTGTCTCAGAAGGTACTTAAGGAAGCTTAACCTTAATGGTGATGTCTTGTATGTCTGTAAAAAGAAGGAAGTCCCAATTTGAAGTAGGCAGGTCTGAGTTTGTCACGAAACAGTCATGAAGGACTGTTTTGCTTCAGTGGGACAGCACAAGATGAACTAATCTGTTAAAGATAGGTTAAATACAGCGGTTATACAGAGTTGTCATTTTGAAGGTATCTGCTGGTACCATTGTAAATAACAAGGATAAGGAGAACTTAGGTTTTCCATACCATTCAGTGCTAGGGCTGAATGCTTTCCCATGGCATTGGGAATGAGAGTGGAGTTTGTTCTGTAAATGTACTTTGAAATCAGAATATGCTGAGTTTGAAGGGACTCATCAGGACCACCTTCTACTTCATTCCTAGGGAGAAGAGTGATGAAATAACTATTGAAAAAATTAGTGGTGTTTTAATGAAGCAGACTAACCAAGACAAGATTAGCTGATTTGGGTGCTCTCTAAGGCAGACTATAACTTGTGGATATTTAAACATCATTGCCTTTGTTTGAAATACACATGGGAATATGACTTTGCATATTAGAGCCTACATGTGTGGATATATATATACACAGTGGTATGTGTATATATATATATATATATACATGTATATATATATATATGTACACACATACATATGTATTATTATTGTCTAACTCATTTTCCCATTGTAGATAAGCCTGGAGGGAACAAAATATTCCTAGCTTGGAGGTTTCCACATCTGCCTTTCAAGCCTCTCTCAGACAGAAACAGCATGGCTACATAAATCGTTATAAATCAGCACATTTTTCAACAACAAAAAGCTCTTAGCACAGAGCCACTTCAGAACACACTGCTCCATAGTTTGTTCGCAGACCTCCCATGCCAGCAGCAGGGAAGTCAGACTGTTGTATTCAACAGCTCACAGTAACCAGATGCAGAATAAAGAAATTGCCTTTCAAAGCTATAGTCTTCACTAGGCTTTTCAGAGCCAAACAGTGATGTCTAACATCCATCTTTTCTCTTCTGCTTATTTTTCAGGCCTTTTTGGCCTTCAGCACTCCAAGATGAAGTGTTAGTCTCCTGTTTTGCAAGCAGTCTTGAATTTCATTTTATGTTCTGAAACAGTAGTTTTAACTTCATCAGAGAGACACTCTCCATATATAAGGGGTCCACAAAAAGTAACAAATTAAAAAGCTGTTGTCACTGTGCTTAAATACCTAGCGTCAGTAGAGGGTATATAGGTTAAGGAAAATTGAAGGAGTCTATGAATTGAAGAAAGGTTGAAAACCTCTGAAGAACTGTCCAAATCCATGAACCTTAAGGTCCGTCTTCTTCCTAGTGTACAGACTTCAAACTGGTCCCACAGAAGAGGATGGAGTTTCTATCCACAGACAGAAAAAACAGTTTCTTGGTCTTTAGCTTTAGTAAGAGAACTTAGATTAGGGCAAAATAAAATAGGTTTAGCATAGTTATGAGTTATGCTTTGTGTGCAGCCTGTTTGTATTAAGGATATCCCTAAAGAACTGCAAGAATTAGAGACAAGCTGGCGTGAATTAAAAAAAAAATAATATTAAAAAAAAAGAAGTTGGGGAACATTGCCCTGCCTTGCTCAGATTAATCAGACAGTAGCCTCTGACCAAAGACAATCCACAGCTGTGCATTATATTGTGAAATGTAGAATAGAACACTACTACTTTAAAGGCTTTGAGCCAGATTCAATAACTAAGCTCTACCCCCTCAGCCTAAGTGCATCTGTCATCAGCTTTTCTTCCAATGCAGAGAGACATCAATGCTCCCCATGACCAGACTGTAAGACTGGTCTTGACTCTTCTTTGTTTGACTGGTGGTTTAGCCTGTAGATGTATCCAGTTTTTGGCTCTCTAACCAAGCACCTTTTTTCTTTCAGTACACTCTGATCTGCTTAGGTGGAAGAAGAGTTTCTCTGCGCTACACAGTGTGGGTTCACAGAGTTGTACATTTCCAATGCACAAATGTGCATATGTCTCAGGTTTATCTGAAGACCTTTTCTGTCCTAGCAATGATGTAGCTGCAGGTTGTAGACCAGAGAGAATGGCTCTGAATCCCTGCATAAAAGCGGATAGTGTAAGGTAAAGAGAAGATAAATGTTATGCCATAGCAGTGAATAAACTTATATATGCATATTATCTTGGTAAATAGTTTAATATCACAGTAAGAAAATGATCGAACATCTACTCTTGAGGTACTGGAAAAACTTACTCATTGACTGCAACACGTTGCTTGTGGTTGAAGAAATAAGCTGTCCACAGCCCAGATGTGGGACCAGTGACAAAAACAAAGCTGAAGGATAAACCAAGCAGAAGACAGAGCAAAAATGGAGCATAAATGTTTTCCTCCACTTTAAGCAAGGTTTCAGGTATCCACTGCTTCATATTCTGAACTTCAGTAACAGAGGGATGAAAGATCACTGGGACCATTGGTGATACAGGGAGGCACGTTTCAACCAGTATTGAGTCTTTGGGGAGTGAGACACTGAAGGAAAATACTGAGATTCCATGATGCCTGACACATATGAAAGTAAATAATATTTCATCAATGCTTATTCCTGTCAAGTGGGTACACATATCTAATTATTTTGGTTTTATTAATGAGGTAAACTAAATAATCAAAAATTTTTCTGATATGGTCCCATTTTCATTCTTCTCAGAAATACTACATAAGAATATAAAGCACTGCCAAGTAGAGAATCGGAAACCCTTTGGAAGTTGTGTATTGTCAAGTATAGTGCTTTGGAAAGGCTAAAATGAATGTTATTAAAATGTAAAGCAGACGATAAGTTAAAGCAACTAGAGTTAAGGAGTCATTCCTGTTGATCTGTGGTCTAATTTGTAGTTGAAACCAATCTTTTGAAATTGGACTAGGCTGGTTTCTGTGTTATTAGAGCAAAAACACACCTCTGTTAAAGTGGTTTGCTTTTTAATAGGATTTAACCATAATTGTCCAGTTTGTACTTCTAGTTCAAAATAGTTCCACCTTGGTCAGCTATTGTTGGCTTAATTTCAGTTGCTACCAGCATTCAACAGAAATGCTTCTTTAAGCTTGTCTTTCAGTGAATCACATGTTTGTACCATAACAGATTTATTTGTTAAATGAATTCAAAGACAGAATTAGGTGAGCCAGTATTAAAGGTGAGTCACTTTCTGGTCTGTACTGAACCATCTTTCTCTCTAAACTGTCCTGTTTTGATCTAAGGGAATATTTTCACTGGAAACTACAGCTTTAAGATGTGCGTCAGTGTGAACCTAGTTTTCGTGTCACTGACTCTGCTTGTTCCTGTTTAAACAAATAGCAAATCTCATGAGAAATTTCATAGCCCTTACTTGTTTCAGCATTAGTTTTGGTGTATTTGTTGATTCCTTTGGTTATGTGAGCAAGCAATACTGATTTGCACTTTTATCATCTTATACTACTGTAGTAAAGATGATAAGAAGTAATTTCCAAGTGTCAATCACGTACTTTCTATCTGTTTCTTTTTCTAAGTACATTTGCTAGTCTCTCTTGCATGTTAGCGTTCCTCACAGTTGCTTGCCTTTTTGTCCTTCCTGCTCTTAAATCCCGCAGTTACATTAGGTTGATGGAAATTGTTTAAATGTATAACCCAAATTCTCCAGTGAGGTTTGGCTAACCAGCAAGTTATTCAAGTGGTTTTGTCTCCCGAGTATGTCTTCATCTTCTGCTTTTCCAGGTTGCTTGAATATCCTTGAACCCATAATTTGCCCTAATCTCCTCTAAGGCTTTGAAATAATAAAATACTTAAATAAAACTCTTTGGATAAATGCCCTTTAAAATAAAGCTTTATCTGTGAACTATCATGCTCTCAAGGGAGTGGACTTTGTTCCTCAGATGATTAAGGGGATTTTCTGTCCAGTGTGTTACTGTGGTTTGTCCACCATGATCAGACATATCCATCTTAACTTCTGCAGCAGCTCAAAACAGTACAGATGAGGAAACTCTGGGAGAAAAATGCTACAGAGACTAGGCTGTTGTGGTATGTGATTTTTTTCCTGCCGCCTGTGTTTGGTTCTCCGGTCTACTACATGATTTTCTGTGGGTCACAAAGCCTTTCTGTGCTTTTGAAAAATAATTCTCTGCTCAACAGGGATGCTGCTGAGGATAAATTAAGGGTGGCAAAGTGCCTAGCCGCTACAGAGGGGTAGTCGTATACATACAGAAAGGCTCTACTCAGATCCTGACTTCATAAAACAGAAAGAGGGAGATCACTTGACTTGCCATCACCAAATCCACTGAGGAAATCCAAGGCAAAGCAGAGGACTGGATCCAATTTTTCTGCCAGGGGCCCCATGTGGTCCTTTTTTCATTGAAAAGTCCTTTTTGTAGTCCTAACTAGGCCTAAACCTGGAGTCCTCCAGATGCCTCCCAGGCAAGAATGAGAGGCTTGGAGGATCTCACCAGGGCTCCCACACTGCAGCTCATAAGGGCACCCACGCAGGCCCTGGAGACCAACATGATTTGTAGGTTGTTGAGAGTCATGGGTGCCTGTCTTTACTGTTGCTCATTTTGTGGGTAAAGGAAGATGACTTTAGTTTTTCTCCCTTCCCATGCTGCTCAGCTAATTATTAATTTCTGTCAGCAAGAAGGATCTGCAAAATAACACCAAAATATGGGGAGAAGGAGCATCTATCCTTCACTTCTGGAACTCTGTAGCTAAATTCCGTGAAGAAAGATTTGGGGGTTGTGTGTAATTTGTGAGTAATTTACTTCTGAAGCTAATTATTCTTTAAAATGAAAAATTGCTCAAAAACATTGGGAAAAGGAAGCTTCCTTTTTTATCTTAGTGCACCACTAAAATATAAAAATTCTGGTAAAAATCCAGAATTACTATTATTTTAAGGGGATACCTTTGAGATAATCTCTCCATTTGGGGCATGCTCTCCAGAAAGACATCTGTATTTTTTCATGTTAAGTGATAGGAAATGCAAATAGACCATGGCTTAAGTATGAAGAGTATGGAGATTTATAACTCTCATTATACATTTTTTGTGTGTAATAAAATTCAGGAAAACTATACATAGCAATTTTTTTTACTATTTTTTTAGCCCAGTTACTGCTCTTTGTCCTCTTTTTTTTTTCTTGAAATTTTCCACCTACTTGTCTTAGTTTCTTATCTGAAGTTCAAAATTTTCTGTGTCTGAGGTTTATGATGATGAAGTAGCACCAATGAAAACAGTGCTTCAGCTGGATGAAGACCTTTTCTTGGGCACCTTTTAAGGCTCAGGAAAATGATTGCCTCCTGGTAGCTATATGTCATACTTGTTCAGAAAAAGCAAAAGGATAGAGAAATTCATCTGAAGACTTGCTTGAGTTCACCTTCTTCCTAATCCCTGCTTTTCAAGAGCTCAGAAGATAAAGTACTATCTTTGCTTTTGTCTGCCTTTGTGTTTGGCTGGCACATAATGGCATCAGAACCAATTAGTTCTTCTGGCAGCATGTTTCAGGGTGAGGAGCTCCTGCTTTTCACGGAGCCAAGGATGATACCAAACTCACAAGCCTTGTCTGCAGTCTTGGGGGTGGAGAAATGAACAGTTAGGCTGGGTTCAATGTGGCTTTGAGGCAGAACTAAAAAGAGGAGCATTGAAATTCACAATGAGAATATTTATGTTAAATCTTATTTGAGTCTTAGAACAGACTTTTCAGGTTTTTATTGTAGAATAGTTAATACATATCTAATAAAGTAGACAAGTTTCCATTGCTGTCTCATTTTTGTTGTGAAGAATGTTTCTGCCATAACCATTTTTGTTGTTTTTATTTTGAGCTTAATACTGGTTGAAGGAGATTCAGAGACTTCCTAATTGTGATACTGCATTTCATGTATGTTATGGAAATGTTGCAGTAACTGCCATTTCAAAGCAGCAGCTGAACAACCTCAGATATAATGAATCAGCTAGTATTTGAATAGACTAAAAAGGCAGAGCTTTCTTTTCAGTTTTGGGTAATATTTGTGTCTTCCCTGGGGAAGGAAATCACAGAACAATTTTCACATGGGAATAGCATTCCTACAGCATTAATTTTTTATTTTTCTAGTTTTTGAGAGTGGACCAAGATAAAGACAGAGAATGCAGCCTGGACTGTGCAGGTTCCCCTCAGAAATCACTCTGTGCATCTGATGGAAGAACTTTTCTGTCCCGGTGTGAATTTCAACGAGCAAAATGCAAAGATCCTCAGCTGGAAATAGCCTACCGAGGCAATTGCAAAGGTGAGGAAATCAAAGTTTCTCTTGATCATAATGAAAAATGATAGATGCTAAAATTGTTTTTTGGAAATATCTGTGTATTGAAGACTAGGAGTGTTGGACTTGAAGATTTTTCTAAAACAAGTAGGTTGAAATCCACCCTGTTATTTCTATAACACTACGCTATGTAAAGATAAATTAATCTTGAGTCTTCATCAAAATTATGACGCCCACACCCATTTATACTATAGTTAGTTACTATTAAGGAAACTGCATGGTTAGGTCCTTGTTCTAAAGGACCATATTACTTGCAAGCTCAGAGAAACTCTTAAGATTGTTATCTTGCAAGGTTTCGGCACTTTGGTATTTTGAGTTAGAGATAGTCAAATTAAGTCTTGCATTTCCAAACTACAGTCCTTTAGAGGGGGGTGGTGGTGAGGGGGTTTCAATTAAAAGAAGGAGAAAAAAAAACTGTGTAATGCATAGAGCTCTCACAGGCTATTCCTGCATTCCTATCATCCATTCTTTTACTTCTGATCTCTGTTTAGAGAAACTGTATGACACGCAAACCTACAAAATATCCGTTGTCAAATCATTTCACTTTTAGAGTAGCGTGGTGCTAGAGAATGCATTTCCTTACTGAAGTGTAAGGTGATTCCCACCACAATGATCTTCTTTCTAAAATGTAATAATAGCAGTGATCATAAAGATTTACTTTCCCTTTCTCTCTGTCTAAAGAGAGGGGCAGGGTGTGGACGTGGGGGCTGGGGGGAGGAAAACCCCAGAGACCACACCAATTCAACCTGTAGGAGGCAATTTTCCACATCATCTCTCTCCATTAGCTCCAGAAAACCTATGAAGCATCAAGACTGCTTCAAAGAGACATTCTGTCTCATCTTCTGCCTAGATGAAATAGTATCCTCATTCTTCAGCCCTTTCATAGTAAACCATTGTATTACCTGATGGATCTATTTACTTTGGTGAACAAGGATAACATAATGAAGCTACTTGAGCCAAAGCTTTTATTACACTCATGAATGACAGAGAGAATTATTGTGCACTTTGTATTTGTTCGTTTTATATATTAGAGCATTATACATCTTTATGGAAATTAGTTTTGAGAGTTTTTCTTTATTTTTTTTATACCATATTGAAAATATCATCTGCAAGAATTTTTTTTCATAAAGATGTGAATTACTCTACTAAATGTGTCCTCAGTGGTGCAGTCAAATTTTTCCGCAGTCAGTAACTGCAATTTGGAGAACTGCTCTTTTACTGTTTATTATTAATGAATAGAGTGCCAGTACAATTGTAGAACTTGAATAAGACACCATAGGCAGTGCATTGTTAATAGCAAATACTCATTGTGTTCTCCTCAATCAAATATTTTTAATCTTACAATTAAATTAATACAAACATCACCCTAATGTTTAAATATTTTTCCTTTGCATGGTAATAGACACATATTTGCCAATAATATACTTGGTCAATATCAGCAAGAGACTGGTTTTCTTTTAATTCTACATTTTCATGGTATTTCTTATTCAGTCAAAGCAGTCTTAAATTTCGAAGTGACCAATATCTTTATTCCTACCCATGGCTGCAATCATCAGAAGTATTTCAAGCTGTAAAAACAAGTTTTAGAGAAGAGAAAGATGATTTGTTGGCCAAGCTGCAGTTTCAGTTTTAGCATTACTAGAGCTACTTCTGATAGTCTCATCAAACATTCTGAAAGAGCTAAATCCTCAGATTAAGACCTCTTTTGAGACAGTTACATTTGAGTGGTGAAATTTGTTGATGCAGGTGATGCTTGATGAAAAAGCAGAGGGCTGTTTTAGTAGAGCTAACCAAAAAGTGATGATTTCATTTCAGAACAACTTTCAAGGTTTCAGAATTTGCTTTCATTCCATGTTGGAATGGAAGCAGATCCTGCTGGAAGTGTTCATCTGTCCCCCTAAAAAAACAGACACCCACCCTAAGTCCCCAATAAAGCCTTGGTTTTGAAGCAGATTTTGAGGTTACTAGTGCAGGAAAAAGGGAGAGAAACACACATTTGCATGAGTAAGTTCTGAAGGGAGAAAAGAGATTATTCCTGGTATAGGTCTCATAACTTTAAATCGGTGTCTGATATTCATCCGATATTGTTCAGAAAAGGCAGAAAAGGCAGTCTTAAATCTGTATCTGTCTCCTCCTTTCTTCTTTTGAGGTAAAAATCATTATTAAGCTCACAAAAATCTTCTCTGAAAATTAAATATTTCCAGGTTCCATTTTAATTAGTTGAAAATATGGTGTCTAGCTCTTTGTTTAGTTCAGTCTATTCAAAAGAAATCTAAAGACCTTGACAGTTTATGTTGACAACCTTTTGGAATAATTTTGAGTCCATCATTTCTTGTTTATATATACAGAACTGTGGTTTGTTTTTATATCCATAAGGAAGTTTGAACAGACTGATGTCTGCTTTCTCTGTTTCTTTTTTCCCTAGAAAATCAAATTTAGATTGACTCTTTCTCCTCTTTCTCACCTGTTCTCAACATTTTTCTCATCTGTTTGGTTTTGATTACTTAAACACCAAAATCACAAAGGGATAGTTTGCTTTATATGTGCTTGCTTTCCTCTCTAATTCAAGTTTCTTTCACAGTAAGAGTACTCAGCCCAGGTAATTCTTCAGCATTGCAAAGGAAACAATTTTAACATCCTAGATCTTAAAAGATCACAATAAACTGGTAGCATTTAAACCATTTTTCCCCTTGCACTTCTGTTTTAGTTCCTGATGTCTATAGCAGAGATCAAAACAGTTTAAACAAACCTGAAAATGAATGAACTGTGAAACCTTCCACTCAGTTCTGAAAAACTCACCTTTGACAAAAAAAACAACAAAATAGACTGTTCTGATAGTGTTTTTTTCTGCAGACATTAGTTTAGTAATTTTTTTTTTTAATTCCACTTCCAGGCGATGCTGGAATCCATTGGTAAGCTTGGAAATGCTATAAGAAGTTAAAATCTTATAAAATTTCTAGCTTGCTTTTTGCAGTTTCCAAGGTCTCAAAAAATCTGTGTACACTGTAGATGACTATACACATTTTTGGATACTTTTCCAAAAAAAATCTTAACTCTGAAGTTCTGGAGTTTTGCCACTTGCTCGACACAGACGTTTACTGTGCAACAAGATTATGAATCTAAAAAATAAATGTATGTTGACAGCTGAGAAATACTATTTGTGTTAGGTGGACTGTGAAAATATCACCTGTGATGGGGATCAACTACATGCACACACAAATGCTTCACAGTCCAAATCTGGACCAGCATAACCAAGGAAACAAAACATACAAGAAGTGGAAAAGCAATATGATTGCTATTAAACTGCTCATAAAAACACAGGCACTATGTCTAACAAATTAATTAAACAGTGCAAGAACACAGTAGAAGCACCCACACATGTAAGGTGGTAGAGTGCTCACTGTTGCACTTTGAGACCTGGCCAGGTAGCGCTTTCCCGAGGACTGTGTCTGTCTGGCTCAGCAAAAAGATGGGTGAAGGACTGTTACCAGCAGACAGCATGCACAGAGGTGCCTTCTTTCAGGGACTTCAGACTGTTCAGCCTGAGAACTGAGCCTAGGTACTCTTTACTGGACTCTCCTGATGCATACCAGGGAGGATTTATTCCTATGAGTAATATAAACTCAGGGAAGAGTCCTTTAGCACTCATTCCTACCACTACAGCTGGTGAGGATGGGACTGGAGAGCTCTGAATGTCACAAAAGGAAGGCTTTGTAACCTATAGAATAGATCCTTTGATATTCTTTGTTAGTGCATGCAAAAAGTACATCTTGAACTTCCTTAGTCTTGAAAATAGGACCAACCATGCAGAAGTGTCATGTCTACAAAAGAACCCCAATGATGCAGTTGGCCCTTATGAGTAGGAAGTGTTGCCCATCAATATGTTCTTCCGTAGGACCAGTAGCTGGGGGGATTTTACATGATTTGGAACATAGTATGGATTACTCCAAAAGGCTGTGCTTGTATTGAAACTGGAATGGACAAAACATCAGCTAAAATCGTCTTCCCTAGCAGGCAGGGGAAAGGCATTGTTAAGTGAAGATCTGCTTCTTTATTTTACAAAATAAAGCTGAATATGTCACAAATTGCTATAGGTAAGACTACTTGAAACAAGTAGTTTGGTCTTTTTCATTGTACATTTGTACAAGGATTTGGGATTTTTTCCCCTCTTTTTCTTTGTTAACTGTTCAAAATAACTCTGTAAAATTTGCTTATATCACTGTAGGAATTTTCTATTGTTATGAAAATTTTGCATTATCTATACAAAAGAAAAAGAGAGAATGCTTCAACTGAAAATGACAATGTAGGAGCTTTACACAGTGATATTTAATTTCTGAGGGGTTTGGAATTTAGCCTGGCTGACACTCAGAGTATGTATTCAGTATTTGCAGAGGTGGCCCCAACAGTGACTTACTGCTTTGTGAGTACACTAAGGAAAGCCATCATACAGAGTAGTGTCATTGTTATTCTATAACTATGTAGATCCCCTTTCTGCATTGGAAACTCCAGATAGCTCATGTGTAGTTTAATTCATTTATAGTATGTTAAAGAGCCTCACTGTTTAAAAATGCTGTACTTTTATGGGCTATCATAAACATAATGAAAGGTACTATCTACAATCTCACAGTTCACATAAAGAACTGAAACACATCAAAATATGAGTGAGATTTCTCATAAAATAGGTATTTTACTATTTGTTTTCCTAAAAGAAAAAAATACTCAGCATTTGTTTCTTTAAAGTAGGGCTTTCAGAAATAGTGAGAAGTTTAACCCATTTGAATTATGGGTACAATGATTTGATGAATGGATTAAGAACATGCTTAAACAAATTGAAATTATCTGAATTAGGGTACCTTACTGTCCTTGGACAAACATGCTGATACAATTTTCCATTTGTGAAGAGAAAGGAGGCATTGCTGGGCAGTAGTTGTTTTGAGCTCACAAATTAAGCTTGGTCCCATAATTCATGAATCCAAGCATAATTTGGGGAAACATTACTGTTGCCTTTTAGCTAAAGAACTGGGTTGTAAATTCTGGACATGGGTTCCGAGTGCACACCTTATCTAGTATTCCCATGCAGTCTGCCATCCAGCTCAGGTTTACCTGTGAACCAGCCAGGTGTGAGCTTGGTATTTGCTTGCAGTACCTGAGAATGTCCCTTAGCTCAGTGTGTGGGCAGGGACATTGTCTTGGCCAGTGTACTTGCTGCCTGGAAGGCAGCCTTATGGGTTGTATTTAGGAGGCAGAATATGCTCTCAGGATGTTTCGTCTGGAAAGAGAAAAATGAAGTGAGTAGGTTTGGTTCTTTTTCCAGCTGAAATGAGTGACAGTTGGACTGGACCAAGGTGTCATTCTAAAACATAATCCTGAACACACTGAGACCTTGCGCAGTCTGCAGATTGAAAGCAGAACATGTCTTCATATCTTCTCACCTCTCCTTTTTCTCCTCTCCCTTTTCTTTTTGTTCTCATAGTTTATGAGGAAAAAAAAGAGTCATGCAGGTTTTTTCATTATTTTGGAAAAAAAGTATTGAAAAGAGAATGTATTGAGAAGTGGTACTGGCTTTGGGGTTTGTTTTTTTTTTTTTTTTTTTTTAAATAAACCATATGGGGGGAAATTGATTATAGGGCAGATTTTTGTCTTAAAATGCTTTTATCTAGGAACTGTCTCCTCATTTTTCAGGCATATTTTCTCACTGTAGACACTGTGTTTAGTATGCATGAAGACTGCAGGTTTCCAGACTGTGATGCTGGCAATCATGAGAGAAACACTTGTCAGCTCCAAGATCATTTTGGTTTTGAGTCTTCATTTAAATCATGTGTCAAGCTGTTACATACACATCAAGCTACTGTACTAAAATTGTTGAGAAACAAAATATTCAACAACTCAGTGAATAAAGTTAAAATTTATGTTTCTCTGAAAGCAAGTGGAATTTAAAGTACTCAATTTTTCTGGATAATATTTCACCGAGCACAATTTGCTAAGTAAGGCATATAAGAAGTAAGGACAGAAGTAAGGCATATAAGAACATTCTTGGGCACAAAAATGTAGCTTGTTAGAATCAAATATGCACTACTGCAATTGTAAGAAAGGAATCTTTTTGTTTTGTTTTGTGAAATTTTCATTTCTGCTCATGTATTTTCCATTTAAGTTTCAGATAACATAAAAAGGAACTTCTTAAAAGAAGTGAAGTAGAAAGTGCTAAAAAAACAATACTGCACTGAAGATTAGGAACCACCAACAGTTGCAAGCCTTCTCAGACTTTCAGTAAAAGAATTAGTAAGCTGACTCATATTAGACTTCTCTAAGCTATTAGCAAATCTCTGCTCTGCTCTGCTCAGAAAGTGTGGTGTAGCCTTTGTTAGGCAAAAAAATCAGAAAGCTGTAACTTTAGTTTCTCTTGCAAGCATTTGATTCAGTTCTAGTCAGACTGTATCTCTCCAAATGTGACTGAGAGAAAACTGAGAGAAATAGTGTGCCAAGAGGAAATCCAGCACAGCATTCCTTATTTTATCTTAGAGCTTAGCTATCTAAATTGCTGTGTGGCTGCAAAATGTGGGGGGAAAAAAAAAAGAAAAAAAAAAGAAAACAACAAAGAAACCTCACACTGCTTGGGTCTGTTAGATGCCAATAGAGGAGAGTTTAGGCTAAGATTGCTCTGCTGTTTTGTTAGAATCAGAAAGCAGCAATAAAAATAAATAGTGAAGGAGTTGGCCAACCCTTGTCATGAAGCAGCAAGTCTTTGTTTTATGGCTCTGTCAGGCTAAATGTCTGTGCTGACATCCTTTCCAACCCAAGAGACTAATATCTCTGCATCTTTAAAACTGACACTTTCACCATTTATCTATCACTAGAGGCTACAGCTATTTATCTGCTTTGTTTTTAAACATGATCAGTTCTGCAGAATATACATTGACCTGGGAAATTATTGTGTTGTGAGTAGTGTATGCCGTATAAACCAAATGGTGTCTTGTGTTCTGAATTAAACTTCTTTGTGCTAAATTAACTACAAATTAAGACCATTTGACTTATGTCACATCACTACAAGTTAGCAAAAGGGTATAGCAGTGGGAAAGAAGCACAAAAGTAGAAGTGAATTCTGTTTCATTGTTGGGACAATTCTGTAAAGTGCTCAAGTGGACAGCTAACTTTAAACAGCTTGTTGCACTTCATGTTTCAAAGTTTAAGGACAAGTAAGTGTATAAAGGTGTTCTGGCATAATCGAGGTGCAGCAAGGGAAACCTACAGAGAAATAGGGAGAAGCTCGTGGGTTATGTCTATCTATACAAGGTCTGCTTGTTCACGTCAATGTGACTTTAGAAAAGCTTTCTCTTCAGCGTAAGAACTTCTGAGTGTCTGTAGAAAGCTGTCAAGGGAACTTTTTCTTCAAATGAATAAGTTAACCAGTTTATATGTAATTTTTACAAAGTAGTGAATATTTTTTATCTGTTCAGCAGAATATTTCATCTATAATAAAATACTAAACTGTGAAGTGCATTTTATGCATAAATACATAGCAAGGTCATGTCACACACTTTGCTCTTTGAAAGCAAACAAAGTTTGCTCCATGAATTGAGACTGAGAAAGGTACTTTTATTCTTACTGAGATACATAGCAAACCAAGAAATACCAGATGAACTAAATTGAAACTCTTGCAGGAGATTTATCCATTCTTTTGGCAAGCTGTTTATTTTCCCAGACAGAATCTGGGTTAGATCTCCCTGTAGAGCCCCAAAATTGCTGTAAATTCAGTAGTATCGAATGTCACTCTAGAGATGGTGCTTACACCTTTGATGAGTTTGTGTCATTGTTTTAAAGATAAACTTCTACTTTGCAGTAATAAACTTCTCTCTGTATGATATATTATTCAAGGATTAGCCAGCAGAGTTGAATTTGATGGATGTTTTTTCCCCAAAGGTCAGTGGTTTTGGTGCTGTACTGTTGGAAATACTACCAATAAAATGAGATTGGTTCCAAGTCAGTCTGGTGCTATTTGTGAGATTAATTCTGTTTCCAAAATTTCCTATTGACTTCAGTGCTATCTTGGGAAGATTCTGCAGTAATGTACCAGTATTCACTTCACTTCATAGGTGAAAGTCTTCCCTGTTGAATATAGAATCTTAGCACAAAATTAAGATGTATTTATATTTTGCTTGTGCTTTCTCTTCAGTGGTCTCCCCTGGAAGCCAAAATTGTCACCAGGGCAATTCAGAAAGACCTGCCCAAACAGCTATAACTCTGTACTCTCCTCAGCTCTGTGTATTTCTGTCCACTCCCATACAACTATTTTTGTCTTCAGTTATACACCCCAAGATGTGTTTGTCTTATCAAACCTTTGGCTGCCTTTGCAGTCCTGGTGCTAAGTCACAGAGGGTACAATCAACACATTAATCAGCATACTGTGCTTCAATGCACTGAGCTTTGTACCAACCAGTCTGACAGCTAATACCATCCCGGAGAGCTGATTTAAGGTAAAATTCTTGCTCAATTTCTATGCCATGGGTAGAACCCTCTATGAGAGGGGGTTTTTTTTGTTTATTTTGGGTTTTTGTTTGTTCAGTTTGGATTTGTTTTTTTTTTTTCCCCCATTCCCCACAAGGTTCTGGGATGTAAAAACCCATTTACCTGGAGTTTAGAGGATAAAGTCTCACTGAGTTGCCATAATTCCAAATTACAGCTGGACATACATATCTTCAAAATTAGGTCTTCACATTGTATGACTATAAGCAAATAAGGCCTTATTTCAGCCAGCTTTTAACAGGTCTTAGAACTTAATGGTCTTTTCATAGGGTCATGGACCAGATTTCAGCTTGAGCCTACTAGCTCCCTTATTTAATACTTTAGCTAGGGAGTGAAATAAAGTGGGAATTCTAGTAACAGATTCAAGGCCCTTATTTCTCCACTAGACAGTTCCAAAAATTTAAACAAAAACAGATTTTAAAAAAAATACGTTTATAGCATTGCACAGTGCTTGTCAACCTTCCAACACCTTGCAGCCTTGCAGTTCCCTCTACTCACAGGTTCTTACCAGAGGGACATTGCTCATCTCAAAAGAGTTTAGCCTGCTTTGGTCAGGGTCCATGATGAAAAATCAAAATCCGTGGGCTGATTAATCAGCCCAGAGATACCAGGTAAATCCTACCATTTTTCATTCTCAGTCTTCATTTTAAAATAATCAGGGTCCATCCTGATCTGAATGATTCCTGTTCTAGATAAAGAGCGAAGTTGAATTCATATGTGAGAGAGTTTCCTGGTATCCCCTTAGATGTATATATATATATGTATATTTATTTATTTATATAAATCCCATTCTGACAAACCATATAAGCCTACACTCATCCTACTAATTTGAGATTCATGTGAGTCATCTTCATTAGTTAGACTACTGCAAGGTGCACAGAGGGGCCTGTAGACAAGAATTATCTGGGTGCCTTCAAACGACTTTGCACAACAAATCCCAGATTTGGCTTTGCTGAATGATCATGAGCAATGGCCATGTGAAAGGTTTGTTTCCCTATGGATTAGGATCTTGCCCATGACTTACGTGTGTTAAGAGCTACAAGATTTCCCTACAGCTCTCTCTTTTCTGGTATTTTGATGTGAGCTTATGTTTCAGCTTTTCTCCCAGGCATGTCACAAATTTATTTTCCTCATCCTTTTTCAGCTCTTATTTATGTAACTGTCTAGTCCTTAAACATCTTGAATTCTTTTTCTTTGGAAAAATTGTCTGTAATTATACAGTAGATTTTGAAGATATTGCAACCAGGACACAGAGGCAGATGCTCAGATGGTGTAATCTTAAAAATTTGTTACAAAAAATATTATAACTTCTTTTGTCTTCAGTGATTTATTTTATTTGGAAGGGATTTAGCTCCTCTGAATTAATAATTTAATATTTTGAGTATCAATGTTTTTATATGTCTTCTTTTTATCTTAATCACCCTATTACATTTCCTCTATCAGGTTTGGGCCTCATTTCTGTGCCATAGTTATTCTCCTGTGGTAATATCTTGGTAAAATAAAAAATGGAACTGGAAATAATATTTTGACTTTACACAGTTTCAGATGCTTAACTTGATAAGAGATTTTTCTCCTGTTTTTTTTTTTCAGCATACTGAAGTATAGTAATGCCCAACAGCTTTAAAATGTTTCCATGGTTATAAAATACAAAGTAAGACTTCAAATGTGAATTTTATATTCCAATAAATTTGGTAATTGTTGATTTTAAAGCATATTAGATCATCCATGAATAGGAGGCCTTTAGAGCATCGGGCTGTTTAGGAACAAGTTTGTGGACAGTTTTGGAGAACTTCTCTTTCTCCTTGGCATGTTTTCATGATAATTCAAATGTTGGAGATAATTTACAACCCTGTTGGTACTGTACCAGAGACCTTATGTGATGGAATTTATATCACTTTTCCTTTTAGACATTTAAACCACATGTCATTCTAGAAAAACGAGGACAGAGGTCCAACAAAGGAGTGATTTATTTTCAGTTAAAATACTAGCTACATTAAAACCACATGTTATTAAGTACTGTATAACCAAACCATGCTCAGAAGAAGGCTTACGACACTGAACCTTGCATAAAATGTTTCTTTTTTTTTACCCAAAAAACTTCGGCAGTGAACACATTAACAGACTTTACCTGAGCTGCACAGTACGTTGGCTGTACTTTTCCCCTGATGAAACAAGCTATTAAAGTACCAGAGTACAAGTTAATTCAGTTCCTCGTTATTTTTCTTTCTCACGTTTCTGGATGCTTGAAGTTTTCTGATCATTTTAGGTATCGTTGCATATCTGTAAGCATCCCTCCTGAAAGAGCATACTACAATTAAGATTGCTAAAACTGAAATATAGTTTTTTATTTTTTCAAAATGAAACAATTTGTATTTTGGGTGTATTACCAACATGAACTCTCTAATGCTCCTGTGAGAAGAGTAAAGTAATGCACAGAAGTAAAGCACATGAATCTGAGACCAGGAGGGAAATATGAAGATTAGAATTAAGGGGCCCCAATTTTGTTTTCAGAATGTAAATGCTGGGGACCAGTTTCTGTCCTCATTATGCTACACTTCCACACCAGATTGCCTATGACTTGAAGGGATTTTTTAATGCTAATGTTACCAGGTGAGTTGTCAAAAGCTAGTAGAGATGACCAGTGAAGGATTTATCCTGTAAAAAACATCTCTGCTGTTCCAAGAAGTTTCTGTGCTGGTTCTGTGAATGTATGTCTGGATCATACTGGCACAGAGAGGGTGCTTGGGGGATGAGAATTTAGCTGGCTCAGCTGTGTGCTCCTGGGAATGCCAAAACCCTGTCAAGTGTTGTTGCCTCACTGTTTAGATTCTTTTCAATGTGCATCTTACATAGACTAGAAAGCCTGTCCCTGTGCTTTCAAAGAGCTTCGTAAGCATTAACGAATCACCCCAATACTCCTGTCTCAGATATTCACTGGATAGTTTCTGTCAAACAGTCTTTAAACAAAACAAGGATCAGAAGCAGCAAATTTCTCTGTTTGTATGTTTGAGATCATTCTAACTTGGATGTTACAGTCACATCTTGAAATCATTAATACTACCTTAAACTCACTTACTATTCTCATTTTTCCTGAAATTGCTTAGCTCAAGCAATTTTGCATCAGCAGTTCTTATTCTGCGTCAGCAACATGCTAAAATTTGTAGTGTCTTTAAACATAAAAAAGGTACAAAAGCTTATGTTATGTGTCTTTTTCAGCCCTTGGCTGCTTAATTGAAATAAAGTACATGTAATAGACAATATAATTTATTAGACAATAGAAACCCCACTGAATTAAATCTGGCTGGTTTGCTAACTTGTCTTAGGTGGACACCAGTACCAGGTAATGAAGGAAATGGTGCAAGAAATCACATAGTGGACAAAAAAGGACCATGTGTTAGACTTGACTTGCGCCATGTTTAAATCATCACGTTTTAGCATATTATGAATTAATCATGTCCAAAATTATTATTGAATCACCATCCCAAAAAGTCCCTGTGCTCTACAGTATAATTTATTTTTTTTTGCCAGTTTGGTAGGGACATCTGTAGTCATAGCTGAGGTTGCTGCCTAACTGTAGTAAGCAGTGTGTAAATTCTCAGTAGGAAGTACAAGGAAGCTATGCTCTTGCTGCCTCCTTTGCCTTTCCTGAAGCACCAGAAAGCTGGTGCTGCCATCAGCTCTGAAAGAATATTGTGCAATGGGTGCAATGTGGCAGCTATTGCTGTGTTAAATTGAGAGGAGAAACCCTGTTTGGGCTTCTGCTCTTTGGCAGCATTTAGAACTGAAAGGTTATATCTCTAGACATCTCTCCATTTTGTTTCCCAGTTATGGATTACTGTCCAGAAATTATTATCCTTCACTGGTTTCTTCCCTAAAAACAATGCAAGTGTTGGTACATTTTCCCTGATTAAAATTCTGTTTCTCTTTACATGAATCTCTTAGCCCTCTTCCTTTTTCAGAATACAGATGGTCAGCCATCTTTTCTTCATATTGCATCATTCAACTGACTTGTCTTTTTCTTTTCTTTAGATGTTTCCAGATGTGTGGCTGAGAGGAAGTATACCCAGGAACAAGCTCGTAAAGAATTTCAACAAGTGTTTATCCCAGAATGCAATGATGATGGCACATATAGTCAGGTTGAAAATTTTTCATTTAGTATCTTGCATGGCTGTAAAGTCAGAATATGTGTGTTTGAAAAGGGTAAAGAAGAGACAAATGCAATGACGAGAAATGTAATTTCAATTTAAATGTAATTTGTGTTAACACTGACATCAAAAAAATTGAAGGAAAATCCATGTTATGTGCAGAGTCCTTGTTTTTTTTTTCAGAGTTGACCAGCAAAAGAGCCAAACATTACTATTGTTTGTGTAATACCTTCCCTGTTCTTCTAGGATGAGGCAACTGAGTCATTCTTGTAGCCCCCTGAATACAGATTAGATGGGAAAATACTTGGAATTTCTGATCTGTTCCTGATTTGAACCAGAAATCTTGCGACCAGAGTACATGTCTTAGTGCTAAAGCGTGAATCATACAAGATTCTTCCCTATTCTCAACTGAATTTCTTTCCAAGCACATGTTCTGAGACTAATTTACTTAGCTTAGATCATGGAATTCAGAAGGGACGCAGTTAGAAGCTTAGCCTGTGATACATATTCCAGTTAAGATCACCTTCTGCCACCTCTGTACTGCATTTCAGTTGTGGATTTGTGCAGAAGACGGTGAGGGAAGTGATGTTGGCCCTTAGGAAATATAATGCAATTGATTTCTAAGTGGAATTCCAAGAGTTTCCTTTCTGACAGCTTGAGACATGAATAATGCTGGCAGAAGTACTCTGTCATGCTCATTCAGTGGGTGGAACAATATGTTCTTTATGTGGAAAAAACCTCAAGATTGCTTGTTTCAGGAACAGTTTTTGTGTCCCTTGAGAAACTTCCTTGTGAGGTCTTTATAACACCTGCACCTCACTGATTTAAGATAGGGTGTAAACAACACATATTTCAATAGTTTTCTCTTCAATTTGATTCTGAAGGACCTACCACACTTTGCTTGAAATATGCTGTATGCTAAAAAATCATATGTAGGACTGAGATTACGTCCAATTTGGTTTCCTGTTTTAGGTTTTGTCAATATGGTTTGCTGGATTAGTCTTTTGTACTCACGTGTGTGATTGCTGTGGGATATCTGACGAGCTGCACATGGTTCATGTTGTTTCTGACAGGTTCAGTGCCATAGTTACACTGGATACTGCTGGTGTGTCACTCCCAATGGTCGTCCTATCAGTGGTACTGCTGTGGCCCACAAAACTCCCCGCTGCCCAGGTAAATCTTGTTTGGCTGGCCAGGATATGACAGTGTGTCATGAATAGCAGAGTTTATCTGTAGCATCTTACTAGACTTAAGGAAAAGAATTCTTCATTGGAAGAGTGGTTACGCACAGAAACAGGTGCTGCTAAATGGCCCATCCCTAGTGGCAAAATTCAGCTGGATGAGGCTCTGAGAAAGTTGGTCTGGCTTTTCATATAGACCTGCATGAAATCTAAAGTCACCGTCACCCTAAACCTCCCTATGGTTTTGACATCCCTCTACTTTATTTGTACTTTAATCTAGCTATTGAAGGGTTTTTCTGCAGTGGTTATTTGTACCATATTTATGTGTCCATATATGAAATCATGCAACTGACTTATGGATATAGTACTTTACGTTGAAACTCTCTTGCACATAAACTCATAGCAAAAAAATTTCAGAGGAATTTGCCTTTTTCAGATATTTAGAGTACAGGAAAAAAACCCATGCCAACAAAAAGTACAGAGTGGGAATATGTGTTTGTAACAAATCCCAGTGAAAGAACTCCTACAACAGATTCCTTGAATGACTAAATCCAGAGGAGAAATTAGAACAATAACAACAAAAAGCATTAAGAACATAATGAAACCACTGTCTTATGAATGCATAATGAAAGCACTGCCTTGAGTGCTGCCTTTTGTCTTTCCTCAGGACAATTAACAGGTTCAGTCTTTTAGGGATTTGTTTCTGACCCTATTCATTAAAATTGAAAATAAATATAAATCCCAAGAGTATGAACAGTTGTCAGAATTGCTGTTGACCTCTCTTGAGATTGACAGAATTGCACAAAAATAACTCTACAAATATTGGCTCTCTATCTATTGCATTACTGTTTGTGCTGCAGCACCATTCTCTGTCAGAAGGCCAGAGAAATAGCTTTAAAAAGTCAATCCTGTAATGAGAATGGCACTGAAAAAGAGAGTGGACTGGGGCCTTTGAGGGAATTCATTTGACCTGATCTACTTCAATCATTCATTGAGGTTTTTAATAAATAGATGGAGGAAGGTAGAGGCCATTGAGAAAGTTTCAATAAAGTTTATAAAATGTTAATTTCACTTTTAAGGTCTTTCTTGTTTAAATGACTTGCTGAATCTTCCATGCATTTTGCCTGAAAGAATACTCTTCAGAATATTCCTTTTGATCCAGTCTGAAAAGTCACTGTGGAATGACAGTCAATTGTGAAAAACAATATAAAATATTCAGAAACCTTAAAATAGAGGTAAATGCGCATTCATTTTAGTGTAATTATTGATTATGACTGGTTTGCATCTTCAGAAGACACATGGATATGTCTTCTTTAGTTGTGGATGCCCCAGTCCTGGAAATGTTCAAGGCCAGGTTGGATGGGGCTCCAAGCAACTTGCTGTAATGGAAGGCATCCCTGCCCATGGCAGGGAGGTTGGAAAGAAATAAGCTTTAAAGTCTCTTCCAAACTATTCTATAATTCTTTGATTCTATAGCTAGGGTAAAGCTTTTGTGCTTCAATGTAATTTTGAGTAGAGGTGCTTTTACATGCCCATAGCCAGGGCTTTCTGAAAGCAGGCCTTCATTGCTTTCTCTGCAAAATCCGTTCTAGCTTCCTTCCTTCCTGTCCTTTCACTGACATCAGTGAAAAAAGGGCTATGCTGATGCTGAAAGTTCAATAAATTGTTGTTTTTCAGATGTTTCATAACACATACCACTATTTTTGGCTCAAAATGTTGTTGAGTTACTATACTTTCCCTTTTTCTCTTTGTACCCGATATTATTGAGGAGAAGCTGCAGTGCAGTTCCAATCTAATTAATAGATTAATATGAGCACTATTCTATCTCTACATTTTACAGAAATGCTAAGGTGAAGGTCATAGTAGCACTCAAATTGAATTTAGTAGCTCAGAGATAAATAAAGTGCTCCAGGGCCCAGGTGAGTATGCAGAGTCTGATTTTACTCCATGGAAGACTGTGGGTAATTTTTCAGTTGTTATGACACCCTGTGGGATTACCTCTGCACGTTTCCTCCCCTTCTTGTATCAGTGTTTTACTGTTCACTACTTCTCCTTTGTCCCTCAGGAAAGAAGTCCAGCTACAGCAGAGTTTGGAAGTAAGACTTGAAATGCTAGGGGATTTTGCAGTGGTATTGGCTAAGAAATCAGTTTTGAGAGATCTGGAAAAACCTTCTCATTCAGCAGAGAAGACAGCTACAGATTTTCTCAGAAAGAACCTTATTATGGTATAATAAGGCAAAACTTTGTTCTTATATCACAGAATGAAAGTCTGATACACAATTGCACCCTTCTCCCATTTCCCTCTATATATTCAAAATTACCATCTGTTTAGGATAAGGAATTTTCAGGTTTTTTTCCCCCAAGAATGTTGATGTTTTCCAGATCACCACTGATTCCTGTTCCTGTATTTAGTACGACTATGCACAGGAATTACGATCAAAACTTCAGTGATTCAATTGAAGTTAAGTAGAAGTACTCCTGTTTTAACTAGTATTTTAGGAATACCATTTCTTCTAATACTGTTGTCTCTAGTCAGTCCAACACACTGCGTCATTTCTAGTCTTGATGAAGGAATTGCCTTGCTATTTTTGATGTTGCAGGCAGACCTCCTGCAATGGTGGCATCCTGACACCAGCATGTTTCTACATTTTCACATGCTTCCATGTATTCTGTAGGCTTGATGCTATAGTTATTTTAAAAACTTTTATGCAAATATTTCAATTTACATGCACCATACCTTTTTCTCCCGGGATCACTTTTACCACCTCTACCCTTAAGATGAGAATGTGTACAGACATTCAAGATGTTTTTGTAATTATTTTCTCATTGGTGGGAAAATTCCTTGTTTTAATGAAAATGTTCAGTTAGTTTTCGGTTCTAGGTTAGTTCTTCAGTAACTTCAGATAAGGTTCAAATATACATCCAATCAACTGTGCTATTCCTAAATTATGGGATAATTTTTGCCTTTCATTTTCTCCCAGTGGAACTACCTTTGACTTTGGTGAATACCCAGAAATAAGAAAGAAGAGCATGGCAGCCTGTAAGAGTTTGGATTTTAATAGAGGAAATTTGCAGCAGAATTTATGTTGGGCAGTTAAGACTTTGGCTTACTAGTTCCATCTCTTATCCATGCTTCACATTTACGGTGTGATACCAGATATGTGAAGCAGTCTCTACATTTCTCTGACTGCTAATATTGGTTAGCTGCATAATGTGATGGTTCCTAAAATTTGCTCAAGTCTGAAAAGTATCATGTGTATTTTTTATGCATCAACAATAACTGTACAAGCCATTTTTTGCTCATTGGTTTGTTTGGTTGCTCTTATTTAAGCTGTCTTTTCTGCTAGAGACAAAATATGTGGAAGGATGAAAATCATAAGCAGCATTAAAAAATGCAGGACTCTTCAACTGTTTTATGTGAATCTTTGCTTTAATTACATCTTTACCTGAAAGAGGTTCTTCTTCCATACTTTCCAGTTTTTCCCACACCAACACTTGGTACTGCTAAAATGCACATGATAAATCCCAGGATGCCATTCTACTCCATGGAAATAATGTTCACTATTGCAGGAGCAATGGGGAGAAGGAGAGTAAATCAAACACATTCCCATGGCAGCATTTAAAAGAAAGCTCCTTAAAAATGATGAATGTCCCCTAGTACTTTCACTAAAGAACACCAGACATAAAAAAAGACATTTTTACAACTCTCCATCTCTGTTATCAGCACTTCAGGGAACTACAGAAATTCCATAGTCACTGAGTCCTGAGAAATGGGGCAGAAGTTGAGAAGCAGGTGTTAAATTATCATTAAAAAATACAGTGTTTGCCTATTGTTGGGGTTTTATGCCTTATTAACTATTCTGAGCTTCTGCCAGTGAGATTGCAGAGGTATGGAGACATGTTTATTTCCCTGTAAAGAAGTTTTGTTACCTTTTGATTATGACATAATCATGTTTTATGGTCTGAACTTCCCTTTAGAAATTCAGAACTCTTCCAGCCTGTATAGTATTATGATCAGATAATATGATGAAAACAAATATATTTGGGAAGGGAATGAACTTTTAAAATATACATTATATTGTTTTTGTTAGCTGAAGAAAAATATCCATCTTTGGATCATTCTTTCCCCATACAGTACTTTGTCTATACATACACATTCAGACACACCTATAGGTGAGATAAAGGATAGCATGGGAAGTTTACTTATCTTGATATCTTCATTCAATTATTACATATCAAATATTCCTTGGTAGGAGATCAGAAATCATTATCTAAACTAGAGAATAATAGACTTTCGCCTTCTCTTTTAAAGTCCAGTCTTGTATGCTCAGAACAATTGAAAATAGATATGCTAAAATCACAAACCACAAAATTCATATCATGTTCCCTGGAAGGGAATTGTGCCTCAGAAGCTGTTAGAGCGAAACTGGGTGGAATTGTGGGGTTTGTAATAAACTAAGGCATGAATATGTCTTCTTTTTAAAAAGGAAATTAAATTAATCATGGTCATAAATGGATAGATGGCTAAGCAAATTACAAGCTAGAATGGTACTAAATTCTTCATTAAAGTAATGCTGCTGAATCTAATACCTCTCCTTGCTCTCTCCCATTCCATAGCATATTTATTTATGTGGTGATTTGGTTGCTTACAGTGTACTGAAAACTTGGAAGCCAATTGAATAGCCCAACTTTTAGATAAGGTAGAAATTGCCTTTGTTTCTTACCTTGCGGCAAATGTGAGGATTTGTCAAGAGTATTAAAGATATAATTTCCTAAAAACTTGCAAATGCAACTTCCTATCACCACTGAAGCTAGAAGTATTTCTACCATAAATATATTCAGAAAATGGTTAAAAAAAGATAAAAATGCAATAGCTCCTCCTTACCTTGATTTTGGAGACAACAAGAACTGTTTATGCTGCATAAATTGAAAATTTCAGGTGAAACTATCTGAAGGGCACATGTTTTCCTTTGTAGGAAATTCTGTGAATATTTTTGTTAACTTCCTAAGACTTAAAAAAATGTTAGCCCAGTAAACCTAATTTTCTTAGCATTAATCTAATTTTTTAATGAAATTAGATTCACTATGATAAAGTTAGTCTTTGTAAATGCCACTGTCTTCCCCATTTATCAATTTTCCATGAAAATTTAGGGTAAAAAAATGCGAGCCCTGAAAAAAGAACTTAATTCTCCCTGACTGTACATGAATATCGCATAGTCATTCTCACCATTTCACATATAGAGGGAGAAACCTGAATGTATCTGGAAAGATTTTTCTCCTTTTGGTTTAAGATGTGGAATATTATGTATGTTTCACCAATGTGTTAAATTACTTAGGCATGAACTGAATTTAAAGTTCAACTTACACTAGTAGTTCTGAATGTACATAGAGAGACAACGCTGGTGCCAAACTGAGACTTTACTTAACATGCTGGTTTTGGTGCAGGGGGGTATCAGTGGCATTCATCACACGTATTCCCCCCTGCTGAGACCTCATTTCTAGTCAACAAACTAAAAAATAGTTTAAATGCTTTAGTGTGGGTGAGAATCAGGCCTAAAATCTCTGGATTTGAAAGCAAATTATAATTATAAGCCTGTGAATCAAAACGAAATTCAGATACTACAGAGTTAATTGTAGCTGGATGAAATTTGAGGAAAGATTGGATCACTGGTATTTAGTGCAATTAGAAAAACCTGTAATTTTGTATGTAGTACTTCCGAAAACCGGAACATCTTATTTGAATTCAAGCTGAGCCTTTTATCAAATGCAAGCCAAGCACCAAAAAACTCAGATCTACTGGCTTCAGCATAAATGGAAAAATCTGCCTCTTCTTCAGAGTAAATAATATAGATTAGTATTGCAATGTCTTCTGAGCAAACTATCCCAAACACCTTTGGATATAATTCCTACAAGATAGCAATTTTATTTTTCCTGCCTGAGTTGATACTGATGCATCCCTAAGTATATCGAATTTCTGATGACCCAAAGATAATATAATAAAAATATACTATTGACACAAAAGGAAACACGTCTAAACAAGAATATTTTTGATATGGTGAATCCTTCAGAAGGTAATACCAGCTTGGCTGCATTGCCAGTATTCTTTTATAGAGGCTTTAAAATCATCAGAGCAGATTTGTGACTTTAGGCATCTACGCTCTGGCAGATTCCTTGTCTAAATTTCCTGCTGAAGTAACCATCGGTTCAGCATTGTAGGCAAAGCCTGTGATTTAGTGGGTTCTCTTGTTTAAATTGTCCTTTTAGAACAGATTTATTGTGCTACAAGGTTTGGGATTTCTTTTACTTTGTTTTAAACACAGTGAATGTAATTATTTTAAAGGGAATAAATTAGGAAAATTAAGGCAACCAAATTATTTCATGCACATACAAGCATGTGCCAGATGTGTGTTGGGGTCTTTTATTGTTTCATTAAAGCAGGTGTATGTAAGAAGAGACTATGTGTTAAGAATTTATAGACTTCATGCTTTTTAAATTTTGATTACTCCACGTGGGCTCTTCAGAGAGAAAAATACCACTTTTAAAGGTGATTTTTAATGTAACAGAGACAAATAAATTGTTAAAAAGTGTCTAGGAGTTAGAATCATAAAAACAGGTGTAATAATGACACATAAGCCAGAAATAAGGAAATATTTCCGTTTTAAAACCTAAAACCTCCTGAAAAAAACTAAGAAAACTAGTAGATTCTCCATTTTTTGATGACCTGAAAACAAGACTAGATTCTTGGTTGAAGTCCAGGCTGGTAGAATAAGCTATTAAAATCCATATCTTCTAATCTTCTTGACTCCCTTCTCACATCTGCTGTCTCTTTTCCTAAGGGCCACAGCTCTGAGGATGTGTCTGAAAACAGTTCAGGTTCAAACTCAGAATAAGGTGCTGTGTTTCTGCTGCCCCAGCAAACACACGTACTTACCCACATCAGCGTAGGATTTCCACAAGGCTTTGCTTGAGGTGTTTAAAGCAGAAAGGGGCAGTTTTTAATCTGAGCCAGGACTGGGCTAGAGGCTGAAGAAGCCCCTCAGAGCAGCTGAGGTGTGTGGTCAAGACTTTAAAGGAGCATAAGGGGGTGGTTCTGGGGTGATGCTTCTTACTGCAGAACCTGTCCTTGCTGGGGCAGTGGGGAAGGGAAATGGGGACTCTGCAGCATGTGAGCATGTTCTTGCACTTGTCTATGTAGTGTTTAACGTTATCTCTTTCTCAAGTCCTGTGGTGGCCAAGAAGTAGAGTCTGACAGTGTATGGATCGTACATGAATGTAGAAGTCAGGCAAAGCTAAAACCTCTGGTTTGCAAGGGAAGAATTTGCTGATATTTATTGCTGTAATATACAAAAATGAATCATTAGAGCTGAACTGTGTTTCTTAGATAACATATTAAAAGAAAAAGTAATATTTTTCGATTAATTCCCTTTTCCAATTGCAGGTTCAGTGAGTGAGAAGCTGCCACAACGAGAAGGTGCAGGCAAAACAGGTAAATATCTTAGTTGGCTGTTAAACAAAAACTAAAATAGCTTTTGGGTAAACTACTGTGATTTTCCATAGATCTAAGTCATCACATATTTGTGATGTATTATAACTGCATATATAGTATATATACATGCATACATGTTATTCATTTTACTTTTGCATTGTAGAAATTTAGTAAACTTATGAGTATAAACATATATATATGTATGCATGTATTTATATATATACATAGGCACTATATTTTTCTAGTTTCAGTCCTACAGAATTTTCACTTCTGTACTGTTTGGAAGGTAACTTTCCTTCCCATAGCTGTGCTCTGAAATATTTTCCCATACTGTTTTCTTGTTCTGGAGGAGAGATTATTCTGTCTGTTTCATAAAGATAACATTCTGCAGTATCAAAATCTTGGGAAACGGAGTCCTCAGTGTATTTCCATATCAATTGATGCTTGAGTCATCTTGGACCCAACACTTTGTTCTATATTGCGATTAATTCATCTGATGTCTTGTCTTTATGGCCAGATAATTGTTGTTGTTAGATACAGATCATGGTGTATATCTTCTTGGAAGGACAAAATCTGAGATGCATCCAACATAGCTGGTAGATTTAAATGAGGGAACTGTCTATGCTTTAAACAAAATTAAAGCTTACACTCTCCAAACGCTTGAAACAATTTTAAATACTGAATAGTTCTGTCAGTTACACTGCATAAATTAATTTTAAAGAAGCTACTCATTTTTGTTCCAATGTTTATGCTTATCTGTTTGGTACAGTGTAAATATAATTAAAGTATCTTTTTACAGGAGCTTTTGCAGTATTGCAATATACCCAACATTTAAACAAACTATAGTGCTGTTAGGTTAAAAAAATGAGTACTTCTTTAAAGGCTAATAATTACAAAATGCTGGAAAATTGTTCCTTCATGTATTTCCAGACACACTGTGGGTTCCACTACCCTTAGGCTACCTATTTACTTAAGGTCAGAACTTTCATTTTCAGCTTTGAACTGAATGAACTATTCCATATATAAAACTTATCTGGAATCCTTTATTTTCATTTGTGGCCATGACAGCTGAGTTACTGAACCCTGAATGAACAGTCACAGAACAAGGAAATGAACACAATTTATCAACACTCCCTTCTCATCACATATGTTTGTGTCTCAAGTGACACAATTGCATTTTACTCATGCCCTGTTTTTATTGTCCAGCACAAGCCTGCAGCACAAAGGGCCTCTGACTGGGTTCCCAGGTGGTCCCTGGTTCTTCTTAAATGCTGCTGTCTTCTTCTCTCCACCCTTCTTCCACTGCCTTATGCTTTAAATAAAGTCATGTTGTCAGAGACATCTCAAACTCTGTAGAGACCAGGATCATCTGTCTACCTGTGCTTCAGCTTCACAATCAGTGTAGTGAAACGTATTTTGTAGCTCAGCTTGCAAGGGTATAAATAACCATGAATCTCTCTGCTTATCTTTCCTCTGCATGTTCCGGTGGACTAACCAGGGGTGCCTCTGTGGGAGTACCTGCCCATATTGTAGCCCAGCAAACTTAGGCAGGTTCACAGTGTTCTCACTGCTCCCAAAGACATGCTCCAGACCTCCAAGGTGTGGTCTGGAGAACTCTACTCAAGACACTGAATAGACTTAACGTGACAGTCTCATGCACCAAAATGTCTCATAGATATGGACCTGGCAAGCCACATCTGTTGCAGTTGTGCACCTTGCTTTCTCTGGGTATTCCAATACTAAAAGAAAATTTCCAGCTGCAGATATTAGAGCTCAGGAGCTTTCTTTGCATGTTTGTAAATTTAAACATTAAACTGAACAGAAATGAAACTTAAAAGCTAATTCCTCAAGTATCTCCTCTGGCTCCACAATTCTCTCCTCTATCCAAGGAAAATATTCAGGCTCTCTGAAAAGCATAGGTGTCAGAGTTGGGATCACATCCCTCTTTTCTGATTCTTTGCTGACTGCAGGACTATGTTCTTGGTAACTGAACGCCGACAGCAAACAGAATTTAATCAGGTTTCTGTTTGAATATATGCATATATGGACTGATATGCTTGTGCAAGCCAGGAAGGCCTATGCAATTAGTCTGTGAGATCTCTAGTTCATATAAATCATGAAATATCTGTTGAGTTAAAAAAAATAAATAAATAAATTGATAAACTGTTTTAAATACTCCTTGAACAAAGTTCAGGAGGCCAGTTTTGATTGGCCTGATAATAGCTGAAGTTGCACATTATGTCTGAATTTCAGGTAATAACATAAGACCAAATGTGTCACAAACTGAAATTGTTTACCAAAAGGCGATTTGAAAAATGTCATTTAAATGCAGGTCTGAGTTTCTGGCTTGGCTCTTGGTAATATCTACCTACCATAAATTACCTTTTGGAATTCTGGGTTTTCTGAATCACATACTGATTGATGATCTAAATATATGTCTTGATTTTCAGTACACTAGGATACTCGATGGCCTCTCTGAAATTAATCAATAGTCTTATTCCACCACCCAGAGGACACCACAAAAATGCCAGCAAAACTACTAAGAAGTGTCAGTCTCTTATGGCATTGGAGCAAAGAACCCTGCCATTGTGTGGACACGAAGAACAAGCACTCTTAAAAGAAATCTTTTTATGCCTTGGTTAAATCATTTTACACTGAAAATAAGTTCTTGTTGCTGCTGCTTTGGTTTTGTGAGAAACATGGAGGTCACTATTCCTTGGATGGAAATTCAGTTTTACCTGCTATCAATATTTACTTGGTATCTATATTTGCTGTGTACTAGGCTGTGACCTCTAGAGGTGAAGGTCAGAGTGCCCCCATATCCTCTGAATGATTTGCATAAGGACAACACAGATTTAAGAAAACAGAAATGCAGACAGCAAAGAGAACACTAGGCTCTTCTGAATTGCAGTAGCAAGAAGAAATGGAAAGAGATAGCAGCCTTAAAGCTGCTACTCTCTTTTACCCTGGTAAGGCTATATGATAGAAGAAGCTTCTCAGTTGTCTTTGATTCTACCTTCTATTAAAATGACAGGAAAACAACCTCATAACTATTTTGGTCCAAGATCCAATTGTGAACTTGCAAGAAATAGTAATAAAATCTTTGCATTTACTGTTTACCTTAGTCTTGGAGTTAGCTTCATGCTACAGGAAACAGTAATGACTGGAAAATCTGTACTAGCATGGCCTCCTGAGACATATTGACCCAATATTGTCAATAATTTTAAATAGCAATAACATAATAAGGTAAAGATGGATCTTTGGTACGGTTCTTCCTAGTAAATGTTAATTTAAATATTTTTTTGTTGAATTTTTCTTTTCCAGCACTATGTCCACTGTGTTTTACTGACCTTATAATTTCTCACATCTTCTTGTCATTTTTGTAATTTTTCCTCCCTCTTTTCTTGCAGTAATTGTTGGTAGTGGATGGATGGAGAAGGATGACCAGAGGATAACGGTTGTGCAAACAATAGTCTGGTTATATAATCTGTGAACCTTACTTATAAAATCTGCAAATCCTGCTTGTGGAATCTACTTGACTCTTAAAATAGATCCTTCTGTGCTAAAAAATCCTTTTATTTTAAGGCATCCAGTGGTCTGCAGCCACTCATTCTCCCCAGACTGTTTTTGCTTTCACAGGTTTTACTTCTTCTATACATTTATCTAATTACTTCTTTATAAATGGTGATTTATCACTAAAATCTATAGGTATCAATGAGCAGTATTAGAAATTAAGAATTACACTCCAGAGAGCAACTTGATCACATCATGCATCATGAAAGACCCTGCAATAAATTCATCAGCCACAACCTAAAAACCCATCCTTTTGTAAAATGTAGTCTGT
This sequence comes from Manacus candei, assembly GCF_025592945.1. Taxonomy (NCBI): domain Eukaryota; kingdom Metazoa; phylum Chordata; class Aves; order Passeriformes; family Pipridae; genus Manacus; species Manacus candei. The sequence continues at coordinate 699,335 of NW_026138129.1, read as the reverse complement.
ATATGTAATAAATCTATGCTGTGTAGTGCCTATAAAAAATGTTTAAATTGTTGTTTATTTACTGGCCGGGGCTATGTGCAAATCATTATTATCAATCATATATGTACACTTATTTAGCTTACTCTCATAATTGTAGTCTCCTTGCAAATCTTTTCCATTCTGAATTCAGATGATGCCTCAGCTCCTGCACTGGAGACTCAGCCTCAAGGTGATGAAGAAGGTGAGCAAACTTAACAGTGTGGTACTAAACTATGTAATTAGGGACTATATTCCACAACATCAAATGCTACCTTAAGAGTATTTACAATTGCTGGGGTAGTTGCAAGAAATTGCAAGTATCTGTACCTTATTCAGGAACAGCAAAGACAACAAGCACAATAGAATATTTACGTACAAGCAGTGAATTTTGTGGGATTGATTTGAGATAACACTTTAGCTGTGGAGACCAGCATCAGCAAATGTAGTTGTCACTACTGAGGGCAGATACAGGTTTTAAACTTGAGCCAAAGTGCAGGTTAAAACTGTATGTTCAAATAAAGAAATTAAAGGGTAAATTCTACTCTCAACATATTGCCTAGTAGTATTACTGTTAAGGTTGATGTTTTGTCAGGCTTACTTGCCTCTTCAGAATTTTGGTGCTCAGTAAATGTAAAGCTCAAGGTCTAAATGCAATAATAGTTTTATGTTATGTCTGCCTTACCACGCTCTGCAAATCTTGCAGAATCTGAATTTATTATATCTTTTGGGTCCACATTAGGAGATTTTTATTCTAATTAACATAATTTTAGTCTAAAAGTGTTTCTTTCAACCTTTTGTACAAATAGGATAAGGAAGGGACTATTCATGCCTTTGTATGTATAAAAGTTTTGACTGTCCTAATACAAACCAGTGTACCTTTTCTTTTAGAGCTATGTATCTATAAAACTAGCCACTTATTCAGTTGCTAGCCTTTAAAAAATGTTAACATTTATAAGTTATTTTCTATTGCCTTTTTTTTCTAGATATAGCTTCTCGTTATCCTACACTGTGGACTGAACAAGTAAAGAGTAGACAAAACAAAACCAATAAAAGCTCAGGTAAGAAACTTATGTTGCCCTTACTTTGTAAAGCTCCTGTGAAGACATGCGTGAGGCCATTTTAATAACAATTATGCTTCCACTCTCATTGTAGGATAGTGACTTAATGATTTGCGTGATGATGACTTAGTAAGCATTATAACTTCTTTTTAGAGAGGAGTGTTTTTGTCCAGACTTTATTTGCCTAAAATGATACTAGTCCACTAAAGTCTCTGGCTTACATCTATTTGCACCTGTTAGTGGGTTTGACATTTAATTTTTGCATCCTCTTTAGTTCCCTGCCTCTTTGTTATCTCCTTTTTTTTGGGTGATGTGTAGTAAGAAGGTGTTTGTAAAATGACAGTGTGGGTTACATTTGTTTGGCGGTAAATCTTAGGAGGCAAACTGGAAAAAAACAAACTCCATCAGAAACCAGTTACCAGCAAACAGGATTTGGAAAGACAGTGTTATCAGCTTTTTGCTACATCAGTCACCTGTTATTTACAGACTGATCACCAGCTTATAGTGAATTACTGATGTTGCTTTTTAAAAATAATTGTTGAATTCTGGTTTTACTTATTTTCACCACTCTTCATAATTGAGCTTTGACTAGGAATGTCACGTGAACGTCCTAAGACTGAAGTCTCTGTAATATTCAGATGCATTCAGTACTTTGGTGGATTATAAGTTTTGATGCCTTCATCACTGTGTCTTCCTTTCAGTGGGATAAACTTTAGAGAATCTTCCTTGTCTCTTTTTCTCTGGAAAAATATTGAGTTTGAAAAGACACATTAATGATGCAGGCTAATATTCAGTAAATCACCCAAAACCATGTTTGAAATCCAGTAGAAATTTAAGTTATGCTTTACACTAAGTACTGCACTGAAGTATTTTACTGAATTGAGGCCTAAAAGGATTTTAAAAAAGACAAATAGTCATCATAAGAAAGAAAGCAAGGCATATCCTTACTAAGACGTTTACGGATTCCTTTATAAACACTATTTTTAACATGAGAGCAATAATTATTAATACTTTGTTCCTCTCTTTGATTCTTCAGAAGGTACTTAAAAGAAAGTACTTAAACACAGTGTAGACAACAGTTTGAAGCAAATACTTTTCGTGCTGGAGATTTATTCTGTCATTTCTTTCGCCAGAGTAAGCAAGAATAGAATTCTTTTGGGATTTCTGTTGTGTTGAATTCATGCATAGAAATTAGTCACTTTTAGGAGTGTTTAATTTTTACAGTGCTAGAGACTTGATCTAAAGCAAGACTTCTTGATGCAGCTGCTGGAAGCCAGATCTTCAAAACACACACACACACATGCACACACACACAAAATAAAAGTTGGGTTTATTTCTGAGAACTTGTTACCTCCAGTCCATCTAAAGATATATTCACAGAAGAAGACAAACCAGAAGCACAGTTTATCTGTCTTATGACTGCTAGCCCATGGTGCATTAGCATCAAAAGCATCGTGTTGGACTTGCTAACAGGACTTGCTCACAACTGTAGTGCCATACCTAGATTAGCAGAAGTAAGTCAAGAGACACTACGTAGCCAAACTTCTTCGTAGTTTACTGTACTTGATTGGATTCATGTGTTAAATTTTAAATACATTAAATGAGTGGGGAGAAACTGAATGTCCCTGTCAGTCAAGGGCAGAACTCCCAGACCATGTTTGAACCATTCATACTCTGACTACATGCTACTAGTTCACCTGATAGATCACATTTCATCTGGATCAGACATAGACACGTCACGCAGTGTTTGTGCAAGCTTCATGCTTTCTGCTATCTTTATGCTTATGTACTTTAAGCAAGTGCTAGAGGGCAAGCCATACATGATCCAACACAAAATAAGGTCGACTCAGAGGAAAACCTGGTCTGCCATTAAGACTTCTGAGGCAAGGTCAGGTTGTAAAAATTCTGAACACATCTATGCAAAGAGCAGTGGATTCAGAATTCAATGTCTCCTCAAACTATGGCTTTAGTGACTTCACAGATGCCCAAATTTCAACCACTGCATCTGGATATTCTGGTAATGTAAAATCATCATCATTTTTACTTCAGCTGTGCACACATGAAAGGAACACTTAGCTTTTTGTTTAATTTTCTGACACAGTGGATTGTTTGTTGCTACCTTTTTTAATACAAACTATCAGTTTCAGGGCTTTGAAAATCTGTTACGAGATTTTATCAATTAGTCCCAGTGAGCTTGATCCAACAGGAGTTTCATTCTCAAAATACCATCTGGGAAAACACTGCCATGCACACACATTAATGTAGTATGGACTGCCTGCAAATGCAAACAAAAACAGTTGGTATAATGTCTACTGAGAATAACTTCTTAGTAGACTAAAACTGTGAAATTTAAAGTGATACTGTAAATAACAATTATGTGTCTGTATGTATACCAAATAGCTGCTTGCATTTATCTGTCTGTATAGTCTGAATCTGTTGGCAAAACCTGCGAGACTGACTAATATGACAGAATGACATTCTGAGAGTTGAACGCTGGTTTTTTGCCTTGTCATCTGACAACTTTAAAGCATTTGTACATAAGAGTTTTTCTCACATGGAAACTATGTTGGTTGTCAATGAGGTTTCTGTCTTGGTATCTTGCTATGTTTTGTTTCTCAGAGGCAATTGTTCCAGTGGGATCCCCATGCACAGATCATTCCCTGAAAGTTACCTTCTTATAAAGGACCTTGTTCCATACTCCAAACTGAACCTGACTAACTTCCTCCTGCTATGCCTATCCTGACAGAAGTCAGTCTTGGAGTTAAAAAAAAATCTTCATGAAAAAAAACAAAACCAACATTTTCTTTCAAAGGAAATAAATGTAAGAGTTTGTGTGTCTGCCCAATTACATCAATTCTAATAACCATTCCTTTCTGGGCATAGGAAAATTAATAACTTAGAGACAGAACACTGAGTAACAGCTCAGTGACTTTGTATTTATTCTCATTAATTGTTGCATTTTCCAGATGTTGCTTTTAGTATTGACTGAAGATAAACTACATGCAGTTGAAGTTGTGTGAGCTAGCAAGAAAAAAAATAAGATCCAACTGTGTGTTTCCACTTAAGTATTTATTACAAAATAGTTAGAAGTGTTCTTGAAGTATTTTGAATCAGGCTTATTTTGCAATGTGAAGATTTGAGATATGAAACCAGTTATAACAGAAGGAAATCAAAATGGATATCATAATTAAGTGAGAAAAGAACACAGGCAAGAGGGGGAAGAAAATATTCTAAAAGCTTGTTGCCTCTTTGTTTCAGCAGAGTTTCCTAGGAAGTCATGTGTTGGCCTGCAGAACCCTGGCTAATCTTCTGTTCTCAAATTTGATTGTATTCAGCATAAGGAGGGACAGGCAAGGACAAGTTCTACTTGCTCTTGCATTACGCATATATTGGACACTCAGAAATTGAGTTAAAATTAATATATAAAATATATTTGCATAGGAGAAGAACCTGAGCAGAAGTGGTCCATTAGTTGCAAACCACTGATTTACCTAGGAAAACCAGAATTTTTTCCCTGTTATTACCTCATTTTAGCTGTAAAGACAGTGTTTCCTTCCAGCAATTAGTGAGGTGTGAGCCACACTCAAACATGGGATTTGCATTCCCAAACTTGTATTGTAAGGGCAGTCACTAACTGTAACTGGAGAAGTAGAAGTATGGTAATAAGCTGTTGAAATATATCCATCTCATGCCTTCATAGGGCCTAGTGTATCTGATATCATCATGGTCTAAAAGTTACAACAGACTACTGTAAATCTGTGATATTCTGGCATGGAGGTTTAATAATCCAGAGCACCTGAAATGGAATTGTCTTGAGCTCTAAAAACCTCAATTCCAGTCATGAAAGTAAAGAAGTATTGATTTTAAATGTCTTCAAACGTATCAAATGGTTATTAAGTTCACACACAGGTTCTGTCCATTACAGATGGGCAATCAGTCTCTACCAAATTTTAGATGAGTTCAAGTCTCTATATTATTGCTGTGAACTTCATAACTTGGACTCATCTGCAGGTCAACTCTCTACAGAAGAAAAGGCACTAGCATTTTTCCATGACATGTACAGCAAGTCTGAATGTTTTGTGATAACCACAGATCTGGCTTTTGGGCCTTGTAAAATCTGCAGGTGCTGAAAGACATCAGCTGGTGACAGAACATTTGTTTTTTGGCCTGTTGCCTCAGCAACTTGTACATGGAAGTCAAAGAGAAAAGCATTATGAGGGAGTTTAGTAAGAAAAACTGATAAAGAGGAAGACTGGAAGCTTCCAGAACAAGTGTTACGGCCTTCTCAGACTCTATGGGTTGGCTCTGCTTGCTAATTCATTAGATGTTCACTTTAGAGTTCATGAATGAGCTCAACTATTTGGACTGAATGATAATTTCTGATTTGTATTTTACTCTTAAACCAGTACTGTTAAGAAACTGTTGGGGAGGGAGATATGTAAGGCACTGTCACAACTTATATCTACTACAGTCTTATTTTTAAATATTTTGAAGAGTAGGGGGTAGTTCTCTTTCTTCTCTTTCATTTGTTGTTGTTTTCCTGGCAAGTACCGCAATAGTTTCAGAGTAGAATTATTTTTGAATATTGATGGCAGGATACCCCTTGGCAGCTGAAAAACTCAAGGCTTTGAAACTACTAATTCACACCATTAAGGCTAATCAGTAAATGGTTGACTTCGTGCCTAATAAAAACTTTGTTTTACTTTTCAGCAGCAATTTTTGATAATATCCTATTCTTGATTTAGGTATTACGCAAAGAGAGAACAATACTCTTCACCCTCTTCACCTTCTTCACCTGAGAACAAAGTTACTTGTCATACTCTGGATCTCTTTCTTTTCCTTGCCTTGCTTTGCTTTGCCTGTCCTAAATTGGTAAAAGAAAATTACTGTTTTCTTTCAGTTCTTTCAGCCTCTTCCAAGAAGGTAAAACTTTCCAGACCTCCTGACCTCCTCACAGTGCTTGTATATTATGATTCATTCTTAATTTGTAGGCTGCTGGATCATGCTTATTATAGAACTGTCCTATCTTTAATAATCCTTTTCACAAGAATTTCCATTTATCTTCATTTACTTTTACATATTAGTTCAAAACTTTTAGAAAGATTAAGCAGTGACATTTCCAGGTTTTTCCTTCCACTACGGGGGAAGATCCTCCCATGCTAAACCATTAAAAAATAGAGTTCTGTTTTACATCCAATTGATGTTCTTTATGCTCAGGATGTTCCAGGGTTTCATTAGACCCCCACTGTGGGGAAGAAAAAAAAAATCTGTTTTATGCAAGGTTGATAATTTCTATTTTACTGCGTGTGTTAAAATTTGATGCCAAAAGATAGTAATCTTTCCTGACCATTTTTAATTATATCACATTACTTTCTGCAGCAAGTAAATGACATAAAAGTCCTCCTTGAAGTTCTTCTTTCGTTTTCAGACATTCACTCCCCCACCTACCCGCAGCTTTCTATGGTTTGCCAGACATCAGATTGCATAATCAGAAAAGCATAAATAAGCTCCATAAATCCTAAGAGGGATGTCAACCTGTCTATATTTTAATGACAGATGTAAAAAAAAAAATCACATAAATCATGTCAATGCACAGAAATATATTAGACTGGATCATATCTAATGCCATAATCTTTCTGGAAAATACATAAAACTTTCAGTCAAGACAGTCTGGATCTGGCTATGGCTATACTATGATTGCTGGGTGGTATATAGAAGATAGATCTTCCAATGAGGTAAACAGTAAGAGCTGCCAGACCTTCCATCATCATCCCAAAGAACTGATAGTTAGGAGAAAATGCCTGTGTTCCATGCAGAGATGCAGTTTTTTCTTCTTTAAGTCAAATAACTGATTGTGCACCCTTCTAATAATTAAGCAAGTAGTATTTGAAAAAGAAGCCAAAACCAGTTATGTGAACTGTGGAATTCTACTGCTTGATCTGCACAAAAAATCTCTGACTGCTGTTAATAGAAATACAGACCATGAAAGGACCAGTGGTTACGTAACATATTGCTTGGTAGATCAGTTTATGGCTAGTCACAGTGGCTTAAATTTGGAGGGAATTTTACTTGAATGATTTATCATGTATGACTTCCAACATTCTTATTTGCCAAACAAATGTATCTCTGAACAGAATTCCTGAAGAGACTGACAGCTCATGCTAGAGTTCATGCATTGCTTAATTATTTTCAAAAAAATTCTTGTCTTTTTCCTTAAATCTTGAAAAAATTTCCACGTCATGCAGAAACTTACAAGGCTTCATCATTAATTTTAGTGTTCTCCACTTGGTCCAAAAGTAAGAGAAATTCAATTCCTACAGGCACTTACTTTTGTGCAATGAGTGTGCATTGGCCACCTGCCTGCAATGAAGCTATTGCATCAGTCCAACTCTTTACAGCAGTATCTGCTTTTAGGAACTGCTAAGGTCCCAGGTTAATGCTGTCTTCCACGGATCCTTTACCCTTGCCTGCCTTTAATTCAACACAGTGGGTTTTTTGTTTGTTTCCGGCGTACAGTCTCCTTTCCATGAAAAGCCACACTAAAAGTCATGATCAGAGCAAGGGAACTCACTCTAGTCAAATTACATTGCTCAAGTACATAAACCCACTTTGAGATCTTTTCATCTGCAAGGTCTGTCTATACCTCAAGTACTGTACTATTACTGGCTTGCTTTTCATTTTCACCACACTCTGTCCATCATGCTCTGTCCTGTCTCATATCAGATTGTTACAGATAAATGCTAGAGCTACCTTTTTCCTGCACTCTGTACTGCCTAGGAATAACTGTTTAGGGGTAACATTGTTGTATTGTTACACTGCATAGTATTGTTGCCATAATTCTATGTTACTGGAAAAGAAGCAGTGATTTAAAAGACAGATCGCTGTTTTTCATTCAGCTATTTTTAATACCTGTTTTAGTTTAAAAACAGCAGGTCAAGTGTCTGCATTCAGCCACAAATAAAATTATGTTTAAATAAGATTAAGACTTTAAATTAAATTTCAGATCTTAAATTCTCTTGGTGTGTTGCAAAACACAAGAAAAAAGAGAGGACTAAGCTTAATATACCGAACTAGTTGAAAATACAGCCTTCCATGTAACCATGAGATTTAATAGAAAACTTTTTTAAAAAAGTTAAGCATGTTCACTTAAAAAAAAAAGGTATCTTCAAGACAAAAATTCAAAGAACAAAAGAGTAGTTCCTAAAGCTTAGTGGTTTTGGTTCAAAACTCAAAATCTTGATTGTTCACTGTAATGTCTTGTTGGATCAGTAATTTTGAAACCTCATTAGTTCCTTCTTTTTTGAGGGCTGGGGTCCTTAACCTGACAGTACATGCAGGACATAAAGGGGTCCCCTTTTTATAAACTCAGAGATACTGCAACCAAGTTGTAGGCATCTTGGATTTTGTGATTCTCTGTGAAGTTCAACACACAGAAACAGCTTGTTGTGGGGTTTTGTTTCGTTCTCATTTAAAAAATCACCTTTTAATCAAAACCAAACACTTTGAATGAAAAAAGTCTTTTCATTTAAAGACTTGGTTTTCTGGCAAGGATAGTCACAAGGAAATTTTTCAATCAGCTATATTATAGTCATAACAACCTGTGAAAAAATTTGTATTTTTACCACTTAAACTGTGTTACCTTGTCCCATTGTTTTCCAGTGAGATCTTAGTGTTATTTAAACTTACCACTTCTGTTCTTCAGTGAATAAAGACAACCTATGGAAGGACTTTTATTTTCTCTATTTGAATTAATGCTTAGGTGCAGTTTTTGTTGCACTAAAATGCAGTATAAATACATAAATTCCTCAAATGTGAGTGACCTGTACTGCCCTTGAAATTTTTCCAGTGCACCCGATTAGACCAGGGCAGCAAACTGGTTGAGGTTAGGTCAGGAAGCAGAGGAGTAAAAAGTCAAATTAATGCCTCTAGTGCCCCTGAAAGTTGAGATACAGTTTTAGCAAGAAAGACAGAAAATAGTTCAGAATTGCATTATCTGTTCAGGTTGAAACTGTAGGAAGGGTTGAGTGTCTTCCTCTGTCACTTGGCCAAATTTTCACATCTGTATTGATGTGAATTCTAAAAGATATAAGAGCTGACAAAGACTGATCCTAATGGTCATGTTTACTTGTCGTTTAGTTAATTCATCTACAAAGTCTGTTACCATGGAGAGTCTCAACAGAGTCAGGGGTGTGATTAGCTGTGGAAGCTCATGACCAACACATTGTCGTGTGCAGTTTACCCTTCTTTCAGGGCAGCACTCTGCCCAGTTATTCTGCCTGGAAAGAAGGTAGGGACCCTTTCTGTTTGTTTACTTGCCTAACTGCTTTGGGAAGCAGACTTGTAAGTAAATTCTGATCTTGTTTCCTCTCTGACTTTCCCAAAACTCCCACCATGTAGCTAAAGTCAAACTATCAGAAGGTAATGAGAAAATTGTTAATTTCGTTGCTCTCCTGTTTGGCTGAATAAAGGTCCTTCAGCTTAAGTGACTTACAAATTTAGTGTTCTAGCAATTTCTAATCAGGTTTAAAAAGCAACCTAAGATCATTTTTAGGACATGATTTTTAGTTCCTATGAGCTGACGCAACAGAGAACCAGCAAAGCCAAAAATAACGGTATAAATGTCAGTGGTTTGAAAGGTCAGTTCTCTCCATTTCCCTACCAACCTCTCTAGTACGAAACAGTGACTTCTAACATAGTAACACATCCTGTAGTTCATCCCTTTAACTAAACAATCCAATATAATAATAGCAAATGATTGTAGGAGAAGATGGTTTAGTTTCAGCAGACATGAAACCTCATTTTATTCAGAGCAGTGCAAATAGGATAACTCTGCTGCAGTTAGAAGGGCAATGCCACTGGAAGTCTTATGAGGAGAGATGCGAATCTGGCCTGGAGGGTTTCTTTTAATTTTCATTTAATTTTCCCTTAAATGGGAACATTAGTGATACGGCACCGATGATTGTGCCATTGCCTCTCTTGGAAGCACACTCATTTCTTAAGGTAGTAGTTATGTAGTTAGTATGTAGTTAGTAGGAATCAGTGATAATAGGACAGTCCACATCAATCCAGCTCCTCTTGCATAGCTGGAATAGTTTGATGAATGTGCTGTCAGCACAAGGGCTTCTCTACTCCACTTGTATTGCCAGCTGAAAAGCGGAACAAAGTATTTTCTCTTTATTAGTTTACATACAACTTAATTGTCTCCAGATGATGTGTTTTGCACAATGAAACATATTTATATTCAGAAACATTGAATATTCATTAATACCTTCACACATGTCTGAGAATACGTCAGATAGCTAGTCATAGTGTTAGCTGTAAGGATGTCAATACACTTGTCAAAATGAGCCTGTTTGACTTCAGTTTGTGACTGTAGAGCATCCCCTGTCCACAGAAAGGCTAGAGGAAAAATGCCTTACTTCAGATCTTTTTATTCCCCATATAATTGAGTAAGAAAGTTTGTGAGTCAGAACACTATATTTAAACTTAGTTTACCTTTTTTTTAATATGTGCTTTTATTGGAGCCTTGTGCAATGTTATTATAGTCTCTGTTATTCATCCTTAATGTTGGTTGCACACACAGTCCATATTCTGTTTCCAGTCCTTTCTTTGCAGTCTTTCTCTTCTGTCAATAGCTGATCTCGATTGCATATTTCTCAGTTTTTTTCCTAGATATCATTCTTCAATCTCAAATGCTGATGGACTTTTCTTTGTAGTGCCAATTTCTCATCTCTCTTTTCTTACATCTTCTCTTTTTAATTATAGCAACCAGAGGCATAAAGCGAAGGAAGCTTTATGAGGAGAATAATCAAGGAATAAAGGCTGTAGATCCTGCTATGACTTTGCAGGCTGCACTCTGAAAATACAGTGGCTCCAAACCCAAGCTGAGAGTTCTTAGGAGCATCCAGTTGAACAGTGCAATGAATAGGAGAGAGAGTTTGATTTCAGAGACCATTTCAGGGGTAATTTGTCCAGTTGTGACATCCATACTGCAGAATACTGAAGGATACCAAAATGCAGGAGCAACTTGGTGTTTGATCCTAAAGATAGTAGAGTACCTTTTCAGTATTAATTCAGTGCTTTTCTAACTAAGAAGGTTTCCTTAGTCAAGGCTATAAGTTTTCTTTGTGGAAATTCATTTGAGTTTTTAAAATAAAACTTAATACAAGTGTCATAACACCAATGTTGTTGGTCTGATTGACCAGTGCTCAGTCTCTGTTTTGGTCTGTATTTTGTGCCAATATTATTTCCTCAAGATGTCATTGTGGAGACTTAAGCAACCTGCAAAGTATTGTATGTGAAAGTGCCTGATGTCAGCTAGTGGAGGGAGACAGTGTGGTTTCATTGCTTGCATTTGGGGAAGCTAGCCAGAAACTCCAGGACTCAAACCCCAGCTCTGCTTCTGGGAGGGCTGTTGCAGTCTGGACAGATCAATGCAAACAGAACAAAAAGCTTCATCAGAGAGGTAGTTTACATAGTGTCTAGTAGAGGACTATGGAATACAATAATGAGCTTTACAGACTTATATAGTACAGGAGGTGAAACTGAAGAAAAAGGTGTTGCACTGACCAGTTGAAATAGTTGCATTTTTCTAAATGAAAAGGCACAACCTAAACCCTTTTTATCAGTTTCAATTTTGCATGTAGACTTTTTATCTTTTGTTTTGTTCATTGGTCTCTGTGTTTTAGTCATGGAAATCCTGACACTGGATTAACACTCCTTTTCCTTACAACTGACTGACAACTTCAAAGATTCCTCCCCTTCATTCTGCAAACTATACTTACCATTGTGTGATTGTAAAGTACACATGTAGAACACAAACAAAAAGAGGATACCCATTACTTTGGTGCAAGGGAGAACATGTGTCTTCTCTTCTGTGTTATTTTTATCAAAATGAACACACATGTATGAGGCAAAATTATTGGTATTTCAAGGGTGCTTGTTATGGGACTGTACTGCACTTATTCTCAAATGTGACCCAAGGCAAGCAGGTTTGTAAATACAAAGGCTTTCCCACTCTTCTTTAGCCTGCATTTGCTCCTTATGACTGTTGAAAACAAGTACAACTAAAGGCCCCTGTGGACTTCATTAATTATGCCAGTGGTTGATTGATTTGTCACAGCAGGCTTTATAACAATAGGCAGATTTAATCGGCAACAGCTCTGGTTGCAATAGCTTCACAACCTCCTGGGACCATCGTGCACTGAGCTTCCTTTTGCATTATTTTCACGTCATCAAACAACATTTAATCTTCCCAAATTAAAAAAACCCAAAGCATACAGTGTATTATATGTAGAAACAATAACAGAACTGTCTTCACATAGGCGATAATAAGAATGTTTCCATATTAGGTGACTGAATGCCAACATTACCCTTTCCTGTGATGCTCATTTTCTGGTGAAGTTAAATATTTAGAATCTCTTTTATTTGAACAGTACTGACAAAACCAATATTTTGAATTTTCTCCCTTAGTTGTAGAGAGCTTCAAAATAAATAAGACCTGAGGTAGATGTGCATGTCTGTGTGGGGAGACAAGATAGGAGAAGGTCTGAAAGGCAAACAAGCTAAGCAAACACCTTGAAAAATAAAACTTTCCGAAACCTGTTCTTTACTCACACAATGGATTGTTGGGAAGTATTGGTGCAAGGCCTATTGCATTCATACAGGCTATTTGTGTGACATGTTAAACAATTAAAACTAATAATCTTCTGAAAACTTAAAGAAATCATGCCTTGTAAAGGATTAAGAATTGCTAGTCACACTTTAAAACTCTCATTTTACTCGTTCGAAAGTCTGACTTTGCTACCACGCTTCATCTAAGAAGCCTTTACAATTGTTCTGAATATTCTTGGGACTGAGTTTTCTACTGGTGATCCCTACTGTGTACAGTGAAGTGGTTCCAGTTTACGGGAGCAGAAATTTTGATCCGGAATTTTAATGATAGTGGGTCTTCATTCTTCAAAAGCACAGGGATGTTTCACTATCACACCATATTTAGCATTATCTATACTTCAGAGAACTACTCGTTTTTGAAAACAGAGATGAAAATGGAGTGGAATTGGCATTTTTATTTTTAGTTCAGATTGCACTTGTTTTTCTCCAAAGTTTGAAGGTAAAGCCAAGCCAATGATTTGGCTTTGTTCTTGAAACCAAAGCATCAGCTGAGCTGTTTAACCATGGCCATATGAGAAAAGAGTAACGTAAAGCTATATTAAAAGTTCTTGGAGCCAAAAGAATTAGTATTAGAATATTTTCACTGGTTTTTACTCTTCTTTGGCTCATCCGCTTTATTGAACACTAAACTTTGCCAAAATCAGTAAACAGACTTCTGTCTGATTCCTTTGCCTCTCCTGTTATGAATATTGACATTGTATATGCTTCATAAATAGTGTGCTAGGGAGCAAAGACCTGTACAACACTTTATCAAAGATGAGCCTTTGGATTTGTGCAGGTTAAGCAGTGCAATTCTCTTTTGACTAGGCTTCATGTTCATGTAGTTGAATCTCATACTGAGGACAAGAGTTAAGGCATTCTGGGAGCAGTGTGACTCAACAGATGATAGCACATTACCGAATCTGCTTGTTGCTCTGTTAAAAGACTTTTCATTGCACAACAAAATTCTTGTAATTAGAGACAGAAGCAACAATATGCATACTCATTTTTCACCTGCTTCTTGCCTTCTCTTTGACAAGAAAAACAAGATCAAGCCAGTATAAAAGTGGCCAATTTTGATTCATCTGTAATAAATTAGCTTTTAAGTGTGTAACTATGTTCTTAGTATTACTACAATTTTTTAATGTTGAGATTGTTTAAACCACGTAGGTTTTAAGGGTGAGAGGCAGTGATGGTAGCATAAACTTTTGCATTATGGCTATCAGAGTAACAGTCCTTGAAACACTGAGGAAAAAAGGAGGATTTCTGTTTCTGCAGCCTGTTAATCTCTGTATTCCTGCTCAGTGTCAGAGGGCCAAATCCTTACCATTCTGTAATACCCATCCAGTCTGCTGTGAACTAGACAGAACTGTATACTGACCATTTTGTAAGACACTCTGAGACACGTGAAGGAGAACTACCTAAATGCAAAATAACATCTTCTTCTTCTTTTGAACATATCTGCACATTTTTTTAACCGTGCACCTCAGATCACATTCCCATAAGACAACCAGAAGTCCTCCTGGCTCATGCTGTCTTCTGCAACTGTAGTCAGGGTTCTACCTGTAAGGTGGTTGGAAAAGAGCTGATACTTAGAAAATCAAGTGTATTTGGAGTACAGTCACCTCACGCAGGAGTTAAGCAAAAAGGCTGGAAAACTCTTGGTGCCAATACCATTAGCAGTATGGGCCAGTGGCAGGAACAAGACAGAGGCTGCAGCCAGAGATGCCACTGTACACCTCTGAATACTTGACCCTAGGCACCCAAGTAATTTTCCTTTCAAAGTCATATCCATGCACTAATGTAAATATTTCAGTTTCCCAAATGGTGAAGAGAGACATCTTCTGCTTCACTTTGGGGAAGTGCTGCATTGATAAACATCCCTGTAAGCTGGCTGGGTTATTTAAGTGTCAAAGCATGAATTTAGGTACCTGTTGGCCCATTTTGTTTTTTCTAATTTTTAGTAGAGCCATTCAAACAAATACTCTCAGCTAACCTGGCAAAGACTTTCATTTTCACAGCTCTGTGGAAAAAATGAACCAGCTTTCTTTTCATTTCAAATCTTTCTTTAAAAATGAGAGATTTTTCCACTGGCAGGAGACTAACATTTGCTGGTCAACATACTCATAAAGCAAGAATGGTAGATTTGCGCAATTTTGTTTAATGAATGAGCTTTCAGATTGCTATAACAAGCTGGCCAGCTAGCCACTGTGTTTGGGAAAAGTCAGTGATTTTCATTTGCTGTAATTTTGGGTGGTGGCTTTTTCGTTTGGTTGATTTTGCAGTTTGAACACAATGGTGCTGCTCTGCTCTGGCAGAGTCAAGGCAGCCATATGTGGCAATAATAGGTACCGATATTTCTTCTTATGTAGGAAAATCAGATTTCACCCCATTTGGCAAATAACTGCTTTCAGATGTATCCTAACAGGATGGGACAGTCTTTTGCACAGTATCCCTGCTGACTTTAGGGAAGTCAAGTTAACAAAGTCAAGCAAGAGCACCCACAGGTGATAATCCATGCTCTTTCCATTAATTGAACAAAAGGGGGATAAGGGACCTCATCTGCTCAGAAGACCAGGTTTTTCACTCTCCTTGTGAAGCCTGATGTCATGTGATTGACCAGTTGTCTTTAAATGATTTTTATTTTGTGTAAAGGTCATATTTAAAGATCCATTGTAGAGGGTAGGGTGTAAATAGTCCTTGGGATCATGTTTGGCGCTTTGCAAAGGCTTGCTGTCACTTTCACACACTGCTGTTAATGATTAACAAAAATATGCTGCTCTCCATTCACTCCTCTCTCACATTTCATAGACAGTATTATAAAACGTTTGACTTGGGATGTTCAGGATACAAATTTTGTCTCTAATGCAAAATTTACCTTTGAAATAACATAGATCTATGACCTAATAGATACTAACTTAATGTTTCTCTGTTACTTATCTACAGTAGTATTAAATGCTAATATTGTAACATTTTGAATCAGATTGTATCATATTTGTAAATGAAGACTAATTTTTCTGTGAGTTTTCATCAAGTCAGTGGACAGATCTCACACTACTGTTTTATTCAATTTAAATAAGAATGGCAAAATATGGAATTATATTTTGTTTAAAAGAAGTAGCTAGTTTGATCCCTTAATCTGTTGAATGACCATGTGAGAACTCAGTGAGGAGAAAAAGAATCATAAATGAATAACTGAGTAATTTAAATCAGTTGTAATTCTGAGAGAAGAGAAATTTGAATACTTGTATAATATTTCTCATCTCTTTAACCAAGCAGTTGGGCTAAAATAAGCAAATATGCAGCAAAGAAGCAATGAAACAATGCTAAAATAGCATTTTTTTGGTGGCAAAACAGGGGTTTTCTTTACAGTATTGTGATTACAGTGTTTCTCACAGTATTCCTAGTATTTCAAATTCTAAGAAAATAAAGAATTACAGAGGTATGTGCAAAACTTTCCCTAAACCAGAAACGTAAAAAAAAAATCCATTAATTGGATTCAGATTAAAGAGCAAGTCATCCCATTCCATTTCAGACCTCTGTCTTACAGCCCCTCAAAATTTCTCCTGTTTTTAGAACCAGAATTTGTTTATTACAGAAATGTAGATTTGACATAGGGCTACTTGGTTACTCAAACCCAGGGTAAAAGTTGAGACAATCTTGGTATATGCTGGTAGATTAAATTGACTGTGATAATGTTCTTTTCAGGTAAAGCTAAATGGGAACTGGTGGTCTCTGTGTTTTGGATCTTTTTTTCGACAGGCTGAGCGCATTTCCAGATGGTTTTCCTTGTGACCTGCAGTATCTTTGCATATGAAACCACATAGATAAATGAGAGCATCTGTCTGTGTGTTTTCCTGCTTTGGTCAGTGGAGTAAAGTACATAAATTAATTACTAAGGCTGTGTTGAAGTTCTGAGCTTTTTGTTTAGCCGCAATCATCTACCCAAGCTCCAAAAGTCCAAAATAGCGTACAGCTATACATCAAGAACTCTCTGAAAATGCACATAAGGGGCCTGCAATATTTGGTTCCCACAAGTTTTTTCACAAACAAGAAAAAATATGGGTAGGAATGTTGCCAGCTTTCCCCAGTCCTTGAGAACCCTCATGCTGATGCGTATCTGAACCTAATGTAAATCAAAACACATGGCGCCAGATGCGTATTAGTACTGTAATTTAGTCCTAGGTTTTGGTTGCCATTTAGATGTTGGGTCTAAGGTTGAGTGTTTATTAATATTACCTATATGCTTACAAACAGGACTTGCTCCATGAAGAAGTATTAGGTTTAACTGGAAATATATGCACGTGAATATATTCAGCTGAGATGACGTCCATTGAATTTAATGGGTATTTTTCCATGGATTTCTACTGAGGGAGGACTGGGCCACATAAATACCCCTTGTTTGATTCAGGTTAATGAATGGTCTTTATAAGAAACTAGTAGCATGAGCAAATTACTTCTTGCATTTTTTTGTAACATTGAGCTGCACTTGATTTCTGTCAGAGTCGAGCTTGAAACTGTCAAGAGGGGGCAGGCAGACAAATTCTTGTAAGAACAAGTCTTAAGAAAGGTTGGTGTGAGGTGTCCATACCCTGGCCATAAGGGGTGACAAAATAACTTTGTGTACACAAAGGGTAGGAAGTTAGTATCTTAAGCAGCATTATACCACCTCATCTATCTCTTCAGAGAAGGAATCTGTCATGCTAGAGAACATCTCAAAACCTGGAAAACCTGAAAGAATATGAAGCCATGGAATTACACCTCTCCTTCAGTAGAACAAAATAGTTTAGGGATTTTTTGTCATTTTTATTAGCTGTGCTTATAGCAGGAACAGACATGATGGATTCTGGGTGATGAAATTGGTCAGCTGCAGGTAAAGAACCTTGTAGTTTACCTTGAAGGTGCATGTTTTTTGGAGTTAGGAATAATGGGACCACTTCTCTAATGGACCATTTTGCCATTCAGTCAACATAAACTCCTCTACAGGGAGAGCATACCTTGAATAGAAATTATCCCTCTTCCTACTGCCTTTCTAAAGGGAATGTTTTGGTCATATTTGGAAATACAATTTGGCTTAATCTAAGTGGAAATCCATACAATGAAACTTGAAGACTACGAAAACTAGTTAAAAATGTAAAAACATATTGTGATCAGTTTCCTTGGGGCATACTAACTTTACTGGTTCAAGGAGGGTTCATCCTAAGCAAATTAATCAAACTCTCATTCTCATGAGATGTGAATTTCTTGGAGGGTTTTATGGCTGTCAGTAGGATGACTATTTAGCCATACTAATTATGATGGTATTGAAATTAACTAGCACAAAGTTTCTGTAAATCAGTATTTGAAGTGTTCTAAAGGAGTGCTTAAGTTAGGCTTCATTAATTAGGACAGAGAGATAACATTCTGACTAGCAGAAATTGTCATACAATTTAAGTCTCTGTATAGTGAAATTTGGACATGATTATATTCTGTCTGTATATCCTCCTAGAAATGTGGTAGAACTGCAATATTAACTGTCTGTAATGTTACACTCCATTCCTCTAGAACACACTTATCATTTTTTGAAGTATTTTTGTTCGCAGGTTTCTTGTTACCTGATTTCTTTAGAAGACACTGAGCTTCAAGCCTGAATAAAAGATCCATTTACCCTGAAAAACAGGCTTTCTATATTGTTCTTTCATGACCTATTTATCGTAATGAGAAAAAGAGGGAGAAGGAACCAACTGAAAACAGAATTTCTTGTAATGGATTCTGTTTGTCATATACACATTGTAGGGTTAAGGAAATTGGAAGGAAATGTTTGTATAGTGGCAGGAAATGTTAAAGTACCATACAGATGCCTTTGTAATTTTCTGCAGATTTGACAAGTTGTTTCTGCAGAACACACTGAAATTTAGACGCAAATACAGCGATTTATATTTACACAAAAAACGCCAACTCAAATCATTTGTAATCATGAAAGTTCACATTTAGGGAGAAGTTGTGATAAGACACAGCAGAAAAACTGCCAGAATTTCTGAAACAAGGGGCCAAAACATCTCCTGTTACAAGACTAACAAGGTGATTATCATAACTTACATAACACAGCACTTGGTGTTTTAGATGTGCAACAGAAAAATGCACAGTTTCATATATTATTCAAGATGACTTTTCCAGAAAAGTCACTGCACTTCTCCTCTAGGATATTCCCTAGTAAACATTAATTAACAGTTTAGGTAGTCCATCAGAGATGAATAAATAGAGCCTTTCATAAATAAGGATCTATGGTGTTATTACTACTGAGGCATTTTTCTGTTCATGTAAATGAACTCGATTCATTGAAAGGCAGACTGTCTTCTTAGGAATAACTGACAAAAAGAACTGACCGCAGATTTTACACAAAATGTGAAACTTATCCACAGAGTTTGTCATTAGTTGAAGTATGTTTCTCCTTGACAGAAGCTGCAGCATTTCAGCTGGTTGTTTGTAATGGATTATAAAGGAATCTTGAACCAGAACACCAAAAAAAGCATTTAGTAATTAACCTTTAAAGTAAAAAGGGAAGAAACAGAATAGCACTGTGATATAGAAAGAGTAACATACATTATATCTTAAGTAGTTTTTTAAATTCACTCTTAGTTGTGAGCAAGAGTTTTATTTGTTCATTCAAAAATGGTGGTACAGAGGCTCTTGGTGTAAAAGATATACTTCATTACATGATTGAAATGTCTGTGTTGAATCACCAATGCTTATGAACTTAAATAAAATACAGTTTTGGGTAGAAACTGCAGAAATGTTTATTAACCTGAAATAAATTATCCCAGCTGAGCTACAGTATGGCTGACTAACATGGTAGGCTATGCAGAAAGGATTTTTCAGCCATTTCTAATTATTTTTTTTCACTAAGATGCTTGGAAAACATTTTTTATTTTCCAGCAAGACAAAACTGAAGGAACTAAGTGAAATAATAATAGTGTAAGCACATTCCTTGAGAAGAAGCTGGAGTGTCAGTGCTTTTCTGTTCCCAGAGGGAGTGTTATTGTAGTAAAACATACCATAGAAAGTCGATGTATTTTAATAAGTCAGGTACTTATGCTACTTTTATTGTGGCACAGATCTTTTTCCATACTGTTCACTTTATGAACTTCTGGCATCCATCTGTTATGGTTCCAGTTCATAGTTGTCATCAGATTGTTTGGACAAACTGTCAGGCATTTTCTAAGTTAATGACATTTATCACTGGTTCTCCTGGGAAATGAACATTTGTTGACCGTGACTCCTCTGACATTACAAAGACAATTATTTGCAGCGATATGGTAGTTCTTGTGATAAGGGCTCTTAGCATCACAGGACTACAATTGCATCTTTCCACTACTCCTGCTGTAAATAATTGAATGAAAAGTTTGAAAGGGAATGAATGATTCCCTCAGAGAGGAAATTACACAGAGAACGAATATTCTGGTTTTGGCAGGCAGGATTATAGATAAGCACTTTAGAGCAGTTTTCTTTGAGGTAGGAACAGTGTTCTAGTGGGGAAAACAAACAAAGAATTGGTGGCACAAATGGTCATGTGAAAAGTGTACAAAACCATTAGACTTCAGAAATTGCTCTCTTGGGCAGTCACAAGGCTCATTGCCTGGCAGCTGATCTGAAGCTAATTAGCCATTGTAGAAGGGAGAAAAATGATAAGCTATTCTGCACTTTTGTTAGATAAAGTGAATGAACTGGGTTCAGCGGATTTGTAATAAGACTTAGTCATTTGGCTCATAGAGAACTGACAAGCATGGTGTCCATCATATTAATTTATTTTTTTCTATTTTTTCAAAAATAATCTAGATTTTATCTGACAACTAATTTAGGCCTAATGAGAAGTTCCTTTTCTTGTTACAATTTCCCATCTGTAGGGGAAGGCTAAGAAATTAAAAGTTCCAAGAAGGTGAAAGTCCTTCCTTTTTATCTTTAAACTTTCCTTTGATTACTGTTACTGTCTGCTCTGTTTCCAGTCTCACTTGAAATGTTAAGTTCAACCAGTCTTCTGACTGTCCCTCCTAAAGCCCTAAGTCACACTTGCAGCCCTCCTGTGACATGTTTCCCATAATGCTTCTTTTCTGTACTTGTGAGATTTAAAACCAGACATAAGGGAGAAAAAGGACCAGAATAAAGCTGACCTAGTGCAAAAGATACAAATTTCTAGCTTGAGCAGCAGCTTGTGGAAAACTTTGCCTCAGCAAGTCCATCAGTAAAGACCATTTATGTAAGTCTATTACACTAGCTCCTAAATCACCAGAACTCAGGCGACTGGACTGGCCTGTGAGTCAGCATTGCAGTCCTCTGCTGCTTGTTTCAATCAGTAGAAATTAGAGCTTTAGGGAGTGTATCTTATGCTCACAGCTGAAACAGTCCATGTCTGCTCCTGCACAGGGACTTTTCCATCACACCCTCTCCGTTCTGCTACATTTTGTCTGCCTGGATGACCTGACTATGTAGTCTTTATACACCAATGTATTTTCTAAACAAAGCTGGAAGCATGAAAATGTATTGCACCTCTGGGTTTGGGAGAGATAATAATACCTGCACATCGAGATTGTGTTGCTGGTTACAAGGATGTACAACAAAAGAAGGTCATAGTAGCTAATGGCATGGTTCCAAGGTTTATCAGTATGAAAGAGAAATTAATTTAGCAGAGTTTAAAGACAAGTAATGATTTCTTCCCTCTCACTGCAGTTACTTCACCCAGGTTGCTCCTTTTTACTTGGTTATATACAAAATGCTAAAAGTGAACAACTAAGTTAAGTGATGTGTTTTTCAGGGTTGTCATACCTTGTTACTTGATAATCATCATAATCCAGACAATGAGAGAAAAATTTATTTTGGCTATTCTGAGACAATGTTGGTGACAGATTTCTAATTTGTGAAACCATAGCTATTTCTGCAAAGGTTTCAATGTGCAAATAATTATTTATTTACCTTTTTTAAAGAAGCATTTCTGTCCCCACTATACTGATTCTCTAAGTACAGTTTATTATCTAAGCACTGGCACTTTGAGTGCTATTCAGTCTCTGTTTATGCAGTGGATCGATCAAGAAAAAACATGAAAAATCAATCAACTTATCTAAATGTCCTGTTCAAATATTCTGTGAAAAAAAGAGGAAAAGAAGTCAGCCAAACATGTTTATCTGTGCCTTATAATCAAATTAGCATATGCTAAATATACTTAGTTTTTAAACCTTTTGCATGGATTGGAACAAAACATACTGTTTTGTAAACCAGGACATTGTATAGGTGGAATTATGTGCCATTTAAAATATGAATGTGTCTAACTTCCTACTACCTTTTCCCCTGCAGCAGAAGTTTTACTGATTCTGGACATCTGAATTTGCAAAAAGTTAGCAAGGAGCAGTAGTATTCTGGATATAACTCGTGAATTTCTGTCAGCTGATGCCTACAATTTGCAAAGCATTTTCTGAACCCTGTGGATAAAAGTAAATGATATTATACTAAAGCTGAAATTTGTTAAAATGTACTAGAAAATTCAGTCAGGATTCAACTTGTTCTTCTGTGGGTTGAACTGTGAAAAGTCAAGAAGCAAATCCTTTAACTGACATGAAAGAAAAGCAAATATTATCCACAGATTGTTTTTATTATTGTAACATTAAAATTACTTTTTTTATCTGAAGAGAATATTTTATTGATTGAAATTCTAGTAACTTCAAATTTTCCTATGAGTAATTTGTGTGTTTGCAGAGGGCTTAACATTCTTGTTTTTCAAATACTTCAATTTTTTTTCCCCACTGGATAGTTTGGGAATTATACAGAAGCTGTATTATTAACCATCTAAATACACATGGTAAGAGACTGACTCTAAAATCCCTGGCAAAATAATGGCTTGACTAAATAGCCTGTCTCATTTATTATCTCTACATGGTCACACGTACCAGTTAAGTAATGACCAAAAGTCCTCAGCAGAGGTGTTATTTTACTGATGTTATTTTACTGGTGTAAACTGACAGGTATTCTCAGGCCCTGTGGTTTCTGCTCTTTCACTGCTGCCTCATAGTTTCATATAAAGGCTGGGGATGTGTAGATACATAAGTTTTTTGCACGTTCAGAAAGATCTAGGACATACTGATAGTATGAGATAAAAATGTATTACTTTTTCTTGTGGGTCTTTTCTCTCCAGAGCAAATGATACACTGCCAGTACCAGAAACACCAGTAGAGAATGTGGAAGAATTTTCACTGTTTTAAGAGGTTGCTCCAAAACTGGAAAGAAAGAGCAAAATATAAAAATCTAAATGAATATCTAGATGAACAATCCATTTAAGGAATCCTGAGATGTTGGATTTTTACTGTTCCCTCTGAAAAGAATCAGTAGTTAAGGGACTGTGGAGTGGAGGAGGATTTTTTAGGGTCACAGAGAAAGTATTTGTTTATCCATAGATCAAGTATAGGAAAGGGGGTGTTCAAGATATTATTAGGACTATAAAATGGAATAGCTGCATGAAAAGGAAACTAAAGCTTCTCTACAGTATACAGCCTAAACCAACATAGCTGGTATTTGAGCTGTAGCACGCCTCTTCAAGCACAATCCTTATATGCAATCAAAGATATAAAAACTGTTTGATAAATCTAGTAGGCTCTTCCAGTCTAGCTTCTTCAGTACTTTTTCTTTTCTGTCCAAAAGCATCATCATGTGATCAAGAACTTCAGTCAGCCCTGGAGGAAGCTAAACAGCCCCAGAAAGACAATGTGTTCATTCCGGAGTGTGCTCAGGGTGGCCTCTACAAACCAGTACAGTGCCATCCTTCCACAGGCTACTGCTGGTGTGTTCTGGTGGATACGGGACGTCCCATCCCTGGTACATCAACAAGGTAAGAGACTACACGTTCATTCTCAAAATGATCTAAGATGCCTTAGTGTCGATATACCAACATGTAGATTTCTATTCCTGGTGGAATTATGTCATATAGGTTTTTTCCGCTATAAAGTGAAATATGTTAAGAGATATCAAAAGTTAAGGCCAGATGGCTATGGACCCTTTCACTGCAATGTCACAGGCATTTTTCTATCCTAGTCATCTTCTTTACTTCTATTTTGTGCTGGGAAACCAAGACTTGGAGCAGATAATGAATAATCCCAGAGGAAATCTCACACTCAGCCTGAATATAAAAGAGCCAAGTAAGACAGTCTATGACAGAAACTACTTCCAGCCTCTGAAATGCTCAGTTAGTTTTCCAGCAACCTCTTCAACTATTTCGTATGACAGGCTTTGATGGAACAACTGCTCAGGAACCCATAGAGAGGAAATATCATTTTAGTGTGTTATTAATAGAAGCTTGGAGTTCAGTCATCTCAGCTGAGCCAGATACATGATAAAGTGTTGTAAGCCACATAGAGCAGATGTAGGCAAGGCACATATCAGGTTCCAGAGGATGTTATTTAGGTCGTTTATTGTGGTTTGACCCTTGTAGAAATGCTATAGATACTCATACAAAGCTAGCAGGCAATATGGGTATCTTTTCAAGCTTAAGCAAAATAATTTTTTATCATTTATATAAGGTTTGTGAAAGAAACACACATTATAAGCCACTTGCTGTAAAATATTATATTACTGGGGAGGGTTTTTTCACATATTCTTCAAGTGCTGATTTACTGCTAACTGTTTATACTACAGTCTAGACCATGACAATTACAATACCATCTGAAGTGGACTCAATGAGCCTAGATGTCTTTTCCAACCTTAAGCATTCTATAACGCTGTGACTTAAGTTACTGTTGATCTACTGTTTCTGACAAGTTGAAGTCCATAAACTGTCAAAACAAAATAGTCCAAATTTGCTCCTGAAACTGCAGGATGAGTACGCATATTGTCTTAGGATCTAGAGATGTCCTCTAGAGATTCCAGAGGCTCTCTTTTATGCTCCTGCTCTGTTCTCCATCCCTAGGTTTGATAACTGTTTCTTCCTTTTAGTGCTAATCCTTCTTTGAATTTTATTTCCTATTCCCTAATTTGAGTCCAAATCATCTTCTTGTGCTCATCAAGCAATGAGGCTTTCACTTTGGTTTTGGTTTTGTTGGGTTTTGCTTATTGATGGGTTTTTCTTGTTGTTGGTTCTATTTTGTTTTGTTTTTCTTTTAATTTTTTTTGTAGTTCTTATTAGTATAATTTTATTATAGAGTCACAGAATAGCTGAGATAGGTGGGGACCCCTGATGATCCTCTGGTCCAACCCTTCTACTCAAGGCAAGGTCATCTGGAGTAGATTGCTCAGGATTATGTCCAGTTAGTTCTGAGTATCTCTAAGTATGGAGGATCCACAACCTCTCTGGGCAGCCTATTTTAGTGTTTCATCATCATTATGGTTAAAAAAAATTTTTTTTCTTACAATTACACAAAATTTCCTCTATTTCATTTTATGCCCATTGTCTCGATTCCTGACACTGGACATCACCAAGAAGAGTCTGACTACCTTTTCTTTATTTTCCTCCCTTTGGGTATTTATAGAGAATAATAAGATCCTCTCTGAGCCTTCTCTTCCCCAAGGCGATCAGTGTCAGTACCCTTTCCTTATTATGTCGAATGTTTCAGTCCCTTGACCATATTCATGGCCCTTTGCTAGGCTCACTTCCAGTATATCCACATCTCCCTTGTTTGGAGAGCTCAGAGCTGGACACAACATTGCAGATATGTCTCCTTCTCTCAGTGTGAATGAGAGGGGAAGGACCACCTCCCTTGACCTAATGGCAGTACTCTTTCTAATACAGCCCTGGAGGCTGTTTGCCTTCTTTGCTGCAAGGGCATATTTCTGCCTCATGTACAGCTTAGTGTCCATCAGAAATACCAGGTTCTTGCTTCAAATTTGCTTTCTGTCTGGTTTGCCCCATCTCATACTGATGCAGGGGACTAATCTTCTCCAGGTGCAAGAATTTTGCATTTGCCTTTTTTTGAAGTTCATGAGATTCCTGCCAGCTCATTTCTGCAGCCTGTTGGAGTCCCTCTAAATGGCAGCACGATCATCTTATGTATCAGTCACTAGTCCCAATTATGTATCATCTGCAAATTGCTAAAGCTGTTCTATCTCCCAGTATCCTGGTCATTAATGAAGAGGTTAAAGAATATTGCCTCTATGAGCTTTGGGGAACTCCACTGGTGACTGGCTTCCAGCTGAAATTTTGCTGCTGATCCCAACTATTTGAGGCTGGCTGTTCGGATAGTTTTCAACACATATCCCTGTTCATTTTTCTAGCACATACTTCATCAGTTTATCTATGAGAATGTGATCAGACACAATGTCAAAAGCCTTGCTAAGATTAAGATAAATAATATCTGCCCTTCTCATCTTATCCACTGAGCAAGTTAGAGAATTGTAGAAAGCTGCAGTGCTGGCCAAGTATGATTTCCTCTTCATAGTTCTGTGCTGGCTGATCTCAATCACTACCTTCTTCTCCTTCATATGTTTTGAAACAGTTTGTAGGAAGATTTGCTTCATCACCTTCTCAGGAACTGACATAAGCCTGGTTGGTTTATTATTTGGCTCTTCCTTGCCCTTAGGGAAGGCAGAAGTGACATTTGCTTTCTTCCAGTCTCCTTACACAGTCAGTACAACTTTTCAGATATAATTGAGACTGCCCCACAATGACATCAGCTGGCTCCCTCACCAATGGTGGGTGCATCCCATCAGGTCCCATGCGTATGTCCAGTTTGTTCAAATAACCCCTTCTCGACCTTCCTTGCTCTAGACTTTACTATTGGTCTCAGTGACATGGAATTCCTGAAGACTGCTCTTAAAAATAAAGATCAAGGAGAAGGTGGCATTAAGTACTTTTCTATGTCCTTTGTTACAGGCTCTCCTGTCCCACCTAACAGCAGGCCCACACTTCCTTAGTCTTCTTTTTGCTGCTGATACACATGTAAGAAGTCCTTCTTGTTGGCCTTCATGCTCCTTACTAGATTTGCCTCCAAAGGGCTTTAACTTTCCTAACCCCATCCCTGAATACTTGAAGAGTGTCTGTATCACCTCCTGCATCACCTGACCCTACTTCTACCCTTTGTATCCTTCCTTTTTAAATCTGCATTTTGTTAGGTGCTCTTTGTTCATCTGTGTAGGCTTCCTGTCACATCCTGCACATTGGGATGAACTATTTATGAAACTGGAGGTGGTGATCCTTGAAAATTAAACAGCTCACTTTCCTATTCATGTGTATAGTCTGAATGCACTATGTGCCATGTGACTCCTCCTGTCATATAGGCTGGAATTCTAGGTCTTCCCAACCCCTTGATGAACCCCCTATGGACCTTGAATCAGTCTCTGTCTTCTCTTTTTTCCTGTTTGGTCTGCTGGCCTCCTGTGTTTCTCAACTACACAGTCACTCAGCTGTGGGAGAAGAGGGAGCAGGAGTGTTTTCACTGTGCTGCATGCCTCCAAAGCTGGAAGGCTGGAAAATTGGATTCAATTATTCCATGCATATGGTTCAGACACAAAAGTGTTCTGCTTGATGACTTATACTAAAAAGATCAGCTGCTGTGGTCTTGACCATTCCTAATTTGTTCATCTTTTTTGGACTTATGGGCAGTTTTCAATAAAGCTCTGAGGAAGTAATATTTAATAATATCCCCGGAGAGGACATTTCTGAGCACAGATGGGTAAGTAGAGTACTCAGTTTTAGGAATTTCATACTAAATAAAGAATGACTGGTGTATTTAGGAATCTACAGTCTTGGTAAACAAGCAGGTGGAATTACTGCCGGGAGTTTAAAAGGAATGTCTAGACCTCATTTCTGAGAAAGATTTAGGTGGGCTGGAATCCCATAAATTATTTCTTTTTTATTTTTCTGTATTGATAAAATTAAACTTTTTTTCTCTGGCAGAGGGAAGTAAAGGGGGATCAGAATATGATAAGGATTATACAGTTGTCTTTTTGCAATTCTTTTTTATGGAAAGGAAAGAGTGAACATGTGAGTCTTTTCTAGTTTAAAGAACCAGGGATTTGTGCAAAATTGGGTGTACTATCTTTCAGTTTTCCTCTGCAAAATAGAAATTAAAAGGTGTTAAAATGGTACTGCAGGAACTGATAGCACAAACACTCCTGGTAACAATATGGATTCATAGCATACTGGAATCTCTGTTCTGCAACTATGGATTAAATCACTAAGGGACAACAATGAAAGACAGATCTGGGAAGCTATTGCCAGAACAGCTTAGCATTTTGCATGTTGTTTCTTTTGAAAGTATTCATGAGGATATTTGTCAAATCATAAGGCTCTGAATAGCACAATAAATAAAGTTAGTCACATTAAATAAGACCTCCAAAATGAAGAGAAATTATTAATACTTATTCAACTTGTAATACACTGTCATCTGAAAAAAAGACAAATAATTATTTTTCAGAAAAATAATCTCATCCTAGAGTTAAAATAAAGATATGTCAATGAAGAACGACTCTAGGACATTTAAGACAGTAAAGCTCAAAAGAAATAGGTGAAGTTGTGGTATAAGTCTGGATTTTATGAAAACCTAGGGAAAACATCCATTTAATTAAAAGGAGGTAATGCATTTAAAGGGTAAAAACAACTATCCTCCCAAAAGGCTTATCAGTATGGTCCTCACCAGCTGGCTCTGAATGCCTCTTGGATATCACAGCATGATTCTCAGCCTTTTTTTGTTCAGTGGGGGCCATGAGGTTGTGTTCTCATATGGGACTTTTTAGCAATTAGGACCATATGAAAAGTAATCCCCAATCCACTTGCACAAGGTTCTCTAAACTTAAAAAAAGATCGTAAATCATCTGTTTCATGAGGCTACCTACACTGTAGAATCCCTGTGAAAGCCTCCATCCTGTACTACTTTTACACATCAGTAAATCTCAATGCTTCCCAGCAGACTGATCAGAGGTACAAAACACCCTTCGTAAGTCCTTGCCAATACTAGATATACATTCACTTTAAAATTCAAAAGAGTAACTTGGGATGTCTTTTGACTACAGTTTAACCTGACAGTGCTCCATTCTGACATGCTATCCCTTTCCCATTCTTTCTCCATGAAAACTGGGGCAAGTCTGTTTTTCTTATCTGTTTTTACCATGGCTGTTACTGCATGGTAAATTTCTAATGACTCATTTTCTTTCTTCAGTTACTTTAAAGAATTAAACATAGACCTTTGACATTTAAGCATTTAACACCTATTGGGCTTTAATAAATTTAGTTTGTATATTATGAACTACATGTGTATTTAACAAAAATATAAGCCAAAAGAGAAGAAGAGTAGAGGCCAAAAAATAAAATGTAGGCACAGAGCAGAAACACTAATAGAAGAGGATGGGGGGAATGTAGTCAGGTATCAGATTAATCGGGGACCAGGCTGTTTGCCAGATACTGCATTAGTGAGTATTGCTCACTAATTTCCCTTTCACTGTTTCCTTGACTGATTGAAGTGGTCATCCATCAGGTATCTGAATCCAACCCATGCTATCAAAGCACCTTCTATTCCTGCCATTCTTGAGGGGAAAAAAAGAGTCTCTAACTCTCCCATGTCCCTAAAAGCAGCACTGTACCTTCTTGCAGCAGATAGAATTTGATGAACCAGTGGTCAGTTTCATCAGATGATTTAAAAATATATTAAGCCCTCAATGGAAAAATAATATTGGGTTTTTTTATGCTGCCTGATAATTAAGGTCAAAATATTTAGGCATTGCTCTTAGGAGCAGTCTGGCCTGGACCCAGGACATAGCTACCATTTAATGTTTTTAGAAAGAATATTATGTTCTAAAAAGTTTGGATTAGTATATTTTAATTAGAAATTTTAGTGTGCCACTCAGTAAATGTCATTTTGATAGGCTTAGAATAGTAGAATTTTAGTTATAAAATATGAAAGAATCTAGAATCAGTGAACAGGCATGTATGTGTACATACATGTACGTGGACGCAATTCATATTAGTAAGTCTGTTTATCTCAGAATTGAAACTTTGTCTGAAATGCTGCATGCTAAATTCTGCAACTTCCAGCCACAATAGGAGAATGTGACAGTAAAATTTCTCAGAAAGAGATTCTGTCGATCTGACTTAAAAACTGCAATGCAATGACAGTGAGACGTAAAAAAAAGGTGAGATTCAGCATCAGGTGCTCCCATGTCCCCCGGTCTTGCATAAAAGATATTCCTAGTGGTGTTGCATAAGTCAACATTTATTGGAAGTACAAATAGCACAGTTTCTTGTTACCAGTTCAATGAACAAAGTGACTTTAAGTAAACTCTAAGCGTAGAAGAACGAGAATATTTCAGTAGCAGGTGGAGATTCAGTGTTTTTCACCATACATTTGAGCAGTTCCAGGCCAATTTCCTTCTGGTAGAAATCCTATCAATTCTTCACTCTTGTTCAAAAAGTTAGCTGTTTGTGGCTAGTCCTTCTTACTTAATTTTTTTTTTTTTTTTTTTTGAGAGGATACAGTAGCACATGGTTTTTGATCTACAGTAGTATCTAAATAGAGTACTTGCCTTGCTGTGATTTTGAAATTGCTTTTCTGGTGTTTCCCAGCATGAATACTGTTTGTCATATTGTTTATGTCTTTTTGGTTTTGTAGGTGGGGAGACAGCCTTACCTTTTTTGATTCTTTTGTTTTCTTTGGTGTATTTTTCAAAATAATTTTTTATTATGAATTAATTTGTAACAGTTCCTTAGTTTTCTGCCCTGTAGAATGACCTTTGGAATAGATAATATTTTTTCACTTTGACATCAACCCTGGGAGAACAAAGATGTGGTGGTTTCTTTGAAGTAAGTGAAAAATAGGTAGATAAGTTTGCATCAACCTTCTGAGTGAAAAGCAGGATAATTCCCTGAATATAAGAAGATACGAGTTTTGTTTGGACTACAAATTTGGAAATAAATTCCTCCTGAATCAAATTAACCTTGGCCGGTTTTATTCTCTCCCTGTTTGTTCTTTAGGTATGAACAACCTAAATGTGATAATGGTGCCAGAGCTCACCCAACAAAAACAAAGGATTTGTACAAAGGACGCCAGCTTCAAGGTCAGTGAAATCGATTTAGGTTTGTGCACTCGATACTTTGTTTATTCACTGTAGCAAGTTAAAAAACAATTTTTTATCCTATATCAAAACAATGTATCTTTTAGTTATCACTATTTTGATTTGCCACTGACTGAAGTCTTTAACTTTGGAGCAAAGTGTGTCAATATGGGTCTTGGGATGTTGTCGGAGAAAGTAAGGCTCATTTTTCTCTAGTTTAGTGGCAGTCACATTTACTTGCTGGAATTATTCCTTGCTGTTGTCATATTAGGGAAATCAGCAAATACATCTAGAATAACTCGGACCACAATTCATAATCCTTGTTTTACCAAAATTCATGGGAAATTGGCCTCTGTCTTCAAATCAGTCAAAAAGATGTATCATCTTCCTTACTTTTTTCTAAGAGTATCCTTGTTAGTTTGCCTTGGAATAATATATTTTTATTCTTCTTTATTGTAGAAAAAAACCTTTTTGTTTATTAGCATTTTTATAAATGTTACACTTTTTATAAGCACGGAGTTCAGCAATATGTCATGTCATGTCATGTCAGTCATGTATGTGCCACATAAATCCTCAGATGTGAAACTTAGTGGCAAATGCATCTTTGGTGACAGTCAGAGTGATGATGTTTATCCATCATTTTGCCTGTCTGCTGCTGTTGTAACTTCATGGAAGTTAGCTGGAATTTCAGGGATAATTTGAGAAAATATTTTGGACCTTATTGCAGCCTTTCAATACTTAAAGAGGGCTTACAGGTTAGATGAAATCAAACTTCTTAGCAGGGCCTCTTGTGATAGGAAAAGGGGTAATGGTTTTAAACCAAAAGAGGGTGATTCAGATTAGATATAAGGATGAAATATTTTATGATGGGGGCTGTGAAACACTGGAACACATTGCCCAGAGAAATGTTGGATGCCCCATCCCTGGAGATATTCATGATCAGGCTGGAGCATCCTGATCTAGTTGAAGATGACCTGCTCCTTGTAGGGGGGTTAGACAAGATGAGCTTCAAGGGTCCTTTCCAACCTAAATTATTTTATGCTATTTTACAATCCTTACTCCATGGAAACCGATGGAAAGTTAACCATCTTTGACAATTTATTTCACACAGCACTTGCATAGTTACAGGCTTGGATAATTACTTTATTTTATGTGGGTTTTTTTCTGAGTGAAAAGAACTTGACTCAGAAGAGACTATAGCAGAGCAGAAGCTGAAGAAACAAGTTTTGTAGTAAAAGATGTCACTTTCTGGACACTCCTACCTTTTGCTAAAAATTTTGAAAAGCATTTGCTAGATGGAATCTTAGAGAGAGGATGGGCAGGTGAAGGTTTTTAAGATTTCACATTTCTATTTCTTATCTAAATTGGTAATGCTTTTATACAGTACAGTAATAAATATTTATCCAAAATCAAGATACAGTACCAGTGAAACAATTAACAAGAATTTTTAGTGCTGCAAACTCCTATCTGATAATTAATTTTCATTAAGTTAGACAGTGATATTCTGATTTTCTTTTTTTGCATTATGGTATTTTGCATTATTTGAGCTTTAGTCCAACAAATCACTACAGCAATGCAAGCTCATAATTATAATAAATTATATGCATGACATGGATTTGCTCTCCCTCATCTTACATTGCTTAATCTTTGACTTTCCAATACTTTGTGTTTTTTTAAAATAAGGCAAATACCAAAATTTTCTAACGTTTCTTAAATACTTACAGGCTAGCTAGAAGAACCTGCTTCTTCTAGTCTGGAGTAGCACAGAATAAATACATACCTATAGAAGTAACAGGGGAAAAAGGCTACTTCCCAGTTGCAATTGTGTTAAGATGCTTATTTTTTTCCCTTTCTCTCTTTCTAAGCCTAAATGTACAAGTCCTCAAGCGGCAAATTTCTCTCTTAACATGCAAACACTGCATCAAGTAAAAATGAATTGAATTTAATTTAGAGAGTTTTTTGAAAAAAGGAGGTTGAAAGATGATCTTGCACAGGTGTGTCTCGTTGATAACAAGTAACACAAACTTGTGCAAATAGCTGATATTAATCAACATTTTAGTAGAAATGAACCAGTGTTACTCAAAGATTCTATTGTAAAGTCTTGCAAAAGCATATTTGCATCGTCTATATTTAAATATAATATATAATTTCTCAGTGGTGCCAGGACTGAATAAAGAAAAAAGTAGGATAATTGGATGCTTATTTTTAAGGAATAATACATTTTTGAAAGGATGGGTTTGCTTGTTTGGAAGACTATAGCCACAAAATGTGTAGTAGCCCTGGGTGAAACCGCTGTGACTACCTGCTATGTAAAACGAGGAAGATTTTAAAATTAATTACTTTACTATTATGAATGATCTTATATGGGATAAACCCCACCAGAAGATCCTCTAGTGGGTTAAATTGGCATAGTTCTCGAGCTACACTGGTTTATACCACCTGAAAGTTTGAACCCATTACATATTAAGACAAATGTTTTTAGCAATATTTTGCAAATAAATCAAGATACAATTTTTGGCAAGCACTGATATCTTGTTAAGGCAAAATTGTGGAAGGTAAGGGCACCTTGGAGTCTACAGCAAAATTCCCACTGATTTAAACTGAGCTAAGAATGTGTCTTCATATCCTAAGGCTAACCTAATATAAAGCATCTGAAACTGAAGGCTAATCTGATGTTTGTAAGGACGATCCAAGCCACCTGTATCTCTTAGTTTGAGTTGGAAGTTACACAATAATAATTCTTCCCATTAGATTTCTAGTTGTTTTTTTAAAGCCAAAGCATTTTTCTGAGGTTACTTGTGGTTATGGTCATTCTGGGAAACTAGTTATTGCAAGATAATGAAAATGAACTCAAAAAGGAGTCTAGAGAACGTCACATACTGGGGAAATGGAAGGGTTTTTTACTTTTCTCATAGTCAGAGTTTTCAAACACTCATATTTTGATCTTTTGTTCTCTGTGTTATACAGTAAAATGGTAGCCCTGTGATGAACTGACATATTCTGTAAAGAACCTTGAATATTTTTTTCCTCATACTTTTGGATTACTTGTTTCAATAATCAGTTTTATACACAAGAGCATTTAGAAAGGTATAGCATGAAGGCTAGTTAAGCTAAACATAAAGTATGATGGAATGAGGTGTAGGTGCTGCTGTATTTTCCTAAAATCAAGAGTGGTGATAGGTCAAATTCAGCCAAGCTTAAGAAACATCAGTTGCTGAAACTGTAATTTTTCAGTCTGGGTCTGTGGGTGAAGGTATTCTCAAGCATTATATGTATTCACTACTTTTTAATAACCAGTAAAATATTTTTAAACACATATCCTCAATAAGTGTATATCTATTGGTAAATTATATATATGTACTACTGTAATAATACATTAAGTACATTGTAAAACATATGCAAATACAGAAGTTAAAAAAGGATGAAATAACCATAACTTTATTTTTTTAAATGTAATCTATTAATAGTGCAAAAAATATTTTCTTCCTGCACTTCAGCTGGGCCTCTCCTGGGGTACATGCATCCCAGTTTGGATACAGTGGGTAGGCTACCTGTTCATAAAGCTAGTCTGGCCTCTGCTGAAAGCAATCTGGATAAAGGGACTTTGATATGTAGGAGAGCAAGACATGATAGCATACTGAGACAGTGCCAGACTACTCAGATAATTTGCCTCATGGGCAAATCTTCTTATTTAAAAAATATGCATTGAATGCAAGAAGTCTGTTTTAGGCTCCTCTATGTGTGAGGGCTGGATAAACTTTGGATAATCCTTTATATCATTTAAGATTTTTGTATTTTTATTTAACCTGGGGATTTATCTGTTTTTCCTGTAATATAATTTTCATTACCCAGACCTGAAATTCGAAAAGTAATTGAAAAATTTTTTCAAGTATTATGGGAAATGTCATTTTACTCACACAATATGTTTTAATTAGAAGTACCCTTATCTTTTGTGAAGGAAAGAAAACCAAAACCCAATAAAAAATGAGTAAATGGCTCAAAAGTTTCAGTGGGGGACACAATGCCAAGCTGGCATTTCAGACTTTCAGACTCTACTGTGTTGCTATAGTTTTGTGGCTTTGAATCAGATTCCTAATTTTGTTTACATTTCATTTTGGTTTGTTTAAGTTTCTCCTTTTCTTTAACACAATATGTTTTTTTAAGTCCCTACAGTTGTGATAGTTCCTTTCATATAAAGGGATAATTTGGGAGGGGAAACTATAGTCTGGAAATGACAGTGCCTCATAAACTGTAACAGTAATACAATCTACTGACTTGGTTGCAGATTCGTTGTCAATCTACTAAAACCCTTAAAGTCTCCCTCTTCTATTTTCTCTAAATAGCATAGCTCTTCACTGTTGAATATTTAGTTTTCCTTAATGCTGATCTCCTTTTACCAAGTTGGAACCCAGTAGAATGCGTCCGTTGCATTAAAGTTACTGTAGATTTCTACTGGTGAAATAAAATCAGCACTTCACTCCTATTTTTGTCCTCTCTGTCAATTCCTTATTTCAGATGCTTCTCATTACAATTTTTGATTTTAGAGCATTTCTCAAAACAAGATGTAGTATTTTGGGGTTTTGATAGCACTGAGTTAATAAGTATCTGAAAGGATTCAATTTTTACTGTCTAGGGTTTAGTCAATGGCACAAGAAGGATCCAAATTAGTTTGCAGAGCCTTTATGAAGACAGATTTTGAATCTTATATTTGGACAAGAGTATAGACCATGCCCCCTCCTCCCCACAACACAAAACCAAAACGCAGTGCTTTGCATGAAAGGCCTAAACTCTGCTAATCATTGTGTTGGTACTGTGGAGGTCTACAGTTTAGGACAAGCTTAGAACATTAAAATACATTACTAAGTTGAAATGTCTTAATGCAGGTCTCCTGAATAGTCAATCAACTTACTTAACAGCAAAAAAACCCCAAAAACCAACTCTTAAACCCCTTCCTTTAATGTGAACTGCAGATTGTTTTCTAATTTCATAGCCTACTAATGAGTCAGCTCCTGTTTTGTCCTAGGGGCCTTTGTAAGCTTGGTTTAACCTTGTCATTCAAGCAGTTAATATTTTCTGCTGCAAACCATGCATGAGAGCTGTTTAATTCATTTGTTTATTTCATATTTGTGTTACTTAAGAGAAACAAACGTATTCTAACTGCCCAATTTTCTTCCTATTGTAATGGCTTTATTTATTGTTTCTGATTGGGTAATCCTGCGCTGACTCTGAACAGTTTATGTTTCGTGGAGCAAAACTCATGATATAAGGTATGGGTGAATTATGTATGGATAAGTACTGTTTACTTTTGGTTGTTGGCAGTGCATCTTCTTTTTCCAAAGTTAAAGACAAATAGTTGGAAACACTCAATCCACAATGATGCAAGACCCACAGCCAAACAACCATCATGTGAAATATTTCACTTAAAGGCACCTTTTTAAAAAAAGAAAGTGATAGAGGCTTAACTGCTTTTCCTTTTGAGGTACATTCTGTTATATAGTGGTTCCAGTTTTGACCATTAGCGTGTCAGATTTCATAAGGTACCAGACTATTTCTCAGCTAAAATGCTAAGGTACCTCCACTGCCCTGCCTCATCTTGCTTTCTCTGTTTCCTCTGTGTAGTCTGGTACCAGCACCAGGTAGAAATTAATCTTACCCTACTTCACATTTCTTAAACATTTGAATGACTAAAACTTTGTGCTTTTTTAAAGGTATCGGTTAAGGTATAGTGCAGATTATATACACATGCCTGCCTTCCCATGAGCTTCAAATTGTTAGGTCAATTGGCATGTAACTGTCTCCGCTGAGCTGTGATTTAAAAGGATTATATTTTTATGATGTAACCAGCTTTTTGGCTGCGTGAGCTAATATTCAAAATACCCCTTTCTGCTATTGAATCTTAAAGCTCCAAGTTGTCAACCAATAATTTCAAGTTTGCAGCTGTTTTGAATGAGTCTATAACCATCATCCTGAACCAAAAGGTTCTTGGCAAAAAGACTCTTTATGGATCAGACTTGCCTAGTGAAGTGTTTAAACTACGACCAGGAAATGGAGCAAAGCTGGTGTGAACTTTCATGGCAGGGATGGCAGAACTGAACAGCTGCATGACAAGTTGGTGGAGGGGACCTGCCTGGAGCATGGTGAGGTCTGCAGAGAGGACGTGAGGCTCAACAGCAAGGTGCAACTCCCAGAGCTAGAAGTTAGCAATGGAAGCTGAATGAAGCCCCCATAATCCAAGAGGGATTGGTGACCTGCTATGCCAATTAGGCAACCATAATTCTGTGGGCCCAGAAAGGATGCACCTGACAGTAATGAGAGACCTGGCAAGAGAGCTTGTAAAGTCCTTTTCAATCATTTACTTGCAGTTGTGGTTAACTGGAGAAGTCCCAGTTGAGTGGTAATTTGGAAATGTAACACCCATTTTCAAGAACAGTCAGAAGGATGATCTGGGGAGCTACAGGCCTGTCAGCCTAACTTTTGTAACAGGGAAGGTCATGGAGCAAATTGTCATGAGTACCATCACACAGCACATGCAGGGCAACTAGGAGGCCAGGCCCAGCCAGTGTTTCTTTATGAAAGCAGGTCCTACTTGAGCAACCTGATCTTCTATGAGAAGGTGACCTGCTTAGTAGATGAGGGAAAGGTTATGATTGTTGAGTGTCTAGACTTCAATAAAGCTTTTGACACCATCTTCCTCAGAATTCTCCTGGATAAATTGAGGCTTTTCATGGCTTGGACAGGTGCAGTCTTCACTAGGTTAAAAGCTCCCTGGATGACTGGGCCCAGAGAGTAGTAGACAATGGAACTAAATCCAGTTGGCGACCAGTCACTAGTGTGTTCCCCAGGGCTCAATATTGGCGTTAGTCCTGTTTAACATCCTCAGTAAGTTCCCAGATGCCACCTAATTAGGTGCAAGTGCTGATCTGCTGAAGGATAGGAAGGCTCTGCAGAGGGATCTAGGCATGCTGGATCCATGGGCTGTGGACAACTGCATGGGATTCAAAAAGGCAAAGTGCCAGGTCCTGCACTTGTGTTGCAACAATCCTGTGCATCGATATAAGCTTGGGGAAGAGTGGCTTGAGACCTGCTCAGCAGAAAGGGACTTGGGGGTGCTGTTTGACAGCTGGCTGGATATGAGTCAGCGGTATGCCCAGATGGCAAAGAAGGCCAATGACATCTTGGCCTGTATGAAGAATAATGTGGCCAGCAGGACTAGAGAAATGATAGTCCCATTGTACTCAGCACTAGTGAGACAACACCTCAAGTCCTATGTACAGTTCTGGTCCCCTCACAACAAGAAAGACTTTGAGGTGCTGGAGTGTATCCAGAGAAGAGGAACAAAGTTGGTGAAGGGTCTGGAGCACAAGTCTTATGAGGAGCAGCTGAGGGAGATGGGGATGTTTAGCCTGAAGAAGAGGAGTCTCAGGGAAGACCTCATTGCTCTCTACAACTACCTGAAAGGAAGTTCTAGTGAAGTGGAAGTCAGTCTCTTCTGTCATGTCTCAAGCGAGAGAATGAGAGGAAATGGCCTGATGTTGCATCTGGGGAATTTCAGATTAAATATTAGAAAAAAATTTGCACTGAAAGACTGTTTTGGCATTGGAGTAAGCTGCCCAGGGAGGTGGTGGAGTCACTGTCTCTGGAAGTGTTAAGAAGTGTCTGGATGTGGCACTTGGGCATATGGTTTGTGGATGGTTAGGTTAGTGATAAGTTGATGGTTGTACTAGATGGTTTTGAAGGTCTCTTTTGACTTTGATGATGCTGTGGTTCTGTGCAGAGGGGTGCTGGCGGGCCAGGAATGCTCCTTCTCAGTTCTGTGGTGCTGGAGGAGGAAGGGAAATTGCTACTTCCCCTCCTAAAACAGTCTCCTCTAGTGTATGTAGTGGTGGCCTGGGGAGGGGTTTGGGCAGAGGCAGTACTCCTCACCACGACATAGCTCTATGGGTCAAGCCTCCATACAAAGAGGGACATCTGCAGCTGTAAGTACTGAGCCACTAGTATGGCTTCAGAGCAGTTGAAACTCAAAAGAGGACTCTGTCTCTTAAACCTACAAGAGTTTCCTTGGGCTTTTGGATTTAGTAACTTCAATATTATTACCCTATTGTCTGAATGTATGAGCATATTTTAGTCTCCTGGTGGGCAGTTTTGCTCCAGTGGGCCTGCTCCAGTCCTGAAAGTTATTTTTCAAGGCTATGTGGATCATATTTATTTCCTTCACACCCTCTTCTGTCCATCTCCCCATCCTGATTTAACAACAAATGGTCTGGCCATTGTTGCTTTATTTTTGCCTCAGTTTGTAG
Organism: Manacus candei; assembly: GCF_025592945.1. Classification (NCBI taxonomy): domain Eukaryota; kingdom Metazoa; phylum Chordata; class Aves; order Passeriformes; family Pipridae; genus Manacus; species Manacus candei. The sequence continues at coordinate 660,316 of NW_026138129.1, read as the reverse complement.
TAATTTCTTATCAAAATGATTAAACCTCCCCCAAACCCAAGCAGAAATATTAATATCGGAAACAAGAAAAAATCTCAAGCATACAACCTAAGAGCTGCTGTATCTTTCAGTCATGTGTGAATTTGTCTATAAAAATTACAGTAAAAGCATCTGTGCTGCTAGTAAAATGCCAGTGAAAGACACAGCTGTTTCATAGCTAACAAGAGAAAAGCTTGCTAATTAAAGGTGATGCTACTGGCTCAGCAGTAGCATTTCATTCATCGCTCTAGTTTGTATTAACCAAAAACTTAATGTTTATTTTAAAGGGCTGTATTAGGACTAACAAATACTGACATAATTTGCTTCTCAGCATTTGACTATGCCAAAGAATATAAATTTTGTTTCTCGTGATGCCTTTAGGCATCACTCACCTCACTGGTTACTGCCCTTTTCCAGACAAACCCATTTTTAAGGACAGCAGCCCTGCCTGTTGTGCTGCTCTTTCCATTGGGTCCATTACTGTCAGTGTGAGCAGTGGGGCACCTCCCAGAGAACATGCCCAGAAAGGGAGAACATTCTCCTGTGTCTGGCTGGCTTCCCAGGAACTTGTCACACAAGAGTCGTACTGTGGCTGTGTCTGCTCCAGTGTTTTTGAAATGAGTTTCTTACTGTGTTTTATGCCTTTTTGGCCAGAGAGTGAATAAGTGAGAGGATGCTTTCCCCCATCTAAGCCTTTCCTAAGTCTGAGCGTATGTCAGAAAGTTCCACTGACCCTCATGAAGGTGTTTTGGTTCACTTGTCAATGATGCAAACATGTAGAGAAATGCTGCCCTCTACACTTTATGATTTTTCCATTGATTCTGATAAAGATGGACCCTTTTCTTCCATCTTTACAAGGGAAATTATTATTTTAGATGGAATACATACATACATATATAATATATATATATGTAAAAATACATATGCATTAAAATATTTGATTTCCCATCAACAAGAAGCAATAAACTGTGAAAGCTTTTTTACCATAAAGCTTTGGTGAAGCTAAAAATTACATTTCAGATAGATATTTTATTTCCTACTTTTTATTTCTCTATACATTTAAATTCATACATTTAATCCATAATATTATATTTACTCTCCTTTTATCTTTGGTTTTCTTCTAATACCAAAAAGACAAAGAAGGAAGTGAGTTTATGTGAAATGTTTCAATGCAGAGATTAACCAAATCAAGAAATCCAAAAAACAGAGCAAAACAGTACATGTTAAATGGCTTTGTTTCTTTTAACAAGGACTCTGCAGAAAATGCATGTCACTACTAAGAAAATCAAGATACTTACTGTCCTCTAAAAGAAATCTAAGGTTTACAGTGAAAATACCACAGACTCTTTTAAAACAGCTCTCATGAGTGCAGATACTGAGTCTGTGCCCAGCATAAAATCGTAGCATAAGCAGAGTAAAACTTTGATCACATTGAAACCTAAAAGGGATTAAAATATTTGTCCTAACTGAATAAACTTTGATGCTGTATTCTTAAAGTTATTAAGCTTCAAGAAATGCTTTTGAAAAATCTTGAAATAATCTCTGGTACAGTGAAGACATAGGAGAGATATCTCATAATAACTTGAAGCAACTGGATTGCAGCTCTTGGGTGAGCAGTAGAAAAAAAACAGCACGAGAGGGGAAGATTGATATAGAATAACCTCAGTGTTTTCTGCCAGAATGCCTACAATCATTATCGTCTTGCAATCTGAAAGCTGTCAGGGAAAACTCATATGACTGAACGGAAAAGGCAAAAACCTTTTAGTCTGCCAGGGCTGTAATCATAATGAAAAATGACACCTGAACCTTATCATGACAGTGAGTGGGAGTCGCATAATAAGACACTATTTCCTCAAAGGCACATGGTATGGGGCTTCTCCTTTATAATCTGATATAAAAACATCTGAATAAAAACATGTGGTGGATTTGTAACACTGTTCCCTTCAAAATTAATATCTTGTTTTGTTGTGTTTTCATACCTGGATACAAGTTCTCCTTTATTATGTGGCAGAAACAGCTCTCATGTTTAATTTCTGGACAGGGAAAAACAAATATTTTCATTTCAGATTGAACATATATCTGCAGCTATGTTTTTGAGAGGGAACAGCAATGGTTAGGCATTTATTCCTTGTGTTTAGTCATTTGGAGAAGTGTTCCAATTTTCACAGTGAGTTCAATGGGATTTTCTGTTCCCATCAACTTTGAAAATACCCTGTACTTATAATAAACCACCCTAGAAATTTTGCGTTTTGTATCAAATAGTGACTTTTTGAAATGCAGTGTTATGAGGGTAGGGCTTGTGAAAAATTAAGCCACTGCAAGAGTTCACACTTCCTAATGTTTTGAGTAACTTAATGCATAATACAGAAATAACATCAATTTTGGCTAATGAGTAGTGACTGAAAGTGTCAAGCAATGAGTCTAGTTCATTTGCCAAGGAAAATTATCAAGGTGTAGTCAAAATTGTTGATGCTCTGATCTCTCATCAGTAGGTATATTTTTCTGAAGAAAATATTTTTATTTTAGCCTATTGCAAAAGGCTAAAAAATTTCCTCCTCATGAGCTCTCAGTTGTGAAGGCCTAGATGTATTATTCAACTAAGGAATAACATAATGTATTTGAAAACCACTGAGAGAGTCTCGCATGCACTGTCATGCAAAATATTTAGCCGTCTGCAAAAAAAAAAGAGATTACTTTGTTCATCTCTTTTGAGAAAAAGGCTGTCTCTGACAATCACAGTTTCCATTCAATGCTCACGTTTTCTAAATATCAGCATGGCTTACCTAAAAAGACCAGTGGAACTGATCACCAGTATAAGAGGCAAAGTCAGTGTTGTATGTTCTCACTGATGTTAGCTTTATTTTACAAAGTAAAATAGCATTATTGAACTTAATTTCCAAGTGAGGCTCAAAGGTAATGCCCGATTATGTCCCCCTAGTAATATTAGATCAAAAACATGATTAACCTTGCATGCTATGCCTTTGTGAGGAACTGCTGCAGCCTTGGTGCAGCCACAGATAGAGGATGCCATATCTGCTGCTATTAACATGGAGAACCTGGAACCAGAGATGAGCTTGGGAAGTCTCTGTGGTTGATATTGTTAATTGTTTGTATCTTGGTAGTTTATAGTTGTACAGTCTGGGATCCTGGCATTCTGGGCACTGTGCAAACACATAATAACAAAATGATGCCTGGAAAATTTGCAGCCTAGCTGACTGTAAAGCCACTTGGACAATGGGTGGATAGATGCCATCAACTGGAGAGGCAGTGAAAGTTTCTTCCAATTCCTCAAAGTGCTTCAGTCTGCCAGCATGTGTCACCTCCATTTCATACTGGCTGAGCCTAAGCCAGCTGGCTTTCCTCCAGGTTCTTTTTCACATCAGGTATTTAGACAGCAGAGAATGCATTTTTCTGTACTCAGTGAAGAGATGTAGAACAAATACTGTTGTTCACAATGATGACAGTGTATACCATACTACCTCAGTGGTTTTTAAATGATGTTATTCCTTGGTTAAATACAAAATCTAGACCTTCACAACTGAGACCCCCAAGGAGGAAATGAAATTACTCCATACAAACATCTGGGAATTCTTTCAAAGGATTCAGAATGCTTCACAAGGTTCAGAAATTTTCTTCTCTATAGCTCAGCAGGAGTGCTACTGTTCATAGATTCCTGATGTTAGCATATGGCAAAAATCCATGAGTAATTTTGGGACATGAATTAATCACAAATTTTGCCCTTTACACTTACGATGTTCTTGTATTTGTTTGCTATCTAGAAATGTCTTCTGGTAAAGCCTCTTACTCTGTAAGTCATCCACAAGCAATTCATTGTAAATATCCCTAAAATACAATCCATGACCTGCTGAACCCTGATCCTGCAAACACTTACTCACATTCTTCTTGTGCTTAGTTCCATTAAAATCAAAGAAACTTTTACATGTGGTTGTAAAGTTAAGCCCAGGCATAAGTGTTTGTAGGACGAAGGTTTAGGTTGTTCCATAACCCTTGATATTCTATGTGATATGTAGTCTCTGTTTGTCAAATGAGATGCAGGCACTCAAAACCAGTGCAAAGTCAGGGTTTTTCAGTCCCAGGGTATTACTCCTGTTCCCTAACTGGAGAGTTACAGAATCCATCCTTACAAGTCTGAATTTTGGGTTATTTGAGTACATAATCCAGATTTGCTGGTAGTGATCCAACTTGAAACTAGCTTTGGAGCACAGTTAAATACAAAGAAAAGGTTATTGAATCAAGTTCATTTAAGGAACAGAGTGAATATTCATCAGCTTTTTTGATAATTTCTTGATCACTACAGAGCCTTCTGTGCTGTGAACTTTATAATGGGGAAAAGTACTGATAAGCAGAGTTTCTAGGCTTTGTAGCCGTCCAGAGTTCTAATGGAAAATGTTTACTAGAGCTGGACAGATTTGTTTGCAGAAAATAAACCCGGAGTTTGATAATCTGCCTAGCTCACTGAAGAGAAAAACAGAGTCTAGGAACAGCCGTTGACTGGCATGTTCAACTATGTAGTTAGCTGTATGTTGTCTACTATACATCCAGTGGTGAAAAGAATATACAGCATTTTGAATTTAACACATAAATTGCATTTGGCATTTGTTTCTACAGTCTCACTTACTACTATTGCTGTGTCTCTCTTATTTTCACCATTTCAAGCAGGAAGGCATCATAAAAAGTTCCATCAGTTATGTAATTACTTGTATATATGTGCATCTAGATATGATCACCAGTGACTCAAAAAAGTGACTCCTTCATATATGCTGGAGATTTCCATCCTGTAATTTCAGTTCAGAGAAGTGGTATTTAAATGGTCACGAAACAGGATCTCTGAACTACTGAAAATAAAAGATTTCTGATTTTCCATTAGGATATGTAACACATGTTTATACACTATGTTTTTCAATATATATGGTAACTGGTCTTTTAGGCCTTAAATGTAGAAAGTCAATTTGAAGTTAATTAGAGAAGGGTTTTATTAGTTAGAATTTTTATCTCCTGCTGAAATCTGTATAGCTGAATTCACAGTATCAAAGAAAGAGCTGGAAGGATACAAAAATATTCCTAATAAAAAGTTTACAAACTCTCTAAAATATTTATACCAGAGAGTTTTGGATTCTTTATTCCCCAAATAATGTGTTCTTGTACAAGGTTTTTGATGGTATGTTGTAGAATAGTTTCTACTGGTGCTTGCTTGGGGGAAATGTGCGCTTGTAATTTCACCCACAACTCACAATTTTCACACAGGAATAATGTGTGTCTGATTCCTGTAGATTAAAATTGTTTATATGATAGCTAACATAGCCCTAAATTTGAATCTGTGTTTGTACTAACATGTACATATACACACGGAGATCCTCTTATGCCTCTCAACTTACCCTCTTATGCAAGGATCATAAACAGGTTCTACTTATGAAAATATTCCATATATATTCTCAATAGTTTTCTCAGGTATTGAATTGAACTGAACTCATTCTGCAATCTGTATCCTATCTGTGTTTGTAATGAATTTCTGTGATGTAACTTAGAGAAAGAAATCACAATTTTCCTGAGCCTCACTCAAGTTGACTGTACTATACAAATTTAAGAAAACAGTGATTTTTCTATGAGAAATTTAAAATTCATTGTGTCATTGTATAAAGGGAAAAAAAAGTAAATACATATTATGTCAATGCTTCCAATAGTTGATATCATCCAGATGACTATATAGATAACTGCTTGAAAGTAGCTTTATAATTGTATGCATGACAGTTACTTGCTCTAAAGATTTTTATTTTACTTCATCTATAAAACTGTATTTCAAATTCTGCTTCTAATTCATTGCTTTGAATTGAAAATAATCTCTCTGTAACCAGGCTTGAATTGGTACAAAGGACACTGATAACTAGGACAGGATGCCTACCAATCCCTACAAAGAACTCAATACAGAGAACTCTGATATTTTCATTAGTATTTTTATTGCTTTTTATTTTACAGAAGGGAAGAAATAAGTGAGATTCGGTAGCAGGTATTTTTAGAAGGTTTCATGTAGTGTCAGTATTTCAATCTATAGCGAATACTTATCCTGGGGATACTAACTTATCCTGGGGACCTGGAGGGAAGATGTCACATTCTCTGCTCTCAAAACTCCCTTGAGTGGAGATTTGTTCCTTTGACTCTGCTCTCCTGCTCCGGAGTGAGACAGCTCAGACCCCAGATTCTGGTGGGGTTGCAGGAGTTTGGGATGACACTCTCTGTGTGCACCACTGTGCTGGGGTAAGTTGAGACTATCAACTCCTTCCACACATGGCAGAAGCTGGCTTGCTCAGGCATGAGTCTGGGCTGGGGCCGAGATGTGATGAATAAGATCTTTTTATATTTTCCTGTCTGTGAGACCTAGCAGGGGTTTTGAACTATTTCCCCAACAGAAGTGGAATGAACTGCTCTGACCAGCCCACTTTTCGTGTTGGCACATGTATCTGCCTCCATTATTTGCCTAGAGTTTGTTGTGTGACACATTCCTCTGGGAGAGTAGAGTTACTCTAGGCTGTGTTGATGAGCTCAACAGCTTCAGACCATGCTGGGTTCACTGCACATACGATGTGACTCCTTGAGCATATCCACACTCTCCATTTATCAATGATTTCCATGCATCTTAAAGCCACTGAGTGGCAGATTACCATGTACAGCACTAGAAAAGGCCGTATTTTTCACCTCTTTGCTCTGTGTACTTACCTTTCAGATTTCTCATGCAGACCTATTAACAAATTGGAGTGTACTTAAGTGGGAGAGAAAATTTAACTTTACAGCCATTACAACTGTGTCTCAGCATCTTTTGTCTTAGAAAAACGGGAAGATTGCTTCTGAAAAAATGTAATTGATGCATCTTATGCTGTATGTATATCAAAGGACTTCTTTCTGTATACCATGTGAGGTTTTTTTCCCCCTGGTAAGCCAGAACACTTAGTTAATTAGGAACTTTTGGTAAATCTCTCCTTTCCTCCTTAATAGTCTAGCTGGATCCAAGTTTTCCTATCAGGTTTGTGTAAAGCATACTTCAGCATAATTAGAACATTAATTATGCTGAAGCATTATTAATGGCTGTAGAAGTTGGAAGTCATCTAAACTGCATAAACAGCACCTACAGGGAGTTCATGCTCTAGGTGTCATTGACACTGTCATATCAATTTGAACCAAAGTAATGAATAAAATCAATTAATACTATATATACAATCCTAATGTCAGATTTTAAAAAGAAATATATTTCTCTGCCTGAACTTAGTCTGGTTCCTACTGAATCAGAGGAAGCTAGTCTCTTTTATACAAAAATACTTTGTCCTCTAAATTCCTTGAAGTTTTACTAATTTTTCCATGAAACTTTAATGCTTTCCTATTGCAAGTTTTTTTTTTTCCAAACACTAAAATGCCAGTATGTTATGAGTTATTTGAAATCATGTGTTCTGTTTTGACTGTCCACTTTCTTTGACACAAATGACGATTTCATCCTTTGTCTGCTGTGTGTTTGTTCCTGCTTCTTGATTAAAAAAGATGAAGACAAACAGAGCCACAACATCTACGTCTCACATGTTTACAAGCCCATTTCATTAATTCTATGAGCTGTCCAGGATTATATGTAGCATTTTGTTTGCTACATAGGTGTACACACAATTAGGTGTGATTGTCAATAGGAAAAGTTTAATCCATAAGGGATTACCAAACACATAACTTAATTGAAGTTCCTATAAAAAGTTGATTTCTTAAGACGGGTATTTTGACTCCTGCATTAACAGGGTGCATGGTTCTGTTGGACCAGCCCACTTTTTGTGTTGGCACATGTGGTTGGCTCGTAGTTCCAGGCATGTGTCACACAACCTTATTACAAACTTGGCAACCAAATTGAGGAAAGAGATTAATGTGTACTGCAGTGGCTGGACATGTAAGGTCCAGGAATCAGCCTTTAATTTACAGTTCTCTGGATGGCTTGGCAAAAAAATAAGGTACACTGCTACAGTGTACCTTGATGTTTAGAAAAACAGGGCTTGCTGTTCATCATGAGTTGTTTTTACTTTTGAAGGTCATTGATTTCCCTGACATAGGCAGGTGGCTTGGTGAAACAAGGGTTATTTGGGAAGGCAAGATTCTTCTGGGAGAGTGAAAACTGTATGGTTTATTCTACAGTGAAACCTTGTTTTGTCAAATTCCTTAGCTGCTTGAGCCTTAAGCTTGGAGGCCTAGCTAAGCATTTGGGTGAATGCTTTGTTGTTGCTAGCTCTCGTTCATATCTGGCTGTAGGGCATCTTGCAGACAGGCTTCACTTGATAGTCACTTCATGTGGAAGGCAGAGAGGGAAGGAGGAATGTGAACAGATATACACTGCTCTAATTCTTTAAAATCTGGCCAAGAAAAGTTGCCCTGGGAATCAAGTCAGAAAACTCTGGTTTAATATGAGAGGCATGCATTTCATATCATAAAACAGTTACCTGAATGAGTCTATTAAACCTCATTTCAAATCAAACCTGGTAGTCCGGAGGGAATGTGAAAAAAAAAACGGATTTGACCCACTGGATCTTACTCTAACTGCAATGATATAGCTGATACACAGAAAGTGAGTTGATTGTGGGGTATAGTGCATGTCTTGCTGCTGAAGTTTTTCCTTCTTCTACTTTGAATTTCAGAAGTTGTTCAACTGTGAAGTAAGAGAAGGGTGCCTTGTATGCCTTGTATCTTAGATGGAACTTGTAGGTTGGTCTGTTTTCAGTCCTAACTTTGAGGAAGACTTTTTTTTTTAAAGTATTTCTTTACAAATGCATTTTATATTAAAGTAAGGATTGTGCACAGGCTGAAGTTAAGTTTCTCCTCACAGATTTTTTTTCTCTCAGGTGTTTAGCTTCAGCGCTTTCCTTTAGTAACATTTTTAATTTGGAGACCGGTAGGAATTAATTGGATTAATTTGCTTGTAACCAAACCAAAATTTGTACTTCTTTCTTCAACAGCAAAAGACTAATTTCCCAAGCCCCAGTTTCCTTTTTAGTGATTTATCTCTGTTTACAGATAAAGCAGAAGGCTGTAAGACAGGACAGATAAAGTGAAGGCGTTCTTTGCTCATTATATTTTCACTAGAGTCAACAGAAAAATGCTTGTCATAAAAGAAGAGCAATTTATTCTTAAAATGTGTTTTGATAGGCAGGCATTTATATTCTTTTTTAGTGTTTCTTGGTAACCATTTCCAAACACATCAGTGACATTAATAGAATCTCTCAAATATTTGAGAGATGAAAAGTGATTCTTTTCATGCAAAAAAACCAGAAAACGAATTAACTAAGGATCACTAAAAAAGGATTGTAAAACTTGAATTTGGAACTCCCATCCTCTCCTCTTTCCTTGATAGATATTTGTATCTTTAAATATTCATGAAATTCATAGATCATATTGATTCTACTTCATCAGAACAACCCAAAATACACTTGATATTACAGACAAACCTAGATGCTTTACTGAGTTGAGTCATTAAGCATAAAGTTTGGGATGTTTCTGAAGGTACTGTGTGAGAAGTCTGAGTTTCCTTCCTATTAAAAATTTAGACAAGTGAATTAAACCTTTCTCATTAAAATAAAAAAGTGACAGAAATGAAGCTTGTGAATGGAAATGTAGCTGTCAGATTGAGACAGAACCACTGAAGTACCCTATGCTTTTTGTTTCCCCTATAAATGATCTTTTTATTTTTTTTTAACTTTACCATGATGTCTGAACGTTTGATTCCCTCCAGCTGCCCTATTTTTTTCACTGTGCTCTGAATTCAACATTATTCCACTGGAAGTTGCATTGTCTACACGTTTTATGTCTCCTAAGTGAAACACTTATATTGAATAACAGAGAAGCTAAAGATTCAGTTTTCAATAGAATGGATTTAAAGTTAGAAAATAAAATCCAACAGACTTAATGAGTTTCTGTATCAAACAACAGGCTTCTCTTGTGTATATGCACTGCTGAAAAAAAATTTAAACAGTGACTTATAGTATGGCAGAATGATAAAGTGCTGCTTAAACATCAGTTCCCATAACTGTTGTTTCATAAGGCAGAAAGCCTCGAGTCCAAAACATGCAAGGCAAAATACCTTTTTAGTGAGAATTCCACTCTTCGGTGTGCAAAGTGCAGTGGCCTTTATCCAGCAAAGCACCGAAGCCCATGTTTTTCTTTAAACCCATGAATTCATTTGATCTAGTGAGAGCACTCTGTTGACACACTTGCCAGGCTTTTTGGAAGATGTTTTTTGCGTTTCTATATGACATGTGGGATTAAGCTCTGCCCTAAAGAACATGCTGTCCAATCTGATGCTATTGTTATTCTTCTGAAGAAAAATGTTTTAATGTAGAAACAGAAGTGGTTTCTGACACTCTCTTTGTTCTTAAGAGCTTACTTACAACAAAAGGAACCCTTCTGTGGACACACAATAGTTTGCTGATTAGAGTACTCAGCTGAAGAGGAAAGAACCTAGGTTCAAATCCTTGATCTAAACCAGACAGAGCAGGGAATTGAACCTAAATTCTCTAGTGTGAGAGATTAGGATATTCCACAGGGATAACAGCAAGCCAGGTTTCAACTCCCTGCTCTGTCTGGTTTGGATCAGGGAGTTGAACCTCAGTCTCCTCCATCTCAGCTGTGTGCCCTCATCACCAAGCTATTTGGCCAAGATGGGATGGGTGTTATGTTCTTAAAGAAAACCCCAAACAACAAACCCAACAACAGCAAACAAACAAACAAAAACAAACAAAGAAAAAGCATTATAAAACTCATTTTGCACCAGAGTAAAATCTAAACTACCCAATCCTGACTATTTCCACATGACAGAATTGTTGTTTCCTGGCCAGTCCTAGGGAGAGCTACTTCGTGGTCACATACTGAGAGTGCCAGAAGCAATAGGAAGATATAAAACCCCTTTGTCCCTGCAAATGTAGCTAAAGATGAAGAGATTCAGCCATGTTATCCACATGACTTTGGCAGAAACAGAGAAAACAAAACCACCAGAAGCCAGTTCATGTGAATGCCAGAGCTATCTCAGTGAACCACAGCTTTGTTTGGAGGAAAATGGGGGAGGAAGATTAATATTCTGTCAGTGCTGTCAGAGGTGTCTGTGTCAGAGCACAGGCTGTCCCTGTGAGTTTGCTTGAAACTTCAAGCAGCTTTTTTCTCCACTGATTTCCATGCCTCTCTTCTCTCCCTTGATTTTCTACCTGCTTCTCTCTTATTTCCATACTTTTCTTCTCCTTTCATTTCCTTTACCATATATTCATGTCCTTCTGCTTTCTACAAAGAAATTGTACCGGCTTAGGCTTTAGTCTTTGCATAGTTCAACTTTGCATAGTTGAACCTTGCTGCAAAATCCTCTGCGAATGTGCTTATATCAGTTGACAGAAACAAATGGGTTTTAGCTGTTTATCTTGTCTTTGTAATCCACACACATATGTTGAATTTCTTAATCTAATCCCAGGCATTTTTAAAGGTTTAAGTGGATTTCTTTGCTCATTACCTTCTCTTTCGCCTCCTGATTTTAGCTGGCAGTAGACCACCTATTGATTTTTGACAATCTAGCATGTGAACCCTTTTATAGCCATTTGCAGAGGGCTTGTTTACTTCAGTCATGTGAAGCTCATGGATTGAAAGTCTGTGTCTGTTGGAATTTGCAGTGTTGAGTATCTCCAGGTATGAAGCGTGGACTTCTACTTCAGAATAAGAATCTTTTACATTCATTCACTTGTAATGGAAAATGACCACTGTTTACTAAATCATTAAAATGTGCATATTTATACCAAAGAATTATTCACAGTAGAGTGGAAATGTGGGGTGTATGAATTATAATCAGAGTCATTATTTCAGTTCCATTCACCAACAAGCAAGCACTGTTGCAAAACGCGTGCCTGGAAATCAGGTTATTATACGTGCCCAAGATGGACTCAGTTTTGCTGGATATGAGCATTTGGGATGCTGCTGTTGTACACTCAGATTGCATTTTTCCCTATCCCCTGCAATACCCAGGGCACAAAGATATAATGTGATATCTTCTTCCCATCTCTCTCCATTCACTCAGCAGCACAGAGTAAGATGTATAAGAACTTCCCTCGTGTTTGTGTTGCTGTGTTATCGACAAATGAGATTCCATGGCCTGCTCCAGAAATTGTGCTCATGCACACACTCCCATAATTGCGTACACGTGCTCAGTCTTGTAGCATGTCATGTCATGTTAGCCTGTGTATAAAATGGGGTCATTGTTCTTTTGCATACCATGCCAGACTTCTGGAGAAGTATGATAGGGTATTTCTCTGTCTCTTTATTTCCTCTCAAGTCCCATGGTCAGTAAGCTTGAGATGGTTTTCATATTTCAATAGCCTCTCAGCCCTTTCTGATGTCACCTATTAATACCAAGTGACTGACTCTGCAGAATCTGGTTAGCATTTAACTTCATGATGTCTGCTGAAGTTGACATGATGTCTGCACAAATACAAGGAAATCCAGGCCTCTGCATGGCTCCAGGATGTTCTTATTGGGTCCCTGACCAAATGCTGGATGTGCAGCACGCAAGGGAAACAGCACACTGAACACAATGAAACTAGCATACAGTGTAGTGATCCAGTGAGGAAACTGCCCTCATAATCCTTAATGGAGTGCTATCATGGAATTGGATCTCCCTACTGTAAAACAACCCAAGGTACTTTGTAATGAAACCGCACACTGTAAACTGCATTACAGGAAGTCAGCTGCATTGCATCCTTCCTGGCAGACACTGTAGAACCATAATTACATTAATCTCCATCTTTAATTTGCTCCATTGTTCTTCTGTCATTGCAGGATCTTTGCTACCAAGAGAGATGTGTTCATTTCTTCAGTGCTTACTGTAAATTGCAAATTAAGGGTGACATGATTAACTCTCAATTGCCCTGTTTTTTATGGGATTAAGTCAAACTCATAATTACTTGAACATTAGTTTATTGTGGTTTAATGAGATACACAGTACTATATTTGGCTTGGGGCATCTGTTCCAAATAGAGGTCTATTTGCAAAGAAAGTTGGTTTGAGAACCTGCTGTAGCTACAGAGATCTCTATCGACTCTGGGAAAGTGAGCTGGGTAATGGTGAATTAGGAATGGACCTTCATCTTTAATTTAAATGAATAGTATCGAATTATTAAGGCCTGTGCCTTATCAGTCTGTCATAGTATGCTCACCTCCTTCAGCAGGAACTAAGGACATTTAATTCTTACATATGTCATACCTTGTAAGACTTTCATACTGAGCAATTGTAAGGCTGTATTGATGTTTTTATATTAGTCATTTTACAGCTTTTTTAATTAGCAGAGGATGAGTCAGTGAGATTTGAAATGCCATTTGCAGAGGAAATCTATCATGTATAGTGGAAAGTGTCCTGGAAGGCAAAACGACTGCAGATCCCAGATTAAATACTGCATAAAGAGAAAGGGAGATTTCTGTGATGCCAGGTTTCCAAGGACTGGTTCATTCCATAGTGTTCAAGTAATGTTTTAGTGGTTCTTTCTGATTCTTGTTTCACTTCAGTTACTTCCAACATTTACATTTTATAAACTTTTAATCACTGTTGTAAAAATCCATTCTGAGTTAAAATTCAGTATACAGTTTATGTTCCAAGAAATAGACATGCCTGCCTGGCATTAATTCTAACTTCCCTCTGAGTTGGAAATCCAGTTTCCAAAACATTCACTTGCCAGTTATGAAAGGGAGGAAGAAAAAAAAATCAGATAAAACTGATGAAAATGTGTCTCCTAATTCAAGTTCACAACTTATAGGTATCTGTATAAGCAAAACAAAAGCATGGGTAAAGATTCTGATACTTCACCTGACTGCTTCTGGTGTAGCTAAATCTTATACTTCCTTTCTCCTCCTTCCTTCCCCCCCATCTTTTTTTTCCATCTCATCCTTTACCATCCAACAACATGCTTTGGGCCCTGGTAGCAGTGACTTAGATTTGCAGTTGGTGATTCTGCCACTGCTTTTATTCCCAAGATCAAGAGACACCAAGTCACTGCATCTGTAGAATGCTCCATTTGTGTGCCACAGTTTGAGGTTGCTCTGTACCAACTATATTTAAACAAAAAAAATCAACAAATATGCAGTGTTTCAAAGATGTATTTGAAAAAATCCATCATGTATATAATGCTCTTTGAGGTACTAAAAGGTATCTTTAAGGAGTGCTGGCCATAGATTTCCACCCGTCCTGTGTTATGACTGTGGACTAGCATGAAGGTAACACCATGCACAGGAACTCTTCGAAAATTGCCCTCACATAAATATGTGCTGTTGGCCCAACAGCTCTGAATTTCCTTCATCTTTTTGATTTAATGACCATTGGTTCTTCATGTCTAAATAGAGACTTTTTTTGTGGCTTTAGATGAAGTGGATGCTTTTGGGATTTTCAGCTGATACTTCCATTGGTAAAAGGCTCAGTAAGAGATATCCAGAAAGGTTAAAATCAACATCAGTTTGTAGAAGAGGCTGTTTTTCATGAACATTTCCAAGGACCAGGCTGCTTAGATTAATTAAATAATGTAAAAAACATCCCCACTAAAGCAAGTCCCCACAGTTCAATTTTTCCATCAGGAGACCAGAATTATGCACCTTATTTCTGAGGTCATTTCCATAATTGCAACAACATACATTTTTTTAATAGCTTTTCCTTTTTAATGGTTATTTAAATGGAGGTAATTAAATACCTTTTTTTTTTCATACCCATCTCCTGAGAGGAAACATAACAACATGATGAAAATAAAAGTAAATGGGAAGTAATAAATGTCTACTAAAAATAAATGCATTTTTACTCCCTAAGCAATACTGCTTGCTAATTGTTAAGACTCTCAGAGTGATAATGTGGAGATTCAGATGCTTGTAATACAGTATAAAACTGGATTTAAAAATATTTCAGTTTAATAAGCTATTGTTGAAAGTGTTACTGCAGTCAGAAGTACCAGCTGTATATCTCAGGGTCAGGCAGTCATGAAATATGATATGTAAAGCAGATGTATAACCTTTTGAAAATCAGACCCAGTTGCTTTTCTCTTCTAGACATTTTTGGGCCCCTTTCTAATTTTGAAACTCTTCTCTCTCTGTCCTAATCAGACGGATGATTGACTTCTGTCACTGGGCCAACACTTCAGTCAAATATATTGTGTTTCTTTCACTGGAGCTGGACCCACATGACTGTATTGTAGGTCATGGTAAACCATAAGGCGACAAGCCTCTGAAGGTTAGAAGTTTGCATTGGCACAGACTGAACCTAAATGCTCAGAATTTCAGATCCTTCTCAACATACTGAAATGTCTCTGGCTTCCAAAAGTGGATTAAATATTATGTAGGTACTGACTGACTAATAAAAACATCAACTGCCTTGTGTCCATTGGACAGCAGAGACAAGACCTTATCATCTCAGTTTTTAGACCTTTTTTCTGTTCCCACTCAAAACTAGAATGGTAAAGGTCTACAAGAGAATGTTTAAGAATGTCAAGTAAGGTCCAAAGACTTTCTCAAGTTCATTTTTGATTTTTAAATGACCCCTGAAAGGATTACAGTGTTCTAGCTGGTTCATCCCTGCCTGTTCTCACAGTGACATCTCTGAGCTGTTAGTCGCAAGACTTTCACTTCTCAAAAGCCTTTCAAACTCTCATTGAGGGAAAACAAAACTAAGAAGTGGTAATCAGAAGTTAGCCATTTCACACTGCATATCTTATACTTTGATGTTCTGATTTTCCTTTTCTTGTTTAGCAATAATATTACTGGAACAGAAATAAAGGTAATGGATTGCTTTTCCTATGAACAAATGCCCTAATCTAACTTTGTCACTCAGTTGCCAGCAAAAACTGTTTGTAGGGTCATGTGTTTCTGCTATGAATATTATCCCTTCTTTCCTCCACATTTACCCAAAGAATAAAAGAGTAGTTTAAGGCTAAATGTATTTATAGAACATACACATATAGAATTAATCACAAGTGGTTTTACACCAATTGGGAATATAAATTAGCTATCTGGGCTTCCTTTGTTAATGGGGAAGAAGAGAAACATTTAAAGGGAGATCCTATTCTGCTCCTAGAAAAAAGATCTCAGGTAGTTGGGATGAATGCCTTCTGAATGGTTTCCTTTATACTGAGCTTAAATAACTATTATGGGTGAGACATCTCATTTCAGCAGGCTCAAGTTCAACAAATCCCACTCAATGCACTTTGGTATGATATAAATGCCTTGGATTGAAGGGTAGGGCCTAGGGAGAGCACACTTTTGTTAACTCTTTAGTGTGTGTGTGTGTGTGTACACGTGTCCTGACATTGGAACAGAAAGATAATTTTAAAATGTTAACAAAAATAAAGTTAAATATATGTTAGGAACTGAAATCTGCTTCCTGCCCTTCTCAAGAAATAGTACTTCTTCCCTGTAAGACATAGAAGTCAGGGGCTACAAGGCAATGGATCTGTAGCTCCTCTACAGCTAATATCTGTTCTATTCCATTTCATTATTTCTGGAACTGGGGTAAGGACATATAAAAGAGAATTTGGCTCTGAGCTTATTTATTTCAAATAGTAAGAATATTTAAGAGAAAAAATAAAATAATTTTTTTAAAAATAGGTAATATCTGAGGAATGAAAACACAGAGAAATGATAATGCCCTCAACCCTTTTAGAATGGAGACTAAGAGGTTTTGTCTGTGAGAGGTTACCAGGAGCTGTAGTGAGGGGAAAATTGCAATGAGCCATAGAACCATAGAATCATAGAATTGTTAAGACTGGAAAAGACCTCTAGAGGCTAATCATTAAATAAAACTATAAAAGCACTGACTGTTGAAACCATGATTTTTAGTCATCATCAGAGTTACAAATTTCACTTCCCAGGCTCATCTGTTGAGTTTTTTGGTTTTTTTTCCTGGAAAGGGAGTCAGGAGAAGCTCAGGAAGTCCTCCAAAAAATGAAGAGACCTCTCAACATGTCTAGACAAACACAAACTTGTGGTTCATATGGATCAACAGGAATAAACTCATGAACTGTACCTATATGTGCGTATAGAATAAAAGTTCAAGAAAAAATATTTTCCATGTATTGTCTATTCTCCCAGGATAACCAGTAGCACTGAAACACTTCGTTAAATTCTTTTTTTTCTGTATACCACTATTTTTCAGTGAAGTCAAAGGTACAAAAGAAGCATGAATATAAATAGTTCTGATCATTCAGTTTTTTAGCAAACCAAAAGCTTATTTACATTTTTCAGAGGTATTTCAGTGGTCATTGTATTTAAGATCACTGCTAAGCCTCATGTTCATATTAACAAATGGGGAATAAAAAAGAAGCTTTAGATTTGCTAATTGGAAGTTGTTGTGTCTTTAGTAACTTGAGTAACTGATTGAAGACAATTTCCTCTCTTGCAGGAAGATTGATGCAAAATCCCTTTTAAAGTGCTTAATCTTATCTATTGTATTCCCATTTTTACAGAAATGAACTAAATGCTCTTCTAGCCATGGCTTCAGATGTGCTGTAAAAGATAATCTTCCAAGACTGACAGTAATAGATTGTTATGGACAAAGCAGGGAGCTCCAAGGCACTTGGGTGCATATTTTAAAAGGTTTATGGAAAGCCTCCCCACAGATTTAACTTTAAAAGTCCATTCTTAGTACTAAAAGTAGTCATATGTATAGTGAGATGTGTACATTTGAGATATATAATGCATAACAATGATTCTTTGATTTCCTTTATATTATAGTTTAAATGAGATGTTTGTGTGTTCCTGTCATGTGTTGTATGTGTTTGTTGGTCTAAGGTTTACTCTGGGTAAAACTATCCTTAGAGCAAACACTCAGCTCTACATCTCTAAACCTGCAGGTTAACTCCATGTGATTTCAACTTCCATTCTTTAACAACAAATTACTATTTATGTAAGCTGTCAAATCCACATAGGACAGGCAGCCGCAGAAGAAACTGAAGTGTATAAACCATAGAGAGAAGCATAAGGCTCCCATAAGAGACTTGTCTTTCATTTTCTGTATTTAGCCCAGCAAGAGTGAATTATTCATTACAATCAAGCTAAAGCCCCTCCAGTCTTACCAGTTCATCCACAGATTTGTTGAAAATTAAAGCTCAGTGTGAAGCCTCCAGAGAATTAGTCTGAATTAATAACACCTGTAAAGAACAGAGATTTCACTGTGAGGTAAATTGCTGTGTGATTGCCCACACATCAGCAAAAATTGTAATTGGGAGAAACTGAATATTTTCTCTGTATTTAACTGGTGAGGATTTTGTGGGGTGTCATTTTACGTTAAGTAGTACAGTTATAATTTAGAATGTTTCACAGCACCTGATTGTGTTTATTTTAACAGCAATTTTTCTTTTCTACGACAAGATTTCTATTACTGTTAGCTGCTATTGCAACTTTATGCAATACACGTTTAGAAACCTTTCTTATTCTTAGGGAAAATTGTCAGAGACAGGCTTTAAACTGTGGTATTTTCTCCCCGTGATTTCTTGTGAATTTAGAAGTTGATACTTTCCCCTACCTAGCTGTATCTCATAAAGAGAAAGCTAAGTCAGGATTTTGATCTCTACATCTGTACCATATGTACACTCAGCAGCTCCCTGGAGAGCAGTAGAAACTACCTAAAGCATAGGTTCTTCTTTCTTCCAGATGTGTCAGAAATACAGTCATAAATAACATGAAAAATTCAGATGGAGCTCCTAAATCAAATAGGATATTAATATTATTATGTATCAAAAAAAAAAGATAGAGAAAGAAAAAAGTCAAATTTCCTTTTCTCGATGTTGTGCTGCATTGTTACATGCTGAGGTCTTATTTCCTGCATTTTCCATGAATCCTGTATTAATTCACAACTAATGTTTGTGGCAGAATTCAGGCTTCTGACTGATGATGGTAACACAGCTCCAATATGAAATGGATAAAACATATCATTCAAGATAGGTCTATATGGGAGAGCCTCCGACAGACTTCTTTTTGCCTGTCTTTTGAAGAGAACTAGCTCTGGTCCACAGTGCTATCCTTGGTAGCAAGATGTAGCACTGAGCTCAGTAGGTTGCTCAGAGACTTAGTTTCTTGTTTCATTCAAGCTAACACAACTGAATGTGCCTTCTGCTTTGGAACTTCTTGGCATCTGCCTGCTTGTCTCTGGACAAATGTGCTTTTGTGGCTTGCAAAGCTATGCGACCTCATTTAAATCATAATGCACAATTTATTTACACGGTTGTAGTGCCTGAACCTTATTTAACAGCAAGCTCTTTGCAGTAGAGAATATGCTTTTAAATTATGCACTGAATGCTACCAGCAACCTGTTGCTATAGTCTTTTGTCCTTACCTATTAATGTCTTACCACCCTTCTCATTTTTCTTCCTTACAAAGATCAAGTGCTTGCCTCACTGAACTTGAACTCATAGTCATAGCTGTTGGATTTTTGTTTTGTTTTGTTTTTTTCCTTTCTTTTTTCTCTTTTTTTCCAGTTGTGACGGGAAAAAAACCCCACACTGGTTAAAGATAAAGGGAAGAGGAACATAGAGAAGGACAACTAGTTTTGTGTGTGTACTTTTAGTGCAGTGAAACTTGCCTCAGTAAATTCCATACACCTTTTACAGTTATTGGAATAAAATGTCTCTGATGTGAAAAGCAAACACATAAGAGACAGGGAACTCATAACTACATGAATGTGCTAGACAATAATATGTAGTGGGTGCTCCTGCTGTACATAACAGCTGAGCTATTCTTACTGCAACACAACTAAGGGCTAATATAAAACAGGTTTATTTCCTTGGATTAACATGGGATATATTAAAAAATAATTTTCTGGCCAAGGAGGCTTTTCAGGCTCATATAGTCCTGCTGCCTGCTCCAGAGGTTTCTGAGAAGTGTAATAAAATAACAAATCCCTACTGGCTGACTAATCTTTATCCACAATGCTTCAAAGTATTTCCCTTGTTCACTTTAAAACAGAACTGTGGGTAAGTGGCTGCCAGCATAGAATTGTCTCTTAAAGTCCTGCCATGGACTCCAGTTTCAAGTTTCTAATCTCTGTGTCACTGATCATGGATCATCCTAGAGTTTAAGTCAGCTAATAGAGGGCTGGGGAAGACCTGGTGTTTAGCTCAGGGCTCTGGGGAAGAGGAAACAGGTGTATTGTATAAGCAAACCTCCATGTGTCAACATTCATGCACTTGTCAGAGGAATTTATGTGCTCCAGCTGTGCTGCTCGAAGAGGGGATCTTTCAGTATATATTTATCTGATGTATTAGGTATCTGAAACGTGCTGTCAGTTTCTTTCAGAGAAAAACTTTGTAGCATTGGGAATGTAGTCATGAGGATGATCGAGCGTCACCATAGGATCCCTCGGTATTAACCAAAGTAGCACAGCTGATTGGGCTAATGCCATGTAGTGGCAGTTAACCCTCGTCAAATAGAAAAGGGAATGAGGCAAGGAGTTAACTGTCATTTTGCAGAGAGGAAAAACAATGCACTGAAAGAATGCGTGTTGAGAAAGCCAGTGCAAATTCAGAGGAGCAAAAGTAGAAAGCTGAAAGAAGTCTTGTGCTGTGAGCTTCTAGACCATGTTTCAAACAGTTTCTAGACCATCTTTCAAACAGTCTGTGTTAGGTACAAACCTCTGTTGTTTCAAAGCTTTTATTTTCAAAATATGACACCCATGTTAAAGATATCTCAATAAAAGGAAAAATAATGGCCAAAATTTAAAGAAAGGAACTCCAGGTATGCAAAACAGACTCCCACTTGCTTGAGTTCAAATGGTTGGTTGTTTATTCCTGCTCTGTTACAGATATATACCTGAATTTAGATATGTGTATTTGAATCATGAACTTGTCCACAATGGAAATTTGTGTACATGGAGTTACATCTATCTCTAAGTTTGAAATATTCTTGGAATATGAATCTTGTAAAAACAGTTAACAAGAAAAGAAAAAAAATCTGGTTTTCTAGGTTGTCCTGGGGCCAAGAAGAATGAGTTCCTGACTAGTGTTTTGGATGCATTGTCCACAGATATGGTGCACGCAGTCTCTGATCCATCCTTGTCTTCTAGCCGGTGGGTTTCAGATCCTTTTTATGTGTCTTTAAAAGGATTCTGGCAATGGTGAATGAATTGTTGATGGGCTTGAGAAGCCTTCACAAAGGGTAAATTTCCAAGAACTAGGAGACTTTACTTCAAAGTTATCACTGTAGACTATATCCACTAAACAGAGATGCACTTGATAGATGAATTCTCAACAGCACAGATTAGGGTTTATCTGTACCTGCTGGTGCAACTGTCTGTCAGGTTTTTTTCTTCTCTTAGGCTTTATTTGAGGAATGTGTTTTACTTTCCTGATTTGTATTTTGCCTAGTTGTTTGCAAAACAAGTCAATGCTATCAGCAGTCACAGGTAGCATTAAAAATGCATAAGTACTGTCAAAATTTGGGCATCTGCAGGTCAGGTGTTTATCATCTGAAGAGGAGATGGCATTTATTGTTATAACTTATCCTGTAATTCAATACCTTCAGGTGTTTCATCTCTAAGAGTATCCATCATGGGTTGTAATTGGAACTTAGGTATTTGGCAATGCTGATTGTTGATCTACTTCAGTTGATTACACATTTAATGCATCTGCTGTCTATGCAACTGTCTTTTTCTTTTTTTATTTCTCTCTTCATTTTTCTCTTTTTCAGGAAATTAAAGAGGAAAGCACTGTTTGCCAATGTGGTGCTGATCTCAACAGGGTTTCAGAGAGTTAACTAATATTCCAGCCCTTAGTGTAAAATTTAGGGTACAGTTGGCCAAAGAGAAAAAAGAGGGATTTACTACAAGAAGTTAGTGTCCAAAAACAGGGAAGTTTGTGTAACAATACATATGATGGTGATGTAACTATTCTGAAATAAAGGCACAAACTGAGGTTTATGTATCTTAGAATTAAGACTAAACTCTCTTTTTTTCTTGTTTCAGGGTTTCAGAGCCTGATCCAAATCATACTCTGGAAGAGAGAGTGGTCCACTGGTATTTCAAACAGCTAGATAAAAATTCCAGTGGGGATATTGGCAAGAAAGAAATCAAGCCCTTTAAGAGATTCCTGAGAAAGAAATCAAAGCCCAAAAAGTGTGTGAAGAAGTTTGTGGAATACTGTGATGTGAACAACGATAAGTCCCTGTCAGTTCAAGAATTAATGGGCTGCTTGGGAGTAACAAAAGAAGAAGGTAAAACAGAAACAAAGAAACGCCATAGTAAGAAACTTTTCTATCTGTCTTTTTCACTAAATACTTCAAAGCTGATGAAGCCTGATATTTATAAGTGCCAGAATCGTACAAAATAAAAAAATACACCTGTCTGTAGCTAATGCAGCTGTTGCTAAAGGCAGATGGCAGGAAAGTTGCTTCTGTGTAGGCAAAACATCACTTTGCTCCAGCAGAATCAAAAACTTCCTGTTGATTCTGACCATTAAATGTATTACAGTAGGAAACCTCAGAGGATATGATAACATTAACAGTCATCAAAAAGCCAGTTTAATGTTATTACAGTACTATGTTCTGAATGAATGGAAGTATCACACCTGTGCTTTTTGGATTCCTGGAAGGAAGCATGTCGTTGAACTTTCTAATGACTTCTCATTTCTCAAATGTGGTTTAGAGATAAAGCAAGGAATGCAGTCATCTGCCAAACAGGTGGAACAACTGCTGATACATAGCCACCTTACCTTGCTGCCAAAGTGGTAGAAAGGGGAACAACTAACTACAGAGTATAATAGGCCCTGCAGAGTTCAATCATGCAATACCTGAAAATGAAGAAGAATCTAAAAAAAAAAATTGTAAACAACAGCAGTAGATCCCTATACTTTAAGAAGTTGTAGAACAATTAATGTAGGCAAATTGGTTTGTCTGGTACCTTAAAATGAAGGGAGGACAGTAAAACAAAGGTGTCATTGGTTTTACTCAAGTCCAGAAAGGGAATACTGCAGAAAGACAGAAGAGCTCTACATTTTACTAATAAATTGTCCATGACTCACAGAAACAGATCACTCAAAACAAGCATCAATCAAATCCAGAATTTTTTTTCTGATGCCTTTTTTTTTTTTGTGGACCTAATCATAATACCTTGCAATTTTCACTTAGATGATGGAGGTTAAAAAAAATGACTGTTGTTATCTTTATGCTAAAAATGTGGAAAGTAAAATGCTTCTGTCCTGCTGCAACAGGCACTCCTTGGGCTAATTTTAAATAAAATTTGGGTCCAAAATCACTGCCCAGAAGGTAAAGGAAAGCCATAGCAAGACTGAAGGCAAACCCTAATCTTTTTGGTGCACATTCCAGCGAAAAAACCCTCAAAGATTAGGATAAACTGCTTGTTTTGGAAAGGAAAGTTGTAAGATGCATGAAATCATATAAAGATTACACAGAGATTTGGCTCAAGTAAAAATTGTGTTCACTATAACAGGAGTTTTTTAACGGATCTTCTCCAAAAAAATCCATTCAATAATGAGAACATTCAACTTTGGAATGAAAAAAATATCTCGGAACTTTGACATTGAAAAACTAATGGCATTCAGTTGGAAAAAAGTTCTAAAAATCATTGTGTTGCTTTACTGGAAATACATAGTTTTAAGGACAAGACAATAAAAATTACTGTTGTTGGAATATCATTATTCTGTTTTGTTTCTCCTTACTTGATAATTAAAATTTCCTTTCTGATAATCCTTTCACTCGCACAAAGAGAAATCAACTGGCACTTCACTGCAGCTACAGTTACATTTCTAGGAAAAGATGAGACCCTCGTTTTCTGAGGTGTGAGAGCTCAGACAAGGAGGTGGTTCTGTACCATTTTGTTTGAATCCCAGGTGTCCGGTATGAGAACCATTTGAAGCAATATAAAAACCATAC
This sequence comes from Manacus candei, assembly GCF_025592945.1. Taxonomy (NCBI): domain Eukaryota; kingdom Metazoa; phylum Chordata; class Aves; order Passeriformes; family Pipridae; genus Manacus; species Manacus candei. The sequence goes on along the minus strand of NW_026138129.1, from coordinate 636,392 downwards.
AGTTGCAAAGCATGCTTTCTGAGTGGAGTACTAGTTGCTGCAGTATTTCTCAAGGTCCAGTTTTGTTGCCCCTTGTCCCATTACAGCTTGATTGACTCACAAACTGACATGGAAAACCAAAAGTGCGAGCTCCTCCCTAGCCTCTCAAATTTGCTTGTGAAGTCGAATGGGCCAACAGATTCATGAAGCTTATTGGATTTTTTTCCCCCATTTTGGGTACTGTCTTGGGCTTTAACACTAAGAAACTTAAAAAAACCCAGTGATAATCTTGTAGTTTTACAGTTTAAATATGAACAATGTCTTTGGCTTATAGAACTGTTTCTTTACACTATCTTTAAGCAAAATGAATGCTTTCCAGACAGTCTGCTTGTCAACGCTTCTTTCTCACCAGGGATAATAGACTGTATTTACTACTAAAGATTTAACAAGTTTGAAATGCTCAGCAATGACTAGATGCAATATCCTAAGCAAATGTCACATATTACCTGGCAAGAGATGTTGTCATTTAACTTTCATATAACTCCATGAAAGAAGCAACACCTGTATGAGGAAAGAAAAAGGTGGACATTTCAATGAAAGATCTGAAATATTTTATTTCATTTATTGAAAGCTACTCTTAAAAAATACCTTTTCATAATGAGATCTTAAGTTCTTGGGGATGTTGCATACAACTTGCAAACCACACTTACAATATTTTATTTTCCCTCCTTTAGCGGCCCCTAAAACCAACACTGAGAGCACTTCATCCAGCAGGCAGGTGAGTACTGGGGAGAGAAAGATCTCCATTTCTGCCTAGATCAGCTGACTTTCTTGGGGTTTTAGCAGTTAGCATTTCAGCTTCAAACTACATTAATCTGCTATTCTGCAGACTTGCCAGAAAAATGTAGACCAGCATCCCAATTAACAAATTTTGGCTTAAGTTCTATCTGGGGAAAGCTGAATCAGTCAATTCCAGGTGCAAGTAAATGTACATAATGTGCACAGTGGATTAGGCTTGCATTTGAAAGCTCCTACGAAAGTGTAAGTTGACATATAGGTTATATGATAATATAGGATAATTTGATGACTGTAACTGAGCCCTCATGAGTCTTCTGCATTCCTGAATGACAGCATTCCAATACACTTTTAAAAGTGCACTGCTTTATCTCCATTTATCTTTTGCTTTAACTGAATTTTGTCAATTTTTCTTTGTGTCACACTGTAGACACAAACTTACATTCACTGAAATTACTATTTGTGAGCAAAGCCGTGGATTTCGCATGCCCTGTGAAAGTCTGTACATTTCACAACCCCCACCAAATTACTAAATGGTGGCTTTAAACACCTTTTAAAATCTTAGGGCAGAGAAAAGAGCTGTCACTTTCAAATACCTTTGCTACCTGAGCAAAAGAATGCTGAAGAACTAGGATTTTTATCAGTCTGCTAGTGTACATTTAAACTAAAATTGGCTTGATCTGCAGAATGATTGGAGCAAATAAAATGTCAGATGCCCTGACAACATAATCTGTGATTTGGGTGTGTATCAATTTTCTGCAAATACTTGATTGTGTTTTTTGAAATAACACCAGTGTATGTCATCCGTGGAGGTTTGGCTAGTCAAGGCTTTCAGAGCTGCAAAAGTCACAAAAGTGGAGTTTTTAAATGAAGGACGGGTACATTTTGAAAAGGAGGGACTGAAGTGAAAGTTCAGGAAAATAGATTAAAAATGGGTTTCTCATTTGTATGTGTCTATTTTTAGAATCATTAATTCTAAAGATTCAATTTTCTGGGCTACATAGGCATACCTTCCTAGTACTTTTGCATGGTTCTGAAGAATGACTTGTAAGTTATTTGAATGGTCTAGTAAAAGAGTCATCTTCACACTGTTCTTACCTCACCATTGTATTAATTAGAGGAATTGAATTATTAATTCCCACGAAAGCATCAGTAAATTATGAACTGGTTTAAAAAACACCTCATGTAAATATATTATAAGAACAGCTCAGGTAATCCTGCACCCATAAAAATAGGAACTTGGTTAAAAATATCCCAAAACCATAGTTGTGGTAAATGTTGTCCCATCTATTGTAAAGCTAGATTAGTTTGTTAGAAATTAAACTCAAGGTGAACCTCCCCACAAGCCAAGAGAAATCTTCCTCTCATCGTTGCTCATCAGTTTGTTCCATTTTTCATCTCTCATTTGTTTGATGTTAGGTTCACACTTCCTAAGGCAAGCTCAACACTGGTTGTGGGTTTTACCAGAGACCTCCTACAAAACTTTGATGGACTATAAAATATTCTCACAGCTACAAGGATGTGATAAGTTTCTGTTTGTTTAAACAAATATTTGTGGTCTTAATTTTTCCAGCTTTCCCCACAAATTACTTATGCCTTTAAACAAGGCAGCCTGAAAACTATTATCCTGTCGGAACTCAAAAACATGCAAAGGGGTTATTTTAATTATATTACTGGCACACGTGCATTTCACTTGAAGCATGACAAGCCCTCTCCCCTTTCTTGTAATCTGATCCCGAGTTGCAGAATCTGTAATAAAAGTATCCTTAGAACAGCTATGGTTTTTAATTTTGACCAATAATTTTGCTGACTCAGCATTAATTGTTTTAAGAGCTGTTGCTGACAAATGATAGCCTTAAATTAAGGCTGGCTAAGCAAACCATCTGTTGGCAGTTTCATACTTGAACAATACATGACTGCAAATGCAGAAGCTAGTTTTCATCACAGAAGTTCTCACTTGAAAAGAAGTTATTGAAGAACATGGGAGCCGCTCAAAGGAAACCACCCACCTGAGGGCATGATAAGATTTGCACCACTCAGGAGACACACACTCAAAAACTCATTTTCTACTAGTTTATTGCAGCAGTTTAGTTATATATATGCTTATGTGTGCTTAGAGGTGTATTCCTGAATATATTTTTTCGCTATATGCACATCTGTGTGCGTACCGGCACATAGAAGCTTACTGAAAGAAAGCAGATAGAGAAACATATACTAATATACTAACTGAATATCAGCTGGGGTTGTTCCAAAAGAACAACGTGAGGGGTCTGACAGAACTAAGGTAGTGGCCAGGTATGTTTCCCTTGCTCAGCTCCGCCCTGTGCAACAAACATACACATACATGCACACATGCTGTCAGTGAGACACAGAGGGTGTTTTGCAGCCTAGCAAAAAGTTTACAAGGAAACTATAGGTTGTTCAGGAGACTTTGGCCAGCAGCCCATTCCTTATACATCACATGCCATAGAAAGGTATATTGCACCAGGGACTTGCCCAGGCAGTTGCTAAAACTGTGTGTTCAACAGTAATAGATTTAAAGGGACCATAGGTAAGAAATAGTAAAGATGTTGCTCATACCCTTGCTCATAGATGCCATGAAGGGAAGGGATTCTTTTTTATTCCCCATATATATTTGTGCAGAACTCGCCTTCTGATAGCGTCATGTGGACACTGTTGAGAAATAGAGGTAGATAGTTATACTGTATTAATGAAAAATATCATTAATGACACAAATTTTTCCAACTTCTTTCAACAGGTTTCTAAGAAGCAAGGGTGAACACCTTACCGATCCAAGGCAGATCTCTTTGACATGTGGGAGATTTCCTCACCAAAAGGCAATAAAAACAACTGTAGTATTTGCACTTTGTACTTAAAAATGTAAATTCACTTTGTAGAAATGAAATATTTAAGCAGACTTTTTTTTTAATCTGTGAAAATGTAATGACTAGTTTTGAAAAATTATCACATACAATGTATGTGTATTCTTTTGTTGTCTGAAATATGTAAAACATGTTGGAGATGTAAAAGTTTGCATTTAAATCATTTTTTAGAAAATAACTTTTTGGTAAAAAGTAGCATAGAAACCTGATTCTATGTATTTTGATTTTGATAGTATGCCTCGTTTTTCTTAAAAATGTCATTTAAGTAGAGTTATGCTGAAAAGTCTACTGTATTCTCAATTTTTTCCAAGCAGTGTTGAAAATTTCAGGTTTGTAGGACTGAGAGAATTATGTAAATTGCTGTTTACTTAGTTTTGCAGTTTTTTCATCAGTGGCAATATTTCATTTTGTTTTGTTTTTATTGTAATTATTAGGCTTTCCAAAGATCATGCAATGAGAATACTACCACTAATGGATTAAAAAAACAGTTATTCTACTTGGGATGTTTATAGAAAAATGTATCCTTTTATCCATTTTTAAAATTCCTTTTATTATAAATTTTAGTAGGATTTTTCTCCTGTTTGCTTTCACTTGGGTTATTAGTACAGCAAATCAAAAAGGAGTAAAGTGAATTGGATTGTAATGTCACTCCTGTCTGGTTCAGCATGGGCCTAAAAGCATGTTTCTGTGGTCAGTGCAAAGCAGCAGCAGAGTTTATATGGGTCAGAATTTAAATCTTGCTATAGAGATGGGGAATGTCAAGCAGATGGTTCAACCTTTTTTCACCCTACGCCCTATCAACTCTTTAGCTTGCCTCAGAGTCCACTAGAGGTAAAGCTGAACAGCAGTTACCCTCAGGAGGGGCTACTCACATCACCCCTGCCTGAGACTTTTTCCTTGCTGTCTGAAAGAAGTTTTCACAAGTTCTCATACCTTCTCTGTCATTTTTTCCCCCTGATGCTCTTTTTTTTTTTTGTATTTGTGTCTGAGGGGAATAAGAACTGGCAGATATAAATTTAGGGTAGGGTACCCAAGTGAAAAAAAGCACTCCTTTTGAACAATTGTGAGTTACAAGTAGCTGAATTGATCAATGCAGTGGTAGAAGGTCTGCTGGCATCTAATAGCTGACAAGGGAAGGCAGGAATGTTGCAACAAGCAGCGATTTCATTCTGGTTTGTTTAAACAATGTATGGGATCTCACATCTGACTAGCACCCTGGCTTGAACTTGTACCTGGTGAAGCTTTTTTTTTTTTGCTAATAAAAATGTTTCATTTCAATTCCGACATATACTGAAGTGACAGGAAACACTGTAAGAAGTGGAATCGTACCCCAGAAATTATGTACTCTAAGCTTTGGCAGCAGGAGAAACCAAGATGCACCTGTGTGTTATCTTGTATTTTTGTTTTAAAAAGTATTTGTTATTCTTTGATACTGTTAAACTTTGAATTTAATCTTCTTTATAGATTAAAGGTCAGTATGCTATCAAACTATGCTGGTGATTTTTATTTTGCAACGTAGTGAGCTATGTTGGGAAACAAATAACACACAGTGGTGACTTCACCACTGCGTAAAGTTTACAAGAAACCTCCTGAGTGCACATTGTGTCAATCTTCTTTTCTTTCTTTGTCCCTTTGTGGAATTCTCTTCATGCCTTATTCATACCATTGCTTTCTCAAAACAGTAATTTTGAGGCCATACCCTTTGATGGTACTGTCTCCATATAGCTTCAGTTTAGCCTCTTGCCTTTTCTCAGCAAAGTGAGAGATGACACCTTTTCCCCTTGATGAGACTGTGAGCTGCTGGGCAACATTCAACCTGGCTTGAAACAGTGAGAGAGAGGCAAACCCTGAGAATTCTCAGCGCCTGGTTAGGTGGTCACAGTATGGTTAACAGCAGCATTTTGTAAGAAGAATCTAATTCCACCACTGTGGCCTTTGGAGACAATATAAATGTAGGTTACCAAATATTTTGCCATGTTCATGGTTTGAAAATGCACCCCATTTAAACTAAGAGGGTGGGTGGGGTGGCAGATTTGGACTAGCCATGTGATTATATAATGAGTAGCCTCAAATACTGAGGGAAACACAGATAAATGCTAAAGGCACTCTGAGGTATTCAAAGACTTCTATAGCACAGAGTCATTTAATAACTCTACAGTGACTGAAACATGAGGTGTTTCCTTTTCGTATGTATTTCTGTCTCATCACTTTTATAGTTTATTTCAATTACCAGCAATTATACCACTTGAATATAAGTAGTACTGATTCTCATAGTTCCAGTTAGAGGCCATATCCCTGATGAGATCACACTTGAAAGCCTGCTAAATTCACCTTGGGTTCCTGTATCTTCCATATATCCACAGGAAAGTTAAACTTGCATAAATTTTGGTTTTCTAGTTGTAACCAAGCATGGCCTTGATACGAAAAAGGAATCCATTTGAATAGGCCTTTAGGCTCACACTGCAGTACCAGTGTTTATTTAGTTACACAGTAATTAATTAGTTCTAGTTTTTATCCTATTCCATGTGCAACAGTTTAGTTTCAATTTTAATTATGTTCTTATTGAAAACACAAATTATATTCTGCTTCTCATTGACCAATATTTGTTCTAGTTCCAGCTATTGCTGAGCATATTTGTTTAGAGTTTTTATAAGGTTGTAAATAGAAGACTATAAGGTTTGAAAAATATGTATTTATTCAGTGATTTGTCCAGCCTGTTGCAACATCCATTAGTTAACAGGCCACACAGCGAGAAATGTCCTGTGTTTTGTCAACACTTTGAAAAACTTTCTCATTTTGTTTCCATCCCCAAATATAGGCAAATTTCATAGTTCAAGTTTTACCAAAACTACTTAATTCTCAGTCTTCTCCCAGTCTAACAAAATGCCTAGCTTTCAGATACTCATTTTGTAGAACTGGGACCTAGATGATGGCTCTGAATGAAAATTTTTCTTGCTGATGTCATTTCAGATATTAAAAGAGTAAAAGAGAGAAGACTTTAACAATATTCACTGCATATAAATAGAGGAATACACTGTAGTTTTTTTATATGAACCAGGCTTTTGCCCTTCACAAGTGCCATAAGCTATGGAGACAGGAGGCATTTCTAGAAAGCTGGAAGGAAAACAAAAATATAAATTAAATCATTAAAAACATTTAATTGTGTCCCAGATTTGATATATTTAACTAATATTTTCCTTTTATAGTAGTAATAAAAGATGGATTAATGGAAGCTAAGAAATCTTTACTCACAAAGATAACACAGTTGTCCCTTTTAAATATTTACACTAGTGTATTACATAGCTAAGTTATAGAAACTAATGGGAAGAGTCTTTAGTACAATAAGTGAAACATTTATTACTTTTGTTTCTTTAGGATGGCAAATTGATGTAATTTTGGGGTAATTACTTCGACATTAAATAGGAACCAACTAAGTTTAATGATGTCTTAAACATTAGAATGATTGTAATAAATTATTGATACAAACCGTACTCTTTGTCCCATTTAATTGTTCCAGTTCAAGTTTTATAAGTGAAAATATGCCCTTTGTTTAAAAGGCATAAATAATACATTTTATTTTTTTTCTTTAATCAAAAACTCATGTAGAAAGCATTCAGAAAAACACATTTCTCTAGAACATCCAATGAGGGGGATAACAGGGAGACAATTCTATTTTTATCTAGGTTAACAATAGAAGTGCATGTATATATGTCCATTTTCCCTTTTTCATCATGCACTTTGTCCTCTCACTGCTCATATACAAAGCTTTTTGGAAGGGAAGATAGTGAAATGAGAGTCCATTCTGTGCATGTGTATAATCTTTTCCATAAAATAGAGTCATCTGAGTCATCCTTTCCCTAGATACTCTCTTTACTCATTATCAACTCAATGCATAGGATTACTTGCTTCATATCAAATACAGAATCCTTCTCTGCACAGGCATGGAATCCATTCATTCATGCCTAAATGGGTAGAAGAAAATCACTCATAAATGATCAGCACAGTCTATGAGACTGCAGGTGGACAGCTATAAGCTTTTATTAAGCCAAAAAAAGTATTATAAAGATTTACAAAGCCCACTCAGTATGTGAAGTGCATCCATGGAGATTCCTATATTCAATCAGGAAAAAAAAATGAAAAAAGTGGTGAATGAAGTTTCCATTGAGAAACATTGTTTCACTAAACCATGACTGACTAATCTCATGTAATTGAGGTTTTCTACGAAACTTCACTTTTAAAGGATTTTTGATGGTTATTTTTATGTTGAAACTTCTTTTCCGTTGTCTAACAAGCATGAAGTGTCAACACAGAAAAGGCACATTTGAACACCAGTTTTGTCCCAAAATTAGATATTTTGAAAAGCAGCAGCATTCTTGCTTTTCCACAAATTTTTTTAAAAAAATCATATTTGTTTAAAAGAAGTCAGGTCTCCAAACATTAATTTACCATGCTTCATCTGAGTTTTTGAGTGCCTTGCTATACCTGTATGAGGCAAAGAAATGCTAAATTTTCATTTAACAGGACTGGCGCTTGATGAACTGATGGATTTAGCGCTGTATGCACAAGAAACATGAAGATAATTTCAATATGGGTAAGGGTACTTATATTAGTTTGTATCTATACAGCACAGTTGAAGAAGTGTGGATTAGTGACCCTCAGAAGTATAAAGGAAAAACTTTTTTTCCAACTTGCAAAATAAGCCTGCCATGGGTCTGACTGCAAACACCCTCAAACCTAAAATAATCTAGCATATCTCATTTCACCCAAAGGCCGATGTGAACCACACTCCACTTTCAGCACTACCCAAGGAACATCTCTAGCTCTGTTGGTATGCAGTTTCCCAGGTAGTCTTCCTGATCCACAGCTCAGATACAGTCTTCTGAGACCCTCAGGCTGTGATACTAGTGGGACCAAGACCCAGAACAAAGGACACAAGAAAAGCCATTATGAGAGATACTGTAAATTACAGTATATTACTCCATAGCTCAGATTTTTTGCCCTGGTTGGCTGTGTTCCACTGAAAATTCCTGCCCTGTATCATAAACGACAAACTTTAAGAACTTGCTTCTTATTCCATCAAATCTATACTCAGAGTGACAGAACATCATGCTTCAACTGAGAGTCAATGTCAGTCTCAGCTGAAGGGCATTCGAGAAATACTGTGGCCTCTCAGTGGTTTCATGTGCTCAGTTAACTCCCACTGCCCAATTCCTCTTTCTGCTCAGCACCATATGATGGAGCAGTGCCTGCACACATCCATTCCTTAGTGCTCTGTAGATGAGAGGTGTGCTTCTCCTTTTGTAGCATATTTCTTTGTGTTGAATACTCAGCATTGAGGAAGGAAGTTTGTTCTCTACTTGTCTCTTGCTGTTATCCCAGGAACCTGAATCGCATCATTGCTGCTTTGTAGAGGCTTCAAGAAATGTTTTGCAACACAAAATACGGGACAAAAGAGGTGCTGAAATGAAAAAAAAAGAATATGCAATTTTAAAAAGGATAATTAAAAAATAAAAAGGAGAGAGAAGAAAAAAAATTAAGCAAAGGAAGAGAGAGAAGAGAGAAGTGAAAGGAGGATCATGGAGACACCACAGAGTGGTGAACTGAGGAAGATGACCAGAACTCTTTGCTGAAGCCAGATGTGGGAATGAAGGAGGAGCAGACAAAGAGAGAGAACAAGTAAGGAAGGAGAAATAGCAGGTAGAAATGGGTGGAATGGAAACAAAGGAAGGATAAAAATGGCAAAGATAGAAAGAAATAGAATGTTCAATAAGGCCTCCATGAGGAGGAGAGGTCAGAGAGGCCCAGGGGAGAAAAAGAAGAGAAGGGACATAGATGAAACAGAGACTGCAGATTTCCTCTTCCTGGGCACAGCATCTCTCTCACAGCATCACTTTCTGACCAGTACAAGGGGTCCATATTGCCTTTGAATTGTTTCCCTGTCCATTCACAAGGTCTGAATTTGGTCCTCAGTATCGCAGTGACTCCAGTGCTTTGTTCTAAAAGACATTTTTTTCATGGCCAATCTCAAGGCTTCCTTTAGATCCAGGAAGTCTGAGCAACATTTAATGAAAATATGAAAGAGGAAACCAGCATATTTCTAAATTAAGAGCAGATTTGAGCAGGATGAGGAAATCTGAACCACAACAAAGATAAATTTCATTTTGTTTTTCTTATTCAGTAAAGATGCAAGCAAAGGGTAATCAGATTTTTTTTTTTCTTTTTATTTCATTCATTGTATCAGTAGATCTTCTACAGGCTTGGATGATACCCTACGGTTTAACATTTTCTTTAATCAACACATTGGTGGCAAAGGATTACAATAGAGTTCTAGCTTCTCCTCTTTTTTTTTTGTGGTTGTCTTTTTGTTCAATCTCGGGGTGGCTAAAAGCTAATTATTTAAATATTTCTCAATCTTTAAAGGTGTGCGTCTCTGTGAGAGAGGAAAAGGCAGACAAACAGAGTGCAAGAAAGATGCTCAAGAAAATTTTGGAGCCCACAGAAAATATCACAGGTTCAGATTAGAAGTACTATCATGGTACCAAATATTTCCATGACCTGATGACAAGGAGTTTAACTTAATTAGCTTTGAATAGTCATCTGGAAAATTACTTGGAAAATAGCTAATGACACGAAATGTCTCACACTTCAGATTTTCAGCAGTGCAGTGAAGAAGGTGGAGGAACAAGTCACACAGTGTCCTAATGCAAATAGCAAATTGGCATAGCCTGGGAGGGCTCTAGGGAGTGGCTGGGAAGGCTGGTGCAGCTGGGATTGAGGGAGAGACCCAACTACATGCCCACAAACAGCTTTGAGGAGGATGGGGAAAAAGGACCAGGTGAAGAAGAGGAGGCTCTAAGTATGGCCAGAATCCTGTCTTACAACCAGCATCTGCTGCACCACTTAAAGCCCAGAGTCTTTTAACTGTACAGAACCTATGTCTGAGCAGTAGGTAGCATAGCCAGTCTCTATTGATTTCTGGCTGGAAGGCTTTCACATTAAGCAGGCAGTACAACTGAAAAATGGGCACAGGGGCACAGATTTCATGTTACTTTCAGTGTTCACAGATGGGAAGAGGGTGGAGTGACAGAAAGATTGCTTTAGACTCTAGTACGTCTGCTCCATTTTAACTTTTTAATGTAGAAAGTTTCATTCTCTTCTGAAATCCATGAGCTGCAATTTCCCAGGATTAATTGTCATCTTCACAGTGAGAAACAGGGATCATGACAGCACTATAAATAAGATGTCTTTGAAGAGAGATGGTCCAAATGCTATGGCTTTTTAGTCAGAAACATTGAACATTGCTTTTCATTAGAAGCTAAATGTATAAATGAATACTAGAGCATAGAGACTCAATCATCATATACCCTGTCCCCTCCCCCCCTTCTTCCTTTTAATTTTCAGCATCACTTTTGATGGGTTTTGCTTAAGAAATTGTTTATTACAACCTGAACCACAGAAATGAAACAGTAAGTTTCAGATTAATTTTCCCTGATAAGTCTTGCTTTAGTTTGTATTGTTGGTATATAGGCCCTATCACAGGAAAGAAGTCAGTAATGGGTACTTTAGCAACTTTGGTCGATTACAACTGTTAGTGTGTATTTTATTTTGATATTTTATTGTGTTTTTTCCTTTGGGGCTTGAAACAGTCTTTTGCAGCATGAAACACCACATCTGTACCAGTTGACCTCTATACTGTGTAGTGTTGTTAATCTTCTTCTGGACAATAGAAAAAACACAGTTGAAAGAAAACTAAGAGGACAGATCATGCAACATCAGTATATTGGTGACAATGCTTTGCTGATGGTATTTTCACATTTTGCTCTTCGTGAATTTAGATTATAATTATCTTTCATCATAATTTGTTTAATCACTACTTTTAAAATAAGAAATAATGAAAACAGTCAAAAAATCACCTATTTTAGTGATGCCTTAAAATCTAGGTTATGTTTTAGGCAACATTAGGAAAAAAAAATTAAATTCCACCAGGAAATTCATTGTATCTGAAATTTATTAAAGTTTGTCATCATTTACACACATTTCCATTAGCAAAATTCAGCTCATGTTGATCTACTACTTGGTTTCATCATGCTACAGGATTTCACAGGAGAGTTCTGCATTGTTTGAGTGTCTGCCATAAATATAAGGGAGTTGACTATTTTTGTCCTAAACCCCCTGTGTTTGTAGTCTATCATAAAATCATGAGAGATATATGTGGCTGACAGCCTTTGTTTCAAAGTCAGCAAGAAGTGGAATGAAAATGATTGAAGTGGAAGTGCAAAGGCAAAACTACATGTGGAAACTTGTAAAAAAATGCCTTTTTGGACTATTTGTTAGCTTACCTTTTAGAGAATTTTTGACTAAGTTTTTGAAAAACAATACTTAATAGGTAGCAAAGTAGGATATGTTTGCTACAGGAAAATGTGTACAGATGTTTCTGCATATAAAGATAATGTCCTCTGTCTAATAGCCTTTGAGAATTGCCTCCAATAAACAGTCTTGTAGTTAATAGCAAAACTTTTGTTTATTCAGACAACCTAACATTCGGGCAGATTTCTATTCCCACACAAAGAAACCTACCTTTCTGTAAAACATTGTGCAGACCAGCTGTGCGCGGTTCCCTGGGAACGTTAAAGCAGTGTTCAGGATCAGAGCCTGGAACTCTAATGAGCACAGCGTGGATTTAAAGAGTAAGCCAGATTTGAGAGGGTAATGGAAGCATCACTTTATCACATCCTGTTCCTATGAGAGCCAACATACAAATGCTCTCACAAGTGAGTTAAGATATTCTGATATAAAAGTATGCCCAGGAACCAGGGGCTGCCAGTGAAGTGAGTGCAGGCTGGGAGCTAACCTGCTTGCAAAGTGCTGCTGCCATTTCCCTTTCCACCTCAGCCTACAGCATGGTGAGTGTGTTATGCTCTGATACTCCATTCACTGTGGAGTTTCTCATGCTTTTTGCCTTAAAAACCTGTCAGGAGGGTGCTGCTAGATGGACTAAATGCATATCTGGTTAGGTGCTAGGTTTAAGTGTGGTGCTTTCAAAGCAGGGCTCCAGCACCATCCCCTCAGATCATGGCTTTGTGGGCTCAGACATGGAGTGAGACTCCAGGCAAGCCCCAGCATGAGCCATTCCTACAAATGGTGCCTGGCTCAGAGCAGCCTTCCCATTAGGCTTAATAAGTATAGGCATAAATAAACAGATGAAACAGATGGGACACACTCTGAATTGCAGAAGTGCTTAAGGGTTGGCTTTCATGAGTGGGGAGGAGAAATGATCGTTTGCCAGGACTAAGTTAGGGCAACCAATAGTTCGAATTTAATTCACAATAAGACCTCAGACAAGGGCATAGTTAGCCCCAGATGCAAAGGAATATATCTGTGCTTGTTGGCTGACTTTCTGAGTAATGAGTAGCATGAATCCAAGATAGGGATTTCAAGAACAAGGTTAATGCTGGTTTTATGGACCAGATATATTTTGTTAAGTTTAATTTTATTTTTTCTCATGGGTGAAGCTGGGATCAAAGTACCTAATGTGTAATACAGACATCTGTACTGATGTAATGGTTTAGACTATCATCAGAAGGAAAAAAACATTGTCCACATATTGAGAAAAGTCAGCAAATTATAAGTTTTACAGTGAGGGATCTAAAGAAAGTTGAGTTAGGAACAAGTGCATAATATAAAATTTAGCAGTTAATCAGGAAATTAGCTTTATGCACTGTTTCTAATAGTGGATAAAATCTGTCCTGCTAAACAGAATCACAGAAGTTATATGCAATGATTATATGCTAGTTGAGTTTCACCATCCTTGTACAAGTCTTCTGAGAACCTATTTTCAGTAATAGAACAAGTTTGGCAGCCCAGACTATTCACACATCTGCTTCCAGGAGCATGGCAAATCTGAGGTTTGCATCACAAACTGGATTGCACATGTTCTAGAAAGTCTTGAGCACTGACTCTGAAAAAAAAAATTAATATGGATTGTTTTAGAATGATTTAAGGTTTAATTTAGTTACTCTGAAAACAGAAACTTAATTAAATTCTCAGCAAAAGCAGAGAGATTGAAGTCTTACCATAAAGCTTATGGACTGCATAGAGTGACGGTGAAGTTTGTGGTGAATAGTTCTGTGCAAAAGTTCTGGTCGGGTTTGACAAAGCTTGTTGGCCACCAGAAGATAGAAAATAAAAATGGATCACTAACTTAAGTCTCAGCTGACTTGAAGCAAGTCTTGTTGCCTGCCTGACAAGCACATGCATCACACAGAAGATTCATATTTAGTTATATTCTCTTTTTGTGGTCTGGTAAAAACTGAAATACAAGATGTATAGCAGCAAGTTCTCAGTAACTTTCCAGGTTGCAAAGGGGTGTGAAACCTGAAGTGGTGTGCAAAACACTAGAAATTATTTCAAACAGGATTACGAGTGTAGTCAAGACATGTAAAAAGAGAAGTAAAGCCAAGTCATTGCAATGAAAATGCATTTTCTTTGCAGGTTTAGAAGTTACACCTGCCATTTCTATTGCTCTGGGAAACATACTGGCACCCTCAGTGTTAATCTATTGTTCTTCTAATTTAAGGCTATAATCTGTATTTCAAAAGTGTGTAGAAACTCCCACCTACCTTGGTCACTAAGGCCACCAAGCATGGGAAATAAGATAGTTAATTCCAACACTTTCAACATTACACAAGTCCTTCACTAGATTGGAGTCAAATGTCTTGGCACCAGCAGGTGTCAAAAAATGTTATAGACTTGTGACTTGATAGCAATTCCATATGCTTCATCAGGCTGGTAACTTAAATATGGATTCAGGCAGTACCAATTTTCCTGAAAACATAGGGAATGAAATTTAATTTCACTGTAACACTCTTAGGACAAATGCTATTTTTTTCATAATCTTTTTATGGGACTATTTTTGAAATGTCTTTATTAGAACAACATCAATTACTTTTTCTTTTTTCTCAACTTGTCTTCTCTTTCAGAAATCAACTGTCCTATCAATTTGCTAATGCAGGGAACAGGATAAGAGACTCCTAAAGGAGTAGTTCCTAACCTTTTTCAGTTTGTAAATCTATTTTTTCTCAAAGGAGTTGATTTCTCTTGTTGAGTAAATACAAGGTACTATCAGTAGATCTTTCTGGACCATGTTTTGCAGATTTCTTAGAAACAGTCCATGGACCATCAGAAGATACAGTTCACGGTTTGAGACTATCACTGTAGTGAGAGAATATTGATAATATGTATAATATTACATATGAATGCACTACCACTTAGTTTCATCTGCTAATACTTGTTCTTGCACCTTGAGAAAAAATCAGTTCTGCAATGAGGTCAACTGGAAAATCTGATTTCTCCCAGTTTGCAACTGATATTACAGCCTGACAAATTTGTTCGTTTGTGTTTTGGTATCTGTAGCAGTGCTGCTGATTGCCTGGATTACAGTGTGTTTGTATGTCCTTTTGAATCTGTCTCTGGTCACATGTAATGAATTGAAGAATTCCTCAGAGCTCTAGAGACCAACCGCTTCATCAAATAACATTACTGCAGATCCCAAACACAGAGATGTGCAAAGCAAATATCACCAGGTTCCTTGGGTGATTTTTCTCCATATTCACTGAAAGTTTATCATATCCAAATGTTTAGCTGGTAATTATATAGGTGGGATGTGGGGAAGACTTTCCATGTGCTTCTGTGGGGACAGAATTTCACTTCTTAAATCATGGTTGGTGCATCCCTGAAGATATTCACTGACTCATACAGAATTCTGAGCCTGAAGGAATAGTGACTGAGTGAGGGTCTATGTAGATAGATGCCTGTGACAGGAAATCAGACTGTGGATTATGTGGCTCTTCTTAACTTTCACAGCTTGTGAATTTCAAAATAGATGTGCAATACAGAGGAAGAAAGTTGAAGTACCTTTAATGCCACCCATTTAAAAGAACTGTTCCACATAACATTTAATTAGAGTTGAGATTAACTTGTAGTACTCAAATCTGTCAAACTTTACTGATGCTTGTTTTCCAGGAGGAAACACTGGCTCCAATATCTAATTTCAGGCATGCTACTTTAGATTTCAAGTTTGTTCTATTCTCTCTTTAAAGTAAATAAAGATTAAAATTTTGCACAACATTGAACCATTTGGTTGTTACCAAAGCCCAATGGCACTTTTCTTTCTTGTTCATCAAAAAGTAGAAGTGGGGGAAAAAAATATTAGCCACTCTTGTTTTGACTGTTACTGTGAATCTTAAGTCTGTTTCTCATTTTATCTGTCTTTGCACAATGAAATGTAACTGTGTTGGGATGAAAGCTTTGAGAGACTGTCCTGGGACCCACTGTCTTACAGAAATTGAGTTGGCCAAAGAAACTTTGCTTGTCCCCTTACTCCCTGTCTGTAAGAAGTCAAACTTCCCCTTTATCCTACTGAGAGTTACCTATCAATGAAACTCAGCAAACCAAACAGGAATTTATTGAAGCACTTCCTATGAGAGACACTCTTGGGAAAGTCTTGCAGGTTCAAACAGTAGAGAGCCTAGATCTTGACTCACCCAAGTGTGTCTAGCTGGGAATCTCAGCCCTCATGTTACATTAACTTATTTAAGCATTTTCCAGGAATGCAAAGAGGTCCTGACATTTGATGGAGAAGTTTAAACAAGTTTCATGAAGCTAATATAAATAGACATAGAGAGAGGTAAGTACTGGAAGCAGGCATAAAAAAAAAAATATTTCTATCAGCAGTGGATGGGGATTGATTTCTGATGGTTTGATATATTTGATTTAATTTCCTGTTATCTAATAAGATACAATAGACTTGTGGAAACAATATCTTGAAGATCCTCACTCCTTTGTTCTGAAATTGCCTAGAGAGTTCAAAATTTATTAGAAATATACATAAAGACATCACACTTGCTTGGGAGTCCTGGGTAACAACACATAGGAAGGGACAAAAAGTTTCAGACTTAGACACTTCAAAATAACTGTATAAAAACATGCTCTGATGCTCTAACTGCTTGTACATGAAGGCATGATTGAGTACTCTGAAAAAAACAGATCTCCTCTTGTGGTGCCTACCACCACAAATATGAAATCTTTGTCCCAAAGCATAAATCACATTCACAGATTGATTTTATAGCAAAATATCAAAGCTCAGCTTGCCAGAGAATGCTGATAATAGCATCTTTCAAAGCTTTCCTCCAGATGAAGCATCTGTCCTCCTGCTGGTGTGCCAGTGTCTATAAAATACACTATCACTAGCTCACAAATGATTTTTATTGTGTTAAATGAAACCAGAAGTCTGTTTAGGTTAGGTTATTGTTTCATTTATTAATATTAAGTACAATTTCTCAAACAGGCTAATAAATGAGAACTAACTTGTGTATTATATTTGAGCTTACTTTAGTGCTGTAGGGGAACAGTAACACAACAGTTCTTCAAAATTCACTTGGTTCAAACTGCTTAGGATCTTATTAGAGTAAAAAACCAGCATTGCAGACGTGTTTGTAATGATTACTTAGCAACTCTGGTGGAAGTAATATGTTGTTCTAAAGTAAAACTTTATTATTTTTCTCTGGCTAGGAGCAATCATATACTTTTGAAGAGCCTACATATTTTTCCTAACCAACACTAACATATAATTACACAATTTAGTTGAAAGACACCTTTCAACTAAAAAAGAAAAATAAAATAGAAAACTAGTATCTTTTCTGTATTTCTCTTTTCCTTCCCCATTTTGACATACAGTGATGAGCTTAGGTTAGTAAAACATGCATTCCTGCTCTGTTCAATGTACTATCTGCAAAATTATTACACGGTTATTTTGGAACATTCATGTTTCTCTTTTTTTACCCTTAAAAATAGAGAAACTGTCACTAGTAGGGGTTTCTTCAGTGTTAAAACTCCAAACATGAGTGTGTAAAAGATGTGTACTTTCTATATACATAACCTGAAGGGACATCCTTATATCCAGATGTTTGATGGAATATCCCATTCTCTTCCCATGACAGTAGTGAAGCCACGACACAGGACTTTATTGAGAAGCTGTGAAGAACACTGTGAATTACATGAGGAGCATGAGATGGTTAACTTTCCTAAATTTCCTGTAGCCGTGTCTGGCTCATATCTACAAATTTATGCTGTGTTACACCCAGGAGAGTCAAAATTATTCTCTGTCTGAGGCTTAAGGATTTCAGGACTGACAGGAGGTATATGAACAACTTTGATCTCATGAAAATCCGTAAGGGTTTAATGAGGGTTTAAACACAGCTTTTACCTGTCCAAGCAGAGAACTGAGTTTCAGCTTGTGTGCTAAATGCCTTGATCTTGGACTATTCATCTTGCTCAGTAGAGAAAAGGTTCACTACTTTCAGTAGGAGTAAGATCTAGTTTCTAATCCTGCTTGTGTTAACTACAAAATCAACTAATCAAGGAGTTGGCTGGATGCAGCATTTTTATGCTTCAGCTATAGCACCTCATAAACAGATTGCTTGTTTACATCTGGTATACTAATCTGTAAACAGTTCCAGATAACAGATCTCTTCTTAAATCTTGTTAAGCTGGTGGAAATGACTGTTTTCCTACCACCCCACAGGTGTGAAAAATGAGTGAGCATTTAGACTATAAAAGATATATAGAAGATCACTGCCACTGTTACCTTTCCTAATAGCTTATGAGAAGTTTGTCAAACCAGAGTGAAGGGAATCTGCTCAGCTAAATTATAAGAAACATCACCAATGCCACTATAGTTTTGGTTAAAGGTACTGAGCCAGTGACATGAGAAAATTTTTAACTTGAAATGGTCCATTGTCTTCTGCTCTCTTCTAAACAGCAGAACTCTGCTGTTCAGCTAAGCCTTACCTTAGGTTTAATTTGAATGCCTGATCATTCTTCTGTATCTAATTCTATTTGTGAAGAAAAAAATCTCAATCCTCCATGACTACTAAGGACAGATCCTATGCCTGGTATTCACTCTAGCAATATGTTTGTTCCAGTGAAGAGAAGCCTCTACATAACAATAAGTAATTTTCTTTATATGACGGTGTCTGCACTTTATGTATGTCCCTTCAGTAAGGGCTATCTGAGAACATAGTTGCTTGAGAAGAAAAGGAAGCTAGACAGAATTAGGAATTTCAAGTCAATTCATAGAATGACTTTCTGGAAAAGGAAGTGTCAATTTGGGCTCCAAAGGTGAGTATTTTATAACAATTTGGAACAAACTTTAATGCTTGACTTGGTCAATGAGTGGTTTCCTTGCTACAAATAAATCATACTTGTGACTCTCATTTTCTTTTCCAAGCTTCATTTCATCACTGAACACAAAGGAAAACTTATACCACCAAGCTTGCAGGTTTAAGAGTAAGAGAAGGGGAACAAGGTCGACCCAGAGGAAAGGGAGAATGAGGTTTTAGTTCACAGTGAGACCTATTTATCTGTGTTAGATGTGTCTGGCCAGACCTCAAACAAAATTTGATGGCATGGCTCATCAACCCATAACATGGAAAAGGTGAGTGTATTCTGCATTACAGGCAGGGTGCTGTTCTTATGATTTTGTAATATAATTAGCCAAGTGTACCAAAGGTCTCTGCATATCTGACCACATTCAGACATGACATTAACTGGCACAACTTAACTGGAGTCTGCCAGGAGGTGGGTCTACCTCACTTCTGGTCTTTGCTCAGTCTTAAGGCACTTGAGAACAAGCTGAAAGCAGGTATTTATGTGCACTTCCAAACCAAGTTTAATGCATACCATTCTGCAATATCATCAGCAAATCTGAATGCATTTTGAAACAAATTATGCTCTGCAGCACCTCAGCAGAATTAATCACA
Source organism: Manacus candei (assembly GCF_025592945.1). NCBI lineage: Eukaryota > Metazoa > Chordata > Aves > Passeriformes > Pipridae > Manacus > Manacus candei. Next base: position 616,918 of record NW_026138129.1, on the reverse strand, counting down.
GCTACATTCTGCATAGAAGGAAAGAATAAGTAGTCATGGAATTTGCCCAACACCATAAAATGGAAGCCTGGCTTTCTTTTGTCCACTTTGACTTCCTCCCTACCTGCACTTCAATAATTAGTGGAGCTAGAAAACATCATCTTTATTCTTGGATAAATTCTAATTTATAGATTTTGTATGTGGTTTGCTTAATTTCTGTAAATAGATTTGCTTAGGGAGCAGTAAACACATGAAAACTAATTTGAAAGCATAATCAGACTATGGAGAACACACTACAATTATTCTTTCCCAGACAAAACAAGCTTCAAGAAATTTCATGCTAGCCTTCTTCTGATGGGACAGACTGTTGTTGAACAAAAGGATTCTTCTAAGATCTTCATATTTTCTTTCATATCTTGTTTTGAACAGTTGCCCTGATTCTTCTGTTGCTGTTCTATTTGGAATTTTGTAAGATAAATTTTAGAAATGCAATGAATTAACTGCTCAGGAGCCTTTTTTCATTTGTACCATGAGGAGCATAGTATTTTCTCAAAGGAATGATGCCATCTACATTGGTATTATAGTGATAGTAATCTTTTCCTCTTGTGTGTTTGCCTCTAACTCCCGGATCTTCTCCCAAGACACATTTAAAGAAGTATTCCTGCACAGTGTGGGTTTTTTATTACTAATCTGCAAATAATTTTTATGTTGTTATGAGGATACAATATACATATATGAGGAACAGAGAGCCAGTCTAATCTGAGACCTGTGGTTCAGATCTAGCACAGAAATTGACAATTTCCACTTCAGTCAGATTCGGGTTTGGTACAATAATCACAGAAACCAAATGTGTATGGAGCCGAATACAGACTTTGAGTATGAGACAAATACTGCTTCATGTTTGTTCTCAAAGGAGAAAAGCCTGTCACTTGCAAACAATTCTCTGCTGAGGTTCTGGCAGGTTTATTTTAACTGGGACAATACTGAACTCCAGCTCCACAAACTTTTGTCAGAATAAGTAATTTCATACTTAAACAGGAACAAAACTCCATTGTAGTAATAAGATTCTTTAATTCTTGTGTAACAATCAACACATATTATATTTTATTATAACAATTAGGACTAGAGAAATATGCTCTAGCCAAAAAAAAAAGCCAATTAGGTATTATTGTTATTAATACTATCTGATTATGTGATCTGCAAAAATAATGGGTACATTCTAAATGCCTTGGATGAAAATATCGAAACTTGAAGGCATAAAGTTAGAGTTGATGGGTACATTCTAAATGCCTTGGATGAAAATATCGAAACTTGAAGGCATAAAGTTAGAGTTGAAGTTAAAGGCCTGATTTTTTTTTTTTGTAGAATGCCAAGCTGTTAAACAAAGCCAAATGCCAGTAAGCTAACAACCTACCACCACAAGAACAACTTCAGAGAGATTTATTGTCCCTCTCTCTGAACCTTTTGTCTTTGAAGATGCATAACTTAACTCTGCACCATGGGTGGCAGGAGTGTGAGAGGGGGTGAAGGCTGCAGTCGCTTTCCTGGTCTCTCTTGCAAGGCAATGGCACAGAGCATCAGTAGCCTATAAGAGCTCTCTTCATGTTACGAAGAAGCAGACAAACTGTCTCCTCTTGTTCTAGTCACAGCATTGCTTTCTTAGGGAGTTGTTTTTTCTCAGCTTGAAACGTTACAAATAATAAAATGGAGCATTTTTTTTCTAATCTGAAGTTCTTTGGGAGTGGAGGTGATGTGAAAAGTCTTTCTGACTCTGAAGAATTATTCTCCTTTTTTTGTTTTAACTATTAGAACACAAGAAAGGGGGAATCACACTGAAGGAAAAAATAAAGTACAAGATAGGGAAAAAAACCCTCAAGCATTTTACTGAACAACTAAACAATAAAAAAAGTCAATCCTACCAAACCAAAACAACTTCTACTTTTGGTGTCTATGTGAGTTAATTTGGTGTTTTGTTTTTCTGCTGGAGACCTTAAAAATATAACGAGGCAATTTTTCATGGTAACTGTTGGACAAAATCCCCTTTACTAGCAGAAAGATCACACTTGAGCTTTTTGACTAGTTCTGCTTCACATTCTGAAGATATAGCCAAGCCCTCCTGCCTATATTTCATACTTGTCAGGAGCACAGGCACTCAAGGGAGAAATATTCTATAGTGTACTCTTTTTCTGGAAGTCATTCAAAACTGGTAGGAGAAAAACAGGCATCCTGCCATGAGCCAGCATTGTCCTCTCTCTGCTTTCCACATCTGGCAGAAGTCTCTTCTACCACATCCTTTTTTACTTTCCCATAGAACCTATGCGGAGGGTTGTTTTCTTATCATCATTACTGTAATCAGTAATATGAACTTCCTCCCCCTGTCCAGATTTCTCCTCTGAATACATGTTTACTAGTCCAAAGGTGCTTTCTGTACCCATTCTTTTATACCACTGAGATGATTGCATTTATACTGTCTCGTGGGGGGGCAGAAACATAATAAAGTCATGACTGTACATTGCATTGAGACATTGAGAGAAAAATCAATAATAAAAACATGCTGTATTAGCACGTGCATTGTAGTTTATAACAGTCCCAAACAGCAAAATTAATGGGATGAACAAGAAATACTGTACTGAATCCATCTAAAGGGGGAAATCCTGGACTTTCTCATAGCTAATATAATTCATTTTTTTGCACAGCTGTTCTGTAGTGTTTAGAAATTTGTTTTAGTTAATTCAAACACAGAGTAGACAGAGTACCTACAAATCTTCTTTAATTTGCACCACCTGCCTTATTTCCCTTGCCTGTGTCTAACTCCCCATAAACCTCTAAAAGATGTTTGAAAGTTGAGCTCTGGGTGGTTGACTAGACAATCTCAGTTGTGTGGGATGTCCTTGAATCTCAGTCTGCCTCAGCATGTTCAGGAAAGGTTTTGGGAATTATTTTTTGTCCCCTCTCTTAGGAACTTCATGCAATAAAAATATGTTTCTTACCGGCATGTATGATGTGCTCTGACTCCCCATCTCAAGTTATGGCCCTGGCAAATAACCTGTACTAATGCCAAAAGGGATTAATCAATTGAATAATCAACAATATTGATAACATGATCACTTCAAACTCTGGTCTCTGTGCAAGCTCAAAGTCTTTCCTTTTCAGAATAATCAGAGAATTAAAAATACTCCAATTAGACAAAAACCATGGACGAGGACAAAGTATGGAAAACAATTTCTCTTTGTGGAGAAATATATAAATTTTTCAAATACCCTTAACTGTTTTTTTATTAAATAATTTCTTAAAGCTGAACTTAATTTCACTGCAGAAGGAGGCATCTACTAAGAAATACAATTTTTCTTTAAAAAAGTTAGACTTATTTGAGTTTCTAAATTGTTTAAAGCAGAAAACTTGTCTCTTTTGAATGATGCCTTAAGGAGCTGAGGAAAAAAACTCCAGAGCAATTTAATTAGAGGTGAAATAAGAAAAGGATTTAATCATGCCTCCAAAGCACAGAAGTTACAAAATGCACGTGCACCTCTGCCTCAGGTGCTTACAATTTATAATACTGTTTGTCCAATCCCAGGTTTTTCCACCCTCTGGCTTTTGCCCTGGTCCACCCCCAATCCACCCCTTGGCAATTGGGTCTGGGGTCATTTTCTTCATCATCTTCATCTTCCTCGGAGCACAAAGGGCACATGTTCACCCAGTTCTTGGCTGTATCTTGTGGTTTAGGTCAGAGTACAAGTGTTCTTAAGCAGAATAGGCCTATCTGTAACAGAAGACTAAATATTCTAATGGAATTTAGGAGAATTGATATGGAGAATTGGGGTAAAAGGGTTGGGATATGTGTGTAGTTGCTGTGTTAAGGGTAAAGGAATAAATGCTTCTGCTTCTAAAACCTGCATTTTCTACATAGCTACTTATAAAACTTATAAAAATTAGAAAAATCAAAAAATCAAAAAGACTCTAAGGCATCATGAAGAATAATATGACTTGCTTTTACTTACCTCAGGACAGTCTTTTTCTTTTTTCTTTCCGTAAGGTGCTCAGGTGTTTGCCTTGTATTATAAATCATTTCTTTTACTCCACAAATATTTCCCTAATTCTGTCTTTGGCTATCAGAAAATCATAGTCAATCTAACAAGTCAATCTCTTGTCTATCAAGTCAATCTCTTTCAACCATTTCAGTGCCGTAAGCTTAAGACAATACCATGTCCTAGACCTAATTCCCATGATTTCTGTCCTGTTCTACAGTTCCTCTTATTTAGCCAAACTTTTTAAAGAGACTTTGTATCCATTGAATTTTTTTTTTCTATTAAGGGTAAGCTACCTGGGATATAAACTTCTCTGTCTTCTTGCTTTGTCATATTATTTCTGATTTCTGAGTTTTATATCTTAGGAAGAAACCAAACATAAGTTAGGTCTGTGACTTGAATATTTTCAGATGTTGAAACTAGCCAATAAATTCCTCTTTGCTCAGACCTGCTATATTTGTTATTCTAGAAAAGGATTAGTCACATATAACTTGTATGTGTGATATTCTGTAGCAGAGTCGTATTTGATAGAATTTACATTTATACTAAGCAGTAATGCTGAGGAAGTTTCAGATTTATGATTGTTGTTTTATGTACAACCAGAACAGTACAACAGAAAAAAGCCATTGTATTGGAATGGTAAAATTTATTATGATTATTTCATCATGTTTAGATGTTGTAAGTGGTTCCATGGCTGTAGGTAAGGTAATTAGATGAGTATAGTTTTAATGTCACTGCATGTTGCAGCAGCCTGGAAAACATTTGACTTATATAATGCTTTCATCAATCTTTAAATA